>NC_142165.1:93227736-93876736 GCF_029865625.1 Vigna umbellata | reverse complement strand
TGATCAGCTCCAGCTTGTTCAGCCATTTCAATGCAATGTGATGCCATGAGTTGTGTGGCGGAAGCCAGAGCAAGGTTCAACTTTGAGTGAGAGCCATTAGAGTTTTCTGCTGCAGCAACAGCAGCCAAGGCCGAAGCTAACCCAGCAATGGACACGGCAGAATGCAAACGGGCATTTTCTAACCGTGCTCGATCTTTCTTCTTTACAGCAACATTAGTGTTCCCATGATGTCTCTGATGAAACCATTTTCCTATGGTTCCCATCTTTCTAGGAGAAGGTATGATCTTACCTGTCTGCAAAAGTAAGAGTAGAAAAATTAGAGCTTGTACAGAATAGGCCGGCCAAAACACAGTACAGTACATTTTTTCACACACTTCAGAAGACAAACATAATTGTTAGGAGCGACAAAATTTTCTTCCACTGATTGATCCACATGTTCTCGGTGTATGTGAACGTATAATCAGAGATAGTAGGTAGTTTTGAAAACATAATTTTTTGTATTAAACAACTATCATTCAGAGTTTTATCAGATTATGAGATTCATGAAGAATTAATGGAAAATGGGTATAGCATGATGCATGTGAAGAGGTATGACTTACTATTAATTGAGGTGCGAAAATAACTTCTGGCAAGGTGGTTTGATTCTCTTCATGGAATGAGTGCTTCTGTTTTTCCAGAAGAGCCTTTGAAATTTCTGCAGCAGAGAGACTCCATGACCTGGATAAGAACTCCATGGGCTCATGTGGGGTAGGTGGCTGAGGTATGGATGGTAACGATGGGACCAGTTTGAGTTCATCATTTTCTTGCACATCCTCTAATTCTAACCCATGCCATGAAGCAATTTTGCAAGGTGGAAAATAAGCACCATCCATTTTCGTTTCTACTTTTTTTATCAATCTACCTTTAGTTCTGAATGTCAAACTCAAGAACTTGGATTACATAGGCAGATAACTAACTAACACACGACCCGAAAAGCACATAAAAGAAGGTTAGTTCGAACTTATGATTGACACACATGTATTGGGGTTCCCTGAGAGCTGAAAAAGGTAAAGGTAAAAGTTTGGTGTGATTTGAAAGAACCCGCTGAGAAGTTGCTTATGGAAACGACCGCTGAGAAGTACTTCCAACATCCTTTGCAGACCGTGCCTGATGTTCCAAACCCATCAATGAATATTGATCAACGAAAAGAAGAGAAAGACCACAACAAAACATTCTAACAAGCTTCAAACTTTGGAAGACACAAAACGAAAAAGAAAACCCAATTAAGTCCCTCAGAAACTTCAAAAGGCTGAACCCAGAATATATAATAATCCGATTTCTTAAAGTAATTTAAAAAAACAAGTACCCGCTTTACAGAGGTTGCAACCTTAACAGCAGCTTTTGAGTTTTGACCAAGCTTTTGCGACCAAGTTGAGTCTGAATAGATTACATGAACACTAATACGAGCCTTGTGCTTTGTACCACCATGAATTCAGGTCGAAGTTGATTAAAGAATCGGGGACAAACCGGTATTCACGAAGCTCAAAAACAAAGCACACTATAAATTTAACAAGACATATTCCCGAATAACCGGACATTGGTTCGTAGGAGCCATGCACAACCCTGTTGTCGATGAGAACACATTTTGATTGGTAATATTATTTATTAATATTATTTTAGAGTATTGTCACATAAGATTTGGTGATAGAAGGAATATTAAGATGTGTTGTTGAAAATAGGAATAAAGTGGTTGCAGCGCAGGAGCAGAGTCTATGAATATGATGACACTCCATGGACCTTAGCCTAGACCGGGGTGAGTGGGGCTTCACAGTAACCTTTGCAATTACTTACCAGATGAAATTACTTTAAATATTAATACCATATGATATATCCAAATTTCTGTTTTTAGATTATTCCTTTCATTATCACTTTAAAATTATTAAGGTACGGGAGCAGTGTACAAAATAAAGAAAGAAAGACTTTTATAAATTAGGTCACTGCACATTTTTTTAATTCTACCAGATTATTTAATTTTCCATAAATGAGGGAAAAAACTCTTTCCAGAAATCATTTTAACATGAAGTCTATGGATAGGTGGTCCACCATCTTTAGATTAATCTTACCTTCAAAGCTTATATATACTTCTTTTATTTTGTACCATGTTATCTCTTTCAACTCTCTCTACTTGGATGTGTAAGATTTTTCATTTTCATATTAAAATTTTGTGTATTAATGTGGCTAATGTTTGTTGAAAATATTGACTAATTTTTTATAATAAGATGTTTTCTTTTAATTATGATATTTTTTTATTTATAAAATTCAAATTCTGAGATTTTGTTTAAGTGATTTGAGCTCAGTTTTACCCGGAGTAATGACATATTCACAATAAATAAAAATTAAATTCTTTAAATTTCTCTAACCATTAAACTTCGATAAGTTACAAAATAATGTACATAAAAGGCAGAATATGAAGAGTTCAAGAAAACGAGAGATGAGGAGAAAATAAAGAAAAAAATAATTTCATTCATATAAAATTTATCCAGTTGAAAACTGCCTTAGTGGTGAGGATGCTATTGAATAATTGGTTATTAGACAAGTCCTCTATTAGATATATTACTGTATCATTTTATGTTTTAAAAGTAATGTTAATGTTAAGGACTTTATTTTCTAATTTTTAATTATGTTTCAGTGCATGTCTTAACAAAAGTGCTACAATATTGAAGTACAATAATATGTTGTGTATATTGTCCTTCTATTTCTTTGACTTCTATTATTATATTGAATTATGGTATTAAGAATTTTTATTATTAGGAGAGATCTAAGAGTCTGAATAACTAAAACATAATAATAATAATAATAATAATAATAATAATAATAATAATAATAATATAATATAACAATAAAACAATAATATAAAATAATATCATATCCCCATCAAAAAAATTATATTCATGTACATTCGATTATTAGAGATAGATATAACAGGAGTTCATGAATACGTGGTAGTCTTGCAATGGTAAATCACAAAGAAATGGAGAGATAAGAAAAGATGATTTTTTTTTTCTATTTTGCCGTTTGAAAAAGAAATAATTGATTTCAAGTTTGCTATTCAGATTTTAGACTATATTTCAATTCAGATCAAGGACATGAAAAAACCATATATGAGAAAATAGACATAAATTAGCTAAGATTTTTAAACAACTTACAATATACCAAAAGTGAGTTATACTATGATACAGTTATGATAAAATGTCCTAGCTATTGAATATTTTATCAAATCTCTTAATTTAAATTTCTTAGGTATTTTTTATTTTGTAATATTCTAATTTTAACAACTTATTATTGAAAAATAAGATATTATAAATTGACAGACAAAGAAAATTGTCAGATATATATATATATATATCTAAAAAAATAATTATAATAATAAAATATATCTAAAGTAGTTAAAAAAAATGCTAGGCTATAATTAAGGAGAATATCCTCGTCGTCCTCCATCAAATATGCTTCAACACTTACTCATCCTTTACTCATACGAATATGATGATTATTGTAAAAGAAAGAAACACAAAGACAAAACGTACAAAAAAAAATGGTAAGCTAATATGTAAAAAGAGTTAAAAAAAAAAACAAACATATAAATATTATCATATATCAATCATTCATAAAAACAACCATATCACATATGATTTACTAGACTCAATTATCTAGATACATGTACTGATAAAAACTCTAACGAGTTATGCATTTGTTTTGATGTTTACTATTTTGCAGAGTCATTGCCAATAAGTTTCACCTTACCAAAAACAAGGTTAATCCATTAACATCATTGACCAAGGTAAAGCCCCTGAACTAGGACCTCTTACACCTCTCACCACATATTTCACTCTTCTTATTATTTGAAAATGGATGGTTATTAGAGCGACAAGAGAATTCTTAATATTGAATTCATATATCAATACATACACTAAAGAAACGTCACCGTATAATCCCCCTACAAGATTCTTAGAATTACGCCACACAGATAGAAGGCTCATATCCATTAACAAACACATAATCATCTCCATTTCATACATCATTATTCGCATGCATGTCTATCCATAAATCTATCGATCATTTCCATAATAACTTCATAAATCAACAATTATTTCAACTTTCACATCATACCTGCATAAAACATAATAATGTTAAACATACATAAAGTCCATTGCGAATTCATTTCAAACAGTCAAAGAAAAAGATAATTCAAACATAAACATTGGCGCTCAACGTCAGACCTCTCACAAAAAGTGATGCTCAACGACAGTCATGACCCTCAACACCATTCTTTTTGCGAAAAGTTGTGCTCAACGAAAATTTATAGTGCTTAATGTATTGGAGTAAAATGCTCCATACCTGTAGTACAAGGATGGTGCTCAGTGACACCTTAACACCACTTAACACCAAACCATTTGTAGAATTAGACACTCAGTGCCACCCTGGCACCGTTCAACGTTATCCCATCTGTAAACGTAGAACGCTCAACATCACCCTGGCATCACTCGGTGCTATATAAGATATCATACCTATATTTTGTACTTTTTAAGAGAACATATACTTGTTCAATTGATCAAATTGTTACTATTTTCTTAGTGAATTAGTTTAAAACAATTTTAAATATTAAAACTCGTACCATTTGACGAATTACTTAAATTATAACTCTCTTAAACATACAAAATCAAATCCAAACCAACAGGTTCACAAACTAAGCATTCTAACCAAAATTGTCAATTTTTCAAAGTTCATCATACAACAAAATCATGCAATTTATGAGCTTAACTACAATTCAACAAGTCATACTCAACAAATAATTCAATCATCCAATCAATTCACCATACAATCATATAATTCTATATTTCAAGGTATACATAACTTAAAATAGTGCAATTAGTTTCCCTTACTCAAGAGATAAATGAATTTGCTCTAAGAAATTCCAAATACCTTCCAACTCACATGATGTCCTATCTATAGCTAGAAAAACATGATCAGGACACACTATTAAAATCACCGATCAGTAGAGACTCGTATAGAAAACTCAAACATTACATGCGAGCCAAAAAGATTCACATGCAAGAAAAAAAGACACAAACAAAGAAAAAGAGTTGAAACTCAACTTACATGAACAAAGAAATCGATGAGTCCAAATTGAAAAACTTAATGTAAGGATCAATCCTACCGTAACAGTTTTTCTTCTTTGAATCAAACGAAGAGAAGAATAACCTTTAGAAAAAAAGTCAAGCAACTCCAGAAGAATTGTTTATAGAAGAATTTTTTATAGAAAAATTGTGTATTTTAAAATAATGAAACTCGTTCATAACAAAACTATTTATATTAAAATATTTTAATATTAAAATAATTGAGTTTTACTGTTTTTAAACTACCATGATTTCTAAAATACACTTTCTTTTAGTTCTTTACAAATTAAATTTTCATAATTTTTTTTTTATAAATTGAGTATTAAAAGATTTGTATTTATTTAAATTTATTTTATTAATTAAATTATATCAGTATTCTCTTATTTCTTTATCTTTAAGATTTTGTTATTAATAAAACAATACATATTTTGATTCTAGAAATAGACAGAGTACCATGTTAGCTGGAAATGATTATATAATTTTCTCTAAAACCGATTGATGAGTCTAATTGTAAATAAAAGATATTCTTTTAATTTTAATTATATTAATATATTAATATAATTATAAATAAATATTCATATTTCTTATAAATAATATTTGTTTACCTTTTACAACATAATAATTATTTTATAAAATAAATTAATTCTCAAATCTATAAATGGGATAAAGAATGTTAAATATAAATTTAAATCACAATTCTTCCTTTACATCTAATTTAACTCTATGAATTTTCCCCTTTACTCTGTCAGGCAAAAATTATTCTAAGATGTACAGTGTTTTTTTAGCATGAATTATACATTCTCTTTAATAAGATGGGTTGAAAAACTTATTTTAAATGATTTTTGGTTGAAAATCTGTCGTATAGGATGTAAAATGTTCTAAATGTTTGTTTTTAGAGTATTATTTATTATTATCCTTAGTTCTTTACGTTTCAGGTTCCGATAATAATAATAGAATAAACACAAAATCACTTATCACCTTATCTCATATTTATATTTATAAATTTTAATAGGAGTATTTATCAGTAACAACTTAATTACAATTCAATTAAAAATAATCATCAGGAGATAATTTCTTTATCTCACAAATAACTCAATTAATTTTATCTTAGTAATATTTAAGCGTCTGATTTGTCTATATTCGAGAATTCATACTATACAGAAAGTAAGATGAAATAAGTAAATAAAAAGATCTAAAATAGTGAATTACATGAGTAACCTGGAGTGATATACATAGAGGTGTGGGTTGTTTTGCATATATAAGCTTTGGAAAAGGCAGCTAGCAATTAGGCAGATACATAATAGATCATGTGAGTGTGTCTTTGTATTGGGAACAGTTGCATGTCCACGACACATATCTCATACCAAAAATTGAAGGTTACTCATAACCAACCTTACATCCGTCCATAAACTTCAACCTCATAATCTCAAGACATCCCCACTTTCCATTTCTGACACAACAAAAAAGCAGAAGCGGCCCCATGCATTATTCAACCAGACTATGGAATTGCCCATGATTTCACGCATGCATGTATACATCTCATGCTACAAAATATATACTCATCTGGGAAAAAACTTTCAATCTTCCATGTCAGGTGGAACAAATTACTGATATCATTTTCCATGCATCAACTCACCATTTTCTTCCAACCAAATCACAACCGGTGCATGTATATATATATACATACATGAATAATGATACTTTGACAACATTTTAACATTGTTTAAGTGTCATTTTGTGATTGGTCCAAAATTATTCTACAATCAATAATAATAATCATAAACACTAACATAGATCAATCACAGAATGACACGTAAACAGTGTTAAAATGTTGTCAAAAAAATGTTGTCAAAGTATCATTATCCTATATATATATATATACCAACTATTATAAAAAAAACAATATCTTCATTTATGCCAAATTGAATGTCTTGCTATTTTAAATTCGAGGTATACAACATTCATTTTATTAATATCATGTAATTTCTATGAATGTTTTTGGAAATATTCGTTGCGAATATGGGAGGGACTTGAGTGGTTCATTATGCCTTGTTCGTAGTCTTCCAGCTACTAAATATGCCTTTTTTTACATGTCTTGTCTTTATTTTCATATCCGTATTAATATATATTTTGTCATTATCCTATTTTCATATCCGTATTAATATATATTTTTAAAAGGTACAAAATTTGGATAATATAATTTTTATTAGACACAACACTAAAATTTTGGAGTCTTCATCAATAATTCAATATTGTGTTTCCACCTAAGGATTTTGGTCACCTTACACTACTTCTTAAATAAGTATAAAAGTTCAAAGAGACACAATTAATATGTACTTGGAACACTCATAAAAAACATTATAAGAAAATTCAATAAAGAAAATGTTTCGTCTTACCCAACATTTATAATAACCGGTAAATAATTTATAGTTGAAGAAAGGAAATTACACTACTTAACCATGTTCGGACAAGCTATTGACATGAGATTCTCGTTAAATAAGCTGAACCAATTCATGAGCGAACTCTTTCACTGTAAATCACTAACAACATATTGAAAAAAATACTTAAGTATCTAAAACAGAATAATAAACCACATTTAAAAAGAATTATAAATAAGAAGTTATAAATAAGAGAAAAATAAAAGTAAAAAATGAACAACAATATACAATTTTATATAAGATGGTAATGTTATAATGAACCTTATAAGTGAGTGTGCATAAATTTTTGTAGGTGTTAAAAACTCATTTGTTTTTACACATTGATGTATTTATAGAAGTTTTATACGAGATTTCTAAAGAAAATTTTGCTTAAAATTGTTGATTATATAAGAGAATTTTAGTGTAGTTAACGAGAATAAAAAACAATAAAGATTTAAGATAATAAGCAAAATTAAAATTCATGGACAGAAATAATTTTTTATACTAATTTGATTCTTCTAGAATCTACATTGAGTTAATCCGTGTAACTTGAGTTATATTTTCTATAATAATCTCAAATTGTCCAGTTACAAAAAAATACCATGTAACTAGATAAGATATATAAATCACTCTTTTTGAAATGTTTTCAAGAAGATTTATAAAAGTAATGAGAATAGTCAGTTACCTATAGCACATCAAACACTAATGCACGAAAGTTTAAATTAAAATATTACAAGAAAAACAAAGAAATATATCACTTATGTGTGACAATTTTAAATAGGGTTATTGTATAGTGTGATAATTTTTCATGATAAACGTTGCATAATATTTATTACAAAACGAAATATATAAAAGTAATTTTCAGAAATATTTCTAAATAAGCTTTCTTGATACGAAAAAATATGAAATTATGCTTTAAAAAGAAAGAAAAATTTTCTTTTTAAAGAAGTTTTGAAGCATAATCAATTATTATTAAAGATGATTAATTCATTTGTTTTTTCATACTTCAAGATAACTTTAATTAAATTAATTAATTATTTTTAAAACATTTAGTTTTCTAAAAAAAAAAAAGTCAAACATAATTGGGTTAAATATGTTTTTAGTCCCTAAACTATTGGCCGTTTCTGGTTTTCGTCCCTCTTTCAAAGTAAGGTACGATTTGGTCCTCATTCTTTCAAAAAACGTTCGTTTTAGTCCTCAAAATTTTGTTTTTAGTCCTCGTTTTAGTCCGTCCTCAAAACGTTCGTTTTTTCGACTAAAACAAACGTTTTTTAAAGATTGAGGACCAAATCGTACCTTAGTTTGGAAGAGGGACGAAAACCAGAAACGGCCAATAGTTTAGGGACTAAAAACATATTTAACCCAACATAATTTATCATTAGATCAACCTTAAATTAGATCAACCTTAAATTACACTTATTAAAATAAATAGTATGAAAATAAATTAACCTTAAAATAGTTTACCTAAAAATAAGATATAATTAATTATAATTAGATTAATAAAAATCTACTATAAAATCTATAAATAAAAATTTAAAATAAGAAGATAAGTTACGTGTATTAACTATTTCACCCCTACTCGAAATAATCAAATTTTCATTAGTCATAATTATCTATTTATAAAAGCAAACATTTATATTTAGATGACGTCAACTAAATATAGAAATTAGGTAAAACTGGATTATTCATTATTCATCCTCTGTAAAACTGGATAAAAATTAGGTTTGTTCTAACTTATAAATTCAGCATGATCCATTATTAGGTTAAATGTTAAGAAAGATAGAAAAACCACTTTCCAAAATGCAAAAATGTTTAAGATTATCTTAAAATTTGACTCATAAAAAAAAATACAAGCATCATAAAAATCATCATTACATCAACACATAATATTTTGTTTTCTAACAATGACATATTAATTTGATAATTCTCCATTATCTTTAGTGATTTTCTTATAATATTTACATATATATATTTTTGTTCAAATAATTGTTCTTCTTCATCTTGTATATTTTTCTAAAAATAATTATTATTTTTATATGTGATGATATTTGAATAATAATAATAATAATAATAATAATTATTATTATTATTATTATTATTATTATTTATTTTCATTAAAGTCATTCTTTACTTTGTCAAACATTCTTTTATTTCATAACATACTTTTTTGATATTTTTAAAGTATGTTGTAGTGCTCTATATATTACTGGTTTTTTAATCTTTATGAATTAAACATCTGCTAATATTTTTTCAAATATGCAACCTTAAATATTTTTTATTGAAATTATATCTCAAATCATCTTACTTTATTTCAACATATTCAAGTATTTCTTCATCTCATACTTATTTCCTCCTTCACCTCTTACCTATTTAAACATATTCATATAATTCTCAAGTCATTTTTAAATTATGTGAAATATAAAGATTTTGATCTAATCCCTTAATTATTATTTGAACATTTAAAATGCATTTGAATGTAATCATCAATTCTAATAATCATAACTAATTAATTTTCCAAGTCAGCCTTAACAGCAACAAATTGGACAAACATGAATGATATATGACAATACTTTTATACATTTTTTTTTATTTTCTTATAGATATCTACTTGACAATTATATATGAAGAACGATTAATTATAATACGATAACACGAGTATTCAGAAAACTAAATACACATTAGTTTAAAGTTTATAAACATTTTGAATGAAAAATATATCACGATAAACTCAAATTTGTTAAGAAAAATGAATTTACAATAATGTGATTTATGTTCAGATTATTCTTGTAAAAACTATATTGATAGAAATTTATTTGGACAGTACTAATTAAAGGCATTGTTACTGTTCCTTTTGACTATTATTGTCAATGGAAAAGGAAATTCTAAAAGTAATATTTCGTATATTGTTTTCATATGATACAGTCGAACATAGCTGAAAATAATATTTAAAGACGACCAAAAATTCTAGCTGGTAAATTGAATTTAATGAGACAAAAATGTTAAATGGGCCTAAATGGTATGTAGCAAAATCATGATGCTATACATTTGGGAGTGTTTCATCCTACACCTCCAACATCTCATCCTGCACCTCCAAAAATTCCATTTTTAACCTTCTGACATCCTGCACCTCCAACCTTTTTAAAAATTTCATTTTTAACTTTCTTCTCTTTCTAATTAAAGAAATTTTATTTTCTTCTCTTTTTCTTTTAAAGACACTCTACACCACCTCAATGATAATTCTAATTTAATTTAAAATTTAAATATTATTTAATATAATTTTATATTTTAATAATTATTAAAATATGATTTATATTATAATAATAACTATACTAAAAAAATAAAAATAAAATAATTAAAATAAAAATAAAAATAAAATAATAATAATAATATAAAATTTGACTTAATATATTCAAATATATTAAATTATATTAAAATATTAAAATAAATTAAACAATTATTAAATTGTAAATAAAAACAAAAAATTTTAAAAACTTGTTATCGATAATCAGTTTTGTTTTTTTATTTAAAATTTAATCAATATTTATTTTAACTAAATATTATAGCATTATTTATTATATTTTTATATTTTAATAATTATTAAAATATAATTTATATTTTTATAATAGTTTTATTAAAAATTAAAAATTAAAAATTAAAAATTAAAATAACTAAAATAATATTAAAAATCACATTTAATATATTTAAATATATTTAAATATATTAAAATATTAAACTAAATTAAATAATTATTAAAATTAAAATAAAAATCAAAATTTTAGAAAAATTTATTTATCGGATATCCATATCCGATTATAAATTTATCGGACGTCAATATCCGACTAACGTTTCTAAAATTTTACTTTTTATTTAAATTTTAATAATTATTTAATTTATTTAATATTTTGATATAATTTAATATATTTAAATATATTAAATGTGATTTTTAATATAATTTTTATTTTTATTATTTTTACTCTTATTTTAGTTATTATTATTTTTATTTTTTGATAAAACTATTATAAAAATATAAATCATATTTTAATAATTATTAAAATATAAAAATATAATAAATAATACTATAACTTTAATTAAATTAAATATTGATTAAATTTTAAATAAAAAACAAAACTGATTTTTGATAACAAATGTTTAAAAATTTTTGTTTTTATTTACAATTTAATAATTATTTAATTTATTTTAATATTTTAATATTTTAATATAATTTAATATATTTGAATATATTAAGTCAAATTTTATATTATTATTATTATTTTATTTTTATTTTTATTTTAATTATTTTATTTTTTATTTTTTTAATATAGCTATTATTATAATATAAATCATATTTTAATAATTATTAAAATATAAAATTATATTAAATAATATTTAAATTTTAAATTAAATTAGAATTAATTTTAAGGTGGTGCAAAGTGTCTTTAATAAAAAAAGAGAAGAAAATGAAAAGATAGTTATTAAAATATCTTTAATAAGAAAGAGAAGAAAGTTAAAAATTGGAGGTGCAGGGTGTCAGAAGGTTAAAAATGGAATTTTTGGAGGTGCAGGATGAGATGTTGGAGGTGTAGGATGAAGCACTCTACATTTGGGTTAGGAAAGTAAGGCCCAATACAAATTTGTATACGTCTATCTGTATTCTAACCCGAATCCGTATGCATCGAGGTTTGTTACTATAATATACGGAAAAAGTGCGTGTAAAATAAAATTGATGGTTCATTTATTCCGTTACAGACGAGAAGGTTGTGGATTGACAGTGGAGCAAACGACAGAACAGCGAGTGTGAAGATTTTGCTTTTGGTGGAGATGCCTGTAAGTAGATATAAATCTTTATTAATTAATTAATTATTATTTAATTGGGGTTCTGAAGTTTGGATCGGATTGGGATCGTAACGTTGCGATGCAGATTAGGAGCTTCGTAGAGGTGGAGTCACCAAGTCCACTCAGATACTTGATCGGCGCCGCCGTTATGATGATCGGAGTGGTGTTACCCGTCGGTTACATGATGTTCCGTAACAAGCGCGTTCCCTCCTCTTCCTCCTACTCCAAACAGACGTAGGTGTGCCCTTTCTTTTTTCAATTCCTCCTACTCCTATTCTTATTTACTCTCTCACCATGGAGTTCGCTTACAATGTGGTCAGTTAGATGTAAAAATGAGGGTTTAATTTTGCAAGTGTAGGAAGCAGGTTTTGGGTGGGAACTAATCAATCATGATTGGTATTTCAGGAACAAGGTTTTGATTTGATATAGAGAAATGGTGGTTATGATGTGAGAAGCCTCCGGTTTAGTGGATTTGAATTTGTTTGGAGGGGGTGATTGAGTTAACTTAGAGGCTTCAACAGATCTACCATCTGTTCTGTTGTAAATGCATTTTGTCATCCTAATCTTCTAAGTGTTTGTTCACTTGATTCTGAACACGAATACATGCTGCTTGTCTTTCCGTTAAGATACTCTATCTTGTATTCAATATTGTAGCTCAACAAAATTTCAATGAACTTGTTTTGCTTTCATTTATTTATCTATTTGTGTTCCTTTTAAGCAGAAAGAAAGACGGGATTGTTGATGCTGGCTTTGAGTACTTTTGTTTATTTGATCTTGTTCTGTGAGGATACTCGAGTTTTTTGAGTTTATGTTGGTTTTGGGATTAGGAACTTGAAGTTAGGCTGTCATGTTTCAAATGTTCATGTGTCTTTGGTTTCTAATTCGACAACATTCGATTCCTTTTAAAATAGAGTAGCTAGTATTAGCTTCTGCGTCATTTTTGTGATTTGATGTGAATTCCAGATCAATCGATGCCTATCCAAACATGGCATTTGCATGATATCAGATACTGGTAATTCTTGTTAGTTGAAAGATTAACTAATGTCTTTGGTTAGAATTGTTAGTAATATTTATAGTCTGATACGGCTAGTAATTTTTTTATTTGTGTAGAGACCGCTATTGCATTGATTGTGGCATAACAAGAATAGTTATGATAATTTTAGTAGGATCATATTTTATATGGCTTATAATGCTCTCATCTAAATTGATCAAATCCCCCCGATAAAACTCATACATTGAGAAGCTGTAAAAGATATGAAAGTGGAAAGCATGTACCTCTTGGGTCATGGCTTTCGAGGTGGTAATAGAGAACTTTTTCAGTAAGAGGTTAAATCCTTTAGTAAGTACCCTTGCTCAGTAGTTTATGAACATTCCCCCCGTCGATCATTATTTCACTAATACAGTATATGATATATTAAATGTCTCTTGTAGAGAGACCACTCCTAATGCTGGAGCTCTGAAACATAACCATCCCAGTCCGCCGAACAGCTAAAGAATCTTGCTGTGTGCATATGGTACCTAAGAAGCGTTGCCACGATTTTTGTATTGTGGGCACATCTTGGTTATGAACATGAATTTTTTTAATAAATTTTAGGCAAAAAGAATTCATGACGTTAATGTGGATTATGTGACAGAGATGCGGAAGAGTTCATGACAGTGTAATGAATTAATATATGCTATCATCATATGTTATATATCAATATTATAGGGTAAACAAATACGGAGAGGAAATCCTCATTTGACAAAAGAATTATCGAAAGGATTATTGGTGTCTGCCAATGACAATAAACTTTGTCTAAAATGATCCAAGCAGATTAACACTTGGGGTTAGTAACTTATAAATTCAAATAAATTTAAATTAGTAATAAGAACCATGTCCAAAAAGAGTGGTGCTTACTCTGAAAAAAATAACTCCATTGGCCAATGACATTATAATATTATATTGGGAAGGGGTAACATTTTGTGGACACTTCACAAACACCTGTTTGACACTTTTATTTCTTTCTTTTCTCATGACGTTATAATATTCATCTTTACACTATCTGAAAGAACCCTTGCAGCCACTGATACGGCCAACTGCTCTATCACTGTTGTCCCCAACAGCATTAGAATTTAGAACTAGTAAAGGTTTGGATCAAATTTTCTGGAACAGTTTATGGACTTTTGACCCTAGGGGATTTGTAACCTTGTTTGATTAAACAAGGTACTATAAGCCTTTGTTTGGATTGTTGTGGAGGTAATAAAAAAGAAAGAAATGAAAGGAATTAGAGTGGAAACGGAAATTGTTATTGAGGGAGAGAGAGCAAGTGTGAAAATTTTGTGTGAAATAAAGAGAGTGTTTGTGTAATATATACAATTACAAAATACTATTATAAAATTAATATTATAAAATTAATATCGATTGAATTTTAATATGAAGTAATTAATTTATGAAATGGAAATAATATTATAAAATTATTAAATTTTTTAAATTGAATATTTATAAATAACTAATTGCAAATGATGGTCAATCTTTTCTCACATACAAATTTAATAGGAAAAAAGTGTAATACGAAATTTATTAAATAAAAAAAATGAGACTTTCATGTTAAATTTAAACATATGAAAAAAATAATAATATTATGACAATGGATTTAATATACCAACAACTAATTTAATAAGACATGAAATTTTTTTATGTTCATTACAATGATCGCAGGGAAAAAAGTACATCAAATTTTTAAGCTCTTGAACCTTATCTTCAATTCCATTAATGCTTTGATAGATATGTTTTACACCATGATGAAGATTTAAGGCTCCATTAATGCTTGATAGATATGTTTTACATCATGATGAATATTTAAGGGTAAGGTGTTTAAACCTAGTGGGCCTACCTTTTCCATGCCCTAGATATCAATCTATATTTGGTTTAACATATTAGCATCTTGATAAAAATGAGATTGTTGTTATTGAATACTCATTTTCGCTTTCAGAATTATCTTTATTAGGGTTATGTTGTTCGCCATGGATACCCCTGCCAAACATAGTTTACGTTGATTACATCTAATTTTTTGAGATATCTCTCATTTAAGAGATATAACTACCGTAGGGTAGTTCCACTCTCTAAACACACATTAAGTTTAGTATGCAAGAGAATATTGAGTTATTAGAAGATCATAAAGTAGGGATATATGTTATTGTACTTGTATTTTTGCATATGTTAAATGATATGGTATGGTCAATTAATGAGAATATTATGTTTCATGGTCCATATCATGAAGACATCATCTTGCACGAGGTGGGATTATTGGCTTTCCTACAAGGATGTTCATGAGGTCCCAATGTCATATTTTTAGCTGACATCCCTGTCATAGTTAAGGTCTCCAGGGATGTCTGTCAGATCAAACTTTTGTCCCTCATATTTCCAGTTGGCCACATTGATCCAATACTTAACTTTGATTATAATATTTTTCTACAAACACCTTAGTCACAAAATCTTTTTTGTCTAGGAGGTTAAGATTTGTGTATAACACTCTTACAAGTTCGTGACTGAAAAAAAGCTAGGTACATAGAAAATGCAAATCTTAAACTCTTTGGCACAAAAGATTTTGTGACTGGGGTGTTGCAGTAGAAAACTATAATTAAACATGATAATTGGGTTAATGAGACCAACTCGAAATATGAGAGGTAGGGGTTTGATCTTACCGACATCCTTGAATAGTTAACTATGTGAAGGATGTCGCTTTGGCTGAAATGATCAAATCTGGCCCTCACATACAATTTGCAGGAATTTTGGTAGCTTGAGTGTCGAAAATAGATTATTGCATTGCATTTACAATCATATTCTAATTTCTCGGGATAGTAACGATGCACAGGTCCTACAATATGATTTCTTAAGGATGAGTCATGCTACATAATATTCCATTTACTGGTCACACCATCTCATTCAACATATGTGAAAATGCAAGAGCAGCGACATGCTCTTGTCGATCTAATAACTCGTATTCTTTTGCATACCGATTTTGATATGCGTTTAGAGAGTGGTCAAAATTCCTAAATAAGACAACTTTGGTCAATATAAATTGTACGTGACCCTCATGAAGAAAATCCTGGGAGCGTAGATGAAGATGTGGGGGGTTCAAGGACAACAACTTCATCTTTTATGAATGGTAATATTAAACCAAATATGAGGTGGTAATCATAGACTGCAACAAGGTGTGAAACGTGTTTATTAAAGGAATTGATGGAATTGAAGATAAAATTCAATAACTCAGATAATATTGAGTAATTTTGTGTTTTATTTAAGTGTTATTATTTTTTAGTGTAATGTATTATTTTATTTCGATTATTGTAATGAACATAACTAACTTTTTATGCCTTATTAAAATTTGATATATTACATTCTTGACGTAGTACTATTTTTTATATGCTTAAAATTAATATGCAAATCTCATTAGATATTTTAGAATTTATTGTATTACATGTTTACCCGTGAGAAAAAAAAAACCATCATTTATAGTTAACTATTTATATAATTTCAAAAATTAAATAATTTTTAATATTATTTTTATTTTATAAATTAATTGCTTTATAAGTATTTATCTTTTAATTTAAATTTATATGCAATATTATAATTGTACATATTGAAGAGTTAACTTTTTTTAATGTAACAACAATGAAATATATTACAATTTTTCATTCATTTTTATTTCCATTTTCAATCCAAACAGTTTTTATTTTTTATTTTATTTTCTTTTCTATCCCATTTGAATCCAATCTATGCAGTCTCTTAACAAAACCTGATGGTTTGTAGAGAGCAAAGTTTTGCCTCTCCATGTCTTTGTTTGGTTCAAAATTTGAGTAGCTCCTTAAAATTCTTCATGGTATAGAATTAATTGTTTATATTATTTGAAAAATGAAGTTCTTTTCTACCAGTTAGCGAAATGGTTGTTATCATTTTCATTACCGGTTATTTGTAAGTTTAAGTAATTCTGGATTATTTCTTTTTGTGCAATCCGAATAGTTGTAAACCATTATTCAAGCTTCACCTTTCGTAAATATTGTGTGAAAAGGGTTCAACTTCATTAAATTTAATAGTTTATTACGCTACCTTATTCTGCCTTATTTAGTTACTTTCTATCGTTTTTACTTGGCTATATTAGTGTTAACATTTTTTTTTATGTTTAATGGAAGAGAATTATAAGATTTATTTTAATTATTTATTTATTTGTTGACAAAAATATATGTTTAACAAATTTTTTGTTTTTTATTTTTATGATCCAATCCAAAGCTTTGAAATTTTCATAACCTCTGACTCTAACACTAGAGATGCAGTTAAATTGAATAACTTTTTTCCTCCTTAAAATAAACATAGGATGACAAATGCATTGGCAGCTGAATTGACCACTTTAAATCCATTTATTAGTTTATGTTACTTAACTATTTTAGTTTAACTATGTAATCAATATTATTGTGTATTGATTGTTTCCTTTATATTTTTATTACATATTTTTGAAAGAAAAATTAGCAATTACAATATAAATTCTTTTTTTTCAATTTATACATAATGGAATGAAGAAAGGCATGATACTAAAGGAGAAGATAATGTTGTCTGGATTCAAAGTAATATTTTGTAACTCTTCCTCTGTCTAACGTTTTTACAATGGCATGGAATCATTTCCGAAGAAACAAAAAAATTAGTGATCATTTGAGATTATTTTTGGAAAATGCTAACATATTTTTCTAAAAAAAGTATTTCTATTGGTAAAAATGTATTGAAAATAATAAATCAAATAGGTCTCCCTTTTAATATGACGAATCTCAAATTTCATTATCTATTTTTTTTAATACATTTTAACTAATAATAAAGATCATGTTTTGGATTTTTCACTCTTACGAGATTTTGTAATGATAGCAAACAAATTATAAACGTGATACTAAATAAAAATATACATGGTTGATGTAGTTGAATTTGGTAAAAATTAAAATTGCTACAAAAGTGTTAATTTGAAAACTTGTACTACAATTTATTTTCGTCAATTAGTCGAGAATGTAAAGAAAATTATTGCCTAAAAAAATCATAAAAGGAATTAAGAAATTTTAAATTATAAAACACGTACGTCATACCTTGTAATCAAAATGTATGTTAAATATGATTGATGTGTCACTTTGTATGAGATAAAAAATAAGAATTAAATTAGTTTCTAAATAACCAAAAGTGATGTGAAATTCTTTGAGTTTATAGTAAAATATTAATACAAAAAAAATCTTTTGCAATATTGTCCACTTTGAAATTATTTTCTAAATTTGCGATTGGATTAGAATCAGGAAAGTTGTATTGTAATTAATTATGTAGGAAAGTGGAAAAGAATAAAGAATGAAATTAAGAAAAAGAAAAGCCAATGGCAAAAGGATGTGAACTGACATAGATGATTTTGTCGGATAAGGAATGGATGAAATTTGTCGTATAACTCTAAATAGCAGATTTGGTAGAAACCTGAGAAGCGTGTGTTGAAGAATCAGAATTGAGAATCCATGGGAAGTGGTGTTTTGAAGTACGGAATCATAGGAGTTGGAATGATGGGTAGAGAGCATCTTGTGAATTTGTACCATCTTCGCACTGAAGGCGTGGCGGTTGTCGCTTTTGCTGACCCTCATGTTCCCTCCCAACAACTCGCTCTTCAATTGGCACACTCCTTCAGTTGGCCTCTCAAGGTATTATGAGTATCACTCTGCTTTTTATTTTCTGTTTAATATAACAATTTTTTCTGGATATATCGTTGTTTCATTATTGTGACTTGGATCTAGAAATGCTATTATTGATCTGCAATTATCTTGGCAGTAGTTGTACTATGCTGATAGTTTAATTAAGAATAATAAACCAACAATTTGGGATTCCAAGGATTATCCTTTCTACTAAGTAGTCCCAGAATTGATAAAGCTATATAGGTAATCCCGCGAGTAATTTGAAGGGTTTTTCGATACTTGAAAAGTTCGGAGGATTAGGGATTACCTATATTGCTATTTTTAGTTTTTTAAGTATCATATAGGAGTGAAGGTAATAGTACTTCAAGGATGGAATTGGAGATTTTTTTTTCATTAAATTAAGTTGGCCACTCTGTATAGTCTGTTGAGTTGAATTGAATGATTGAATGAATGAATGACCATGAGTTCAAGAGTTGTGAAGGTTTTTTCAGGTCACCAGGAGCTGTTGGACAGTGGACTTTGTGATGTTCTGGTGGTATCCACTCCTAACATGACCCATCATAGGATTCTTATGGACATAATCAATCATTCCAAACCCCATCACGTACTGGTAGAAAAGCCCTTGTGCACCACAATCTCTCACTGCAAAGAGGTTTCTCTTTCCTTTCATACAATCGGTTGCTTATTAGGGCTTAACTGTTAGAATGTAATTTTATTGCCGACCAATGACTGATCTTGATAGAAAAAGTTTTGTCTCTTTGATTGTGCTGTTTTCCATCGGGATGGGGACGTCAACTATGCTTGTGTCATTTCCTTTACTGTTATCATATGACAAAGAATTTTTTTATATTATACTAGACTAAACGTGTCCTAAAGAATAGAAAAAACTATTATTCGAAGTCTTGATCTTGTAGTTGGGTATTGCTTTATGCCATTTTTATCCTCTAATAAGTATTTGATGAACTAATAACTAATTTGATGTTCTTGTGTCTACGTTGGATTAGGTTGTCGATGCTGCTAGAAAGAGACCAGATATTTTGGTACAAGTTGGATTGGAATATAGATACATGCCACCTGTTGCAAAGCTGATAGAAATAGTTCAGGGAGGAAACCTCGGACGAATCAGAATGGTATCAATTCGGGAGCACCGGTTTCCATTTTTGGTTAAGGTTAGACGTTATACAATTTGAAATTACATGTTTTTGGGTTCTCATACTGAGCTAGCTGAAAAGTGATACTGATCATAGGTGAACAATTGGAATCGGTTCAATATTAACTCAGGTGGTACCCTAGTAGAGAAGTGTTGCCACTTCTTTGATCTGATGAGGCTGTTTGTTGGTGCAAATCCTGTTCGTGTGATGGCTTCTGGAGCTATTGATGTTAATCACAAGGATGAAATATACGATGGAAAGGTAGATTAAATGCCGTATTTCAGTTGCAATAACCAAGCTTGAAGCACTAATCTTTGTGTTGGTCTGTATGCTGCCTTAATTAATACTGATTATAATCTGCGTATGGTGTTCCTTAATCCAAGAAAGGAAACATGCACGTATTTTGGTTTCGTGTGTCCAATAAAGTTTAAACGGCTACTTGTTTCCGGGGCTAGGAAGAATTTTAGAATTTCATGTGATTGTTTGCAATATTAGGTAAGAGATAGTCGAGACTCACTGGTGTTTGTCCTTGTCTGATGAAGAAATAAAGATTATGACTTTTTCATATCTGAAAATTATGGTCTATTCTGTTTTTCAATGTTCAAAATTAAGGACTTTGAGTTCGTATTCTGCCAGTTCTAAGTGGAATAAATCATATATGTTCTTCTGTGTAGCAGCCTTAATTGGCGCAAAATTTTTCTCTAAGCTTTGGTATTGTTATTGCTATTCACTGGTTACTTCGGCAGGTGCCCGATATCATTGACAATGCGTATGTTATTGTTGAATTTGACAATGGTTCTCGAGGAATGCTTGACCTTTGTATGTTTGCCGAAGGAAGTAAAAATGAGCAAGAAATATCTGTTGTAGGTGATATTGGAAAGGTAAAACCATGATAAAACTTTGTTTTAAAACTTTGTTGCATGAGTTTCTTTCCTGAGTATATGTTGTCAAGATGTTAGCATCTCAACTTAACAAATCATTCGGCACACAGGGAGAAGCCTTTGTTCCTGAGAGTGTTGTGCGGTTTGGTACACGAGAGGGGGGGAGAAATGGTGTCCAGACTTTGAAAGCTGAGGATCATCGAATAAAGTAGGTAGCTTCTCTCTGTTAAATGTCATCAATTAGCTAAGCTTTGAGATGGTGAAATGAAATGAAAGTGGCTCTTGTTTTATGAAATCCTTGTGGACTCTACAGGTATGATGGGTTACACCATGGATCTAGCTATCTGGAACACCTTAACTTCTTTTCTGCAATCAGAGCCAAAGGAGAAAAGGCTCCAAGTGTAGATCTCCAAGATGGATTAGTATCTGTTGCTATTGGAGTTGCAGCACAGCTCTCTATAGAATATGGTCGATTTGTTACTATTGAGGAAGTTATGAATGAACTCAGAATTTAAGTTGGAACACTTGGAAGTGAAGTAATGGCGTCTCTGCTGTTGTGTTCTGATATAGGGATGATGTATCTGTTATCACTATCTCATGAAAAAGTGCTAAGTGGTTTGTGGAAGTTATATTGCTTCCATCTTAGCCAATTGGTGTCTTCAACTTTTTTTCTTTCTACAGCTCATTTTCTGTGAAGTGAAACAGTAGAATGTAATGAGTGAAAGCTCAAAGTTTTAGCCAAATAAACATGCTGGAATCTTTCCATAGGAAGGAGATGTGATGCACTACATTACATGTTTAAACCGACACTCTGATGTATTAACTAAACAAGTGCATTTTCTGTCGGTATGAAGAAAAGAGCAATTAAATCTTATTCGGTAATGATCATTTCATTGTCCATGTAGTAAAGAAAATCCAATTTGATGTTCTCTCTTAAATGTGTGCAAACTGTGAAGAGGTATTTGTAAAAAGACATTGGGGATCCACATCGGGTTTCTTCCAAAAAATCATATCCAACACTTGCAAAACTCACACTGTTAGTAATCAAGTGCAGCTCCTTGACGGTAGTACTAAACATCTTCCAAAATGGAGACCAAAATTGACCACACTTTGTTTTAAATCATACTCCATGAAACACTCCACCTATAATAATATAATAATAAAATAAATCATATTCACTTGAGAGTGTAATATAATATTAAGAATATTGTTAAATTATATATCAATAAATGCGTCAATAATTACTATATTACATACTAAATAACATATACTCCTAATTTTTTTAAAAGCCTCGCCTTTTTTATAGTTGTAATAAAATCACATTAAAGATGTTTATATTATTTATAAATTATTTTCTTAGTTTTATTTATAGAAAAATATTTACTTTAAATTTCATTTTCTTATTTCGTAATTTTTTTTTATATTATTGTAAACATGATATTTTTAAATAAGAAATAAATATCATTTTACAGGAGTACAAAAAAGACATGTAATTTACAAAAATCATAAAAAGAAAGAGTAAATAATTGAAAAACTAAAGCACAAATATAAATCTAATCTTTTAAGAAAATTAAAATTTATTTCGAATAAAATAAGAAAAATGAATAGAACTCGAAAAACATAAGGTATAATCTTTTAAATTATTTAGAAATATGACTATCTATTGAAAATATAAACATATAAATAATACCGTAATGAAAATTTAGCATACACAGATAAACTCAACACAATCGTTTCATAAAAATCTAAAACATTAAAATCGGAGTAAAGATACAAAGTATATAAACTGAAATTACATGGATTATAGACAATCCTATCAAAATTAAAATTTGTATTAAATATATTCCGAAGCTATATCCTATCAATGACACTATTATTAATAATTAATAACTCAAAAAAGTATGCTTTAAAAAATAGCGCATTTACAGGTTATAACTATTGCAAGAGTACAGGAATCAATAGCAGACAAATACGTTAAAACATAAGATTTTCCAACTCAGAAAAAAAAGCGTTCCACGGTTATGATTTTATTTTTTTTCATCTCGGTCATAGCTCACGGTAAAATTGCCAACACCAAACAAAAACATAAACGAACTCCAAAAGTAATCACAGCACGAGAACTGCAAAGATGTAGGTACCACAAAATCAATAACAAACAATACCAACAAATAGCAAAAATCTGACATCATTAATCTCTCCAGTTTAGCTACTAAAACGGGATTCGGGGTTGAAAAAAGGATGAGGCGTTCAAAACTGATAATTTCCTATAGTCTTATAATGCACTCCAAATTTTCAGAAAATGAAGCAAGATAACAATACAGTAATAAAATCAGCGGTAACGACGAAGAGAAAGGGTGTTGTTTCGCTTCCAGGTTGCCCTGCGTGATGGACGGTTCTTGTGGTATAGATGTCCTCTGCCACGTAAACCCCTGTTACTTTTCCCAGCAGAAGTGAGGCCACGAAGTTCCCTGTGCTTATGGACTGGATTGCAGAGCCAGTTAATTCTTGGATCATTTCTTACAGCACTGTGGGCAACATCCACCAGAATGATCTCAAAATATTTGTAGGTTGAGTCCTGTAACACAGGAACAACATCACAATAACCAATCAGCAACCTATAAGCAGCTTCCACTTTACACGAATGGAATAATATGTTAACTAACCTCATTCACCCAGTAAGAATTGAGGACCCTGAGGCCACCCAACTTCCTTCCAGCTCGCTCTTCAGCAACGGACCTCTTGCTGCGTTGAAACTTCAATTGAGTAACACCTTGGTTGGTTGGCTTACCGTAAACAATACCTTTGGGAACTGGTCTCTTCCTGCCACCCCTCCTAACACGCACACGGTAAACCACATAACCCTGGAATAACACCAATACTATAATCACAATCACAATTCAAGCGAAGCATGCTGAGGCAGCTCCACTAAATGGACTGGCCTAGATGATAGTAATGAAAAAGGTTTGTGCCGCACGGTAGAAAAAATCTATGTACTATTTAAGTAACAATTAATGTAAAAAACGAAAACTACAATTGGCAAGAAGAAAAACAACAGCGTCAGATGACCAAAAAAATATGGCATTGGTAAATATGCATCAGATCATTGGTAAATATGGCAGTTCAACAACAAAAAATATAAATTCATCCAGACAAACTTTTCAATATAGGCACATCGTGTTCTATAACTTCTTCGAAATTTACCAAACTACGCTATCTATTATTCAAAATGTTGTTTCATCGTAGTTCGAAATATAACTAACCTAACTACACATAACTATGCTATTCACATTTTCCAAGAACATCTAAATAAGAAAACGACCTAAAGGAATTACAAAGAAGTTCCACAATTTTGTATCCATCCAGTTAAAAATGTCGTTTATTTATTGATAAACGATTCCAAGTTTCCCAATGAAAAAATGAACGGAAAGAAAACATATACAGATTTCCCCACCTGCTTGGCCTTATAACCCAAGCGGCGAGCCTTGTCTGGGCGAGTAGGCCTTGTCAGACGCACAATTGATGGTTGTTGGCGGTATTCCCAACACCTCACCCGCTGCAAGAATCTCATAACATCAGACTGCTTCTTGCGCCAAAGCTCGGAGACATACTTGTAGGCACCTATTGCAACATAAAAGAACACAACTCAACAATTGGAACACGCCAAAAGCGGAAACGCACCTGTCTACCAAATGCTATGAGAACAAGCTAATCCAGCATAACCCACAAACATAAGCCTTAAAGAACCAAATAAGAACAGAAAGCAAATCTCCACACAAAAACATGAACCAAACACACATTATTAATCATTCATTCCATCGAGGTCGATAACGGAAAAGTTAAGTCTAAAATTGTCAATTATCACCAATGTATAGCATCATAGAATATAAAATCTAGTCAGTCCAATTAATCAAAATTATATCAACACCAAACCAAACCAAAAATGAAAAGGAAACACAAGCATTCGTAACCCCAAAAAAAATAGCGCATTCCTATCATATCCGCAAAACTTCCAAGAAGGAATGAGACAAGGGCCATTTTCACTTTCCCATACACGACCGTCACAGTGAAAACTATGAACAGAGATTCACATTGAAAACAGCACATCGAACGGACACATTCATCAGGAAACCAATCCGAATGGTGGTAACAAAGGGAGAAAACAGATAGGAAGAAAAAAATACCCATCGAAGCGCGCAGTAGCAAAGTGCTAGGGTTTGGGTTCCTCGTATAACTTTTATAGACACCACCTCCTTAAGCCAATGAGACAGATCTCAGCCGTCCGTTAAATATCTATGACCTAAGTGCATTAGAACGGGTCGAGCCCGTAAAATTAAACCACTTAAAAGGGCTTCTATCATCCAGTTTTTTCTTTCCTCACCCCCTTTTTCTTTATGAAGATTCATATTTTAATATATATTCTGAAAAATATTATTATTCTAATATATTAAATAATCACTGAATTGTGTAATATTTTTTAAAAAATTATTAATATAAACCATATCTATTATTACATTATTCAATAACTTTATGTAGAATGTCATTTAAATTAATATAAACGTTGAATTTTAACAATATATTGATTGTATGTCAAATTGTATTAAAAAAAATATAATTGAGTGATTCATATTATAATATATCTTGAAAAAATATATTTCGTTTACTTAAATAAGTAATCAAACAATTTTAAATAAATATAAATTTCTATATATATTATGTATGCAAAGAAAATTTAAATTTAATTAAAAAATTTATAATTAAAAACGATCAAATGGTTGAATAATTTATGCAATTTACATAGGCTTTATTTCACCACTTTTACAACATTACAAATTATTATTTTAGTGTTATCTGTATTTTCTCTTATGTTGAATCCTTTTTAACATTATTCCTTGTATTTTTAATTTACGTTCTATTGTTTAACTATTATCAATGTGTTCTCGTACTTTTTTACTTTAACATGACTCTCATCCTCTCACAACTTATTGTAGCTTTGGATACTATGATTATATTTGTGTATTTTTATAAGTGAATTTTTTTATATGTAGAAATTCCTTAGAAACATCAGCGTAAAATGTTTCCTAATGTTGGGAAATCATCTTTTGCAACCACACCAAAATTTAAAAATCCACAATGATTATGAGAGTGTAGGGTTGTTTATTTTAGAACGATGCATATTCAAAATCACAAATTGTGAATGGGATGATGAATTTAACAAAAAGAGAAAATAGGGTATTCTTTTTTGCTTGTTTCCTTGTGAGCTTCAAAAAATTTGCACATTTTTTTATCAACACTTTGCATTTCACTTGTTTTCGTAGATAAATAAGAAGAATGGAAAGCGAATCCTAACGATAAAATAAATACAATAAAGTAGAATATGAAATGAAGTAAACAAAAATAGAAGAAAAATTTCACTGAATGACTTACTTAACTTTGGTATCCCAATTTTTTATATCATAACAAAGTAAAATATTCATTTTATACACTACATTTACTACCGATAACATGTTTAACATTAAATAAGAATTTAGAAAAATTAACATCAAGATTTAAACAATATAAATCATCCAATAAAGTACCAAAACCACAATAGTATGGAAGTTTGTAGAAATGAAAAATATTGTTTTCAATCCTAAATATCTTTTCGAATCAAGATTTTATTTTCGGACAATCTTTCTTGAAGTGACACACTTTCTTGTAAAATAAACATTTATGGTCCTTTTGGATATTGTCCTTATACACTTTTATTGGGGCTTTGTCCTTCTTGTTCTTTTTTCGTGAATTGTTTTGCTGAAGCTAGCACCTTCATAAGTTGTGAAATGGATAGAATGATCTTTCATTTTCTTCAACCTCCCTTCCTTTTATACCAACATGGTTTTGATTTCTTGAAAGTTTCATTTATCCTTAAGAGTGTGATAATTCACCTAAAACTTGTCAAATTCAGGAAGAATAGAGTTCATGATAAAATGTACTAGAAAAGACTCATTCACTTCCATTCACATTGACTTCAACGTTGCCATTATATTAGCTATTTCAGTTACAAGATCATTGATGGGTTGTGACCCGTCAAACTTTTTAGTTTTCAGCTTACTCATAAAAGTTCCTATAATAGACTTTTTAGTTATGTTTGAGTGTGAGTACTCCTTAATCATTTTTATGAATTTCTTTCCATTTTCCGTTTTAGGCATAGAAGGCTTTATATTCTCTGCTATGGACATCCACATCAAGTTTAAGGTCAACTTATTAGACTTATGTCAAGCCTCATAAAGTGAATTTTCATCACTTGTACAGGTCTTTGTAATGGTTGCGGGTATTTCAACCATAATAATAGTCATATCCAAGTCTAACACACCCAATTGGAACTAAATTTGTTTTAACTAATATAATTTGGGCCATTAAATCTGACCACGTTGTTGCTCAAACATAATAAATTCATGAAAATTGGAAACAATATATAATCTCATACATTAATGTTTTGATAAAATCAATGGATTCAAACAAAATAACTACATTAGTCATGCATTTAAGTTCACCTTACTTAAACGGATAGATAATTATATAAGTTACTCATTTAAGTTCACCTTTAAGTAATGTTTAAACTTACAAAGTTCATACAATTTATAGTGATGCTTAAGTTTATATTTATGTTATCTTTGAATATATAAACTTATTTACTAAATATATCATAAATTTCACTTTAATATCATTAATTATAAGCAATACTTCACCTTTAAGTAATTCATAAAAACTTTATAAAAATAACTTTAAATTAACCCATAAACTAATTAATATATTCATTATTTAACGTCTTTATATTATTATGAGTAATTGCCATGATACAACTTCACTTTGGAATTATACCACATTATAATACACATTGTCCAGACACACTAAAAGAATTTCAAATTAATTATCTTCAAAGCACTCGTAACACTAATATAAAACATAAATATCATGCACTATGCTCTTCTTTTCGTGCTTCCTATTACTTACTAATAACTATTTTTTATATGAAAACGAAAGTATACGTGTTGTGTTTGTGAGTATTTATAGATTGAAGAAATTGTGTTTAGTAAAGGGTGTACTTTCTCGTTGTGGATCCAAAAATTCAATTTCATCCATGAATGTCATAACAAGGGGAATTGTCTAGCCAACCCAATTGTGCCAAGTTTAACTATGAAAACTTTAATTCAATGCACATAAGAAATCTAAGGCATACGATATTAAAATATTGCATATTACAATTCACATAGTGCAACGGAAATCAATTAAATTCCAAAAATGAAGAACCCTAAATACCATAAGTTCAAATTAGGGTTTATGTAATTTGGAAAAAACACTATTAGTGAAAAATCATAAAACTTAGAAACTTGATAACACTTGTAAGAAATTTCTATAATTTCAATTAAATGAAAACATACATAATCTTAAATTTTATGATTATCATAATGATGAAGGAAAAAAATTTATTTGGATTCATTAAAAGTTCTCTTAATCAATGTTTTCTATTATTTTAAATGACTTTTTATTGATATGAAAATTATCAATTAGAAAGTCTCGTGCCGTTAATTACACTATTTTTCTATCTTTTCAAAAACTTAACTTTTGCTCTATCTTTTAGGAGATGTAACCCTTTTTAAGTAAGTAAAACTATCTTTATTTTATGATATTTACAAACTTTAATAAAATACCAAAATGCCCTTTAATGTGAAAAAAGAATGATTAATTCAAAGGGCTAAATATGTTTTTAGTCCTTAAACTATCACGCGATTTTGGGTTTAGTCTCTATTCGAAAGTTTTGTTCCTTTTAGTCCTCTTAGTTTTGAAACTCTTATATTTAGTCCTTAAAATTGAACGACATTAAATTTTCTTTGACGTGGCAAACGGCGAGCCATGTTTGATGCAAGTTACTATGCAATGACGTTTTGGTTTCTGAAATCATATTAGGGTTTTTAATTTATTTTATTCTTTAATTAGGGAAAAGTGATTGCCTCCTCTTGGTGAATCCTGATGACACTGTTCAAGAGCCTCTTCGAGATTGAGGTTCTTGCGATGAGATCCGCCCAGAGCCAGTAATCAATGGAGTGATACATTCGCAATAACAACCAACTGACGCAATTAACAGATCAAGAAACGGTGAGGGAATAAAGCGAGGAAAAACGGGAGGAGAAGGAAGAAACCTATTCGATGAGATGGTGAACGGGACTTCCATTGGAGGTTAATTGGAGGTTTCTCGGCAGGTCCTTTTGACAGAGACGTTCTTTTTACGTTTGATGAGGAATAAAACGGTGATAAGGGAGAGGAAAACGACACCAGAAACTGCACCAGCAACTTCAACAATTAGGGGTCTCTTGGTGCCGCTATTTTTCTTCTTTGAGATTTGTTTATTAGGGGTTTGTGGAAGAGGGTCTGGGTTCAGTTCAGTGAGACTACCTGTTGTCTTATTGATTTTGAAAACTTCAATTGCATTGAGTTGTTCATCCTAAATGAAGCTTTTACTATTAGGATGCATTTCAAGTGAGGCATGATCGAGACCGAGCGAAGGCATGATCGAGACCGAGTGGTCGGTGAAGCGGTGGATGGATTGAGTCCTGGCAACCGAGCGGAGGCATGACCGAGACCGAGCGGTGCATGATCGAGACTGAGCGGTGCATTTCTTATCTCAATAACATTTCTTATCTCACATTCATATACATAATTCATTTTGTCAAGACGAGTCCACTCGCATTTTGTTCCCAACCCCACAGTTTTTGTTCTAAACTTCTTGAAATTGTTATGATATTTTGATTGAATCTTGAGTTTAGAATTTTTTTCAGGTTTTGAATTGTGTATCCTTTTTAAATGCATCCATGACTGAAACTCCATAGAATATGTCTCGGCTTTTGTTAATATGCTTACCAGAATCTTGAAGATTTCAAAAATTGGATTTCTTTGACTTCCCCGGGACACTGGCAGTGTTGGCTCATCAAGTGTATCTGACAAAGGAAAAGCAACAATTTGGTATGGAGTTCTGAATAAAAAGAAAAACATAAACCAAGCTGGGAGCTGCATCTGGGTGGCGACAATTTAAATAGATGAATAACTTTGAAAGAACTACATCAGGTCAGTGCTATGGCGAGCTTAAAGGCAAGTTTTAGGTTTTCTTTGCTTTTGTTTTCTTTTTCTACTTACTACTTGGGAACCTTTTTGTCTTTCTACTCGCGTCTTATCTTCTTCTTCCAACAACATATGCAGAGAAGTCGGCGGAGGAGCGGATGAGCGGAGCAGGGGATGGAGATGAAGGAGGTGAAGGTGGAGGTGACTATGGAGTCGCAGGAGGATAAAAAGAAGAAGAAAAGCAATGTGGCACACAATAACGAGGGAAGGTGGCATAACACGTGGCTCGCCGTTTGCCACATCAAAGAAAATTTAACGTCATTCAATTTTAAGGACTAAATATAAGAGTTTCAAAACTAAGAGGACTAAAAGAAACAAATTTCGAATAGGGACTAAATCCAAAATCGCGTGATAGTTTAAGGACTAAAAACATATTTAACCCTAATTTTAATAACTCTAAAATAATCCTTATAAATTTAATACATATATATTTTAATAATCATCACATTAAAATCTATACATCAAAAGTTATATTTTAAATTACATTAACTAAATATTAAATCAATATAATTTAATATGAAATAGGAAAAACGTCCAAGAAAGAAGAATAATGAAAAGTCAGGTTATTTACAAAAGGGAAAATATATTTTGTCAAAGATATTTTTATATTGTTTTGATATAGTATACATGTATTTTTTTCACTAATTCATTATTTATTTGTTACTATTGACGTAATCTAAATCCAATTAAGTCCAATGAAAAAATAACATGTGTATTGTGTCAAAATATTTTAAGAAAAATCTATATTAAAATGCTATTCTCCTTCATTTATTAGTTGAGTCACACATGGAGCATGAAAGTACCGTGCTAAAAATGAGTCACATTTTGTTTTCTTCTTTTGAAAAAAATATTTTTACTTTTGTTTTTATTTTTTTTCTATGGGGTTTTTTGTGCTACACGTGACCAATTTTTTCTTTTGTGTTTCCTTTATTTATATATATCATAGATAGATTATAGATTAATCGCAATGTTGATGACTAGAAATAAAGAGAAAAGCTACATAAAGAAGGAACAAGATGTTTTGGAGAAAAATGGGCTAAGATGATGCCAAATGGTTATGATAAAAAAGATATAACTTATGGAAGCAATGTAAGAAAATGAATCAACTTGGCCTATTACAGTCGGGAAGAATGTTATTTATCATTGCCAAGAAGTGGGAAGGAATATCTTAATGAGGTTTAATACAACATTATGCAAAATAAAAATAAAAATCAATAACTCGTAGGCGTAAGGAGATTAATAGAAGTATCACCATATAAAGTTATACAACTCTATAATTCACGTGGTGTGTGAGAAAAGATAGATTGCCTAGAGTCAAGGAAACAACGCACATTTGTTAAGAAGAGTACAAATACGAGCAAAAAGATAAAGGAAGAAAATTTCAAGCAAAGCTATGGAATGACTCAATTTGACCATTATGTTGGGAGGATTGAACTACCAAAAGAGAAAAAAGTGTTACAAACGAATGATATCACAATTATGTAAAAAATTATGGTGTGGTAGGAGAACAATATGTATTAGGACATACCGATGTGTAGTTTTTGAAGGTATAAATATGTTGGAAGGGTACATTAGTTCAATAATATGGAATATAATGCAAGAAGAATAACAAGGTCTTTGTGCAAAAGTATGTATTTGAATGCCCGTGTGTAAAGAATAGAACATCTATAATGCATGTTCTTTTTACTTGACAAAAAAAAAAATCTCACAACAAATATTATATATAAAAATTAAATTAATATAATTGTTTCAAAATATAATGTCTCATTATCTCAACAATCTTCCATGAATAAAAAACAATATAGCTTTGTGTAAGAAAAAAGTATTCATAGAATTGAATAATCACTTAATCCTTGTTTTAGTTCAGGAAATTATTTGAGAGTAAAAAAGAAAAGAAAATGCAAGTTTGTTTGATTTAAAAAATAAATAAAAATGAATGAAAAGTAGGATTATTATTTTTATTTTATTATTTTAATATTAATTTTTAATTATTGTCATTACTTTAATACTATATTTAAATTGTTCATATAATAGAAATAAAAAAAATGTATTGTTAAAATTTTATAATAATAAATTTTGTTATTTTTTATTTCTTTCATTATTGATGACTTTCTTCTTAAAAATACAAAGAACGTATTTATTCTCAAATACTAAAATTGTTATTCTTTTTTCATTAAATATATTTTTAATCTTTCTGCCATTTATATGTTTCATGACTTTCTTCTTCTCCGTATAAAGGAAACATTAACGAGATAAGACCAATTTATATCGAAGAAGTGAATTGGTAATATATTAAATATGTCACCACTACGGATTTGATAAGAAAATAAAATGTAGAGAAAGGAAATGGATAAGACGTACTGGAATAACTAATCGTTTTGTTGAAATTGTAAAATTGGCAGTGCAGCTAAAGCTCGAGAAATGAGTGTAATTTGTTATCCGTCTTACTCCACAGAAAAGGTAAAAATGAAATATAAAAGCAATTGATAAACTATCTACTGATCAGAGTTCATAGAAACAAGAAAGCATCATGTGGTGGCAAAATGAAGAGATCCATTTCATTAGATTTGAATAAAAAGTGATAATTTTACAGGGCGAAATTATTGAAAATTGATGGGAAGCAAAGTTACAATGAAATAAATTCCTTCCAAAAGGAAGCTTATTTCAAGGTTTGGAAGAGAGAAGTTGATAACAATCTCAGCGAGCACGGGCACAGCACCGCTAGCAGTTAAAAATGTCTCTTTACTTCGTCGTAGGCAAATGGTTGCCGGCACAACTGTATCAAAAATGTCACCTATGTTTGCGCTCCCTCGAACCTCTCGGATGTCTTCCTTCGTCCTCCCACTCCATCGCTTGAGGCGGGGGAGAAGGCTCGTACCTCGAAGGTCTCCGTTTAAAATGCCGCTCATCATCGCTCGACTCGTAATCCGCAGCGGCGCTGCTTTTCCTTCCTTCGTAGTACCCGTTCGACACTGCCTTGAGGTGTGCCGAAGAGGCACCGGGAGCGGCGGCCGCGGCGGCCGGTTCCGCTGTCGAAGAAGCGGTGACCTTTCTCTTCTTGGGGGGTTCCTCCTCACCCGGGAAACTTATGCGAGAGAACACGCTGGCCTTCTGCTTGCGATCAGCTGCCGCTAATGCCGCATTGGAAGGAGCTTTGGTCACTGGTTCCGATGACCTCCTAGACGAGGATTCTGAACGGTGTTGGCGGTGATGGTGATGACGGTCGTGCTCATAGTCGCGATCCCTATCTTCGCGTTCACGATCTGAGTGGTGGTCGGACTTTCTCTTGGCAGGGCGCGGAGGTTCGAGCTCCCGCGGAGACCGTTCTGGTGACAGTCTCTCCGAACGGAAACGATGATGATGGTAATCGCTACCGGAGGAAGGTGGAATTGATTTCTGCACCATAATAAAAACGCCGAAATATTAGGACCATGTTCTGTTACATTTGACTGACTAAAAGAGTAAATAAAAACATGACAAATACATCACGAGGGACTAGCAACTAGACCCAATAATAAAATAAAAATGAAAGACTAAAATAAAATGCACTTCTTCCAAAAGGTCAACTTCAAAATTATCAATAGTATGCGATTTTAAAAGAAAATTAGTTCATTTTCTTTCCAAAAGAACAACTTTCATAAATTGACAGAAAGAGCTTCCACAGTACCCCGACATTTTTACTGTAGTTTCTGGAGCACCCAAAGGTAGTAATTAAATTTATCTTAACAATTTACAATAACTTTATTGGGAAATCATTAAAACAACCGAATAAAAAAGCAAGGTGTCCCTATAAAAAACAGCTATGACAACACCAAGTAAACCCATGGTTCGTTCGTTTCGTCAGTCAAATAAAATATAAATAAAACGTTAAAACCGCATAATTAAGGGTTCATTCTATTTTTGTGCAAGTGGCCCAACCCAAACCCACTTATTCATCATGGTCAATTGACCAGATGGGCTAAAGAATCCTCATCAAATAAATTGTCCAGCTTCCATAAACGTGTTCCTCTAAACCGTAATTATAATTAACTTTAGCTTTTTCGAACAAAAAAGTGTTTCAAAATGAAAAAAAAAAATGTTCTACTAAACATTACAATTTAGGTGCTCACAAAAGGTGGATTTATAAAATGTTTCATGAATGATGCAAGCATCTAAAATAATTCGCAGGGCCCAGCTGAACCCAAAATAAAAATAAGTGGAAAAACGTGGCCCCTAATACGGCGAAACATCGCCAGAAATTAATGCGCCACAAATCCTTTAGCTACCCCTTGAATGAGAATGTAGAGTGTTAACTCCCGATGGAACCATACACCTATGGTTTAGCCCATTTAGTATTAAAAGAAAAGACTTAATTGAAAAGTCCATATTCCATAAATCAGTTATTAGAAACATTCTACACAACCTACAGTTTCAAAATCAAATATCCAAATATAGGAAGCCCAATTTTATGATTACATTTTTTTCCATCTTCCTCAGTAAGCATCGGTACCAATAGGAAAGCCAAATACAGAAAAACAAAAAAGCTATTATGATAGTCTAAAGAAAAAACTTCAATTGCAAAGATAAAATTATGGCTTAAATTATTTTAATCTATTTTAGGGTTTAAAGCATGTCCATAAGTATGGATCAATGATCACGAGAGATGCTGACACATGATCACAAAAATGCAACTCTACCCACTACTTTGGTTTTGAACCAATTGGTTGCTCTTCACCACAGGATTATGGTGAGACGCGTGAGCGTTTGTTCACTCGATCATTTTGTGATCAACCAGAGTCTCACTTGAATAATTTTTTTATCAATAAATGAAAAAAACAATTAACTTTCGAAGTTTAGTATGATAACAAGTGGGATTATCTGTGCAATCAGTGCGTTTTTGCAGGCTTGAGGTTTCTGGCCAAAGTTCCGGTAGAAAAACCCAGGAAAGTAAATGGCACATAAAAGTCCATAGAAAAAGAGCAAAATTAAGACAATAAAAAGCACATACAGTTTTTGATTTCATTGAAGAAACATCTCCAACACTGCTCACTTCCCTACCAAAGTCTCGATCTTTGGAGAAGTCCCTGTTCAATGAAGAAATATATATCAGACTTCTAGTAGTTCACAAATTAAGGTGAATCAAACTTCTTATCAATATATATCAGAATATGGAAGCCAGCCATCAAAAAGAAGTTCCACATACCTTTCAGCCCGTCTCTCATTTTCGCGCTTCCGCCTCATATCTGCTTTACGGGCCTCAAACTCCTCTCTACTCATAACTGGGGGTGGAACATTCATTCCCATACCGAAGTCAGCAAGATCCCTGAATAAGTCATAAATTATTATATTACAATTAGACATCCTAAATAGCAATGCATCGACATTGGAATGGACAAACGCGCAACCAAATTCAACAGAAAAGTTCAATATAATACTCCCATATAAACAAATAAACTTATTATCATGAGTCAAAAATTAACTTATGTATGAATGAAAAATCATCTCTTAAGAAAAGAAAAAGTGATAACTTCAGCAAATTTACTTCCGGAGAAACTTATTTCATTTTTCTTTCGTATTTTTCTATCTTGCAATTACTTATAAATAAGTTCCAAAAAAGGTCCATGATGTCCAGGACATGTTTCTGTTGTGGCAACGAGGGAAAGAGCTGAATTTCAGTTTTAAAATAACTAATATGTACCTATGAGGCGGAACAACAGGCATCATGTAACCTTGCATGCCAAATGGGTCTTGTGGCATACCACCCGCAAATGGCATGTCCAAGGGGCCAAGACCATAGCCCATCATTTGCATTGGACCCCCATATGGCGCCATGAATCCATCCATTGGTTGCATGCCATTCCAGTATGAATTATAGCCTGGAGGTGGGCCCATTGGCATCATGTAGTTCTCAACCCCAAAGTCATGCGGAGTTTTCCACTGCAAATCTGCAACATATATAAAAAAGAAATATTTCAAATTATTAGAAACAGTCATGTCACTGAGTCCAGGAAAAATATTTGCTAATAAAGCTATTCATGTCACAGAACTGCAGATTTACCATTTGGGGGCAAACGGACTTTCTTCTTCTTCTTTTTCTTTCCTGAGAAGTTTAAAATACAAATACGAGTGAGAATATTTTCCCATCTAAACCATACTCAATAAAAATAGGTTTCAACAATATATTACCAGCATCGGCAGGAACCAATTTCTGCTGCACTTCTTCCTCAACCTGCTGAGTACTCCCTTGTGAGGCTGGTTCTTTCACACTCATAGACTCATGAGTAGCTTCAGATACTACATCAACAACTCTGATGTTCCTAACTTGCTCTGAGGTCTGCTGAGGAGCAGAAACGGCCTTTTTATCATCAGTTGTTTCAATTATATTTGTTGTTTTCTCATTAACAGGTGAAACCTTTAGTTCTCCCTTGGACGCAGCAGATGAGGTTGGGGATGGAATCTTAGGCTGTGGACATCGAGCAGACTCCATATCTGAAAACTCAAAATTAAAAACAAAAAAAGTAAACACCAGCACAATAACAATTGATAATAGTTCAAGAGACATCATGATAGTTTCAATAACCTTGAACTTGAAAAGTGCTCCCAGCATTTTCAGCACTGCTGTTGCCAGACTCTAATATTCTATTGATGGTATCTCTTAGTGTCTTATTTGGTAAGAGATCATCAGCAAGAATATTTGTTGCACCACATACGCACACAGATTTGGAGATAATATAGTCCCTAATACCTGAAGAATTTTTTAAATAACATTACATAACTTCAAGAAAGGATTTTTACGCAATAGCTTCAGAGAAAGAAAGAACAGAGAAAATACAGTGTAAACTATTCCGTACTTGGATAATGAGGAAGAACTATAAACTAGTGAAACATTACCATAATATTCAAATTCTGAAAACAATAAATACAACAGATGAATGAAAAACCTACATCTGTCACAAAAGCTTTTAAAGCAACACTTGCTTGTCAGTACAGCATCTTTCATAACATTATTACACAAGGGACAGTGGAGCTCAGGTGGTAGGTCCCCAATTGAACGTGTTGATGGCAACCCTTCTATTTCTTTCTCAAAAGCAGCCCTGTTTGCAAGGAATATATCAAATAAACATCATGCCTACATATGACAATGGACAAGGACAATCTCGGTGAACTTACTCATTTGGTTTTAAGACAGCTACTGAGCCATTTGGTAAAGCATATGAGCCTTGTGGATTTACCATTAGCATGGATCTTGGAATACCAGTAGGCTGTTTGACTTTCCTCATGTCATAATTTGGGTCACCATTAGTGGGGCAATGCTGAATAAAGTGGCCTAGACAAAAGTGGGTTAAAAAAAGTAAGCAGATAAAAATGACATTGCTGTGCAGAAATTCACTAGCAGAGGGTGACCAGAAAGTTCAGAAGCATCAACATACCTGGCACCTTGCATCTGTGACACACATAGCCTTGTGGAGGTGTTTTCCGCTCCATCCCTGCCACACATCAGCAATTAAATGAGCATTAGTTGATCAGCATATTAAGTTTTGTATCATAAGCAGAACATAACTAGGAAGTATGTGGATATAGAATAGGCAAAGAGAATCACCAAAACCACGTCCACCCCCCATCCGACCACCTGAACCCCTTCCAAAGCCTCTACCAGTACCAAAGTCTGAACCTTGACTGCATGATAAAATTAAAATAAATAATATCATAAAGCCAAAATGAAAATGTTTTCACAAAAACAAGAGCACATTTGGTTGCGTGGAAAAATGTCTCCAATGGGAATACCTAAGGATATATTAGAATTCTTAGAAAGGTGGGACATGGAATGACATTAGTTGCCATCGATTTGTCTGTGTTAAGAAAAGGGGTGAAATAGAATGGAAGCTGATATAGATTATTCCATCCCATTCCATCATCCACCTTTATTTTATCTTCCCTCAATCCCCTGCTTTTTTTTTAAGCCATGATATGCACTTAACATATTGGTACTGATCTTCTTACAGTTTCCATTCAATTATGATTCCTTGAACAATAAAATGAAAACTTTTAACATTCAATTTATTATACCATTCCCACTCATTCTATTCTCCCCATCGTTAGATATCCTAACATGATATTAGTTTGGAAGGAAAAAACTTGGAATAACTATTCCGATACAAGTCATTCAGAGTGAAGGAATCCCCATTTCCTCTGGAAGAGATGGAAATAACTATTATCATTACAATTCTTTCCATCTTGCAATGACTCCATACATCAAACAATACAGCTAACGAAAGGAAAATACTGTACTAACCGTTGCCAATCCAGAGCTGGAGTATCAACAAAGGCTTTAATCTTACTGTCTTCATCAGCTTTGTTCGGTGGCGGAGCCTCTGGAATTATGTTGCTTGATTGAACAGGCACTTGATCAGGAATTGAATATAAATCATTGCCAAATTCATCCCAGTCTGAATCTTCCGGCTGTCAAGAGGTATGAAGACGTCAATTTCAAAGGGATTCCGTTGAATTGTTCATAAAAGGCAAAAAGGAAAAGGAAAGGGACTGACATATTTCATGGCAGATGCATCTTCAGCTGGTAAGCTTCTGTTTCCAGACTCAGATTCCACAACCTTACTTTCCACCTTTTGTCTGCAAAAGAACAAAAATATAGTTGCAACACATGAAAAGAAATCATCTCAAAATAACAATGTAGTTTCTGGTTGTGGAATTATATTCAAATTGATGACTGGGAGTTTAAAAAATTGACAGACACCATGGCTGATTAATTGTGAAAAATTCAACAACAGTAATAAGATTTAAGGTTTGGGGTAGTACTCTATTTCAGTAACAATTGGTAAACGAGGCCGTCCTGGAACTCGGCGAATTAAGACTGAGGTATTTTTAGGAATCAACATTTCTTCATCAAGATATTCTGAAATTCCAAACAGACAACTATAAAATACTGTAAAAATGTCATTCAACAAAAGCCTACTATATGAACTACCATACTGATTTCGCAAAGTTGGACACCTGTAATTGCAGCATAACTTCATCCTAATACCCAGATCAACACCCCATGCCCTTTCAATTTTAAGCAGTTTTATTTTTATTTTTATTCTTTGTAGGAGAGTAAGATAAATTTCAACTCAAACTTATTTCAGTTTCGTTGACAGATAAGGTTATATAGAACTAGTAAATTGTCATCGGAGAGGCAGTGGATAAATACTGCGAGTTTATCCAAGGAGAGCCCCTCCTCAAAGCTAAAGAATATGCAACACATTCTTGTTTAAATTTATAATTAAGCCCCGAATTAAAATAAAAGACTAAAACCCACACTCATATTATCGCCCCCAAACCACTAGTTAAAGAGAATAGTTTAATCAAAATCAGAACCAACCTTCATTGGTCTGGGCGTTGGTGACCACAAGGTCGAAATCAGTACCCCTCCCTAAATGCTTGGATTCAAATATTTTTTCTTTCAATGTACCAACAGAGATGAAAGGACCGTCCATGGGAATTGAATCATAATCTCTTGCACTCTTAAATTTATAATACACCGCCATGGTATATTTCTCTTTCTATCTATAAAAAAGATTATCTTAGAACCAATAATAACAAAGGACGATAATCAAAGGGCCTCTGAAATAATATGAAAAATGGCCCTCGTATTAAAACTAAAATGAAAATCAAACAGTACAATATAGCAAAGCTCTTTTTCTTTCTCTTCTCAACTTGCAGATTACTAAGGTTAAAATCGAACAAATCGAACCACCACAACAAGGAGATTTAATTTTCACTTCCAGAATTCTTCACGAGCAACCGGGTGACAAATCTTCAGTCCGTGACAAAAATCGACCGCACTCGGAATCCAGAGAATCAAAATTCCGTCCAAAGGTTCGGAACCAGCGCAACAAGATCGTTATCAAACGATCGAGACTGCGAATCAGATGAATCCGAATCCGGTGAACCAAACCCTCCAAAATCAGAAATCCGAAGAAGCCGCAGCAACAATTAGGGCATAAAAGTGCAATCCAACGAAGAAGATTCGTTCCTTCGGTGGATATCTCGAGTCGAAGAAAGCGCGTTGAGATTCGTAACGAATCTCTCCGATGAGCCGTCGGAAGCTTCGAGTGCGAATCGCTAAGAACTCCTCCTCCTCCTTGCGACGGTCGAAACAGCGGATAATCTGTAGCGATTTGGGAGAACGACGAAGCGGATCGAAGATCGATTGTAGAGAGGGAGAAAAAATTGGAGCGATTGGAAGAGCAGGATGGGGCTAGGGTTGGGTTGATGTGAGAAGCGGAGAGTGGGAAAAGAAGCAAGAGAAAAGGAAATGGGTGTGCGATTGTGGTGTGGTTTGGATTGGATGCGGGTTTGAGATTTTGGGGATTTCACAGACAAACAAACCTAGAAATAATGCCTGGTTTTTATAACTTTAATGAATCAAATCAATGAATGGATTCCTTTTCAATATTTTCACTCGTTAAAACTCTTTACGGCTATCGATTTCTTTTTTAAATTAGCCAAAATCTTTGAAATCAAGATATATTAATTAATCTAAAATCTTTAAGTTCAAAATCGTATTAATTAAAAGATACTTTCTTGATTTGATTAACAATATCATTAAATATATATATATATATATATATATATATATATATATAACCTTATGTATTTATCTAAATTAATTCATTAAAAATATATCATGTGATGCTAAGATATTTAATTTATGATATGATTTCTTAGAAAGAAAAATGTAAAAAAGAAATGAAAAATATTTCTTGCAAATTAAAATTAAATTAAAAATGTATGAAAAATATAAGAAAAAGTTTGTATAAATTGATTCATTTTTTAATTAATTTTATATCTTAAAAAAATAATTTATTTTTTTTATAACACTGTGTGTACTGTAGAGTAAAGCTGTCAAAATTGGTCACAATCCGCAAGCCAACTCGGTCCACCACGGGTTTGAGCCGGGTTGGGTTTGAAAAAATTGTATTTTTTTATGCGGGTCAGATTTCAATCCGACTCATTTAAACCCGGTTCATGCGGGTTGAACCCGTGGTGGACCGGATTGACCCACCAACCCACCTACCTAATTTTATTTTATTAAAATTTAATTTTATAAAAAAATATTTATTATTTTATTTTTGCTTGAAAAAATTATTTAAGTTCCTTATTTTCAAAATTAATTAAACACCGTGAAATTTGAGAGTAAAATTTGTTTAAATTTGAATTATAGAAAGTTTGTAATTTTTTTAATTTAAAAAAAAATTGTAATTAAGGGAACTAGAGAGTCAACCTGTTTACCCATCAACCCGTGGTGGGTCGAGTCAGATTTGAATTTTTCTGGCTCGCTAATGAATGAGCCGAATTGGATTGATTCACTGAATAACCAACTCGTCATGGACTGGATCTGATGACCCGTTTTGACAACTTTACTGTAGAGTTTTATCTATAAGGGCGTTGCTCCCTCCACCTCCCCAACCTTCTGCAAAAAAATTTTAATTATAAAAATAACATTTTTTACTTTTAACCCTATTTATTTACTTTAAACTCAATCCTATCTTTTTGCCCATTTTTACTTTTCACTCAGCCCCACCTCCCAACTCTCCTTCTCTCTCTTTTTAGATTCTCACCCCCCACTCCACCACATCCGTTTGTTTTAATTACAAAAATATTAATATAATAAAATTATATATTTCATATAATTAAACTAATAAATAATTTTTTATATAATTATAAATTTGTTAAAGAATAGAAAAACCATATATAAAAAATATATATTATACAAAAACATTAAAACAAAAAACTAATTATATATAACTGCAAAATACAAAAAAAATATAAATATAAACTAATAACAATAAAGATCTTCAAAAATAAATTATTAAAATACATCAAAAATATATTAAAAAATAATACATCAAAACATAAATTACATTATTAAAATATCTCCAAAATTAATATAAAAAAATAAACTGGAAAATAAACATGTAACTTTAAACGGATGTGAGCATCCGTCAACGGATGTCAACATCCGTTTAAGACAAAACGGATATCAACATCCGTTTTCCCTTAAACGGATGTTGACATCCGCTCAGGGATGCTCACATCCGTTTAAAGATTATACGTTTATTTTTTTAAAATTTATTACGCACCTTCACAACGAATTCTTCAAGCACCACCACCACACACCTATCTTGGCACGACTAATCAATTGCTTCCACCATCACTTGCAATCTCTCACTAAGCACACCAGCTAATGAAAGTTCTATCACAATTAAAGAATGAGAAGAAGAATTGGAACGTGAAAAAGAGGAAGAAGAGCAAAATGAAACAATGAGGGGACGAACGATAAAGAGAAAGAAGAGTTGCCGCGACATACATGTACAGAATTGGAGGGGTAGAGGTTAAAAAATATTAACCCTAAAATTTTACTAAGGGTAAAATAGGAATGAAAAAATAAAAAGATGGGTAAAATAGAAATGGGATGGTGGAGAAAGGAAGGAGTGGTGGTAGAGGGAGCAACACCCTATCTATAAGCAATGTTATTAAAAAAAAAAACAATGAAACTCTCATTTCGGATACAACAGTCGAACAAAACCTAATTAAAATCAAAGAGATTGATCTTATAAAACTTTAGTTTGTTAAAATACTCACATATAGGTATCAAGTTGCAAACTGAGACTTTGAAGCTGCCTTTCCTACAAAGCGATGCGACGTGAGTGAAGGTAGAGAACACAAAATTATGACGTTTTCTTTTTCAAAAACCTGACACGTACTAAAGAACCTAGAATTTATAATAGTGCTGAAATGATAAAGATAACTTTTTCTTTTGGTGTTTTATAGATAGATAATTAAGAGATCAAATTGTAAATCTGTTTAAATAAAATATATGGCGTAATAAAAAAATATTAAAAAAATCTAGGTATAAGTTATAAATTTACTAAATTATAAAAAAAAACGAAGAGGTAATAATAAAAACATATTAAGATAAAGAAAATATGATAAAACTTGTCATGTGATTTTCTTCCAAATCTACTCAGCTGTTTGAGATCATTTTCATGATATGATAATCTTTATTAAATCTACTGAGCTCTCTAGATCAATTATACAAGATCATTATCCGCGATATCTTTTATTTTTATTGTTTACAGCTGAAGAATTTATTTTTTTAAGATTCTACTTAATAAATTATGTTATTATATTCTACGTCAATAAAAAAATAACGTTTTATTTTCTTAAACAATTATAACTCGTCAAATGTTACTTTTGGATAAAATATTTTATCTTGTATTTAAAAAGAGCTATAGACTTTATCTTTAAAATTCTATAAGAGATTTTGCACTTTAAATAGTGGATGACGACGAATTTATTCTATTATCTTTGGTTATCTTTTGTGTTATTTTTTTTATGTATTGTAATAAAACAAATCTGTTTTTTCTTTTAACAAAACAACTCCATTTAGTCTTATTTTTTCATAATTTCACAATATATTAGTAAAAATACAAACACAATATATAGTCAAATACTACACTTAATGGCAAGATGGGTGATAAATATCTGACTCAATATATACATTGCAGAAAAATAATTGAAACAATTATTATAACTTCCTAATATATAGAATAATATTTTACATGCTATGAAAAAAATAATTGAAACAATTATTATATCTTCAATTATAGATCATGAAAAACATTCTATACACGATAAAGAAAAATAATTGAAAAAAATATTATATCTTTAATTCTAGATCATTATCCTAACGTGAAAGAAAAACATTGTATCCAAAAACGTTTGTATTTTAATAAATTATTAATAGACTTAATGTTTTGAAATACATTTTAAAAATTATATAAAAAATTATGATATTATATTTTTTAAATATGCAATGCCCAAAATACTATAAACTACGTATATTTATTATCAATTCATGTTATTTTAGACTTTTTTTTTCTTTTTGTTATAGATCACTTCTGAACTTTATTGATGTAAACAGATCTTAGATAAAAAAATTAACAATTAAACCTTTTTGTTATTAAGTATAATTTCTTTTTACGAAAGAATACATTTTCATTATGGTTTTTATAATTTTGTAAGTTGTTAATTTCATTTTTCTTTTTGCAAGATGTATATTTATTTATAATAAATTACTTTATTAAAAAATTATATTTTTTTATAAATTCGTGTGAATATAAATTCAAAAAATATATTTTATTTAATATTTATAAATTAATTAGAAAAAAAAATTGGAAATGAATATAATAAATAAGATAATTCAAATATATTGAAATTATGGTAATAAAAAATTATCACAATTAAATATTGTAATTATGGTTGTTTTCTGTAAAATTAATTTTGATAAATATATATTTATTTGATTAAAATAATTTATGTAATAAAAATATTATATTATAAGTTAGAAAAATAAAATTAAATAATAATTTGATTGTAGGTAAAAATATTTAACATATTTTCTATTAGCATCACTATTAGAGTAATTGAAAAGTACAAGTATATAAATGGTTATAGAATATTGTTGAATTTTTTCTATTAGCATCACTATTAAAGTCAATTATGCAGTGCTTTAAGAATTATTTTTCAATAAAAATAAATCCAGATCTTTAATTCTTTAACTAATAGTATCTTAGTCACGTGTTACCATTCTTTCACTAATAGTATCTTAGTCAATATGCATGAATGTGAAAGTATAAAGGAATAATTTATATTAATTGAGAAATGTTTCAGTAACAAGATTAATTGCCAAATTTCCAATCTCAAGAAATAGAACAATTAATATGCGATCAGATCATTTTCATTTAATTGAAATTATTGGATTGAAAACTGTATTGCTTTCGTGCAAAAGCCAATTTATCAAACACACCAAAACAATCAAACCATCACACCCAACCAATCAAACCCTCATCCAGTATTAAATATATTAAATTCCTTATTTTATAAGAATAATAATTATATTTATTATAAGTCTTAGTTAAGTAATTTATAAAAAAAATACAATAGAATTGATAAAAAAACATGACACATGACACAATTTGATCAACATACTATAAAAATCACAAAAAATATTATCCATTTAAATATAAAACACTTAATATCATAAGATTTTGACACATGTATAATTTTTCAAACAATCATTTCATTCCTCTTTCAAATCATTTATTAAAATTGTAACACCATGAGGCATATCAATTCTCTTGAGAAATTAAAATTAGAGAATAAGACAAATTATTATCCACAAAGAAAGATGCAATATACATATAAATGTAACAATAATAACATCATAGTCTTTAACGTTACTAATTCATATTTAGTACATTAATCCCAAAACAAGAAAAAGGAACACAACCTAAATTCACGTAAACTCTGCAACATCCACTTATTTCTTATATCAAAACCTGCAACATTCTCTGCACGCAATTGTGATTATTGTAAAAAAAAAAGAGAAAAACAAACCACCATGAACCAAAAGAGTAAGTTAATATTACAATTTCCAACTAATAACAAATTATATATATCTTTGATTTATGAATAAGTTTAAATTTCATCACATTATCATAGCGCTGTATACTTATATACCCAAGACTAAATAATTTATAGACTCAATATCCAAATTGATGCAATTATTTGGACACTAAAAGTTTGACACCTGTGAAAATTTTTCATAAAATATTTCAATATTTTATAATATGATAACATAGAATTGGTCAAGAATTTATCGATCGACAATCTTCTCTACAAGATTAATTCACTATAACTTAACAAAGAAGAAACACAATTTTTAAATCAACTATAGAAACTTCTTGCACTTTTAACAGTCCAAAACCCAATTCTCTATGAGTATGGTAAAGTTTAATGACAACTTCAATTATTGTTTTATTGATCTTTCTTCAATTCCAATTATTTTTTACTTTTTATCATTTTATTATGGTGTTTGTAAATCTACTAATGCAAAGGTTGATGTTATTTGTTATTTGATAAGAATATATAGGTTCAACATGGACGTAACAAAACTTATCTTACTTTACATGTAAAAAATAGTATGATAAAAATTAACATGTTGATCAAACTTAAAGACGAAGAAGCTTGAAATGACAACATAAAACTCCAGTTGTATTAAAAATCTTGAAATAGGTGAGAGCGTACATGTAAAAGTCTAGTTACAAATTGGACAAAACAATAATTATTACTGTTGAAATTATCACAAATGTTGATGTACGAAATTGTTACATTGAACGTGAACAGTGTTAAATTAACATCTCTTAATTTGAATCATGTTTATCATCATTTAAAATGTAATATCTACTTTTAACTACTTAATTTAATTCTAATCGCTATGAAAAACAGTTGCCTTAAAAATAGTCAAAATACTAGTATTAGAAATTTGACAAGACTTGTCTGTCAAATCTTGAAAAAACAGAGTTATTCTGTTATCGTGCAATATAGAATACATTTCAGTTTAATACATCAGATCTGTTCTATACTTTCTGTTACACCTGATTGATTGTGTTTTCCTTTGTATATATTAAAAAAAGTCACGTCTGATTGTTTTTAATCCTTCCAAATAATAAAATTAAAAACTGAAAGTAACACAACATCACAAGGACAAAAATGTTGTTCAAATAGACTACTCTAACAAATCGTTTTCATAATAATCATATTACTAGGTTTTTTTTTTCAAATGGGACTAGTGGATCTGCCAATAAGAAATACCCCTTCCTTCATTCCTGAATCAATATGGTAATTGGTAAAACAAGAGAAAAGTAAAAATTACAAAAAAAAATACAAAGTGAATTTCATACATCTGTTAATATTAACGAAGATACAATAACAACGTACGCCAGAAAAAAGAAAACTGCAATCTGTATGAAAAACTTGGGATTTTCCCTCATGTTTGGTGAAGTCACCGCCCTGAAAACAGAAATTGAATTCTATTACAAAATCGTTCAAAAGTTCACAAAGGTAAAAATAAAATCATGAGAGCATGTCCAAGCAAAAGTAGAAGACAGGTCCATGACAGTTTTTGAAATGATATTGTGACTTTGTCTGATAACTCGACCACAACGTTACCTAGCAATTCGTTGGGAGAGTCGATGAAAAGGTAAGCTTTGTATGAACACAATGCCTGGTCCTGTTAGAAGAGCTGTGACCGCATTGTCACCCTGCAATTTTCGATATCACGATCATATATAACACATTCTAGAAGAAGTTATGGGTGTTAGAAGAATCGTGTTATAAGAAAGCAATGCATGAACATCCAACCAAGGAAGCATTATGGTCACCGTGATGAAAATGCGAATACATTGTACTGTAGCCTGTATCATCTTTGTCATTATAGCATAATTGCCTACTGTCGAGGATCTTGCGATCCGTGTGTATTAGAATTTTATGGATGGGTTGGATCCCTATCCTGTAAACTACACCTCACTTTAAAGAGACTTGATTGGTTTAGCAATGCAAACTCTCAAGTTTTGCCAGCATATATGCACAGACAATTGCGAAGTTTACAACCGAAGTTGTCAGCTGGTGAAGTCTTTTTCAATAAAGAATAACTTTGAAATTGGAAGCAAATCCTACCATTATCAAGGACGAATGGAGATACCATTACCAACCAGGCAAAGTTCATGATCCCCCACAACATCAATAAAATATTATCCCGCTAGGTGAGGGTCTTTCCTCATCCAAAAGTAATTAAAGAAACTACTTAATATCAGTATTGATTGAATACAAAATGCTTGAGCTGTAAAAGCTACTTACCCCAAACATTGTCCTTCGTACAGGACCATTATATTTTATTTGGATATTGACCGTACTTGTCACAGCAACAATGGAAGAAACATCAACAGCTAGAACTTCACCGATCTCAAGATTTTTCTGTACAACTAACAAGAGGACAGAATCCAATAGAGCGTCCCAATGAGAAATAACAAAAGAGTATGGTGAAAAAGAAAAGAGAAAAAAATTCAAAGCAAAAACTTAATAAAATTGACATTAAAACTACAATGATGAATTCCGGAGGAGCTGAGAGTTCCAAATGGAACAAGAGAAAGACTTTATAATGTTTAGAAGAAAAGAATACCAGATCCACCCGCTAATATGAAAGCAAGCCCTTGGCCAGATAGCTTCTGTCTCAAGAGTCCCTACAAAAAGAGCATGGTCTTAGAGAAATGATATGGAGGCATGCATGACAAAGAGGCCTGCCCAATTGGTTTGACAAAAAATTCTTCGCCTATTTTCACAACGCCATTTTTTGTAATTATTATTAGTGAAAACTGAAACTGAAAACAAAAAATGTTTTCTCAAACTAAAAGGACTCCTAACTTCGAAATTTCATCTCCAACAGAACACCTCTAATGTTGAATATGTTTATAATAAGTTTCAGGGCTTATGTTAAAGAAGATAAAACCGGACAGTTATTATTGGAAAAGAAAACATTTACCACATTCTAAATACAAACGTCATGTATTTCCTTATTTTTTCCAATATAAACTTTAATTTTTATTCCCATAACATCAACAATTTTCATGGAAAGAAAAGTGGTAAATAAATTTTAGGCTGAAGTTAAGATAAAAGTGGGAAACTTTTATTGAGAAAGGAAACATGTAATACATTGGAAACACAACATTCTTCTATGTCCTAAGGGCTGATGCAAATAAAACTGTAATTTTAGGAACTTTGAGGAAAAATATTAAAAAACTCTCAAACAATAACTGGTGGTAGATTATATGGTACCACACAATAACGAAGCAAAGAGTTAAAATCATAATTTATTGGTTTTCTTCTCCATACCATGGATATAATAAACTCATTAATGAATGCAAATGCAACCTAAAAATATCGATTATGAACAAGAAATTGTGTATCAATCGCAAGAAGATCCGTCAACAGACAAGTAATGCATCATAGGGACATCTCTTGTCATTGTTGATAATATCTTTTGGTACAAAAAGAATTCAATGTAGCATTAAAGCGTACATAGGCTGTTCATCTTGGAGTTCAAAACCAATGTCCAATTTTGTAATGTATCAAAGTAAAATAACCGCGCCCAAAAGGAAAACTACGTGGGCTGCCATGCAATTGATACCAAGTAAATAACAAAGACAAATAATTATAGGAAACATCCCAAATATCTCACCTCAGCACTAGCAACAATATTTCGCCCCCTCTGATCTACTATGTTGCTAACCTTCACATCATTGACAGAGCACAGAAACGCATCTGGCTACAGAGTGCAGAAAAATTCAAAACAAGGTTAATTTGTATTCTGTTTCTCAGATTTAAAAGAAAATTCAACAACCAGTAAACCTGTAGATCAAAGTTTAGAATCTAAAATCAAATTTAACAACAACTGCAAACAAATTGGTTATACCTGACACAAAATCTCTCCATTGAACATTGCCAAATCAATCTGTATTTGAATAACAGACACATAAGCATATATACATATAAAGAGAAATCCAGTCATATATATACCAATATTTATTTCAGATGATGAATATTGAGACTTAAAACAAGGGTAACAATAGTTTGAAAAGGCACATAAGTACAAACCGGAAGAATTCTTGCGAAATATGGTGCAGCAATTCCAACAAACCCTTCACTTGGTCCAGAATTGTGAAGAACAATGCTAGTTATTGTTTTGCCAAATAACCACTGCCATACACCCACTTCATTTTCGGGAAGGTAGGCATTTTCCATTTCAATGGATCCAGACATAAAGCACATGGAACCTACAAGTAAATAGCATACAGGTTCCATTAAAATATTGACAGGTGTGATCCACAAATTGTAACTTAATCAATAATACAGACACCGATGTAGGTCAATTTATTGCCATATTGTTATCAATATGCATTAAAAAGCATTAAAAAATATTATAACGAGGACTACTAGGAAAACAAAATAACAAAGAAAATTATCTGTACAGCTCCACTCCCACAAAAATTTACTTCTTGGTAACTCCCTACTTGATGATACTTCCTTTAGAAGAATTAGGGAGAGATAAAACAGTCACTAACATGCTTATTGGCAACAAACAGGTCACAACAAAATTTAAGAGCAAGAGATTCAATTATTCTTTTTTCAAAACGCATTTCAGTATGACATTTATCAGGTAGTTACTCAAACTATTTTTAAGAAATGTTAACACACATTATTTACTATTAGCTAAAATTTGTTACAAACCATAAATTATGTAGGTAACTTCTTATTTAATGAACCCAGCTCCTAAAATTATAGTTTTTCGATAAATTTTAGTTCATAAAAAAAAACATGTAAAAAGGTGTACAGCTAGTACTAAATATTTTAAGAAATCTAAAACAAAAAATTTAGAAAAAAAATATGAATAAATATTTGCAAACAAAATATATAGGTTATTTCATCCACAATTGTTTAAGAGTCGTGACCAGCAGAGGGTGGGGTTGTTAAATATACACGGCCTATACCCCTAATGAGAGAGGTTGTTTCCAGGATTTAAACCCATGACCTCCAAGTCTTAAGGCAGCAACCTTAGTGTTGCACCAAGATTCACCTTCCACGGCAATGTTCATTATTATCCATAAATCACGTTTGTGTCAGTTTCATAAGCAAGAGCATGCACTTAATATTTTAGCAGTTCAAAATGACCGCACAAAATTTTATTCAATACCTTGAGAAGAAAGATCATCAAGGAAAAATTCAAACCCAATGAATAAAAGTTCCCAACAACTAACCAGGTTTTGCGATGATTCTTTCCTGTGGCTTCAACATTATCTACATTTGCAAAAACCAGATGAAGAATGATAATACAGTAAGTAGACAATATATAGTTTCCAAAACATTGGCATTTAAACTTTAGATTTTCACATATACCTGAACCACTTGAGCTTCACCCCCTAAAATCTGAAAAGGTATAATTGCATCTTGCGGGCTCTAAACAGCAAAACATGAAAAGAAAACACCCTTGATAAATAATGCTTACAAACAAAATATATGAATAACTATACTGAGAAACCTTCCTTTTTCTTAGATTTGCGTGTTAGAATATCTACTACGTATTTCCATTTTCTAGCATCAGTACTGCAGGTTTTTTGTGTGGTTAACTTCTTATACTCAGCCATTTTACTGAAAACTGTATGCATGATAATAAAAGTATTTTACATTCCTTAAAAGTACACCAAACATCAAACAAGGTCTTTTTATATAATATCATTTTGCATGTTCCAGAGGAGTTTTGTTAGCTCAAAGGCGCATGGACCAAAGGAGTAAACTATCATGATCCAGGACTCAACTAAAGTTTGTCAATCATAGAATGAAGCCATCATATCAAATTAACTAAACAGCAACCTCAATTGCAAAAATATAGCAATATTTAAAGATACAAATTGATCTAGAGTACTCCAATTTCACAAATTACAACTCTAGTTGAGAAGTCATCAATGCATCTAACATATTAATTTATAATTCAAGCTGTTCTAGAATCAAGACTAACAGAAGTCAATTGATTAAAAACAAGGGAAGTTAAAAAAATAAAAAAGTATTTTTTAAGGACAAGAATTGATGCAAGTACCTGATAAACATAAGGCTGAAAAGGTGTTGAGAAAAACGGTGCAGCCATGGCTAGGGCACAGGGGTTACTTTGAAGTCACTGGAGACAAAGCCAGCCAACTGGAAACATATTCAGGAAAAAATCAATTGAATTTTTATTTAAGAACACATTTGAATTCAATCATGCAATAATTCTCATGTCTGGGTACAAGTTTATGACTGACAATTAATAAGTTTATCAATAAGTTTCTGATTTAGTGTGCCTTAAAACAGAGTGACAGGGTGTCATTTTGGAACAAAGCTATGGTGCCATTTTCAAGAGGTGAAATAGCTCTTGAAAATCACAAGTCCAACTGAGCCTGCACAAAAACAATTCTAGGAGCGTTTTGGCTCGTTGGAGGCTGATTGGATCATTAACTTGTACGATCCTACAAATTAACACTCAAATTTGACAACCTTTATAGTGACAATCGTCATCTTTCTATTAAAAATATTCAATAAATAGCCAAAACTTATCCTCCTTATCACTCCCTCTGCATCAGCTTTTGCACCCCAAACAAACATCTTACGCTTGGTTCTTATTCTTCAAGACTAAACAAAACAAAAACGGCTCTCTTTTTCCCTCCAGACAACTTCAGAGGTGAAATAATCACAAGTTATTGTTGAATTATTGACATATAAAAAATGTAAATTATCACTTCAATTGCAAAGCATTGCAGTAAACACCTGAAGTTAGGAAGGACACGGGAACAAAACCAAATAATCATTGAAATTCAAAACCTTAGCAAGACTTTAATTGCAGACTGCATCAAGTGACGCGGCCCCACTCCACTGGCCACTTAAACCACATCAAGCACGATTGCAAACAGCACCCAGTCAAATCTAGTGATATCATGAACAAGCCATGTGGACAAATGAGAACCCCAAATCCCCAAAGCACTTCCCTACAAGTGCATTTCAATTAGATGTTCTAGCGCACTGATCCATCCACTTGAGCATTTTCATCAAACTTCCTTCCCTCACAATTGTTGCTCCAGAACTAACCAGATAAACAAACCCACGAGAATTAAGAAGTACCCATTAACATACAGAACTTACACATACTTCTCCTTTGGGTGAAAAAAAAAAGTAAACCCTAATACATAACAAAAACTATACACCGGAAACATAGGATGCACCTGATTCAACAAGACCAATGAAAGAAAAACCCAATGTTGTGCCACAGCAGTAGCTGCAGCACCTTTATCCGGAATACCTACTCTCAATTAAATCCTTGAGACAAAAATTGTAAAAGTATAAAACCAAAAGCCCATTGAAATTAATAGTCAATGGAGGGACTAAAAAATGAAGAACAATATATGCAATTGAACATTGAGGAGATAAATCTCAAATTGAAAATTTTTTTGCGAAACAACTTACTGAAATAATAGTTTAAACCCAGCCGAACACGGTCTCAGATCTGGTTGATTAATTGGTTCCCTTGAGCAAGCGAGTTTGATTCAGAGAAACATGATATAGATTGCCTTATGGGGGATTCTGCTGTGTTAGGCATTTATTTTCCCTTTGTTTCAATCCAGAGGACAAAGACTCTTTTCTCCTCGGCTTGTGACTGTAATGTTACAATTTCTGGGGTACACGTGTCTTTCATGCTGATGTGGCTTGTTTCTATTGCCTAGAGTGGTCAATCTTAAAGTAAGATCAATCCCTATTGGTTAGCGTGATCAATTTAGGTTACCAGAAGATGCACTGTTTTTTACCGGGTAATTTTATGACTTAGGATAATTTCATAATTATTTATGTGAATTACAAATATCCCATAAGTGTCTTTTTTAAAAAAAAAACTCAATTAAATCCCATAAGTCGCAATTGATTCTTACAAATTTTAAATGAGTTGTGATTACAAAATAAAATGTTAGTTGTTAAACAAGTAATTTAGTTGGATCAAGTTTAATGTGTATATTTTATTATTTATACGATTCATACAAAAGTTGAATTCTTTTCATGACTAATTTTGTATTTACTTTTATTAATAATATATATATATATATATATATATATATATATATATATATATATATATATATATATATATATATATATATTGAAAATCACATCATCTCTATACAAAAAATAAGTAATCTCTCCATTAAAATTATTTATGAGAAAGTTTTAATAATTTATGAATAGAAATGATAATTTCATTCTATCAAAACTTTTTTACTTTTTAAACCCATTTCTTTCGTAATCATTCTTGCAAATTATCCTTTTTAATTTTTCGGAAAAAACTAATTTATGGACATTGAAAATGTGCATCAACATTTAATATACATACAGAGAAAAAAATTGTTTACAGGTTATATGATGTGATAAAGAAAGAGAGATTGAAAGGAAAATTAAATGTGTAATAAGTGTAAACAAAATTAAAGTGTATGTTTATAATTTATTTTTTAAAAAGTTATATTATTTTATTCAAGCATAATCTATAGATATAAACTTTAGTTGTATTTTTAATATATAAAATATTTAATTCATAAAATAAACATTCGGATATTTTATTATTAAATAAGTTACATATAAATAAATTTTTATTAGAAAGAAGTTTATTTTATAAAGCCTATATTTCTCCAGAATTTTTTTTCTATAATTTTTTTACTATCTTTCTAAATTTATTCATCTTTTTCAAGATTCAAATGTACTATGTATCTAACTGACAACAAAGGAAACATTTTTAAACAATCATTTTTTTCTCATAGAGTAATTTCTATTTTTGTCTTATTTTATTATCAACTTTTGATTAGGATACATGTGAACTTTTTAGTCTTTCATGAGTTAGTTCAATTTTTGTTCTATTCTATAATTAATTTTTTATTGGGAGGCATGTAGACTTTTTATGTGTTTCATGTGATCTTAAGGAATTCTTTAGGGATGCTTGTTCTATTGTGATTTTAAGGATGTATTTTTATTACCAATATAATTCTTTGTGTTTTACAACATCATGTGGGATGTAGAGTTTAAGAGTAAATTAGAGTTAAGAACTCCAACAGGAGAAACTAGTTTTTATATTTATATTTTTAATTCATATTACTTGAATTGCTTTTGCTTGGTATTTGTGATTTGAATGTTGAATTGATGAACTACATTTGTGAATTAGTATTTGAGGTGTTCTTAGTACATTATAGACTTTGATTTTTATGTTGATTGGTGATTTGGGAAATTGAATGGAGAATGAGTATTTGGGTTTGAGTAATGATGTTTGTAATGGTGACTTTAATAGACTTTCTAGTATTTACTAAGGTGCTTCATAAAGTACAGAGGTATCCTCGCAATGAATTACACAAACTAAAATTCACATTTTTCATTGATATTTGTCGTGGCATTGGGTGATGAGGAGTGGACCTTGGGAGCTGCTTTCAAAAATCAAGACAAAGAGAGTTTCACGGGTTAAGGCATCAAGTGCTACTTTGGCACTATTGGGCACTTATTTCATAGTGAGCTTTAGTGATTCATAATGTTAGATTCTACCTGAGCACCATTGAGCATTTATCCTCCAATAAGCTTTAGGGGTCCCTAATGCTAGGCGTTGATAGGATATCGTTGGGTGCTCACTTGACAGTGAGCTTCCGAGTTAAGAACGTTGGGCACTTTTCTAGCGTCGCAGGATGATGACATGTTTTGTATAGTATTTTGTATTTTTGCTACTTTCTTTGTGGTTGTGCTTACTATTTAGATGAATATGAATGTGATGATGAGATAGTTATTCTTATGGTAAAAATACTACAATGAGTTGGTTGTGTATAGGTGTATCGATGATAAATATTGAAATGAGATCATCGACACTCTACATTAATTGGATTCATACAGATGAAAATAACTAGTGGTGAGAGTGTAAGTAAGTTCACATCTAAAGTGTTATCAAAAGTCAAAATCGTGAGATATAAAATTTATCATGTCATGTTCAATATATTGTGAGAAACCCGAACATGTTATAACTAGTCAATATAACATTCATCTAAAAGATGTGTATGTGGCCGTTGATGTAGGAATGAATTATGAAAGGCTTATGTTTAATGGTGTGTTGTGAGAAATGCACATAATCATTTTTTATGAATTTATAGTATATGTTATTTTTATTTAAAACTTATGAGTTTTAAATAATCTATATCTTATCATGTGTGTTGTATGTGTGATATTGGTATGTGTTTGTCATGACTATGTATTTCATGCTAGTAAAAGATATTGTAGGTGTTGGAGAAGAACAACTTTAAGGTTGGTCAAGAAAAATTATGTATGTGGATAGTGGTATAGGTAGAGACAATAATGTGATGTGTTAATGTTTTTCTTAATCTTATTTTTGAAATACACTTGTAATCCTTATTTTTTAAGAATTGTACATTATATTATGAACTATATACCATACTTATGTCTTTGGATATAATAATGTACTTGTCTCTTAGTAGTATTTGTAATTCTATTGGGTTGGCAAAAATAAGCATCAAGAGTTGGTATAAAATGATTAAAAGAAATATTTTATTAATTTAGTTTATTTTTTCAAACATTATAATATGTAATGTATGATTGTCGGGTTAGCTAATGGACCAAGCGCGATCATCCATCAATAAAGCAACCGACTAGTCTGAAACAATAATCAATGGGTAATTAATCAAAGCATTAAAAGTTATTTATTGGTAATTAATAAGAACAATAATAATAATTAATGGGTCAAGTTTAATTAGAGATCTATAAATATAGGTTTGACATTGAAATAAATGATACTTTTAAATAATTTATTTTTATTACAAAATCGTTGAGTAAAATCATTCACTTGAGTGTTGGAGTACTTCCTATAGGTAACTCTCGGGCATACTGAACGGTTCAAGGACATGTACAAATTATTTGGTGATCATAAGGAGCATAAGACACTTAAGCAAGAAGACAAATCTTTGACTCATAAACCGAAACATAATCACTTATAACCACTAAAAGTTTTAAACTTGTTGTATTATATTAAAATAAGTTTTTAATAAATTAAAATAACTCTATCTTTACAAAGATTTTAAACTTTTATGTTTTAAGATAAGTTAATGAATTTAAACTCTTATGTTTTAAGACGCGAGTTAATTGATTAATTTAATAAATAAGTAAAATTGACATGCTAAAACACAATTTTTAAACACTTTCGAAAGAAATGTTTGAAATCAATATAATTATCTTATTTTAAAATTATTCTACATTATATCAAAACATAAGTTTTTAGAATCTTTAGCACCGTTGAGAAAGAGACCAGACAAAATTCATGAAACTTTCTTTATACAAATTGTGATATTAGGATGTTATCAACTCTGAAAACCAATTTTATAGGGTTTCATGGATTGTTTACTCTCACGGTTGAGTATTTGTAAAAACTCTAATTTCAGTGAGAGTTTATTTAATGTGGCTAACTATTTCTTGGAATGAATAACTATAAAATCAATTATATACATTTTTCTGCCTCTTTTTATTATTTTTTTATTAATATTTTTGTAATCTTAATACATAAAATTCAAAGCAACACGAAATTGAATGTTTTAATATAAATTTTACAAAAGTTTAAAATAATTCAATTCATCCTCATTTAAATTCCGTCTCTTAAAAATAGCACAAACATTTTGTTTTTCTATTGATTTTTTAAAGTAAAATCAACTTATTAAGTTATAATAAGATTTTACACTTGATCACCTAATAAAAATATCTATGAATGATCACACAATCCACTACTATGGTCATAAAAATATCTATGAATGAAAAAAAAAAACAATTATTGTTTAATCTATAAAATATAGCAACTCAAATGAATTTAACATTCCCTCCAAAATAATAAGCACTTTATCTAACTTTCCTTAAAAGTCTTTCCTTTTTCCAAATTAAGTTTAAAAAAAACTCAACATCTACAAAATTGGAAGCAAAGGTAAAAGATACGATTTGCTATAATGATTTGATATATTCTATTAATTCTTTAAAAATATACTCGAATTGATTCGAAACTCATTAATGTAGATGTTGTAATTAAAGTAAAAATTAATACAATTCATTGAAAATATATTATTAAATCTTAATAATAAACATCTGTACAACACGTCTTCCTACAAGATTATACGGAATCCAGAGAAAAAAAATCTTAAGTGAGATTTTAGAAAAAAAAAATTTGCTATTGTCATATGATCTTATAATTAATTTTAGAATAATTATTTTGAATGCGATAATAATCACAATGATACTAATTTAAATTTATAGAATGAAACAAAAACTTTTTAAAAATACAACGGAAGCACGAATTTGATCCCACCTAAAACAACAAAAACATTTTTCAATAAATAAATAAACAAATGATGAAAATGATTTTATTTTCCACAAAATAAGAATGAATTTTAACTCGTAATGCAAGGTGGGTCTCACCTCACCTCACCTTATTTAGTAAGAGAATGTAACTTTCATCACAAAAAAGAGTTCTTACAGAATGTTCTTTTGTTTCTTAAATTAAATATAAAAATCAGGGAAAATAGTAGTTGACTGCGAATGGAACAAGAAGGCTTTGTTCTTGCCCTGATTCGGCAATCAGCACCGTGGAAAATCGTAACAGTTAATCAGCCAAAGCGGTTCCGTTCCGAGTTGTTGGACATTCCCGTCAATGTACCCTGAGATCGGCGCCGGACTTTACCAGATTCCGATCCATCGTCTGAATTAGGTAAGCATTTTGTTCTCTTAACCACACCCATTTAAACCGCGCGTTCTTATCGTAATTAGCTTCACGCCACTTCACTCCATGCATTATTCTCGATATTCACCTGATTCACTTCGCATTGCATGCTTAAAAAGGAAAGATTATCGGTTAGTAAGTATTGCTTGATTCTTCGCACGTAATTATTATTAATATTATTGTTGTTGTTGTTGTTGTTGTTAATTATTAATTTATCTTGTTTATCCCTTCAAGTTAAAGAGGGATTAGAATTTGGTATTGGTGGTGCCATTCGTGAAAGCATTGAGGAATGAGATGAAGGTCTTCCAACAAACTACTACTTTCATCCGGATTCTAGAGTCGTTATGGCGTTGCTCTGGGAACAAAAGTATTTGGCGAAGATTCTTTGTTCTGGTGGCTATTTTGACTGTATCTGCTTTTGCGTTTCAGACGCTTGTGCATACTTATTTAGTTCTACCTGACAATGATTCTGATCACCGAAATGATTATTCATTTTTCCAATCCTCTAGTAGTTCCCTACAATCCGGGGAATCTCTCAAAGGGGGGACACCTCAAAAGGTTCACCTCAGTCCTACTAACTCAGTTATTTCACCTGACGAGTCTAGCAAGTTAATCGAATCATTCTCAGTTGAGCAAGAGAATACAAAACTAGAAGCCCGAGTTCAAAAGAAGACTTCTGGAACTGCAAATAAAAAGGACAGAAATCTCGCTGATGTGACGAAAGGTGGAATGTCTTTATCCTCTCAAAGGCATGTTCCTGCTAAGCAGGTAGAAGTTGATGAGACTGAAAACTGATTTTTTGATTTTAAAGTATGATGAGGAGAGAAACCACCAATAATTTTCTGAATGTATATGTATATATATTTCAGAAACACATATGGCTGTTGCCACCTAACGAGGCCCTTGTGCTAGCAAAGAGGGAGATCGATCATGCCCCTTCAGTTAATGAAGATCCTGATCTTTATGCTCCTATTTTTAGGAATATTTCTGTTTTCAAAAGGTACTTAGATTTTTTTTACTATGCAGACTTATTCACCTTCTTGTTACTCAGTTATGTCATGAATTGCTGGTGTTGTCCATTGATTTATCTGAATTTCTCCAGATGATTGAATAAAGATGGAAAATGTGCTCTAAAGTGAGCAAGGGTTTTTACAACCTTAATTTAATCCAAAGTGCTTTATTATCTTAACTCATTAAATTATTTCAGGCAGATACACCTAAGACAGATTGCAATACATGCTTGAACAAATATTGTTCAGCAAAATAAGCTTTTGCAATTTGGAAATTAGATGTTGTTGTTGTTAAACTGTGAGAATGTAATCCAATTCCCTCAACATAGTTTTCTCTTCTTCATTTTGAGGGAGACACCTTCCTTATTCCGTTTAAAAATCCTTAAATTTTACACTTTCGATTGATGACCGTTGTCGTTTGACTGTAGATGCCATACAAAACTGTTAATTAAATTATTCCATGAAAGCAAAATAAAATAAAATAATGGAAACTACTAGTCTTTTATAAAATCTTACTTCCGTATACCACCTTGTCTGTGTTAGAAACTGCTTGACTTAAGAGTGTTTCCATTTATTGTTTTTTATGACAGATGGATGTTTCCTGCACCCAAACACTAGTATGGTTTTTGTTTGAATGAATTCTTGTTGGCTCATTCTCAACACAATTCATGTGTCTAATGTGGGTTGGGTTGAAGCAAGAAATTCCTGCTTTCATGTTTTGTACTGTGATTACTATATGAACAAATGAATATGTTAAATTCCCAAAAACTAGTGAGATTCAGATTTAATCTTCAATTGATAAAAGGTTGAACCATTTTTTGAGAGAAGGGTTCAAGAGTCATTGCGCATAATCTAAGACAACTCTGAGCTTCAAAATGGTTTGGATTGATTTCCTTTTGCTGACCTGTTTTTTGAAATTTGGGTTGCCTTTTCATTTTTCACAGACTAGTCTGATGATATTCTCATGGTTCTTAAATAGTGGTCTTGTGTAGTTTGATTATGTTTTCAATAAGTTGATTACATTTGGAATATGTTTTATGTAGAAAAATAAATTGTAATATTGCTTTTCTAATAGAACGATGAGTTACAAGATAAAAGACATTATAGATGTCCTTAGAACCTATCAGTTTCGGTAATTTTATGATGGCATCATGCATATGCAAATGGATATTGCTTCCTTAAATACAAGAAAATAATCCCTTTACCTGGTAAAATAAGCATTTGATACTATGATCTTCACAACTCTTTATCAAAATTACATCAAGCTCGGTAATTGTTGATGAATGGATTGTCTTTGGTTGTACTGTACCTTTGGTATGTGAAAAGCATCATCTGTATCGAAAACCATCTTGAAACAATATTGTGTCTCAACTTCAGGAGCTATGAATTGATGGAAATGACTCTTAAAGTATATATATACCGTGATGGATCAAGGCCTATTTTTCACAAACCACCCCTTAAGGGAATTTATGCTTCTGAAGGATGGTTTATGAAGTTAATGGAGGAAAATAAGCAATTTGTCACCAGGGATCCTGAAAAGGCTCACTTATTTTACCTTCCATACAGTGCACGCCAAATGGGATTGGCACTCTATGTGCCTGGGTCACATGATTTAAAGCCATTATCAAACTTTCTTAGGGACTATGTGAACATGATTGCTGCAAAGTATCCCTTTTGGAATCGCACACACGGGTCGGACCATTTCCTGGTTGCTTGCCATGACTGGGTATGGGGATTGTATCTGTTTTCAGTTGGATTGATAGATTCTGATAATTTGATTTTACTAACTTGATAGCTACTCAAGAGTATTAGTATTTCTAATTCTTATATTTCTGTCTTCATCCTTTACTTTGATTTGATAGAAAAGTGAAAATGAAATTCTTTAGCAAAATTAACTTCCAAGTATCTTCGATAAAAAAAAGGATGTATGCATATACTAGATGGTGGTGATCATGATAAATATATAAAATTATAACTACGATATGAAAGATTTAGCTAGTACGAGTGCATAGCATGCCAATTTCAATTGTACTGTGTTTACATGGCTGATGAACAGTTTTTTTCTCAATGTTTCCACCTATTTATTATAATTTAATCTACATTTCCTCCTTAATGGCTTTTTAGTAAAATGAAAAAAACATCGAAGCAAACATTCCTACTGGATGCCTTAACCAGCTATTTTTTTGCATTCTTCCTGCAGTTGGTCAAATCCCTTGTAGATATTCCAATTACACTAAAACAATATATCTGCTTTTTTTTTTTTTTTATAGTTTTCTTTTACTTGAAACATATAATAATGCACGTTTGGGACATGACAGTCTGCATCTCATGTCTTTGTTCCCGGAAGTTTTACAAAGATATCTCTTTATATGCATATACCCACGAATGTTATTGGTGATTTCAAACAAATTATGCACGGATAAAGTGGCATGCATAGCCGACAGCTAATTTGTGGTCAACATCATATTGACTGTGTAATGTCGTATTTTCAAAACTGATATTTGCAGGGTCCTTACACTGTAACTGGACACAAGGAGCTAGCAAAAAACGCCATAAAAGCTCTATGTAATGCTGATTTGTCTGAAAGAATTTTTGTTGCTGGAAGAGATGTTTCCCTACCAGAAACTACCATTAGGGTACCAAGAAAACCTCTGAGAAATCTTGGTGGGAATAGAGCATCACTACGTCCAATCCTTGCTTTCTTTGCTGGAAGCATGCATGGTAGAGTGCGCCCTACTCTCCTTAAGTATTGGGGCATTGGAAAAGACGAAGACATGAAAATCTACAAGCGTTTACCTCTAAGAGTTTCCCAAAGGATGACTTATATTCAACACATGAAATCAAGTAAATATTGTGTATGTCCAATGGGCTTTGAAGTTAATAGCCCTAGGATCGTTGAAGCCATATATTACGAGTGTGTTCCTGTTATCATTGCAGATAACTTTGTCCTTCCTTTTAATGAAGTTCTGGAATGGAGTGCTTTTTCTGTGGTGGTGGCCGAGAAGGATATTCCCAGGCTGAAGGAAATTTTATTGTCCATCCCCATAAGAAAATATCTTACCATGCAAAATAATGTGAAGATGGTACAGAAGCATTTCCTTTGGAATCCTAGACCAATAAAATATGATCTGTTTCACATGATTTTGCATTCAATATGGTTCAACAAGCTGAGCCAGATTCAAACTTAGCAAATATAGAAGTCATTTTGGTAAGAGTTGTTTAATTTGATTGCACAAATCTTGTTTGGACGAAGTCATATAGATGGTATAATGCAGCACTTCAACAGCCTTTTGTTTCTTATGGACGGGGTTGTTCCTGTATAAAAGCATTGATTCATTTAATGTATTAATTGGGTCGAACTATAATAGATGTTTGATTATGAGCTAGGTACATGTTTGATGGTATGATTGGTTCACGGGAAGTGGAGGGTTGGTGAGGAGAGAGAGGATAGGCTTTTTAATTTAATGTTTAGTAAAAAAAAATTAGAGAATGTGGAAAGGAAAATATAAATGGGAGCTGAAACTCCTTTTCTTATTTAAGCCTCTTTTCTAATACTGGTATGATTTAGATAGGAGATACAGTAGTTTATAATTTGATATTCAAGTTGTCTTGATAATTTATCTTTTCATGATTATTACTCAAGTATGAACCTAAAATAAGTTCTGCTCCATACACAATAATAAGAAAATTAGGTATTTTGGTAAACATGAGTGTAAAATGAATGTAATGTGCATAGAGCCAACATTTGGGTCTTCTATTCATACCCTAGAGTCTTACATTCGTTTCATTTTTCTCGTGCTGATAAACAATACAGTGCATGTTTGGAATATAGCTACGTTAAACGTAACTAGTTTTTTTTGTAAAAGTATTAAGAATGTTGCTTCTCGAGATGTATTGGAAATTGAAATTTTCCCATTCAAACAGGTTCAAAAGAAATTTAAACATGCCAATGAGTTCCATTATAATTCTGTTACTCCATCATCCTCTAAGGGAGTTATGATCGATGCAAGGATAAGTACTTCGGAGGTTACACCAAGTTTCACCATTAAAACACATGTTATGTACAGAAATTTCTTTGAAATTTGACATTTGAAAAAGGTGTAAGTTTTATATTAGTTGATTTTGTAAAATTGAGTTAAAATGTACTTTTTAACATATATCAAAATCATAATAGAGTTTATCTTACTAAAATATGTTATTTATTGCACTCATTGTTTCATTTGTTATTAGATTAATTTATTTTTTTTATCAAAATTATGAAAAGAGATTACTTTTTTTCTTCCAGATGCTTAAGACGTGCTCCATCATTACTGTCCTAAAGAGATATTGCAATGGAAATCATTCATAGACAGTAATCCATCATTTAAACCTTTAAAATCTCTCTCCTTATGTCCACCACACAAAAAAAATATTAACATCTAAGTTTTAGAAGTCTATTTGAACAAAATTATTTCTAAACACTTGCGTACAAAAAAAAAAATGACTACTCATGTTTGCATAAATTAATTTGTAAAAATTATTCTACATACTTTTTGGACTTTTGAATAAATTAATTTTTATTTACAAAAGAATTACTTTGTAAAAGTGTTTACTAAAAGTGTTTGTCCAAACATAAATCCCAGATAAAAAAAATTATTAATAATTTTTACGAAAACAAAATATCACGTATTTGACAAAAAGATCGAACTTAAAATATTCTGTCGTTAAAAGTAGTGTATTTTTATCTAATATTTTTATGTAAAAGAAAAAAAGATAAGAATTCAGAATTTAACCCAACCAAAAAATACAAAGCCGTGTATGATCTGAAACAAACCATAATGGCCCAGCTAGTTTTTATAGAGTGGGTATAGAAACGCACGTATTCTATTGTCATTATTATTCCTTTTTTTTATATTTATTATTATTATTATTATTATTATTATTATTATTATTATTATTATTATTATTATTATTATCTTAGTCGTGGTGAACAGACTATGCACATATACACTCACATGTGACAAGAAAATGTTCTCTGCTTTGGAAATTTTTTAGCCGAATAAGAGGTTACACGGAAATCTGAACTGTGATCTATTTTAGGTATCATCTCTCTACTATTTTATGCATACTTCAGTATTCTTCCTTCAAACCATTTTTAGTCTACAAATATTAACTATTTTTAAATCATTTTTTCTGAACGGCCATTTTATTATGAAATTTTAGTACTATAATACATTATTTACTAAACTAATTAAAAAATGTAAACATCTATAACTTTTAAGACAACTATTATAAATAAAAATGTATAGTTAAATGACAGTAGATTTTTTTTTTCGTATATATAAAATAAATATTATTAACGCATTTGATCAGTTGGACCACATCATCATTTACAAGTAGAAATTAAAAATAGTTTATAAATACTTTTTTTTTCTAATTTATAGAAATATTTAAATGGACCACAATCACATTACATATTATTTTTAATAATTTAAATATTCGATGAAAGAAAACTGCATCCTGGTTCCATTTTTATATCTGTTACTGACCAAAATCCCATCATATATTCACTTTAATAGTTTAACTTCTATATATTATTAGTGTAAAATGCTTTTATATACACATATATTAAGAAATATTTTTGTGTCATGCTATTAATAATCAAAATATCTCCAAATTTACTTATCGACAAATTTGTTAATTTGTTAGTAAAGTTTATGGATAACTGTTTTATGACAGATTTTTATTTGTTGATATTTCGTTAAAAAATACTATTTATGAATTAATGGACTGCATCCATCGATAATATATAGTTTTTTATTATATATTATAAATTTTTGTGTTAATTATCGATAAAATACTATTAAATACAAAAGAAATTTGTTAATAAATTTAATATTTTAATTTATCAATAAATATATTTTTTTGTAATTTGTCATTGTCACTTACTAAAACTTTTGAATCCATTGAAGAGCTATTATAGTCCATTTCAAATGGGAGTTATTAGTTGCAGCAGCTGATTCTATTAATACAAAAAATGTTATTTAATTGAAGAAAGATATATTTAAATATTAGTGAATTTCTTAATGATAATAAAGAAGTTGATGGAGTTGCTTAAAATAGAAAAGATGTGACGTGGTTTTATAGGAAGTGTAAATATTATTAAAGAAGAAGAAGAGAAATTTAAATGGAGTTGTTAATTGGAAATGCTCTAATAAAAACTCTGTTATTAAGAGTTTTCTGTGGTTTGAGGAATGTGGTCAAGTTCTAAGTACTTGTTCAGCCAATCTAACCCACAGGATTCCTCAGAGAAGTTGAAAAACTCATCAATGTTGAAACTAACATCTAAGTTACCAACTTCGTTGGTTGCAACCTCGTTCTCTGACAGTGCAAGGTTGTCCCCAAGATTCTTATTCTGGCCAACAATTTCATGTGTTGTTGAAGATTCTGGTCTCTCCTCTCTCTGATTCACTTTTTTGCACAAATGAGAATTCCAATAATTCTTAATTTCATTGTCTGTTCGTCCTGGAAGCCTACCAGCTATCAAAGACCACCTAAAAACACCAAAATGCCCACAATCTCATTGTTATCTTCATGAGGATTTGCATTTAGTTACTCATCTTCTGATGCAGAAATCAACAAAATACTTTTGTAAAGATTATAAGTAGTATGATATGATGTAATACATAAATAAGATATTTAAAATACAGACTATAGTATATATTAAATAACACATGATTATATATATAAGTTATACGTGTATTTTTTCTTCTCAGTAATGGTTTATCAATTTCTGGAAACTTTTATCTATAAAGACTTAGAAACAAAAACATAACCAGCTTTTCTTGCAATAGTATAAGTGTTTGATGATTAGAAACCTGTTTCCCAAGAGTCTGTGAAGCCTAAGAATCAAATCTTCTTCTTCATCTGATATGTTTCCCCTCTTGATATTAGGTCTCAGATAGTTTAGCCATCTCAGCCTGCAACTCTTCCCACATCTATTCAAACCTACCAAACCATGCAACTATTTAAGTTAACTGAGTAACTAAGTTGCAGTAGTTGGTTTGTACTGTATATTGTGAATCTCTAACCTGATTTAACTGCAATAGTCTTCCACCTCTTTGCACCATGAAATTGAATGCATTGGGCAAGCTTTCTGTCTTCCTCTGGGGTCCATGAACCTCTGTTCATGGGTGATCTGTTGGGTGTGGCATCATTGATCCTTGGTGCCATCAGAATAGATAATGTTTTTGTGTTGTTGAGGGAATAAACATGGGCTTTAAATGGGGTGATATATATGAAAACAAAGTTGAAACAATGGTGAATATGGAAGCGCGTGTTAAGGTTGAAGTGTCGGTGAGTGAATGAGTGTGTTTATATGTATCTGCCCTTCGTATCGGACATTGATATGTCAGAGAAAATGGGAAGCTCCAACCACCAGTTACTGACAGTTATTCCTTCGAGAATGGAAAGTAGATTCTTCGTATCCGTGTTTTTGTGGTTTTTAAGATTTGGTTTTTGCTAATTAATTGCCACGTGTTTTGATCATTTGGTGAATTCTTGTAAGTCTCTCACTTAAGTGCTAATAGTATCTCACCTACTAGTTAGTTGGTTCATTCTCGTAAGATTTCTGTGCACAAAAAATAAGTTTTGAAAACAAAAATTGGTTATAATAATAATAATAATAATAATAAATAAATAAATAAATAGTTAGATAGTGAGTTTAACTTCGCATTTATTCATTCATTAATGAATAAACAACAAATGGTTAATAAATAAGTATCACATAAAAGGACTAAAGTAGATACGACCATTTTAAAAGTACGTAATAATGCATTACAACACTAAAGTTGTTTGTTATGGGTAAACAGAAATTGGAATGATGGAGAAACCCTTTGTGTTTAATCAGTTATGAATATTTACATTTTTGAGGTTGGATTAGTGTATTGTGTCGGACCAAAACTTACTATGGGATATTTTGATTTGTCTGTAATTAGCTGACATGGAAAATTAAAGCTATTATTTTCACACACAATTTATTATGTTTAGGAGTTTATGTTAGTGGTTAGAGGAGTTAATGATACCTTATCATATAAAGTTAATTATTATAGTGACTTAGATACTTTTTGTAGAAGAGCCTAGTATGACTTTTTCATTTTTCAATTATTTCAATATTATTCATAAAGCATGCATCTTACATTTGATAAAAATTAAATGAAAATAATGTGCAAAACATTTTGAAAATAACAAGTTGAAATGAGTAAATAAAAACATGTACTTTGAGATGAAGTATTCTATTTGTTGTTAAAGATGACAATATTCTACTACTAAATATTGTAAACAACAACCATTATCAAAATCATACTATCAATTAAAGAAAGAGATTTGATTAAGAAAAGCTGAGTACCTCTTAAAAGCAATCTTGAAAGCTTGTAAATTTACATAAACATATCTTTAAAAAATTAAGAATGAAGAAGAATATATAAAAAGAGAGATATAAAATATATTTCGATTCGACTTTTTGGTTATAGATATTGAAAAGCATAGCCCACATAATTTTATATTTTGAATACAATAACTATCAACATTTTAAACGTGTATTCAATGTGTTATTTATGTTGTTGTTTATATTATATATATATTCTTATTGTTCAGGATTCATATACAAAACTCATAAAAACTTAGTTCACAACATGAAACAAAACTCACTTAAATCCTTTCTCAACCAAATGAACTTCATTTATAAAATTGAAGCCTTTTGTCGATAGGATTTTAAAAGTCGAAGGTAAGAAGAGGTTGCTTTTTGTTTTTGGAAAAACATTGATAAAGTCAAATGCATTTACAGCCAATCAAATTATTAAATATTAATGCATGCTGTTAGTTGGACAATATTATAATTGCCATCTAAGATTCATATCATACATAAAATAAAGAAACAACCTTAATTGTTTTTTTTTCAAAATAAAATAAAATAAATATAACACTATAAATTCTAATTGTTTTATTTATTTCTCCATCTCTGTTTATTTTTTCATTAAATCAATTATACAACTTCCAAAATTTTCATCAGATCAATTAGTTTATACAACTAAACATTCAAATTACTTTTTATCAAAATAATTAAATTGTAAACCTTTCAAAACACTCTAAACAAATAAAATTTCAATTATATTCTTCACCTATCAACTTATTTTTCTAAACCAAACATACCCTAACAGTGGAAGAGGAACAAGAAGGAAACAGAAATAGAGCAATCAAGATACATACCTCAAATACATCAAATTGCCATTACAAACCCTAATTCAGAATCACGGCCGCACATACACGATGGTTTACGACTAAGGCTGCACGTAAAGGAAAAAGAATTCGAAATAATAACAAAATAAGGAATAAGGAATTATATACACTTCCGTGTATAAAATCACCAACTTAATCATCGATGTTTCAACTTTTACTTTTAGTTCGTAATTTGTCGGTGCCAGATAACCAATAAACAAAAATGTTGAAAGACCTTAACTCATTGATCACTTAAATTTTTTTCATTGCAGCTCTAATATGAAATCAGAAATTACTCACTGGCTGACCTGAGTTTAGACCATGTTGGGAATGAGTGCAGAGTGTTCGCAATAGCTATTTCTACTACTGCACGTGAGCAGGATGGCGAACTAGCACTCGTAATTACAGAAGCAGAAATACCTTATGCACAATAACTTGATTAAAAAAAAAAATTCTTTGTACTTTTCACATCTCTATACACTTAGTATATTCATCTATTATCTTCAATACGAGTTATGGAATACTCGTACGAATTTCTTCAATATGCCAAAAACAACATACAAAACAAAAATCATTACTACTTTCTTGGATGCCAGAATCCTTAGGTTCACCCTCAGGCCATATTTTCGCATGAAACCCAAAGATGCGGCACCGAAAAAGAGAAACCAAGAACCAATGGTACAAAAGAAGACCTTCAGAGCCTCCGAAGGTCCACATACATGGGCAATATCAGCTGATAACTCCACATAAGAGACTGGCGAGCTTATTTGACTGCTCTCTGCCTGATTCAGTCCAAGATTCTTATTCAACCAATCAGACAACCTAATAAGCACTTTTGCAAGCCATGCAATTTCATCATTGGAAATGGGACGTCTCATCCAGTCACCTTTGTATTTAACATCTGCAAATACATGATTACCAGCTATTCTAGGCTTAAAAATGTCATAACGAGATTGCTGATGTGGCACTGGTTCATGACAGGCTGGTGATAACTTTATAGTCTTTCCATCAAATAAGCTACCCAGTCTTGCCTTCAATGAATCTATGCACTGAAGGCTGGGTATAATATTATCACCAGATATAGCTTGTAATTCAGCTTCTGCACGCATTATAAACAACTACAATAACAAAATGAAATGATAAGAAAATAATTCATACAACATACTAACAATTACTATAGTTAGAAAGCATGATACCAAACAGGACATGGATATGATATGTATGATGTTTTGGATCTGAGAAATTCTAAAAATTTTGTATAATAAAGCATAGAAACAGTACAATTAACATACATAAATCAAACATCAAGAATTGATGCCTTAAAAGTGAAAACAGGTTAACATGGATAGATTTTTAATTATTGTGATATTCCAAGCTGCATTGGCATAAAAGCTCAATATTTATAAAAGGAATCAAAAAGCTGTTAAATACAAAAAGAAATATTTCAAGTGTTTTGTGATGTGTCTGACATGGGTGTGTCCAAAACATATACAACATGAATCAGCCACTATTCTAAAGCATCCATGTTTCTTAGTTTCTAGGATCCCAAGCCCATCTAGACAAGGAGGGTTAACCTAAAACTGTCACTATAAGACAAACGGTTGATCGTCTATTTATACTATAATCAATTTACAATCAAAAATTTTAAAAGTATAAACCTGAAGGAGCTGTTGTCCACCATCCTCCCCATCTGCAAACAGTCGCAAATCTTTGTTCCAATTCTCATGCAAAAAAGAGCCATCAGCATCAGTCTCGCATAAACCATCCTCCCAATCCTGAAATAACCAGTAGAGTTAAAATATACAGTTGTTATATCATGCCACAGACTTGTTAGGCACAGAACAGAAGCATTTAATCAAGCCCTTAACCCAGCTATGAAACAAATCTACGCAGTTATTGAAAAATTGTGATGTTGTAGTGACACAGTAGCACATTTCGGCCCTGTGCTGCAATGACCTTCAAATCTATCTTACATAGAAGGTGAAGCTGCAATCCAGAAGCAGATTCACCACCGTTATCAAAGCTGTCTCACAATGAGGAAGAACATTGATGATGATGAAAAAGCTTTAAATATGCTTAAAATTATAATCTCGTTACAAAAGGGGACTTGAGGTAATTTCAGGATTTTCCTTGCAAAAGTCTTCCCATCAGGACAACTCCTCCACAGTTAAGTTACACATTTTCAGCAGTTTCATGCTTCCTCCCAACAAGTCACCGGATTGTTCCCTCCTTTTTCTAGCAATCTTTCACTAGAGATTCCTTGACTTCTGTTGCTATCTAATTGCATATTTCGTTTTAGTACGGAGTTTCATGATTATACTTAAGAATAGAAATAAAAAACAAATCCAAGAGAGCTTAATTATCTCTACGCACTTATTATTTGAGAACTATGCACACTTTTCTAATATTTGCGATTGCAAATATCATCAAATGGTTTATATTATAGTACCCATTTTTTCTGAAGTTATAATAAGAGAGTTCATCTGATACACTTCTTATATGTACAATCATCAGGTTATCCCCATTTTAAAGGTCTAATGATCCATGCGACTATCCAGATTGATACTATGGAGCAAATTAATCAACAACTGTAAAAGAATCAAGACATGAAACATCAATAATCACAACAAACAAAATAATTGTTATGAACATTCACAAAAGCATGTAATTGGATAAACACACATAAATAGTAATATGTATTAACAGAAGGAGAGGCGGCAAGGATCGTACTCTAGACCATTTTTTAATAGAGGCTCTAATACCAATGTGTGCCAAAACAGATACCTCAAAAGCTTAAGTTAGCCGGCGAAGACATGTGAATGATTTTATACTCATTTATAACTCTTTGTTCTCTTGAATGGATTTGGGGAAGAGTAATTGAATGGATTTGAGAGCATTTGAAGATAAATTTTTTTGTTGTTTATTTGAGTGAATTTGAAGGTAAGTGAGAGTGAATTTGTAAGCAACATTTGTGATAATCAGTGTAGTATTTGATTGATGTGACAGATTAAAAAAATTTACTTCCAAATTCACTCTCACCTACCTCCAAATCCACTCAAATAAAGAACAAAAAAAATTATTTTCAAATCTCTCAAATCCATTCAATCACTCTCCCCCAAATCCATTCAAGTGAACAAAGCCTAAGAGAACAGAAAAAGATCAAGGTGGAGACCTAATAGTTCGTGTAAAATCAACTTTAAGGGCGAAGATGTATATAAAAATGCAAAAGTTTAAAAAACTAATGCAAAAGATCAATGAAATTAGAACTACAACAAAAGCAGAACTACAACAAAAGCAGAAGAGAAATATCAAATCACCTGCAACTGTTCACGGATAGTAGGAACATATCTGTACAAGTTATTCAACATCGGTTTGCCTGATCCAACCTGTTTAGAATGGAAAAGGGAATCCACAGACTTCAACAGGTCAACGAGCTCTTTTGATGATGTCAAGGTATCTAACACCTGTAAATGCAGGTTAAAAGTCAAAGTCTATTCAGCTAAACCTCAAAAGTTTGTTAAAGTTAAAAGATCTTATAGAAAACCCCAATATCTTTTACAGTAGTTGAGTAATCAGTGCATATTATTACAGACATTCATTGAACAAAACACGAAAATGTATACACGTGAATTTCATTTGCAGTGATGAGCAAAACAGTGTGCCAAAAGCTGATGAGCAATTTAGGCTTAACAAATTCCATGGATTCAAATCATGCAATTATGAATAATCCATACACAGACAGTGATTATCTGGAAGCAAAAGTTACATAAAGGCACCAATACAAGTATTTTCTTTTTGTTTAAATCTTTCTTTAATGTGAATTCCTCGTCTAAAAGGCCAGGTTTCAAGTGCATACCATTGCTAGTAAGTTACACCATCAAAACAATAAAGAAAGGAAAATTGAAAAGACATTGACATTGTAGATCTTTTTTTTCCCAACAAACCCAACATTACCCTAAGTGATTTTGCTTAAGTGTTTTATAATGCATCTATGTTTAAGTATCAAATCACGACAGATGCAATTGTTCCATCTGATGACCACATGCAAATAGCTCCCAAATTATTTTTATCTCATAAACTTGTGTTTAGAGAGACAATAAGATATGTAGTCTTCAGTATAACATAATACAACTCAAAACTTATAAATGGTTGTACTATGTTTATGTTTATATGTTTAAGTCTATATGTTTATATGTTTATGTAGAGAATGTTCTTTCGTCCAAGAGGATCAGGTAAGACAGGCCAACGTTAAATATCTCTCAATGAGTGTGTTAAAGCTACAATATGCCAACAACCCCTCTGAAAAGACTCCCTTCATAGACCATATGTCTTATACAACCCCTCTGTTGCATGAAGAACATTTATGCATGCAATTCTCTTTACAAGGGCAAACTCATCCTTCTTTGGTGTATTTGACTTGTTTCTACATATATCATTCCAATAGACACATTTCACTGCTCACAATGTTCCTATGTATTTTCACAACGTTCGTGTGTACAAGAATCCAAGAATGGCAATCAATCATGTGTACTTTCAGTTTCCACTACATAACCTAAGTATTCGGTGGCATTGATGAGAAAAGAACAACAGTTCATGATCACACACATAATTCTCACGCATATATGCACGCAATATTGACCTAGATGACATACTTTATCATGTAAAGCGAGTTGTCTAACTAAGATAAGTCAAGTCCCAGACTAACATACAGCATATAGCAGCCCCCAACATATATCTCACCTTATAAACTCTTAAACTACCAAAAAAAATTATGCGTGTGCAAATAGTGATTTAAAACCACGGATAAGAAACACACCTTGAGCACCATCTGGACTATAACTTCAACATCGCTATGAAGAAACCTGTGAGCGAACCCAATGAAATGCATGACCAAGGAACTATAGTATAGATAATTAGAGAGAACGTAGTCCCGCCACTGATGCGAGAATCCCCGACCCACACTTGCAGGCACGGGATTATCCTTATTCTCACCGTTAATTGCATCAAATTTCAAAAACTCGTCCCCGTTCATTGACCAAGGCTCCAAGTAACCAATCCAAACCGACAACACTTGCGACACATTCTTAACCGAAGCAGCCATAGGGCAAAACAAAAACGTCCTCAACAAGAACCTATACAGAGGCCTCTGCACACAGAAGTTCCAGCAACAAAGAGACCGCACAGACCCCAAATCCTTGCTCTTGGGACCCTCCACAGCCCTCCACCTGGGACTTCCACACTCACCACCACCCTCGCTAAACGCTGCCACAGTGCTCAAACTTAAGTAGCTCACGAACAGCCTCACCACCTCTCCCAGCCCCGGCGCGGGAGGCGCCTCCCCGACCGGAAAAGACACCCCAAGATCCCGGCAAAGAGTAACCGGCAACGGCGAGAAGTCGTTGTCCACGAGCCAGAAATGGATAAGAGTGTTGACCACAAACTCAGCCCGTGACACAACGGAGGCGTCGTAGCCGGAGCCGTAGTGGAGAATGGAGGACCGGTAGGGCTGGTGGGCGTTGAGATCGTAGGATGGGACGAAAGCGCGTAGATACTCGCAGAGGAGACGCGTGTACAAATCGCATTGAGGTTTACCCTCGAGGGATGGTTTGGAGGCGGAGAAACAAGGAAATGAGGACGTCCAAGTCCAATCCTCTAGCCTAATAAATTTCTTAGGACGTTTAAGCGAAGCGGCATTGGGATTGTCGATTTTAGCCTTGGAAACGGGGTAGTAGGCGAACCAGAAAAAGAAGTATTCGAAGACGTTGAGCTGGATTTGAGACGGAGAAGGGGAGGGCTTGAAAAGGGAGGGACAGAGATCGGAGAGGGGCCGAGAATCGGAGGCGTTACTTTTGTTAAGGAGGAGGGAGCGGGTCCATTGAGGGAGTCGTTCGGCGGGGAAGACGTACTTGACGAGGGAGAGGCGGTCGACAGCGGCGATGGAGGAGGCAAGGGTGCCGGTGGGGGAGAGGAGGGAGAAGAGGGTCGGGGCGAGGTCGTGGGAGTGGCGGTGGTGGATCCAGGCATTGGCGGAAGAGGGGTCGTCAAAGCCGAAGAGCTTGGAGATTAGGGTTGGGAAGGCGATGGAGAAGAAATGGCGGGATTGGTCGGGTGAGTGAGAGAGCAGGAAGGAGTCGATGGAGGCGCAGGCAGATGCTATTTGGGAAGGGTTGTTGGCGGATTGGATGGCGGAGGATAGTTCCTGCGATTTGGAAAGGGAATCGAAGGTGTAGGAGGAGTGAGGGTGCATGGCGCGGTTTAGGGTTTTGGTTGCAGATGAATGAATGAATGGGGTTTTGAAGAGGTAGTGTGTGTTTATGGTTGGAGGTAGTGTGGTGGAAAAGTTTTTAAAATGAGAGAAGCAAAGGCAAATGGCGCCCTTTTAAAAGGAGAGAGAAGGAGAGACTGTCTTCGTGGCCACGCAATAGGCCTCCTTCTATGCATTGGTGGGCCCTTTTCCTGTTCACAACGCAGTCTACTATTGCTGCTATTCTGTCTCCTTCTATGCATGGCTGGGTGTATAAATATACATATATATTCATTTTAAATATTTACTCATGTTGATTAGAAAGTTAGAAGTTCAAAATTTAAAAATATTTTTTGTGGGAGTAAAAACAAACACAATTATAGTAGGTTTACATATTCTTTATAATCTTGTTTTTTTGTTAGTCTCTCCTGTCTTATTATAGTTATCCGGTAATTGCGCTGTTTGCTATTCGAATTGCTTAAATTCTCAACAGTAGCACATTAGAAGTCAATCGGTATTTTATGATTTAACATCTATTATATATTTTTCATTTATTTTTAAAAAGAAAAAAGAGGTAGAAGGGATATGAATTCATCTGTGAAATCAGTTAAATAAAGACAACAGAGTGTTCTATAACAGACTGAAGCCCGCCAACTATTTGGACATCGACCTTCCCATTTACCCTTCGTATATATGATAATGACGACTATGCAAAGTCGGGTTAATGTATTAAAACGGTGAAAAAAAATTATTTATTTAAATAGGCATATTTTTAAAATTAATAATAAGTTTAGTTATGTTGTCTGAGAGACTACGATTTTGAATCAAAGAAGTTGTCAGGTTAGTTGAATATATATATATTGTCTTATTGTATTTGGAGACACGATTTTTGTTGAATGATTTTTTTTTCTGTCATTAATTAAAGTTGTGTTCAATAATATTACTTCAATGTATTAGATTTATTTTTTTTCATCAATCTTGTCTTTTGGCATCATTTGCTATTTTTAATTTTTTTTTGGTTAAATGGTTATATAAACAATTTAATATATTTAAAATTTTATTTAATTAATTAAATTAAATAACGTCTTAAAAGTGAAAATATGCTAACAAGCATGAATTTTGCACAAAACGATAAAAAAAATAGAATTCTAATATATTGAAACTGAATTATTGAGTTGGACATCAATTTACGATAAAAAAAAACTTTATTAACAAAAACTATGTTTCTAAACACAAACTTTCATAAAAAAAATAAATCAATTAAATTGAACTCAATGTGATTTTACATATTTGCATAAAAATCAATCAGTGCACCATTATAGTACATAAACCGAGTGTAGAATTAGCTTAAATATATGACATTTTACACAATACCTTAATATATACATTGTGATTATTCTATTTTTTTTTTCTCTTCTTGTTTTGAGTGTTATAGTTTTGTTTCGATTAAAAAGAGGATTGGTCAATTAGACCCCTCTCGTTAAATCAACTTAACAGGGTTAACTTTTTGATGAGCTGTGAGGGTGACGTGGACAGTTTTTGGGACGTGACACTCACAAACCTTATACGTGGTTTTTTTTAATGAAACCTTTGTACATGGCATTTTCTTAAACAAACATTTTTAAAATTAAGGTTTTTCTGAAACATTTTAAAATTAGGGTTCATTGAATTGAATTGGGATTAAAATTGGACGATCTAAACATTCAAGATGCTTCATCCAAAACGGCTCGGGCATCATCGTCCAAATTCACGCCGATGGGCCATGTCCTGCTGTATCGTCAGAGCGGCACTCAGACTTCCCTCCATCGCCACAACCTCTGTTTCCTTTGTTTCGTCCACTTGCCTAATTATTCTAATAATTCAATTGCACTGAAAATTCCTTCTCTCACTGTATTTTTTCCAGTTCCTTTCTTCACTTAACCGTGCTCCTATTTTGTTTCCCACTTTAAAAAAGTCATTTTTGTTCTTCAACTAATCCATGAAGAAAGCCACGCAGGTTAGCATGGGTCTGTTTGAAACATATCGGAGTTGAATTTGTTTGTGGAATTTAATGTTTGGAGGTAAACCCATCGTTTTGCGGCTATTTTGGGGGTTGTGTTTTATTGAAGAGTGAGGTCATCCATCTCAGAGGTGACACCCCCAATTTCCTCTATTTTAAATTGATTATTTCTTAAAATATCTGCTAGAATCAAGAAGTGGGTCATTGGAAGATATGCATTTTCCACCATCCATTTGATCGCATTGTTCATCCTCTGTAATTAATAAAGGGATCGTTTTTAGGTGGGGTTCGTACAGTGACATTGTTTGGGAGTGAACTAACTGTCGATGGATAAAAAAAAACAAAGAAAGAGGTGAGATATTGGGTCCGGTTCATGAAGTGGTAGATGGGAATTTGAGTCATTTGGTTGAAGGGGCAGTTATTGATGCAGTATATGGGAACAACTTGGGTGGCAGAGATGGTATTAAACCCCTGAAACCTTTCGTCGGTGCCTTCGTCGTCACCTTCATCGTACCTTCGTCATCAAACCACACAGACCCGCAGCCAGTACCATCGCAATCACCTTTGTGTCACCCTCAACCCGTATATAATCGGACCGAAAGGACACAATTAAAATGTTTCAGAAAATGTCACGTTTTCATTAAAAAAAACCACGTATAAGGGCTTGTGAGTGCCACGTCCCAAAAATTGTCCATGTCACCCTCACAGCTCATCAAAAAGTTAACCTCGTTAAGTTGATTTAACGGAAGGGGTCTAATTGAATCAATTTTTCAATATAAAGGACCAAATTGACAAAACTTAAAAGATGGGGATCAAACTGGGAAAACCCCACATAAATAAGGACCTCCGAAGGGGTTTAACAAAATAAAAAATATGTTCTTAAGTATTATTTATGAATTTTGGCATCTCGACACCATAAAATTATTATATACAGAAAATATAAAGTAAGGGAAACCACACAAACCCAAGAAATATAATTTATTTTTTTTTTTGAAAAATAGACAAATTGTATCTATTATGAAAAATAAATAAAATAAATATATACTTTAAGGTAAAATATCAAATCACTTATATTGTTTTTATAAATAAAAATCAAACTATCTAACTTGTTAATGTAATGATTTCTCTTGTCAAAAGCACGAGAAACTTTAAATTCCATATGTTTAGTACAAGCATTATTGTCATCTTTTTCTAAGATTTTAAAGAATCACGGGTTCATTTAGAAAATTATAACAAACTAGAGAATAATTACTCTCCAACCAAAGCCTTCAAAAGTTTTTCATCTTACCATATTTTAAAGCATAAGCGTTCCGTAAAAAAGTTAACATAAATAAAAATTTACATTCCTAGAAAAATCGAAAAAATATTGACATATTCAAAGTAGCTTCCTCTAAAAATACCTTCACATGTAGCTAAATCATGAGAATCCCTAGTTTCACTATCAATATTAATCTTAAGTTCATTTGTTGTTGGAACTTGCCATATAACATTCGTAGATGAAACCACTCTAACTAGTTTGAATGTTGAAAAATTTTAGAACTAACAAAAAAAAAACAATATTACTCATATATTTATTAGATTTGTTTTCAATTATACGCACAAACTCTTAATATGGAAACTAACAATAGAAAATGCAATTGAAACCTAAAATCTACTATAGTTTATCATCCTCTAAATCCTTCGTATATTCAAAGTAATAATAGTCATTTTTAACAAATTACTACAAGAAAATTTAATAAACTAAACAACCAAGTTCAAAGTAGATTGCAACTCCTAAAAAGCTCCCAACCATTCTTACAACCGCATAACAACAGAACAACCAAAGAACAAATAAGAGAAAAATTCAACATTATTAGTGCATAAAAACACATAAAACATAAAATCACGTCCCTTTTTGAACTTCCAAATCAGCAGGCAAAGGAACATACAACAATTTAAAAAAAAATCAAAGTTTTTACTTGTGACATGAAGTCCTAATGTACCATATGATTGTCTGGTCAACCTTGGATCAGACGGTCCAAACAACTAATCATGCCACAAAAATGACTATGCATTACTCCTATTTTTTAACGGTTGTGATCAACATACTGTAAAGACAAAATATAATTATTATCTTATAAATAAAGGTTTGAGATGAAAATGTTGGTAATAACATTTAATACACATTACTAGCTTGAACTATCAAATCTTCACTGACATGTAGATCTCAAAATATAAAAAATGTCAGCAAAGACAAACGGTAGTGTAAGGACGAACATTTAGACCGCCAACAACTCTTACTTCAATAAATTGTTGATCTCAACCCTACATCTAAACCCCAACCAAATCAAATTCTCTCTTTTCACACATTTCATACTAAAGAAAATAAATAAAACTATTTATATTGCACATATTATAATAGATAACTTTATTGCAATGAACATGTCCAACTATTTTTTAATATATCATAAATTAAACAAACAAGAGTGACAAAGTAAAATATATTTATAAATTATTTTTTCATAACTTTAATTATTGTATTTAATAATAATTTGGAATGATTTTAAAGTTAAAAAGAGATGTTGACACCCGAAAGCACACGGCGCATGTTATCGTTTGTAGTAACAGAAAGCTGTTGACCATATAAGAAACGCACAACATTTAGTTACGCTAAGAAACCAATTAGATATGAATGTTTGCAGCTAAAAAATAATTATGATTCGATATATGTATATTTATGACAACGAAGTGCTATGTGATACTTTCATATGATAGTTTCGCGTTAATATTACCAATTCAATTTCTACTAAAATTTTCTCCTTTTTCTTTATTGATTTAAAATACAACTATACTCCTCAACAAACATTGATGATATACTTTTAAGAAAACACTCGTGCATGGAATGGATCCAGATATAGTAATTAGGAATACGAACATATCATTTAGTGATGTTTTTGTTCTCAGTACAACTTAGCAAAAATTAACAAATTAGTTTGGGCCAATGTTGGGCAATGAAAGGCCTAAGCCGAAACATTTTTATGCCAATTTCTTTCAGTACATCTATATGTTTATTTTTGCACCTCATACATAAAATATCTCCATTAAGTTTTTCTTTTTGAATTGTATAATCTAAATAAAATGACTTTCGAAGTGTAAAATTCACAATTTTTCAGATTATACAATCTAAAAATTATTTTTGACTTATAAATTATATAATTCAGAATTATTTTTCTAAAGAAAATAACTTTCAAATTATGTAATTCAATAGCCGAAAATGATTTTCTGAAGAGGTTCAAGAAAAAAATATAACTTCCGGACTAAAAGTTATTCGGCTTCCGGATTGTATTGGATTCTGCAATCTAAAGTCTTTTTTAAGAAAAAAAAAATGCTTCCATATTATATGATTCGATATCATTTTTAACTTCAAATTACACCGTTTAGAAGGTTAAAATGAGATTTTTCTTACATTAAAGTGGAAGAAGAAATATACAGAGGTGCACGAAGAAGCTACCCATTTTATGAATATGCTAGATCGCAGTTTCATGACTGGCCCATTGCACATTCTATATTTTACTAATAACATTTCAACAAACTTTTGATAAAGACTTTTGAAAAGAATTCTATAATTAACTTATTCTCAAGTAAAAAAAAATATATTAATTATATAAAAGAGTTCATATGAAGCAGGCCATTTATAAATTAATTTTAAATTTTCTTATTTTCAATAAATAATTAAAGAAAACTTGTTCTTACATATTTCAAAGTTATGTTTATGGGTAGAAATAATAAATAAACTCATACTCACAACTATTGCAAAAAATATATATGTTCCCGAGAATACCTAACTTATATAAAAAATAGAAAATATATGACAATTGCAAAATTTTACAATACAATATTATCAATTAGAATTATATTATTTATAAATACTTCTATTGCAAGAAATATATATATATATATATATATATATATATATATATATATATATATATATAGGCAATTATTTAAAAATAGTTATTATTATTAAAAAAAAATAATAATAAAAATAAAAATAGTAATAGTAACACTATTATTTTAAAATAAAATAATAAAAAACATTAGTTATAATATTTATAAATAAACTTTCAAATAATATTATATATTATAATTATGGATTATATGTATTATAAGTTATATATATTATTTTTTATATATTTATATATAAATATATCATAAATATAAATATAAGAGAAACTTATCTCTTGTAACAAGAGATAAGCTTCCGGTTAATTTTATAGGTTAATAATGTGAAATCTTATAACACAAGATTTTGATTAAAATCTTCCAAGATCAATGCATTAAATGGAGATGAATTTTATTCCACATGAACAGTTGGTGGTGGAGCAGTAAAAGAAGACTAGAGAGAGAGAGAGAGGGTGAGGTATTACATGAGAGAGTAAGAAACAAGAAAAAGAGAAAGACACAGTAAAGAGTAGGGAAGAGTGATAGAATAAATTTTCCACCACTCCTAGGAGGAGATACGTATAATTATTATTATTTTTTTTTAGATTTTACATTCATTAAGTTATTTATAGCTATAAGTTTTCTAAGACTTTACCAACATTAAATTATGCATGTACATAAAACTACTTGTACATGTATTTTATTATTAACAATGTTATATTAACATTAATCACGAGATGGAGTATAATTTTTTTTTAAATAAAAAAGAGTAGTAAATTGTTGGTCATATAATTGTTGACATTACAACCAATAATGCACAAATTAATAGGTTGTACTATATGTAATTAATATATCTTTAGTGCACAGGGTCTACCATGAGACTTTTAGTGTCATAAGCAGACTAATTAAACCACCCTACTATAACAATTTAAATATTATTCTTTTAGTGCTTTATCTTCAAAATCATCAATAGTTTCAATTTTCAGATTTCGACAAAAGTAAGAGAAGTCATACATTTAAATAATGGTTGGTAAGAAAAAAGTTACATAAAGATAAAGGAGAAAATAGAAGAAAAAATATAAAGGTAAATTAAAGGTTTGTTTTTGTTCACAATAAAGCAGATTTAGAACTTTATATTATATCCATAATTTAAAGTTGAATAGATATTTAGAAAAATAATGAATATAATAGTAGAAACACACTTAAAAAAAATTAATATTTTCTTGATCAATTATTGCCTTATTATAATTTTTTTAACAAAAATATAATATTAATAATAATATACAACTTTTAGTTTTTAGGATGTATACATTCGAACATTTTTTTCTTTAAAAAATTGGGTTTTAGAGTAACCGTTTAGTTCAAAGTCAATCATTATTTTTAGTGATTTCGCGAGAGATAGGGTTAGATAACTTAAAACTTCTTTATCTCCTTTCTTTAGATAATAAGAAGTAAATTTTAAATATTATTTAACTCTACAAAATCAGCTTGTAAAGTGAGGTTTGACATATGTTTAATATCATATGGAGCAATAAACTTAACAAATAAATATTTTTGCTAGGACATGTTCTAATCCATGGTTCTAATATTGTGTTAAGAAGTAAATTTTAAGTTTAACTTCACATTATAAAACCGACTTGTAAAGCAATGTTTGCACTTTGTTAAGTTAGTAACAAGTATATCAATTCATACAAATAATAAAGTAGAAAGTCAAAATATCATTTTTTTAATGCACTTGTGCAACACTCAACAACTTTTACAATTCACAACTCAATTAGGCAATAAAGTTCACAAAAACACATTTTTTTAATATTTTTATCAAATAATTAGTGTGCAACAAAAACTTAACATATAGTATTTACAATTGTTAAAACTATATTTCATTCAATTCATTCTCATACATTAACAAACATCTGAATCTCAATTTTATGTTATAATCAATTCACAAAATATTACTTAAATTCTATCTCTAGAGACTTTGAGCATATGATAACTCATCAAAGTCCAATCCCTTTGATAATAAACAAGGAAAATTATGCATTAAATTTAAGAGTTTTAAAATTACTAATGAAGAAAGTCATATTCCTACATACAAGTTCAATTACACTTGTCCAGAAATTCGTCTAGCGAACTTACACTTATTCAACTACCAAGATCATAATGCTTTTTGAATTTTTAAGAAAATAGTTTCGTTCAATGGTTCTTTCCTTACTTAGCGACCAAGTCTAACAAGGGAATGATCCGCTTAGCTCGCCTAATAAGAGAATAACTCACCTATAAAAACAAAGACTTAAGTTATTTGTAATGAAAATCTCTCTCACATCCAACGATATCGAGGTCTAGGATTGCAAAATTCATAAATTAATATACATGTATCATATTAGTCTATTTGATTTATTTGACTATTTTTTTTCTAATATTAAATCAGAACTAGTTTGATACAAATAACCTGTTGAGGTAACTTAAAAGAATGTATAATCAAAAGTATTTAATATTAATAAATAATAATAATAAATTAGTTATTATAATACTGTATATTAACATATAAATATCTTAAACTAATCAATTTTTTTAATTAAAATGAATAGTAAAAAAGGTCGTTATACCTAAACTAAATAATTATTACCCTGTCCTATAAAGACTCCAAGGAGTTAAAAGAATGGGAAGGGTCCCAGTTGACAATAAACGCAAGTGAAAAAAGAGAACTGAGATAGCACAAGCAAAACAAAGAGACAACAGTCATTCAAGAAAAGATATAAATACAAGATCTTATATTTAAGATAAGAGGATGAGACATTTATATTTTTTTTATATTTCATATTATTTTATTACGTGGAGTGTTTCTAACTCCATCTTTGTAAATTATCATCTACTATCCTTAAATATTATTTAACAAATATAAATATAATACAAAAAATAATTTTAAATTCAAAATTTATATTATATTTATATATATAAATATATATTATTATACTAATATAAATTATACTATTTAATATATACACATATATTACTGTATCATATACATGAATAATTATTTCACAGACAAAGTTTAATATCTTTATCATTTATCACATCTTCATTATCATCATCAATTTAAAATCAACAGTACCAGTGTAATTTTTTTATTAGCTTTACTTACTAGAGATAGTTTTCCTCAATGCAAAAAATTTTCAATTCAACAAATTGAGTCACTCTAATCAAATACCTAAAATAAAAGTATTCAAACAAAAGATCATTTCATGAAGTATACTGAACGGAGTGATATCTACAGGTTTAATTTTGTCATAGAATAATCAAACTTCAAAAAATCTCGAATGGGAACTTTTATATTGTTTGAAGTGATATCTGTATAGGTTGTTAAAATCGAAACCTTGTAATTAATGCTTTCAAACTCGATTGAGGAAAAAACATGAATGTCGTGGCTTTGAGATGTAAAGAGGAAAATTACAGTACAAGAAACACAAGTAACCGATAATGAGGGATCCATGAATGTTTGCTTTGTTGGCGAAACACAAACCAAACACACCCTTATATTTTTAATCTCCAATTAACTGACATTTATTTTTCAAGACAAGGTCAATAAATTATAAAAACATTATATAAAATTTATAAGTCTTCTCTTTCTTCATACAAACCTTTACTATATGATCATGCAAACATTTAGTGGGAAATTGGGAGAGAATATGGAAAAAATTATAAGTTAAATTCTTTCCTTAACATTTGAAAATTATAGGATTGATTTGATGAGTTTGGAAGAAAGCACAAGAGAAATAATTAGTTTAACTTTCTCACTAATAAAATACTAATTACTTTACATATTTTTGTATATTTTTATATTTGTAGATAATTTATTTTATGTTTTTTTATATACTTTATCCTATTATTTTTTATAAGGTCTATTATTTATATTTTTATAAATATATTGACTTTCTAAATCTATTTTCACCTTAATTCTATTTAAAACTTAATTACAAATTTAAAAGTATTTTCTATTTTTTCCTTTGACATGATTTTTCTTTAATAAATATATAAACAAACATAACTGATGCATAGGTACAAATTCAAATTAGTTTATTGATAAAAAAAAAAACAAGGACGAACTATTGCTTGTACTTTTACTGAAAATATATTGTAAAAAGAAAATATATTTATTTCATTTGCATGGGCACGTATATTTTTATTTGATAGAATAGTGATAGTTCCATCTCAATCACAGTACAATGTTGCAATTAAAATAGAAAGGCTGGATGGCCACACAAAGCAGGGTGAAATTACATCAGAATTGAGGTATCAGAGAATTCATGGTATGAACACAACACACATTAAAATGTCTGTATCCACTTTTTCAAAGACAGTTACATCTCCAAGCATCAATACATCGCTCACCAATCATTTATGGACACAAGACATATTTTTGGCACTCTTATCGCTGTCGGGGTCCATTTTTATTTATATGGACCTTCTTTCTACTTTTATATCAATGATTCTAAGCAATTACGCCTGTAATAAATGTTGACAAGTATGACGAAATAATTTTAAAGAATTAAGTTTCACATTAAATAATTTTAAATAATAAAATTATAAAGTATAAGATTTTAGATAAAGAGTGGTGTCGATATATTATATTGTTGAATTTAAATTTTATTGATATTGAATGTTTCAAATTGAACTTTCTCCTCGATAAATCTAACAATGACGAAATAAATCAAACATTATGAACAAATCTATATCAATATTGCTAAAATTTTTATCACCATAAACATAAAAAATAATTAAACTAACATTTTAAACAATGTAATCTATTATATTTTTATTATGTTATATTTTACATGGATTTTTTGTTTTTTATTTTTTGTTCTTTCTTTTTCTCAATCAAACCACCATCTTTCATCTTTTTCAATATTTTTATTTTGTATTAATTTTATTATGACAGAAGTTGAAATCCTCCTGTCATAATTCAAAATTTCATAGTATTTGTATCAATGGTACAGTAAAATTTAAATTTAAATAAATCTAATCATTTTAAAAATATTACTAAAAATATCAATTTCAATTGAAAATATAACTATATCAATTATAAAATTTTTGGTCTCAATTTATAAAGATGTGAGACCCAATAACAAATATAAAAACTAAATTAAAAAAGAAAATAAAAATTTTAAAAAAAAATCACAAAACTAACATGTAATACAGGAGTTAACATTTTTAGTATGGTACTTACAAAATAACCAAATTATATCATATTTTTTAAAATAAAAAAATCTAATTAAAACTATTTAAAATCTAAGAACATAATTATATTTTTAAAATAGCACGAGGATCCACTGAAGATTTAAATTTTCTTTTTAACGTTGCATTCACTTAATTAACCATAATAAGTTTTATAAACATCTCTACAATCTCAACTACACTTATAAATGTATAACCCTAAGGTCGTCCTCGAAACTGATGTAAAAAAATTGCGATTTGAGTAAGAAATTGTATAAAGAAGATTAAAGTGGTAAGAAAAAGGGTTTCCCATTTTTAACACTTCAAATACTGTTTTGTTTCTTTTAAAAAAAAAGTTTTATAATTTAAAGGTGTTTTACTTATGTCATCTTAATAAACAAATATTAATATAAAGTTTTCTTCGATTTTTAATTCACATTTATACAATAAACAACGTATAATAATAATAATAAATAATAATAATAATTATAATATATAACTATTTAGTTTCATGAGAAATATGAGACATTAAGTGGTGATTTCAAATAAGGATGAAAAAAGTATTTAGAATGATTTAGGATTCACCTTGTTAATTACAAGTTTGCTTATTAAGTTGAATGTTAAAAAGATTTATTATGTTTATTGGGATATTAATATATTAATTTGAAATTTTAGGTTCTATTAGTCAATATGGAATTGGATTTTTGTAAAATACTATTTTTCTATAGAATTTGAATAATTTTCTGAAAAAAGTTTAATATTTTTTAAGAAACACAACTTTGTAATTAAATTTAGTTAAACGAATAAATTAAACTTAATATTTTTGGGATGTTAAAAAAAAAGACATATAATATTTTGTTTCTAATATAATTCAAAGTAAGCTATTTATTGTGCTTCTTTCCATTCACATAGATATTTTGTGATCTGGAGTTTCCCTGCATCAAGAAGGAAATTGAAATAAACGTGTAGAAAATTTTCGGATGCACGAGATGATTGAGGTTATAGTACAGGTAGGTGTCAGTAGTTTTTTTTAAGGTTGCATTGCATCCACTTCATTTACAAGAATAAATTTGAATTACTGAGTGGACAAGGGAGAACAAAAAACAATTCAAAATAAACTAAAATAAATCTATCAAAAAATAACTGTTTACATATTATGGGTAATTCGATACTGACCAGACAAAGAAGAAAACATAATGCCTCTTATATTAAATTAGAAAGTAAATTTAATCTTAATTCAATCCCATAAAATTAAAAATTTATACTCAATTTATATATTATAATTTGACCTTATTTCTAGTCGACGTGGAACTTCCAACTCTTACCAACAAAATATGTCTTAAATTAACTAATTTCTCAACTAAAATAAATGATAAAAACAAATAAGTGACATCCAAATTATTAGGTAATTATTAAATCACCTATAAATATTGTCAGAAGAAGTTTTGAGAGAGAATTACAAAACAAATAACACCAATTAAACATGATTTTAATCCAAATACAAATGATTGATTAATTAAGGAAGAATTTGCAAATTTTTGAAACCAAATGCATTTTTCATTTATAAGGAAAACTATTTTGATTCCCTATTAAAAAGAATCTCTAAATCTTTGTTGGGAGTTTCAATTATTACATAAAGTTGTGTTTTGAAAACTTAAAACTTGTGGATTTCTAAGTTTTCATATATATATATATATATATATATATATATATATATATATATATATATATATATATATATATAAAGGTGTTGATATAAAATAATGTTATTTTATATATGTAATATTTAAATTATATGTAATTGATTTATGTGTTATGTAACTTCTATATATCTGTATAATTACACACATAAACTTATAGATACTAGCACATGTGAATAAATAACTTTTTCATACATTGAATTTTTTTTCCTTCATACAAGCTACTTTTCCAAACACAATAAAATATAAACGCCCAAAATAACATGAATTTTAAAGGTAATTTTTAATGTAGATGTCAGTATTTTTGCATTGAAGTAATGTTAGTAAGTGTTTTAATTGAATTGAAAGTGACTTAATAGTATGATTGTCCAATTTGATTTATCCAAGGTTTATTTTAACTAAACTATGATATTTTGAACTAAGAAAGAGATAAAATTGTTTAAATAAGCAAATTTGAAAACTTGTTGTAGTTAGTCAAGGTATGAGTATTTATACGGCGTTGGATGGTGCCTTAAGACCTTCATGTGCTAAGTAGAAAAATTGAAGTCAAAGAACTCCAATGGTTCATGGCTTTGGACACCAATTAGGGACCGATGAGCGTCGTTGTGATTAAAAAACACAAAGAGCTCTAAGGGTCTATGGCGTTGGACCTCTATAAACACTGTCTATGGCGTTGATGAAATTATCTTGACATAAGAATTGAAAGAGGTTCCTACAAATTGTCGCTTCGATATGAAATAAAATCTAATAATGCATGTGTAAGAAATTTACCTTGTCATACTTAAAGGGAGACATAGGTCCTAGTTTATTGTTTTGTGAGATTGAGCTCCTTAAGAGTGCGAGATGATATGATAGGTGAAAAATTTCTAAGTCTACTCAATATATGTGTCTTTCAGAAGTAGAGTCAAATGTCCAAGTCTTAAGAGTCAGTGAACGTGATTTCATATGTATGCTAGTGAAGACAAATTTTGTGTAGATTATTTTTGTTAAATATATTATGGATTGTTTAAGTCAGTTAAGTTATTAATTGTTTAAGTTATGTATTGTTGGGTCTTGAAGACTAATTAGTGATGTGATAAATGAACTATATATTCTATGAGAAATTGAATGAGTAAGTTTAGAAAAAAAGACATTGTTTAAACTGAACTTTTAAATATATAATTTATTATTTACATTAGCTTATCCTAATATATTATGTTATGATTTGTCCACCAACTGTAGTCATACCTTATATGTGAGAAATAATATACTACTATGGTTTTCTTAGATAACATAGTTGTTATTTAAGTATATAATTTTTATATTATATATATATATATATATATATATATATATATATATATATATATATATTCCTGATGAAGAAATAATTATATTATAAGAGATTAACTTGAATTTTCTTATGAAGATTATAAATATATTTTATATGCTAATGTTTTTTATAATTTTTAATCAAATATGTAACATTTTAAATAAAAGAATAATTTTAATAAGTTAAAATATTATAATATTTGAATATTTACGTTGAGAAATTTTAAAAAATAAGTATTATTTAAAAGTAACATAATCTTATATTATTTTTAGAATAAAATTTATTTATTCTGATTATTCTTTACAAAAGTAAATAAACTTTTCCTAATAATAATCATATTTTTATATCACTCACCAATCCTAAAATCAATATGATCATTGTAAGAGCCTGTAAAATTAATAAAGGGGCCTTTGGACCTTATGTGGGGCAGCCAGACCCATCAGATCAAAGTCACATGACCTTAGCAGGGGTCTTTCTCCTAAGTCAGTTTTCCACTCTGTCAACTTTTTCTTCTCTTTCTAAAAAGTCATCTTCTAAATATTGCTCTGCCTTCTCTCTAAAATACCACCCTGTTGAACCGTTCAATTTTTGAATAGGTGGTGCTCAAACGTTCACAGCGTCAAGGGCTCCGTAACGGACCGAACGAGTTCTTGTTGCAATTGGTAAGTCACTTTCTCCTTTTCTCCACCATTTCTAACACCTAGGACATTGCTATTTTACTGAATGCATGTCACTAGAAGTGTTCTACTTCAAATTTGTGGTAATTTCTAGTCTAAAAAGCTAATTCTATCACGATTGGGTGTCTTTGAATTTTCCTGTGAGGAGCACTATTTAGATCATCCCTGTCAAGTAAACTGTGAAGTTTTCCAGGTAAGGGGAGCTAATTATTTTTGTATGAATTTATTTTATACAAATATATGCAGTTGAATGTTGAACTGTTCTTGTGAAGCTGTTCTACGATGTTAATTTTTATTGGATAATTATAACTGAGACTGTGGAATTGTCCTTAAATAATTTATGCTTTGGTGTTGAACTGGTACATGTGGCAATTATGTTTGTAAGTGTCTCGGTTGAAATTAATCTGTTTTGGTTGAAATTGTTCTGGTTGGAGGGTTTGGAGTAAGGGCTCTGTGATAGCATGTATATGGGCAGATATTGTTTAAGGTTACTGTGAGGGAAAGGGTGATATATATAATTGGATATTTGATGTCTATAACATTGTAGGACAGTTTTAATAACTTAGATAATTAAATCATAACTTGTTAAAAGCCTTTCTTTGTTGGTAGGATAGAGGGAACTTAAAAACCTAAGTTGACACATCCCTGATTATAGAGCAGCCCTGGCCTGGTCCAGTACGTTGTGACTAGTCATATGTGCTAGCGCGGAAGGTGAGTCTGATGCGTTCAGACATCTGAACCCTCTCCAGTGACCAATTTGGGAGAAAGTAAGATCTCTACTATGATGAAAATTAGACAATTATATATATATATATATATATATATATATATATATATATATATATATATATATATATATATATATATATATATATATATATGGGGTTTGCTAACGCGCGTACGCCTGTTTTTCAGTTGGTACATTTTAGCAATGTGTACCGGGTTTTAGTAGACAAAAATATCCTTATATATCATGGATTCTAAGTTTTAAGGTTAAGGGTATTTTAATAATTTTCATTCTCAAAACTTAAAAAAAAAAAAAGAAACCTCCAAACCCTTGCTCACCTCTCTCATTCCTCTCAATCCTTTCTCTTTCATCTCTCTCACTCCAACCTTTTCTCTGTCATCCCTACTGTAGTCCCAATTGAAAATATCAGAAACACTTGCCTTTAAACAATTTGCCTTTGTAAAGAGTTGAGTCATTGACATATTCACCTTCAGGCAAAGGTTCATTCAAGATCTCTTCACTTTCATCATCTTCACTAATTTCTCTAATTTCATCATCTGCATATGTTGAATCATCATCTCTAAAAAAAAACCCTCCAGGCCAATTACCAATTCTTTCGGATGTCAATTATGCTTGTGAAAATTAGATAAAATTATATACGACAAAAATTATAAAATGAAAACTCATTATAAAGTCATTTTTTGTAAGAGATTGTTTAACAACGAACGTTTCTGATTTTTTCCAGGCCAATTACCAATTCCTCTGATGTCATTATGCTTGTGAAAATTAGATAAAATTAGATAAGACAAAAATTATAAAATAAAAACTCATTATAAAATCATTTTTTGTAAGAAATTGTTTAACAAGTATTTCTGATTTTTTCGAGGTCAATTACCAATTCCTTTATGCTTGTGAAAATTGGATAAAATTAGATGAGACAAAAATTATAAGATCAAAACTCATTATAAAATCATTTTTTTGTAACATTGTTTAACGGCAAGTGTTTCTGATTTTTTCAATTGGGACTACAGTAGGGTGTTTCTGATTTTTTCAATTGAGACTCCAGTAAGGATGACAGAGACAGTAGGGTGTTTCTGATTTTTTCAATTGGAACTACAGTAGGGATGATAGAAAACAGATTAGAGTGAGAGAGATGAAAGAGAAAGGATTGAGAGGAATGAGAGAGGTGAGCAAGGGTTTGGGGGTTTCTTTTTTTTTTTTATAAGTTTTGAGAATGAAAATTATTAAAATACCCTTAACCTTAAAACTTAGAATCCATGATATATAAGGATATTTTTGTCTACTAAAACCCGGTACACATTGCTAAAATGTACCAACTGAAAAACAGGCGTACGCGCGTTAGCAAACCCCATATATATATATATATATATATATATATATATATATATATATATATATATATATATATATATATTTGCTAACATGGATACCGTCTTTTCTTAATTGGTACATTTTAGCAATATGTATTTTAGTAAACAAAAATACCCTAAATTATGGATTCTAGGTTTTAAAATCAAGGTATTTAAATAATTTTCATTCTCAAAACTAAAAAAAACAAGAAACTCCCAAATCTTTATTCATCTCTCTCATTCCTCTCAACTCTTTCTCTCTCATCTCTCTCACTACAACATTTTCTCTACCATCTCCAACGAAAAAAGTCATAAACACTCGTCTAACCCTAATTCACCTTCCTCACTTACCCTATTTGTTTCTCTCTCAACTCCATACTTTCTCTCACCCACACACAACAACTCGCAACATCGCAATTTGTTGCTATTGTTCTGTTCATTCATTTGTTTTCCACTTTAATTACAAAATAATTGATCATGTTCAGGATTGTGTTATATCTTTTCCCTTCTGATTGTTATTAAATTTCGTTTTTAAATTTTAGAATTAGTAGTTGATCTCCAGGGAGATTTGATATTTTGACTATTAAGTTGTCTAGAAATACTTTCTAGAAGAAAAAAACCATTACGTGAAAAGGGAATTTCAGAAGGGGTAAGTCATTGTCGAGAAAATGGAATATACTTATTACCTTCCTACATATTACCAAAGTCAGAACACAACAAAAAATGAAGTTCTTGCACATAGTACTAAATTATTTAACCCGAACAAATTATTGAAAAGAATTGTGAACAAAGAAAATTGTTCTTATTGACTCTGTCCCCTTATTCAGAAAAGATATCACTACTCGTTCCCTCTCAAATGTTTCATATTAATAAGCATAATTTCATTTCATTTTTGTATAAAGAATAAAAATATTTTAACAAATTACAGATCTTCTAGATTTGAGTATTGAGTAGTTTTCAAGAAGAAATGCATTAATATACCAACTAATTAAAAATCAACCACAAACTAGTAAACTAGTCATAATGAACTTGTTAGCTCTCAGTTGGACAAAAAAATTACATTCCGAAGTAAATCACATCATGTAAGTTTATTTTAAACAATTCACATCTCCAACTTGTTTAGTCAATATAAACATGATGTTGTCATTTTGATTTATCATTTGCCGCAAAAGTGAAATTAAGAAAAACAAAACGCTCTGAATTTCAAATTGGAATTTAAACTTAATAAATTTGTTATCATCACGCTCATAGTTTAACTTCTACTCCTTTCATTTCTATGATTTTATCAAAATTATAAACATGACGTTGTCATTCTGATTTATCATTTGCCCCATAAGTGAAATTAAGAAAAACAAAACGTACTGAGTTTCAAATTGAAATTTAAACTTAATGAATTTGTTACCAATCACGCTCATAGTTTAACTTCTACTCCTTTCATTTCTATGATTTTATCAAAATTGTTATCAAGAAACTAAATGTTTTGCAACTATTATGGGATGATGTTAACATTTTTTTCGTGGGGGGTTTATTGATTTTTTTTTAGTTTTGAAATTATTGTAGACTTTAGTTGTTTACAAATTTAATTACAATCGAAGGGAAAAGATATAACACAACCCTCCAATAAAAAATCAACATTAACATCATTAATTATTGATAGAGATGAAAGAAAAAGGGTTGAGAGTAACTAAGGATGTTAGTAAATGTTTGAGGGTTTTTTGTTTCTTTTAGTTTTGAGAATGAAAATTATTCAAATACCCTTGACCTTAAAACTTATAATCCATAATATATCAGAGTATTTTTGTCTACTAAAATTCAGTACACATTGTTAAAATGTATCAATATATATATAAAGATTAAATAATTGATTTAAATAAATTTATTTCCATAGAAATTCTACCTAACGAGTTAATTTAACTATTGGAATTTAAACATTGGAATTTAAACAAAACAGTAAAGTTACGAGAATGAGATAAAACAAAAATGTAAAACAACAATTCACAAAAGTCCTTACATATATTATAACAAAGTTAGCGAGACAAGGATATTAATGTTTTTATCATCAAATATTTTTTGTGCTAATCTTATTGAAAGTTTTAAATCAATATAAAATAAAATTCATAAATATTTAAATTGAAAAAATTCACTAGTAATATAAAATATATATATTTGTAACATTTGCATCTCTTCATGTGGAAGAACAAGAATGGGTGATGGGACAAAAGATGTGTTTTGAAAGATGTTTGTTTGCACCCTTTCAAATAATTTATACAGTGAAACAAGTTGTTCCAGAGTTTGGGAAGAAGGAGCCAAAGAACATCAGATTCAAACATGGCTACTTTGTGATGATTTGATTTGATTTATGTTTTGACATGAGAGTAATAATTGAAGGGTCGCAGGTACTCGTAAAGTTTATTTAGTCAGAAAAAAAAATGGAGACAAAGAAGAAAGTGACCCACAGCTGAAATGAAATGAATCTATAATTTGCTAATGAGATTAGTGAATATCCCTTTTCAACTTTCATCATCATTAAATTACCACTTTCTCCAAGTTAAGAATAGACATCTCTTTGTTTTTGCATACAAAATAATCATGTCTCTTTCTTTTCTTTTTCTTTTTTCATTTCAAAATTATTTAGCCCCTTTTTTCTGTCACAATAAATTAAAAAACCAAAAATATTACAAAAATAATTCAGCTAGACCCAACCCACTCCCTCACCCTGCAAGCACATAAAAAACAACAACCATAGAATATATTAAATTGAATTCAAATTACGTTTATGTTTATAAATACTTTATATACTGCATGGTCACTCGATCAACTAAGTCTGAGTGGTTAACTATCCAACGAGAAAATAAGTAATCTGAAAATTATTCTAAACAATAATAATCATTAATAAACAGTTAATGAAAATAATATTTATTTATTAATAATTAATAAAAATAAAATCATTTATTAGTAATATATGCAGGTAATTTTAAATTATGATTATTCATTTTTATTATAAATTTTTTTGAATAAATTATTTATTTGAACGTCTTGTCCTCCGGGACTTAAATAACAAAGAGAAGAGAAAAAAATAAGATAACTTGAAAAATCATAAAGAAACCTATCCAGTTTATAGAACAATTTCCTATCTAAAATACTTTATACATGATAATATAATATTGTAAATGAAACAAAATATAATTCATGCATTTAAAAATAATTACATGTATCCATCCCAATAAAAAGAACATCATAATGTACACTGACACTCTTTTTCATCCACTCCGTTATTTTCATCACCCATTTTCACTAACACTCGCTCATGTTTCAACTCCATCACTGCCCAACTTCATCACCATCACCAAAAATCCAATGAACATACACAATCGGATTACCCATTCACACGTCTACGAGCCACACTATTCTTTTCCATTTTCCCTCTGGAGAGGAAGAACAGAGTCAAACGACCAGTGAAAATCACGAACAGAAACAAAGAGAGAGGTTAAAAGCTTGGTCCGTGGCCGTGAGAGGAGGCTTGCGATTTGAGCCTGGAGGAAGGTGGACCCGAGCAGCGACGACGGAGGAGGTCGTGACGACCCTGGCATGGTCACGGCGGCGTCTCCGAGCTTCGAGTTGCGAGTGCGCAATGGTGTTTTGATGGTGTTGCGAGGGTGTTCAATCTAGGTTTTTCAAGAGGAAAAAATGAAGGATGGAAGGTGGATTGTGGTCGACTTCGTCCATAATATACCCACAAAGGTTACATATCCATAAAACATCACACGTTTCAGAAGAATCATCCATAATATCTCAATTAATTGAGAAATATACTTTTAAAGTAAAAAAAATTGTCTTTATTCCTCTCTTTTTCTTAGACTACAAGCTTTCACTTGAATTAAATTCCATCACTTAAACATCAAAGTTGTCACCTGAACTATAATAAATGATGAATGTAATTATCACATATAACTTGATCAGTGATTCACTGCTCAATATCTTTTATACATCTAAATAATTAGAATGATTTTTATATTTATTTAATGAAAAGCATAACAATAAAATAATTATAAAAATATGTTTTTATAAAAAAGAATAGTACTAAACAAAAATATAAAAATTTAAATATGTGAAAGAATATTTTCAAAAAATTAACTCATAAATAGATTGAAACATTAACTCTACTTATTCTTTGAGAGTCACAACCAATTTCTTTAAGTTTCCAAAAACCAAATCTTACACCGTCAACATTCACTCCTAATCAACCACACCACAAGAAAAATAAACTAATACAATTTTTAGCAAGAAATGATACAGTTGCACCCAAAAACTAAATATTGATTTGCCTATCTACTCTAGACGTAAAAAGAGTTAGAGAGAAAAAGGGCTTAAAAAATAAATTATGAAATAAAATATATAATAAACATTTATTTTCCATCTATTAAATTTCTATTTTTTATCTATTAACAATTTATTTATATTATCAGTATAGTATAATAGAAAAATAATCATTCAGCAAGTTTATAAAAATAAAATATTTGTCAACTGTTAATTAATATAATACTGTAAATTATTTATTTAAATTATCTTGTCATTTCATTGTATATGCTTCAATATTATATCTTTTTGTATACTATTGTTCAAGATAATATTAACTTATTTAAGTGAAAAATAATTTGAATTATTTAGACAATATTAATATATATAGATCAATTGTAACATATTAAAAAGAACATTACATTCATGATTTAGGTTAAGCATCATAATAGCCACAAAAAATGTAGGTTGTAATGTCTCTGTTATTAGGGACTTAGAAGGATAAACATGTAACATTGCTAAAAAAAAGGCATTACATGATTGTTGTACATAGGCTAAACATATAGGCTGTAATGTCTCCATTGTTAGGCTTAGATGAGCACCTTCTAGTATCTTGTCTGAATGTGTTCTCTTCCAATTTTTCATTTTGTCAACAAACATCGCATTATTTGAATCACTAAATTTACCTTAAATTTATGTAGTGACATAGAAGCACGTAAAATTTTGGCACCACCTTATTTTTCAGAGGTTTATGAATTCAAAGAAATATTGTTATAAATTTAAGTATGAAGTTAATATCTTATATTGACTGAGTGGGATAAATAATGTATGAGAAAAATAGACACATAAACATATTGTTTTAAATTTTTTGAAAAAATGGTGTCATATCTTTTATATGAAATAATTCATTACTTTATCCATTTTTTTTCAATAATATACCAATTATCTCCGGTGTGTATTTTGAGACAATTTTTTTATAAATAATTTTTTTAAAACGATTAATAAAAATATAAAATAAAATATCTCATAAATTAAAAATAGTTTAAACATACTAATAACAAAAAATTTATGCACAAAACTAATATATAAAAACTCATTATGTAACTTCCTAAATTACTATTTTTATCTTCTATATATAAGTTATTAACTTACTGAAAAAATTATATATTTATGTGTTTATTTTTCTTTTCAAGTATTTCTGAAAAAAGAAAAAAAATCCTTCTCTGCATAGAACATAAAACTAAATAAATACGCTTTTTTTGACCTTGAATTCCTTTTCAAAATTGATACACTAATTTATAATATTTTGAAATTAGAAAAAGTAAAAGCTCTTGTTCTATAAATAAAGAAAAAAAGAATACTAGAGTCTTCTTAATTCTCCTCCATTCATTTGAGGATTTTAAGAAGTTTTTATACCCTGCCCACTGGGTTACTATGTTTTGTCATACATCAACATTTTGGAGGCAAAGGCGTTTATGGTCTGACGCCAATTAAGTAAAACAATTTATTAAGAGTGTCTAATAATGCCTTAATTTTGTTTAGAAAAACTATAAGAATAGACCAACTAAAATAAAGGAAATCAATAAGCCGTATTGAAGTAATTTCTTAATATTCTTTCTAGAAAATAAAAACACACAGTATCAATTATAATATAATGATATAACTAAAAGTCATATATTCATTTATATTTATCTTCATTTATATATTAGAATTATTTATTTATTCATTTATATTTATTATTTACACATTAGTCTTATTTATTTATTTTTAATTGTATACTGGTACTATTTATTTATTCTTTTATATTCATAATCAGTTACTAGTTTTATTTATTTATTTAGTAATATTTATCTATAGTTAACTATGGATCATAAATATTATTGATTTCTAATTACGTACTATTTATTTATTTCAATTACACGCTAATCCTATTATTTATAGTTACATACTGAATTTATATAGTTACACTTAGTTATGCATTAATTGGTTCTAAATTAAATGTTAACTTTCATCTATCTTCGTTTATGTATTGGTCTCTGTCAATAATATATATATATAAATAAGTGATTTTACGGAATGTTTGTCTCACTTCTTTTGATTTATTGTTTGCATATAAAAAATAAAATCCGAAAATCTCAATGTAAATAAATGGATGCACTTACTGTGTGGAACCCTTTTTCAGTGGACATCATGGTTGTCTTCTGATAATCTAGAAAACAAATATTGTTAACAATTTGATCAAATTTCAAGAAACAAATTTTACACTTATCTTCGTTTCTAACTTTAGACCCACCCATCATTTTCGAAGGGTCAATTGTGATCATTTTCTATATGTCAAACTCTGTTATCAACTTATTTCCACCAACTATATGAAGAGCCGATAATATTAAATAAAGATAGAAGAGTGAACAAATAATATTGTTATATTCTTTCTTCTTTTCCTAATTAGGATTGTAAAATATACGATGTAAAATTTGTAATATATATATATATATATATATATATATATATATATAGAATATATGTATGTATATACATACACATATACTACAATAAAATACTTAAATAATAACAAATTAATCAATCAGTAACCAATTTAGAGACTAGTTATTTTGATAGTAAAAATTCAGGTAACTAAGATTATAAATCCATTTAGTGACAGAATCACAACTCAATTATGTTTTTTTATTATTTAAAATGAAAACTATTTTAGACACTAAAAACTTTTAGTTTATAAATTGATATTTAAATTAGTTATTATAGTAGTTAATTATTTTTTTAAAAAATTGGTTGCTATTTATACATTTTCTTGTAATGATATATATTTAAGATTATATCTCTGTTATCAAATTCAAATATAATGTAATTATCTCCTAAATAATAATTAAATAAAAAAAGACTATCACATTTGTAAATGGATTTCACCTGTTTTCAAAAATCAAAACAATTAGGAAATTAATAAGCTTTCAAAAAATAATTTCAAAAATACTTTAGTAATACAACTTCAGAGTAATTCAAATAATAATTTGAAATAATGATTTGATCAAACATCATCATTTGCTTATTTCAATCTAACTTTCATTATTCAAAGTCATTATGTACTTGGGGGTGTGTTTGAGAGAGAAAGAGAGAGAAAAGGAGTAACTAACACTAAATTGAGAACTTACAATAAAATTTCATTAATTAAACTATACAAATACTATCTCAAACATTAAAAATATGTTCAAAAAATACAAAACCATGCACAAAATTCCACATATTATGAGCTTCACATCCAAATCATTTATTCTAAGATATTATTAATAATATTTCTTAAGTAAACAACAAAATATAATCCATATCAAAATATTGAAGTCAAGACTTAGAGATTTATAACAAAATATTCAAATATAATATAATTTTAGTATGTGAAGCAAGTCAAGAAAATCATTTTTCTAACTGATTCCACCAAGATTGGTAATAAATTACAAGAAAAATAAGGGAAAAAAATCTAAAGGTTAAATAGAAACTTATTTTGCTTAAAAATTTGATTAAGTATAAATGTTTTTTAACTCCTCAACTATTGTATGTTACGATCAAATTTTGAAAAAGAAAATATTGGACATGAAAATTTGAAGGTAAACAAAGGAGGAAAAAGAATGCAAATTAAGAAAGGAGAAAAAGAAAGTGAGGTGAGTCTAACACAAATGATTGATGGACTTTAGGATATTAATATAACTAAGATATCAAAATTTATAATGATACTATGAATTTATTTGAAAAGAAATAGTCTTACAAAACATATTTTGAAAATTTAAAGTGAATTCCTAAAATGTATTTATTATAATTAACTAGGATTAATTTTTTCAATATGGTAAGATTTATCATAACACTCAGGTGTATTATGATACACCAAAATTATTTTCTAATATGAATTTAACACGTGGATGACTTATAACAAATGTTTTATGATGAAATATTTATTAATTATACAAAAGTTAATATTTAGTGAATATTTTTAGATTTTATACACAATACGTTGTTATAAAGTATTTTTACAACATGTGATAAAAAAATCGATTAACTGTAACATCCCAAATTTCTCACATTGGATAATTCATAATTTATATATTGTAACATTACATTTACGGTAACATCCCGTAATCTCACACTTAAAATTCACCGTTGATATATTTTAAACTCAGATTTCAACTATAAACTCCTAAATATAACTTGAATTCTTCTAACTTATTCTTCGATCTCTTTCTTCCTTGGTATTGTTTCAGACGACATTCCTTCATCTGCTCCCGTATAACGAATTATACGATCATCGCCCATACCCAAACACAAACAAGTAGGGTGAGCTAACATGCAACAAATCATTTATAAAACATATATAATTACCTTGATATAAACATCATATAATAATTATGTTCGACACTCTCATACCACAATTCCTATTAGACACTCGTCTCACAATACCCAATAGACACCACAATACCCAATAGACACTCATCCGGATGAAGTTGATGAGCAGTCACGGGAGGTTATGCACTTGTAATGACTTCTACTTCTTTTTACAAATACACTTTCAAAATACTTCATACCATTCACAAGGTTAATCCCCTCACTATGTCCAAAACCGGCACATAGACCAGGACCTCCTGCTCCTCTCACCACATAATTCATCCCTCTCTACTTGAGACTAGATGATTATTAGAGTATCAGGATAACCTCCAACTACGGGACCCTCAACATCAACATATACACAAATACCATAATATTACTGAATCTCTCCACGAGACTCATGCCATACTCATATTCCTCAACTCACATTATACCCCTACAAAATCTCCCCATAATACTCATAACATGTTCAGATGCATAAATTCAAATGCAATATAATAAAATACAATCATCGCATAAATCACACAAACTCAATATATTGCATAATAATTTAACAGTACTCAATCTGTTCAATAGGATTTAAGTTAAAAACTTGTCGAGTAGACTTCCAGGAAAGAGAGGTGCGTCACAATGGACAACTTAAGTACCAAGTCTTTCCTTAGCCAAAGTGTTCCTCAACTAGTTTTTAACAAATTTCTTATTTACAGATTCAAAACAACAGCATATAATATTAACACTGAATTTCAATATAGATTAACATACAGTAAGCATTAACAGTATTCACACAGCAGAATTTCAATATATGAATAGTAATAAAACAATCATAATATAAAAGCATAGAACTATTAAATCATAATATAAAAACATATAAAGGTTAGCTCCCCTACCTCTATTCCAGACTTAATCTCCTGCTCGAATTTGTTTCCCTGAAACCTTCAGAACCTCTACTCTTCTTGCAACTAAAAATTTCTCCTAACTCTTTCTTCTCTATTTCTCAGCTCTCACTTGATTCTTTTTCTTGGTGCAAAATACCCTTCCCTCCCATGGCTATTTATAGTAAAAAAAATTTACTATTCATTAATATTTTAATATTATTTATTATTTTAATATTATTTAAAAATAATATTTCAATCATTTTCTCACCAAATCTGATCCTAATTTCTACCTACTACTTTCTTCCATGCTAAGGAATCTTAATGCTGAAAATTTATTTTTACTATTACTTTTTACTATTTACTATTTACTTTTTACTATTCCATTTAAAAAATTTTACTAAATAAGTTACCAAAAATTTGAACCTCTCCTTCTAAAATTACTATAATTTTATATCCAAAATTTACAATTTTCTATCCATTAAAATTATTATTACTAATAAAATACTAAAATTTACTACTATAAATATATATATATATATATATATATATATATATATTTTTTTTTTATGGGTCTTACATTCTCCCCAACACAAAAAAATTTTCGTCCTCGAAAATTCAAAAATTCGAAATAAAGTTATGATTATTTCACCTTATCTCCTAGTTTCCTTGTAAATTCATTTACTCTACTTATTTTGTGCATCAAATTTCTAGCATGTCAAATTTGAAATGTATTCACGAAAAAATTAAAATCATAAACCTTCAAAACACTTTTACTTGACACTTTTAGCCCCATGAAAACCACCATTAAACATACCTCACTAGTCTCAAAATAATTCATTAATGTTTTAAAAGAACTCATCACTCATAAACTATTAATCACAAGATTTCATAAAACTTTTCATTCCTACTATAACAAGAAAGTAATTCTCCTTATAGATCCCTATTTAAGACTTCCATGACCCCATTAAACTCTAAGAATCATTTTTTTTTTTCCGTAACAACTTTCCATTATTTAATACAGTTTCTACTCCTAGAAATCGTACGCCTCCAAAAGCCACTTATGTTTACCAAAATTTTATACTAGATTGCTCCACCTTACCCTATACTTCTATTTTCCGTAAAATTTCTAATTACTCTGATGATTACACGGAGTCCAAAACACTATTACTAAACAATTCATCCTTATGTTTTCTTTTCTATACCCATTTAACAAGGACTTGTCCAAAAATAATACTTATATTGAGTATGCTTTATAACATCCATAGAAACTCTTCCACACTTAAGATTATGCATCATTTCCTTCACTCGTCCTTGATGAACTTATCTGATTCTCGATAATATTGCATTCACCCTTAACTACACTTAATGTTCAACAATCAACTCACAATTCTTGAAGACCATAAACTTCTAAAAACATATTGTAACATGACCAAACTATCCTTTCGATCATACCCTAGACTGCAATATCTATCCTTCACTTGCATTGGTCAGACATCCCTAAAATACTCATCCTCATCCTTTACATCACCATTGAGGTTTGAATACTACCACATAACTATACCTGATGAAATTTCTCCAATCACAACCTACAACTTCTTAATTATTCCAAATTCCCTAATCACATTGCAACCCTCCTTTTTATCTATTTCCAAACTCTTCTTCTTCCTTATCTTGTCATGTTCATAATAATATCAATTCAACCTACACTACCTCAACTAACTTTAATATTCCAAAATCAATAAAATTTACAACCATAAATCATGACATTTTAATCCTATCATAAAAATACCAAATATTTGCATAAGCCGAAAGCCAAAATTTTCGTACCTGGATTTTCTCCACTACTCCTCATACCAAATTCACATATTCTCAAATCTTATCTCTAATGCATTTACTGAAAAAATCTAACCATCTCCTTTTAATCATCCATTTAGCTTAGAATCCTTCCAATACTTCATTCTTCTCTAAAGACTCGTGTTCTCTTAACTTATAAATTTCTCCTCCTATTAAACTTTCTCTCAATCCTCTTTATGCCTTATACAACTTCTTATTTACTCTTCTTCGTCTAATATTTGATTTATTCTTAATCTACTTCAGTATTCCTATCCCTTTTTATTTTAAACTTTATCTTCAAATCTTCCACCATTTTCTTTCTTCAGATTCCAATCATCGCTGATACATCAATCCATGTTACCAATCTCACACAATGCCACTCTGTTTCTCATCAATACTTCCTTCTCTTCTGACTTCTAACGTTACTGATATACTAAACCAAACTGATTTCTCAAACCTTGCTACATTCATGCTTATCCAAAGCTCTCTTAATCTAGCCTTTGAACTCAACTCCTTTTTGTGAAACGTAAGATATCTCATCTATTAATTTGTTCTAGAAACTTCTAAAAAATTTACTTCTAAACACCAACATCTTCACTCATCCTTTGAAACTTAAACTCTAGTATTATATCTCCTATCAAGGCTTTAACTAATTCTAATATCTTTCCTAAACCCTCAGAATTAAGAAAGGAAAATCATCTATGGTAAAAGTCATGGTAGTTAGACACAATACTCTACTATCTAGATTTGGAGGAAATGGTAAATTATACCATTTAGACTCAATTCTTCACAGAGAAGACACGGAAGACCCACAACACAGAGGTCATCCTAAGGACGAACTGCTCTGATACCATTAATGTAACATCCCAATCTCACATGGATAATTCATAATTTATATATTGTAACATTACATTTACGGTAATATCCCGTAATCTCACACTTATAAATTCACCGTTGATATATTTTAAACTCAGATTTCAACTATAAACTCTAAATATAATTGAATTCTTCTAACTTATTCTTCGTCTTTCTTCCTTGGTATTGTTTCAGACGACATTCCTTCATCTGCTCCCGTATAACGAATTATACGATCATCGCCATACCCAAACACAAACAAGTAGGGTGAGCTAACATGCAACAAATCATTTATAAAACATATAATTACCTTGATATAAACATCATATAATAATTATGTTCGACACTCTCATACCACAATTCCTATTAGACACTCGTCTCACAATACCCAATAGACACCACAATACCCAATAGACACTCATCCGGATGATAGTTGATGAGCGGTCACGGGAGGTTATGCACTTGTAATGACTTCTACTTCTTTTTACAAATACACTTTCAAAATACTTCATACCATTCACAAGGTTAATCCCCTCACTATGTCCAAAACCGGCACATAGACCAGGACCTCCTGCTCCTCTCACCACATAATTCATCCCTCTCTACTTGAGACTAGATGATTATTAGAGTATCAGGATAACCTCCAACTACGGGACCCTCAACATCAACATATACACAAATACCATAATATTACTGAATCTCTCCACGAGACTCATGCCATACTCATATTCCTCAACTCACATTATACCCCTACAAAATCTCCCATAATACTCATAACATGTTCAGATGCATAAATTCAAATGCAATATAATAAAATACAATCATCGCATAAATCACACAAACTCAATATATTGCATAATAATTTAACAGTACTCAATCTGTTCAATAGGATTTAAGTTAAAAACTTGTCGAGTAGACTTCCAGGAAAGAGAGGTGCGTCACAATGGACAACTTAAGTACCAAGTCTTTCCTTAGCCAAAGTGTTCCTCAACTAGTTTTTAACAAATTTCTTATTTACAGATTCAAAACAACAGCATATAATATTAACACTGAATTTCAATATAGATTAACATACAGTAAGCATTAACAGTATTCACACAGCAGAATTTCAATATATGAATAGTAATAAAACCATCATAATATAAAAGCATAGAACTATTAAATCATAATATAAAAACATATAAAGGTTAGCTCCCCTACCTCTATTCCAGACTTAATCTCCTGCTCCGAATTTGTTTCCCTGAAACCTTCAGAACCTCTACTCTTCTTGCAACTAAAAATTTCTCCCTAACTCTTTCTTCTCTATTTCTCAAGCTCTCACTTGATTCCTCTTTTCTTGGTGCAAAATACCCTTCCCTCCCATGGCTATTTATAGTAAAAAAATTTACTATTCATTAATATTTTAATATTATTTATTATTTTAATATTATTTAAAAATAATATTTCAATCATTTTCTCACCAAATCTGATCCTAATTTCTACCTACTACTTTCTTCCATGCTAAGGAATCTTAATGCTGAAAATTTATTTTTACTATTTACTTTTTACTATTTACTATTTACTTTTTACTATTCCATTTAAAAAATTTTACTAAATAAGTTACCAAAATTTGAATCTCTCCTTCTAAAATTACTATAATTTTATATCCAAAATTTACAATTTTCTATCCATTAAAATTATTATTACTAATAAAATACTAAAATTTACTACTATAAAATATATATATATATATATATATATATATATATATTTTTTTTATGGGTCTTACATTAACAATTTATGATTTAACATTATAAATAATTAATATAATGATTGTATCTCACTTTAAACACCGTTTATAAATACTCCCCAAATATATATTTATAAATTATGAAACATTCTAAATTTCACAAGGAATTTGAGTTTTCTGTTAAATTTTTCTATACTATTATTTCACGACACACCTTTTGTGTACAAACGACAAAAGTATTCTGCAGTAGGGGTAGACAGTACTGCTTATTAAAGTGTGTTAACGGACTTTGAACAACCGTTCAACCCAACAAAATTTGAAGGGTGGTTTGGTTTACTTTTGTCAGATGCTATCGTGGTTGGGTTTAACTATGTAAATAATCTCTCAAACAACCTCGGTGATGCAAGACAAGGAAGCAGACGTCAGTTGACACAAACATATACTTTGTTACAATCTAAAAAGGTTTTTGTTTTGTTTTTTTCCCATTATTATGCCCAAACCTTGAATAACTTTTTGGTTATGATGGTTGGAACTTGGCAAAGGAGAGATAAAGAAGTTTTTGTATGGGGAAGTTAGAAAATAATAGTTTTATCTTTGAACTATTGTTGATGATGAAAAGACTCATAGTTCAATTTTCAGAGCATTGCCTAGGATACTTCCATGAGAGCAACAACGGTCAAGTTCATGAGAAATAACGTGTTTCTACTTTCATTGTTGCTTATTGGTTCGTGCCTGCAAATGAGATATTTGGTATCTTTCTACAACGATTGTGGGGACAACATATGTATCAAACTGTAGACAGTGAACCAATAATTGGCACCGTTTTTAAATACCATTTTCCTTCTTTCCCAATCTATCACTATGGGCTTTTTGGTCAATATAAGTCAACAGTGGACACGTGTCAGCACCACCATCTTTGGGAATTGCCCAAAACCTCATGCGGCAAATTTCTCCCTCTTCAGTACAAAAAAATATATTAATTGTTATAAATACGAAAGTGATGTTAACATTGACAGGAGTCCTGGGTTATATTCACATTCATTTTCATGATTTTATATTTATAAATATTTCAATCGGTCCCTCGTTTCTTGTGATGTGAGGTAGTCTTACACTAAGAAGAATTATTCCCAGTCGTTATAGTCTTTTCTAATATTAACATAAGTAATTAAATTTAACTAGTTCTTTTTCATAATTATAAAATTTTAAGATTTTTTATACTTGTAAGCATTGGCTGGATCCATGAACAAATAATAGTTATCCCGAACTTCAAACCGTACGCTACACGTACCAAAACCAGTACAATAATTTTTTTCGTTTGAGTGATTCACATATAAATTATGGCACACTCCTATCTGAGAAAAAAATTACTTTGGTAAAAGTGAGAATGGTGTTTCTCAACGTCTTTTTCTTTTCTACTATTTCAGTGTTTTGCAAAAAAAAAGTGATAATAAGAGAAACTTTTTTAAGGTTTTTTTTCATTGTTGTTTTATTTTTCAAGAAGATCTTAAAAAAAAGTACATTCATTAACCATTTTTCTAAAATTTAGGGAACCACTTTCTATTTTACAAATATTATCAGTTCCAAGAAGAAGAAAAAAAATCTATTATACAAGTAACATACATTAATCACTGAAATAAATGAGAGAAATATCTAGATTATATACAATTACATATATTACAAAAAGTCAAATACTAAAACACTGGATGATAACTCACTTTTATAAATAAACTTTAACTATTATATACGGAAATATCTAATATGATTAAATATATTTAAATGCTCTGGTCAACTTATTCTATAGATTTTAACTAGAATATGAAACATATTAAATTTCTTACACATTATAAATATAAAGAATTTTTAGTATAATAGTAGATCTCAGTAATATTTTATTCTATTCTAGGAATGTAAGCGTCTGAGCGTGCTATATAACTTAATTCATATGAATATTTTTTGTACAGAAACGACAAAATGAAAAGTTTGGCAATTGATTACAAGTGGAACAAAATGTATGTTAATGCTTTAAAATAATTATAAGAAAGTATACAGTGTTAGTTTTGATATTGGTAGTGTGAATTTACTTCACATCAATAAAATCATATACACCTTAATTTACTTTGCATGTCTAAGTTATAAATTGACTTGAAGTCAAGTCTTTTCAGATGAAATAAAAAGAATTAAAAGAAGAGACTTCCTTAAAAACAATTTATCAGTTTCTCTGCAAACATCTGACAAGACAGTGACCGAGATTTTTTTACTTTTACTGAGAAAACTCTTTCGAACCATTAAATTAAGCAAGTAATACTGAAGCATGTGCTTTTTCTTTAATTTTTTTGAAGGATGAATGTAACCCATTTTGCAAGAAATGGTAGATATGCTTTATGTGTGCGTTATCACAGTGGTAGCAACTTGACCTGTGTCATAGGTATCTTTATTCTGGTTGAAAGAAAAAGTTATATATTCTGCATGCCAAACCATGCTTCTTCGTGAGCAACATTAACTTGGGTCAATACAAGTATGTGTAACAAAGGAAAAGGAAAAGTAAAAGGTTAAATTTTAAGAAGCAAGTTGGCATAATATTATATCATCGTCTCATGATGTGCCTCTTCTGCCACTCCCAGTTCTATAAAGCAGGTGAACTGAATTGCAAATAAATAAACATTAAATCTAGAAAGGGTGCCACAAAATTAGGACATAGAGACAAAAAGGGTAGTCAATAAAAAACCATAAAATATACATAAAAAAAAAATAATACCCAGCTGAACTTTATTCCACATTCACCCATACATGATTGAACTAAAATTAGACAAACAGGAGAAAAAGATATACAGATGACAGGTGAAGGAAATTTACGACAAATTGAGGAATACGAACGTAGCTTAGCTACCTCCTCTGAAAATGAAAGATGGGTTTTTAAGTATTTACAGAAATTCTTGCATAAAAACCTTTGGAGTGGGTTTATTGAAACTTGATTATTTACTGAAGTTTGACACCCCCACGTCATGCTGCCATATTCGACGGATACTTCAATCCATTCTTTCAAGGATGTAGTAGCAAGTAGCCCAAAAGCGAAAGGAACAAAGGAAAAAAGAGAAAGAAACATCAAAAGAAAGAAAATTGGCCTACTTGTCTTCTGTAACGTAACTTAATATGATTCCCAAAGAAAAGGCTCTTCAAGCCGAAACCCCAGTTCGCTTCCGGCTACGAGCCAAGCCGAGGAATAATGAAACTTATCAACTCCATGGCTCAAGTCCAGAGAGAGATCGGGGAGGTCCATGAATGTGTCATCCTCACTCTTCAACGAAGAATTCGACGAAGAATTGGAAATGGAGCCGCCTCGGCTCAGCTCGGACTCGGCTTCATGGCTTCGAGGGCGGAAATCCAAGGCGGCGGCTTTGGCGGCGGCCACTTGGATATCCTTGGGGGAGTTCGTGGTCGGGCGGGGCAGCTCGGCGGCTAATTCGGGGAAATTGAGGAAGGCGGAGCTGCCTTTGATGGTGAGAGCCGCCACGTCGTGGGCTCGCGCCGCCATGTCCGGCGTGGGAAAAGTTCCGAGCCAAATTCTTGACTTCTTCCTGGGCTCTCTGATTTCGGAGACCCATTTGCCCCATTGGCGCATGCGCACTCCTCTGTACGTGGGGTGGTTGCCATGATTGGTGTTAACGTTGGTTTTCTTGGTTTTTTTGTCCTTGGTGTTTGAGGGTTGTTGGTCTACGGAGGAAGAGGAGGAGGAGGTGGAGGTGGAGGCAGTAATGGAGAAAGAGGATGATGAAGAGGTTGGTTGAAGTTGTGTTTCCATAGGGTTTGATTCTTCCATGTCCATTGGGGAAGAGAAATTATTGTTGATGGAGTGTTTGAAGAGAAAATGTGATGAATTGAGAGGTTTGAAATAGAGGTGGGTTGAGCTGTGAACTACTAAGTACTTATAATTCTTTCCCATATTAAAGAAATGGGTCCAAGTGAAAAAGATAAACAGTTGCATTGCATTGTTTGCACTTTTCATTATCTTCTTCTACCTCTCTCTCTCTCTCTCTCTCTTTCTTTCTTTCTCGCATTTTCGCGCAATACAGGCAGTAGAATTATACATGGTTAAGTCCAATCATAGTCTTTTGCGCCACTCTCGTAACCCTAAGTATCGTTCTATTAATTATTATTATTTGGTTTTGTTTTTAACCCTGTTTTATCTGATGCTAATTATTAAAGCTACTTTTTGTGGAATGATTTAATTTTAATTAATTTGCTGGCGGAATGTCATTTCACGCTAATCGAACGGCTGGATCGATGAGGGGGCGATTTTAATCCCCGAATGGTGGGCTCTTGGATCATAAGTGGCATGTTTATGCATCATCATCATCATCATAACATAATTGATCATTATGTGGAGATTAGGTGTCACTCTGTCCGCATCTGTGTAGTTATCTTTAATCCAAAATCAAAAAGTGGAGAAAAATATATAATAAAAAATGGACCGCAATGGTCCTAATATATTCAATTCAATTTAACCACATTTTGTTTTCACTCACAAAAGACGATATTTTTGGTACGTACCAAAGTTGGTGGACCCATCTAATTTTGTTCTTCGCAAAAACAGACCATGTCCTCAAGCTTATAATGTCCTTTATACGAGCCAAACCCTTTTCAAATCAACCCAGAACAAAAACAAAGAATTCAACCAGGTCTCATTTTTATTTCAACGGCAACTTTTTAATTCATTATAGATCATTAACCAGATTATAATATTTTTTATAAACTAATCATCGAAAAAGTTAATAAGAAGAAAAAACACTGAATTATATATGTTTTAGTTGCCTTCGTTACTTCGTTTTTCACATTCCTCCTGTAATGGTGAAGCAGGTGGACGTGTGTGTCAGTGGTGACTGCAAATGACGACATCATTCAATTTCATATTCTTCCACGATGTCTCTGCTTGTAGAACATTCTCTTGCTTTTTTGTTGCTTTTTCATTTTTAATCTTTATGGGCTTTTTATTATTTTTAATCTGGTGGTGGTGTGTTAAATAAGCGTAGCAGGCAAGTATGCAGTCCAATTTGTTTTTTTAATCATTTTCATAGTTAAAATTGTACTTAAATAAATTAATAGCTAGGTTAAAATCTAAGTGATATTAAGGATGTGCTTAAATATGTCTTTCACGTATCTCTATTTGAATCTAAAATGACCCTACATCATTTAATCTTATAGATTATGTGGCACTTACATGACAATACTTCCAAATTTATTGTCTAAAATAGCAATCGATTATATTTTTTTATTGTTGTATGTATACTGAATTTATTTATCTTGTATAATAAAAATGTTAGCTATTTATTTTAAACAATGTATTAAAAAATGTATATAGTTATAGGTAATTGTTATTAAAATATGGATAATTTAGATTACATTTTTAAAATTATTGGTAATTTAAACAATATATTTAAAAGTATGGATAATTTAGATCATACATTAAAAATTGTTGATCATTTAACTTTAAATATTTTGGATTACCATCACGTGATCCAATAATAATTAAAATTTTACATAATGCCTCAATTATTTCATGACAAAAGTTATATGAATCAAGTCATAATTAATTCATGATATTTGACTAAGTAAAGAAGTTACACTCTAAATATCAATTATAACTTTTGGTCTGACAATAAACAATCAATTCCATAATTAGTACCAAAACCATGGTTTATAAATTTGATTTTCAATAGAACAAATATTCAGGAAAAGATTATTATGGGTTGTATAATTATTCCGACAATCTAAAATTCTGTAATGTGAGTTCAATATTTTCCTTATTATATTGTTTTGTTTGAAAAAATATTTCACATTTTTCAGTTAAATCTCGTTATTTAAAAGTAACCTTTTGGTCCAATTGAGTTATGGCATTTGTTAAATATGTATTATTCTTGCAACTTTGTCGTCTGATAAATTTGGTTAATCATGCGGTATTAATTTAATATATTCATTATATGATAACTGATTAATCCACCATTAAATAAATAGCACATGGTGATATTTTTCCCGATTATATAATGTTTATGTTTTCCTCTATTAATTAAAGTCTAATGTATATGTTTTGAAAGACTTTGGATGAATTGGAGGAGGGTATTGCTTTATCTTATAAATATATTGTTGGCGTATATATATCACAGCATGATATGTAATGAAATCACTCAACGTATACATAATAAATCGTTAAATATAATAGCTTATAAATCCAATTTACAATTCCAATAACTTAAACAGCACCTAATTCCTACGTCAATTTACTTGGTTAAAATGAATTATTAATGGCCATTAAAAAAATAATTTTTCAATTCAAAAGATATTTTTATTAGAAAACTAATCATATCCATTTAAGCTTCATTTAAGTCATATCTTTCACTGACTCGAGATCCCAAAATTTTGTATTTAATTTTATGTGTGAACACAACACAATGTATTTAGGTTTGCTTTAATTAAATTAGTTCATTAACTATTTAATTAAATATTTTTTAATTTAAAAAATAACATTTATCTTATATCTATTTGATACTAATATTTAATCTATACAAGAAATTATATTTATCTCGTATTAATATTTATATATATATATCATATTATTATCATTTTGATATCTCTTTTTGTAAGTGAACTTTTATTTAATGTCCAAATATAACACCTACTATAATTCATTAAAAAAATTCATTACTTTTAAAGAATGTTTTACTCTTTTTAATAATGTATTAGAAAATGTTTTATATTTTATCAAGAATATTTGACGTGCACAATGAATTATATAATATTTCTTAAACCACGTGAATTAGGAGTCCACGCTCTAAAATCCATCTTATAATGAATCTTTTATATAGTTCTCTCTTCTCAACAAATATTTTTTTTTCTAGTTCATGTCTATATGCATAAAGTATTTCACATTCTACATAAAAACAACGTCATGATGCCAAATGAATTTTGATTCATGATTTTCAAGAAAAATATTAAAAATAATTGTTGGTTATAAAAGTTGGAGTTATCTAGTGGCTGCTTAAATCAATATATATATATATATATATATATAATTATATATATATATTATATATATCTATATATATATATATAATATATATATATATAATACAAGATAAAATGTCACACTCACCACCAATTATTAAATTTGTTTACATATATTCGATTTAAATTTATAATTATAAACTTAACATTTGAAGAAAATTGAATTATATATTCTCTAGTTTTAGTGACTATCGTGTGATCCAATTTTAATTATGCCGATGATATAAGGGCCACTCCACAATAATACATTCTCTTTGAGACAGTTTTAAAATATTCTTATTATTAAATAAATAATCTTCACGACTGTACTTGATTGTCATTCGTCAATTTCCTGCAATGATTAGGTGAATTGCATCAGTCATTCTTCTATTTTATCTTTATTGATGCTTTGGTTTATAAATGAATATTCTATTCATAAGAAAATTAATTAATTTTTTAATTTATATTTCATTCTCTTATTCTAATAAATTAAAAGAGGTAGAGATATAATATACTTCCTTTATCTCTTTCTGGATGTCATCTTGTGTGAAAAACGTATGTGGTTTTAATAAACAATATCTAAAATTGGTCAACATTAGAACATCACTTGTATGGTCGGAAACCTAACACAACTTTTGTGACATTGATTCTAAGCATTTGGAATTCACCATTCAATAAGACAATGGAAAATGGTCAATCTTTAATAAAAAAAGGTAAAAAAATAATTGTTAATTTAACTATGAAAATTCTATGTCCTCACATCATACTCTTAATAATTCTAATATAATACTTTCTGTTTAAGATTTCTTTTTTTCTTATCACTAACAATGTAAAGATACTATCTAATTATACATTTGTTAATCTGTGAATCTTCGTAAAAAAAGGTTTATAAAAGCAATATGAATGAAATTTACTAGACATAGTTTAGGTAAAGTTTAAAATGATGCATATTGCTTTGATATAAAAGAAGGAGCATTAATTTCAAGTGACTTTGTTTGCTTTTGAAAAAACAAAATATGCTTAGCCTATAAAGTGTTCCTTTGTATAAAGATATTCCTGATGAAGGCCTTTGGTAGGTAGGAATAATGTATTTAATTGCTCAAGAACTGGAGGTTGAGAAAGAATACTTATCACGTTTAATTTGTCCATTAAAAACTGATTTAGGAAATCATATTTTCCGAAATCTATTTTTAGCAAAGTTTTCAAAAACATTGCTATAAGTAAAAGTCGTTATTTTTAATAACAACTATCCTATTATCTTTATTTAAATTATTTAATGACGTAACAAATTAAACATTTTAATAAAAATACTCAATTTGTAGTTCATAAATAATTGCAATCTCAAAGTTTATATTATAAATATTGAGAAATGTTAAGATACAAATAAAAGTCTATAAAAAAAAGATTGAACATGTGTTTATATATACACATAAGATACATTTATTGGTAAGAAGTCTTTTAGAATGATACGAAACATAAATTTGTGAAAATTTGATCTAGAGCGGACAATATCTTAACATTGTGAAAATCCATGTGTTATCTTTTACAATTGGTATGGTTTAGACAAGTACATTCCTCCATAAAAGAGACAATATATACCATAAATTTAAGTAAAGATTGGTTGTCCTCTTTTTTATTACTCTCTAAAATTTTGTAAGTAAACCTCATAAATTACTCGACTTAATTTATTATGAATATGATATGGTATAAAAAATTCTCTTACAAATCATACTTTTCAACTAATGTTTTAATCTCAAGTCATAGGTTTTGAGCTCAACTTAGTGTTGTATTTTGAACATCTTCATATTTTTTTTGTTATTTTCCTTTATCTTGAGACATTCGTTATTTTTAAATTGCCATGTCTTTTTGAAAATTGAAAAACTTTATTATTTTAATCACTTAATTATGAAAATGTCATCTTACATTTTCTTTCGTTTGATTTTTTATATATTACACGTAAATAGAGTGTGTAATAAGTATATTTTATGTTAATGTGCATATGCATTTATGCTTTATTTGCATTTTCCTAACAAGAGCTTTAGGTTGATGATAGTGGGTTATCTCTCCATCTTATTGGTAGAAGAGTGTGACATATCTGACTTCTAGTCAAAATCATGAATCCATAATGCTTGTGATTAGTGTTAAATATTCTTATTAAAAGAAAGGGTAATGATGGAATAGAGATCTAAATTTGAATAGCATTCAATGTTTAAATTAATGAATAAACAATTATAAGTATTGAGGTGTTAAATTGACATAAAACATTCTTATACAGTATTGTATATCCTTATTTTTAATTTTCTTTTCATGTTTTATGATAGAATTGTGACCAAATTGAAGATATAAAAGAAACAGACAACAATTGGGTCATTAATTCATAAAGCTAAAGTCATCATGATACTAGATTTGAAAAATATAAGCATGTGGTTTAATTAAAAATAGTGTATTCCAAAAAAATTGTATTTAAGCATGAGTTCAAATTCAATATATTAAAGTTGAAGACTGGAAAATACATATGGGTCTTTTAAAAATATTGTTTAGATAAATTATACTTGACCCAGAGGCCTTCTTATATTTTCTTATTTGAAGTTAATGTTGTCAGCACTATTTTCAGCAAAAATATGATTTTCACTTGAATTCTTCTAATACTAGCCTAAATAATTAAAAAAGACGTTTTTGTTTTGTTCAAAGATCCACTTATTATTATATAACGTAATCTCCAACTACCCACTAGTAAAATATTTTGTGTCCCACATGAATGAGTATATGGTCTTATTCAAATTATTTTATCTGATTGATGACTGGAACAGTGGACGACAATCAGTTAATCACAGGATTCTATAGTAATAATCATGCTAAACCTTTTATTTAGTATTCTATATAACAATAGTAATATAAACACGTAGGTTACTACTAATAGATAATTCACAAAGTGGACGTCGCTCACCTTCTAATCTATAACCACTTTTGCTTGTCTTTTATGGAAACCACTAGGCTTAAACTAAACTTTTTCTCAAAATTTAAATATAAAATCATAGAAGCTTTTTAATTTAAACTATATTTTAAAATTAAATAATATGAATTAACTTATCATCATGACCGAATTAAAGTTAAATTGGATTAATAGATAATATCAATTTTCAAGTGTGTAGATATTCAACAAAATCCTGTATTTAATGTGAACGAGGAAGAATTAGAATATTATTATAAAAGTGAATAGTGGATTTGAATGTTTACAACTTAATAAGTTGTTTGGGTATGAAAAATTTAGAGGGTTATACGAGCTGTGAAAACGAGTAACTCGGCTCACCACGGATTGGTCATTTAGTGAGTCAACTCAACTCGACTAACTTATTAGCAAGCTGAAACAATTCAAATCCGACTTGACTCACCACGGGTTGGTTCACTGACTCATTTAGTTATAAGTTTTTTTTAAATAAAAATTATAATTTTTTTAATTCAAATCTAAATAAACGTCACACTAATGATGTTAAACTCCAAAGACAATTCAAAATAAAAAAAAAGTATCATACAATCCAATCCAAGCGTAATCCAAAAACATGTACAAAAGGCGAACAAATAAGTTTTAAATATTGATAATTTTTATATCACTTGTCCATTTATAATACTAGAGTCTTGAATAGATAAATCTATAATATTTTTCTTTCTTGAAACATCTTTTTTATCACCATCTATAATATAATAAAAAAATGCTAACTTATAATATTGAAACACAAAATAATAAATAATTAAATTAAATTAGGTGGGTTGGTGAGCCAACCCGGCTCAAACTCGCGGTGAGCCGGGTTGGTGAGCCAACCCGGCTCAAACTCACGGTGAGCCGGGTTGGCTTGCGTGTTACAACTAATTTTGACAGCACTATCATCGAAGATTTTCTTTCAGATGAATTGTATTAGAAAGTTTGTAATTTTCGTTAGAAATGGTATTTTTTATCATCAAAATGCATATTGAATAATAATACCTTTGTTCAATATTTGTAAATATAGACTTATGAAGTGTTAAATTATGTTAAATATATTATGTGTTTTTATTTACATTTTTTGTTCTTGTTTGTATATATTAGCAAAAAAATATAGATTTTAACTCACATTTAACATCGATTTCGTTGCAACCGAAACATAAAACGACACAATAATATTTTTGTAATTATTGCAAATATATATGTCTCAGTTCACAAATAATTGAAACTTAAAGGTATCTATTGTTGGAGTGCAAACAAAGTCCCACATTGAGTGAAATAAGGACTGATCAAGGGTTTATATACACATAGATATCTCCAATGATAAGAGGCCTTTTGGAGTGGTACCAAAAGCAAACCCGTGAGGGCTTGGCCCAAAGCGGACAATATCTTATCATGTGTGGAGTTCTATGTGTGTGTCGAACCCCCCCCCAACAGTGGTATTAAAGCCCATTGTTCGGGTCTGGACCGGGCTCAGACGAGTACGCCCCCCCCATGATCAGGTGAGCCAGGCAGGAGGCCAGTGACGGATCACCAGATGAATCTTGAGAGGCGGGGAGAGCAAGAGAAATGTCGAACCTCCCCCAACATCTATGACCTTGGTTGTTTAGAGAACTGAAGCCATAGAGTAAACATTCAAATTTAGTTCAGAATTCAATCCACTCAAAAATATCAAGCACACTCGAAACATTCATTATTAATTTGCGTTTTCCATTCTTTATCATTCCTAGTGTAAATATATAATGATTGCAAAACAATGTTAAAAATATATGAGCATTTCTATTAAATATCAACATTTAATTTGAACATAATTTATAACAATATTAAATATAAAAAATTTCATTGCATAATTATATGAAAACAAAAACTTGGACCCCTTTATTGTCCTAAAATCCTACACTATCCCACTAACTAGGTCCAGGACTGGATGATGTCACTGAACATTATAAAACGTCAACTTTTGAAAATTGTATCGTAGCTTGAATGGAGAATAAGAAATCTCATAAATAAATCTTTAACTCTTCTATCTCCATCAGTTGAAACATCTTTCACCAACACAAGCCTAAATAAGAAGCACAATTGTGGTAAAAGCTTTATATTCTGTATATCGGGAAATGCTTATAGTTATATCTTTTTAATTTTTTAAATAAATCATGGATTGACATAATATTTTGAAGAGACAATATTGAAGATTATAATAATGTTGTTTCTATAAGGTCAAATGCACTTTAAAGAACTATTAATATTTTGTTTTTAATTCTTTCAATTCTTATCATTCGTTCTTGTCTTTATAAGATAATGGTTTATTCAATGATATTTGCAGCAATTTCAACATTGTGATTATAGAATTTTCTTACAAGTTAAATGTTAGTAGAGAAGTTAAACTTAGAATCTCTTCTATTTTTAATATCAAGTTTTACCATTAGATAAATTTTATAGTTTCTTTGTAATTCATTAAATAATTTACATTTTGACAAAATTTTCCCAAAACTTTTGTTTAAATGAAGAAAAGAAAAGAAAAGAAATGAGCATACTCATAATTAAGTTAAGTAAAACTGTAAATATTATATAGATATAAATGTAAAATTAATTTAATGTAAAAAAATTTTCTCTCTTAATTTAAAATTAATTTAAATGTAAAATTAATTTAATGAAAAGAAATTTTTTTCTCTCTTTAAGGTTTTGCTCAATTGAATGGATTTGGGGGAGAGTGATTGAATGAATTTGAGAGGATTTGAAGGTAAATTTTTCGTTGTTTATGAGTGAAGTTGGAGGTAACTGAGAGTGGATTTAAAAGTAAAGTTTTTGATAATTAGTGTATGATTTGATTGATGACAGATTACAAAAAAATTACTTTCAAATCCACTCTCACTTACCTCCAAATCTACTCAAATAAATAACAAAAAATTTAAAAGTGGTTAAAGAGAAAGTTAGTTGTAGTTGATGTGATCTAATATACCTACTAATTAATAAAATAATATTCATGTTTTATAATTTCATATATTTGTTATTTTTGTTATATATAATTTTACTAACTATCAATTAATCCATAAAATACATAAATAGTTGTAATAAATATGGAGTTGTTTTTAACCTAAGTGTTGTCACCCCCAATAAATAGAAAGAAAGAAGAAAACAAAAAAACGCAAACTTTATCAAAAGAAAAAGCCTTCAATAGACCTGGAATGACACGTCGTACGCCCAACACACGGTGTCCATACACATGTCTATCCCAATATGATATTTCATATTTATTCCAACTTCAAAATAGATTTATTACTGATCAATTGAATTATAGTAAACAGGATGTGATACAAGAGTATATGTAACTTTTGAGTAATGAATTACATGTATATGAAGATATAATAATAATAACAATAATAATAATAACAACATAATAATAATAATAATAATAATATAATAATAATAACAACAACATAATAATAATAATAATAATAATAATAATAATAATAATAATAATGTTTAAGAGTTGGGAGTTTATTTGGTTATACTAGTATAAGAAAGACATTTTGTGTAAAAAAACTATAATAGTTGTTACTAGGTATAAGAGAATAACTGTTTTTAATGTAATCGTAAGTAGAATTAATTTTTTCTTACTTTTGATAGGAGAGACAACTTCACATTTTGCATACCACTTTTAAAAAAATGAGGAATCTACTTACAATATAACTCAAGTAAATTTTTGAGCTAGATTTCCAACCAAATTCTATTTGTTTATTTCTAGAATGAAAATAAATAAAAAATGCTTAAAATACTCATAGTTTATAAAGATAGAAGTGTAACAATATATACTAAAAATGTGTTCCATAAATAAATATTAGAAAATCTTTAAAACCAAATATTTATTATTCCTTCAAAGATTTTATATCAGAGTATTTTTTTTCAAAAAAAAAAATCTATTAAGAAAAAAGTTATAAAATGAACAATTAAAATCATTCAATTATTGTAATTATTTATTCATATACTAAAGATGAATTTTTTTTTTCTTCTAGCAGATTCTTTCCACCACTAAATCCACATATATTTTATTTCCTTAACTAGATTCTTTTACTATAGATATATAGAATTATAGAAATTTTATTTAGAAAAAATATATAAAAATAAAAAATAACAAAATATCAAATTTTTTAATTGAAATTTAAAAAAATTAAAATAGAAAACGTATTAAAATTTATTAATTATTTAGGAAAAATTAAAAAATTAAAATTAAAAAATATAGCAAAATATAGAATTTTTAACTGAAATTCATAAAATTTTGAAAATAGAAAAAGTATAGAAATTTATTTTAGAAGAAATATAAAAATAAAAAATTAAAAATGTAGCAATTTAAGATATTTCAAATAAATTTAATCATTTGGATTGTATTTTCTTTGAATTTTTTTCTGCAGTTTCTTATATATATATATATATATATATATATATATATATATATATATATATATATATATATATATATATATATATATATATATATATATATATATATATATATATATATATATATATATAGAGAGAGAGAGAGAGAGAGAGAGAGAGAGAGAGAGAGAACATTTGGAGTTTTTTTTCAACATGACACAATATGTATAAGATGACATGACTTTATTTCTATATCAGAATTTGGTATTTTGAGTCAAATTCTTACTTTATTGTGATCATTCTGCACCAAAGAATCAGTCAAAATTTTGGTTCTCAAATATCCAAATTTTAAGAGGGATTTTTAAATGTTGTTTTGTTGTTCAAATTATTTAAAAAAAAAAGAAAGACAAATTTTATAATACTTAAACTTCTTAAAATTAGAGATATAATAAAAAAATGATAAAAGTTAGAGATATAATAGAAAAAAGAATAAAAGTTAGAGATATGGTAAAAAAGGTAAAAGGTAAAGATATGATAATAATAATAAAATAAAAGAAAAGATAGATGAAAGATGGAGACACCATGAAAGACTAACATGTGTTGGTCAAAGGATTATATATTTATATAGCAGATTTGGATTCATTGTTAAAAAAAATTAAAAAAATTATCATGGGAAGTGATTTTTGCTTTGACTCTTTCACCAACCTATTAATAAGTGAGAGAATGAAGGGTTAAAAACTTAAAGGAATGTTCATCATTGAAGTAGTGATCATTGTGAATTTAATTTAATTATATCTTGTTTTTTTATAGATTTGAGGGCATGAATTTGAGAGGATTTGAAAATAATTTTTTTTGTCTTTTTTTTTTAGCGAATTTAGAGATAAATGAGAGTAAATTTAAAAATAAAATTTATGAAAATTAGTATAAAATTGTATTGACGTGATAAATTAAAAAAATTATTTTCAAATTCACTCTCATTTATCTCTTAAATCCACCCCTCAAATCCACTAAAAAATTAAGGCAAACATGCAATCAGCCATATCATAGATTTGAAAGATTAGAGTGTCTAATTGTACCACATAATGCAAAATATTCAGACCCCACAAACAAATTATTCTCTTTGCGTATTGCTTGTGAATTGTGACAACCAGAAACAAAAATAATTATTTTCCTGTCGATCTATGTACTAAAACTCCTTTTTTTTGCTGCTTAGTTGTCTTTATTAATTTCTTTCTTGTTGGAGAGTTAATTAGGTGGTCACTGTGGCCAAAGATACCACAATATAAATAAATTTACATAATTATTTAATATTTGTTATTTTATTTTTTTCACAATTACAAAAATAATTTATTTTTAATAATTATATTAGCCTTATAATCATGTTCTAAAGTGGTTGCATTTTTTTTTGTCAACTCTAAAGTGGTTGTATGATTTTTCCCTGTAACAAATAACGTACCAATTAATTGTGTTGTCGAAGATTGGGTCTAGAGTCCCTACCTATCAAACCAAAATGTACTTATATGACTATTTATCAATTATTATCAATATCACAACAAAATGAGTTAAAATGGGGATTGCCGCCAAAAAATGTTTTTTCTTCAGGAACTTATTAAATGTTGGAATCGATTACACGTAAAACAGTTGAACAATTTTGATCAAGTTTTACAATTTTAATAAAAAAAATTGAAAGTAAAAATAATGAATATATAAAATATATTATCTTCTACATAAAAATAATATTATATAAGAAAAAGGTTTTTCTCACATCTTAGGTACTTTAAATTACTGTATATATATAGTGTCCTTTCATTTTTAACAATTTATATCTTTTTATCGATAATCAAGCTATGGCAAAAATATCTATTTACTTTATTATTTTTTCAATTTATAAAACAATTCACATGAGGTATTTTCTATATTAAAAAATGTAATTTATATTCCTTAAATTTCTGTGTCATTGTCAAACATCTTATATTTAATTTTACTCTAATAAAAAGTTGTAAAAACTCAAAAGAATTACAGTTTTACATTTTCTTAATCTAGACTTCATATTTTATATGATAACATTTATCATTTTAATAATTAAAATATTTTTTTTATTTTTAAAATTGAGTTGTTTAAAGTTACTTTAAAATACTAAAAAATATTCTAGTAATTTCAGAGACCACCCTACTAAAAAGTAGGAGTTTCAAAATACTCAAAATAACCACAAAGCATTTTACACTTGATGCTTTCTTTGGTTATCTGCAATCAATGAGCTATCGATGTACTTGCTTTGAAAATTGTCTCGCGCATGGAAAAAGTTGGCTGCTGAAAAACGTGTGTACGTTTTCTCATCTTGCTTTGACAAAATTCATCTGTATTTATGAAGTGTTCATATTTCCTTTACTTTGTGTAATTTTACTTTGATTTTATTTTGTTCAATTTACATTTTCATTTCCAATTATTAAGTTTGTGATTCAAACTTTACATTATCATAAATGTGTATCAATTGTTCCCTGATCATTAAATCATGTTTGAACTGGTACTTTTTTTTTTTTTATTAAAAAGAACTGTATTCTAACTATGAGCTATTTATATCAAAACTAAGATCAGGACTTTAAACACCATTTTAATCCAAATTGAAAAATTAGAGTTTTCATAATAAAGCAATTAATAGTAAAATGTATACAGATTTTACATTTAGACCAAATAAAGCGAGATAACCAATGAGTATGTAATCAACTTTAAGCTGCACAAAATACTAAGTTGTAGAGATTTTGTCTTTCATAAAAGGTAATAATAGTTTGAATAAATATTCTTTTATATTGGTTATATTACAAAATAGTTTATATTTAATTTTATCCTATAATTAGTTTACAAAGTGAGAACGTCTTCATTTGTATAACATATATTATCAATAAATTTTTCAATTTTTTACAACACATTTATTATTTCACTGGTGAAAAATAGATTTTTTTTTTTGCATTATATGATTTATATCATGACATTATTGTAGATAAGAACAATTTTTTTTATATGAGATTTTGATGTAAAAAGTTTGTTATAAGATCTATTTACATTAGATGTTATAAGATTTAATGTAAATGAATTTTTTTACATTTGACAATAAGAAATTCAAATAAAGGAGATTTTAAAATTTTGTGTATAATCTTTTTTTTTTTCATTTTTTTTTCTTCTAAGAAAATCTATGAATGTGATTTCTCTCTTTTTCAGTCCACTTTGTGTACGGTGGAGGCTTCATTGGTAACCATTATAGTTTTTTTCTTCATCTTTTCTCTATAATGGTTTCTTGTGGAAGACAATTCTATCTAATTGCATTTGTGTATTGATGTTAGCTTTCAAAATTCTATTTTGTTCATATTGAAAGCATTTTTGAAAAACACAATAATGTTTTCTTTTATTGTTATTGGAGTTTTGAAGGTAATTATGGGTGTTTCGTGGTGGTTCCGATTACATTAGTGTTTCTGTAGGTCAAATGCTTTATTGAGACCTGTTGTATATCTTCATTTTATGTTTCATATTGTTTGTTGTGATTATCTCTATTATATATATATATATATATATATATATATATATATATATATATATATATATATATATATATATATATATATATATATATATATATATATATATATGGTATTAAAGGTTTGACATAAATTTACGTGTCTTGTGTAGATATAAAATTAACTGTAAAATGATTTGGGTTGAAGATGACATTGGTGTCAATTGTATATTATATTTTAATATTATTTTTTAACATAATAATTGTAATGAATTAAAATGATAATTTATTATTTTATAAAAGAAAGCCTTAAATACTGTGTTTTTCTTATTTTTTTGTCAAGTTTGTTTAATATTCAATTTTCGTCAATTTTGATAAATTTGATCTCTTTGTATAACGATGTTTAAATAGTTGATGAAGTGTGAAAAGTATATGTTACGTTCGTGATTTTTTTTATTTTTTTTATCTTTTTATTTTTTTATTTTAAAAATTAGGGTTAGAGTTTATTTAAAAATAATGAAATTTTTTCCTTATAATAATTAACTTCAACCATATTTTTTTATCCAAATCTAACCCTATTTTAAAATTAACTTTAACCCTATTTTTTAACTGTAACAAAAATCAAATATAAATATAATAATTATATTATAATAATATAATATAGTTAGAGTTAGTTTAAAAATAATAAAAGAAATATTTAATAAAAATGTGAATTTTAATAAAAAATTTAATATAACATTTATATAAAAATTAAGGTTAAATATGTTAGTGGTATCTTAATTTCTACTTAAATTTAGAATTAGTTTCTCCTTAATAATTTTATCTAATTTAATTCCTTAACTTTAGAAATGTATATATTTAATCATTTTAAATAGATTTTTTAAGTTTATTTTAGGTTTCAAATGTCATAAAATGCTTCTAAAACTTCAAACAAACCTAACAAATTTTAGTTAAAAAGATTAAATTCACGTAATTCTAAATATTAAAGACTAAATTAGTTTAAAATTTTAAAGAAAAACTAGTTTCAATTTTGAGTAGGGATAAAAAACATATTTAACTAAAAAATTAAATTTGATCTTAATTTAAGGATGGACAAAATTGTTCCATTTTAAAAAATATTAAACAAAATTAATAAAATTTAAAACTAAATATAAAATATTGGTACAGTCACACACAAACAATTTTTGATAAATTAAAAAAATTAAAAAAAAAACAAAAAAAAAGATAAAGACATAAGATTCATAGTTCACATACTATTAACGATTTAAATATTATTAAAAAAATTAAATTAAACAAAATTTACAAAAGTTAAAACTTAATTAAACAAGTATAAAACAAAGAATAGCATTTAATAAGTTTTATAAAATTAGGATCAAAGTAATGTTTAAATCTAAAAAAATATTCATAAAAAGAAGTATGTAGTGTACAAGTTTAAAACACTCTTTTGTTCTGATTCAAACTAGTACAGGGTGGGGCTCTTGGTCCAAAGCATCTAAAAGAACATAAAATTTGTTTGCTATATTATTTTCTTTTTATTTTTAATAAAGTGCTATTTTATTTGATTTTTCTGTATTATTACTGCAAAGGAATCATTGGTACTGTATAAAATGTGGTACAACTACGACGTGGTATCTTTGGCATGGCTTTTGGTTTTGTTTTGTTGTTTTGTCATATTTATTTTCTGGGATGAGCTTAGAGTACACACCGTCCCTTGATTAGCACATGTAAGCCCTAGGTAGATGGTCCACACGTACTCTACGAATCTAAACTTTTCCCTAATTTTTACGAAATTCATCTCATCTAATTTCGTTTATCTTGTTATTCATAATAAATTGCTGATTTTAACAATATTCTTCTACAAAATCATATATATTATTTTTTCTAATTGGTTAATAAAGTAAAATTTTTATCTCGTGTAGAAATTAAACATTTCTTTTGGGATTATAAATGATTTAAAAGTCTTAATTAAATAATTTTAATCTTTTACTGTATTTTAATTATTTACTAAAAAGTATTGCATGTAAAGACTTGATTCGGTACCTTCAAAAATATTAAAAATGAGTATGAAAATAAAGAGTAGGAAAAGTAAAAGAAAGATTAAACATTATTATTATTATTATTAGATAAGAAAGTTAGAAGATAAAGAGATTAAAGTTGATTGAATAAATACTAAAATAAAGAGTGAATGCGCACTTTTTGTTTACGAAATTATAGGTGGTGTCAATCTAGGTTTTGAAATTTGTAAAATGTACGTTAATCTATGAAATTGCGGTACGTGGATCACTTTTATCCACGACGTTAATGATTGTGAATGATAAAATTGATTTAATAATTTATGATAATGTATATAGAAAATACTTTATCAAAGAAATAAAATCGGTTTAGATAATATTCTAATTTATTAGAAGGATTAAACTTAATTTAATAAAAATTATATATTTTTTTTTGCGAGATGTTCTTGATGCAAAATTAAATGCGAAATGGAGGTAGGGTGGATTCAAAACGAGGTCGTTTGGGTGTCTTGTTGTTGAGCCATACGCATCTCAACCAACAAAGCGTAGCAATAATAAATGTTCTTCCCAACCTCATTTATGGGTTGTGGCACGTGTGAACTTCAATTTCATGTTATTTCATCTAAAACCAAATTTTTAGTGTTGTCAAAACAGTGAATCATTCTTTCAACTTCAAAAAATCAGAATGAAAGAAACAACTTTCTTTTATCTTAGTTGTAACCGTCCTTGTTTGTGGCTTTATGTCGGAAAAAAAAAATTAAAGATCTTTGTATTGTATTATATACATATCATTAATATTATAAACAACTATAACAAATTAATAATTACGAATATTTATGTTAATCATTAAGGTAGGGGATTTAATATTAATTCAAATTATAAAATTGATTTAGTAAAGTAAGGTTTATTTTGCTGATTTTATTTTTAATTAATGTAAAATATCTAACCCATTCCCATATTTTAGGATATAAAGTGTGAAATTCGAAGAATTCTAATAACACGTAATAATATTGCTAATTATATCTCCGATATATCACATCAAAATAATGAGTTAAAGCCAAACTGAAATTTGTCTTACTTATATATAATTATTTTATGTCTGTTCAAAGCTTTGTTGTAAAGAAACAAACTTTAAAGCATAATAGTTAGAGATCAAGTTTTCATGCAAATTAAATAAGAAATTGAAAATAAAAAGACCATGACAGTTAAGTAAGTAAATCTTATACTTTACGTTTTTATGAAGGCATTACATATATTTTGACTTCAGATGTAGACGAAATAAAGAAAGTTCATATATATTTAGTTAGAAATACTTTTACTTCTGAATTATTTTTCTTGTCTATTTTCAGTGTTATTGAAAAAATAGTACAAAAACCTAAAAAGACTATTTTAAAAAATAAAACATGATTTTAGAAAGGTTTTGGGTGTTAAAAGCAACAAAAAAAAATCAAAATAACTACATATTAAATTGACTCCTAAAAGATGAGTGCACTTAATAATATATTTCCTATTAAAAATTTTATGTAAATTGGTTATTAAAAAATTAATTTTCTCACATAGTATCAACTATAAAGAAAAGCATGCGATCGTTTATCAAATATCCTAAAAAATGTATACACAAACAAATAAAATTCTCATGAAGTTTTTAATTACATAAAAATACAAGCCAACACATTCATTTTCTATACCAATTTAACTGTTTAATCAAATTAAAACATTAAAATGGTTATTTCTTGTTATTAACAGAGATTAAAAATGTAACATCCAATTCTTTTTATAATAAAATATTATTAAAATGGAATATTACATATATGATGAAACTACTATAAGATAACAAACCTACAAAAGACAAAATCTACATCTATAAAATCATTTGATTTTCCATCTACTTCCCCCTCACCTCTTATTGAAACAATCGAAAAGACTCTACCCCTAAGCTTACATCATATTAAGGTGATCATCGCAAAGAGAAAAAACACACAACAAACAACACAAAAGTAAAAGTAAGCTAGTGGTAAAACAATTCATCATAATTATAATAAAAATTCAATAATACATTATATTAAACACATGATAAAACATACATCCTAAATCATATCACAACCTTAAACTTGACTCATCCATATATAGTATGAATGTCGAACTATGGTGGTTCCTATACTTGTGGTGGTCTCTACTACTCTATAGAGCCTTTGTCAATGAGTTTCACCCTACTAGTCACAAGGTTAGTCATCAAACGCTCTTTTGGTAACTCGAGAAAGGCCCCTCAGGCTAAGAGTTCCTTCTACTTTCCATGACATAACCATCCATCTCTACATGAGTTAGAGTTATTGAGAGTGTGGGGGATAAAGATATATTCATACAATACCACAGGACACCACCATGCATCCTCTCCACGAGAATCATGGATTTACGTCCATCAACCATTTACTTAATCGACCACATATTCATCATCATAATAATCATCACACACACATATACTTCACACAAGTATTGCATGGTATCACATGAAACCTTTGATTATATATTAAACAACCAGAAACATCCTTACAACTCATCAGAAGTCACAAATAACACAATTTTCTTGAAGGCATCTTGATACCCACATTTCGGTAAGGAAAACAGCTTGGAAACCCTCACCAACAGTTCCGAAAGGGTCTAAAACCCTTCAGAATGACCTAAAGAACGTTCAAAACTGATATCCAGAATCTTGACAACTTCTTAAAACTATTTCAATGGCGCCTTGGCGCCCAAGGTTTGGCACTCAGGGCTGACGACTTTGAAAACAGGCGCTCAAGTGCTATCAGCACATACAACACTTATTTTTCTCACTTTACACACTTTACCCCAACTTCTAAGATCCATGAGACTCTTCAAACCTTGAGAAAACCCTAAAAACACTACTACAACACAATATGACCCATTAAAACCCAATTTCACTTACCTAAGCTACCCAAACTCAATTCCACCTTTTCTAACTCCCATATCAGCAAACCATCATCATGTACAAGTCATAATACACCAAATAACTCACTCAAACATCCCAATTTACTCCTAAACTTGCTGTTTCAAAATCTCACCATACAAAACCTCATTTTTAACCAAAAACACCTAATATCTTCAACAATGGACCACGCCCTTTCTCCACATCAGTTTTCAATCATATAATATCTCTAACAAGTCTCAAATTACTGCATAATAGTCCTAGAAGATTTGTTCTCTCCCACCAACCCCTATTTCTCAACTTCATCTATTAAAACCCCCTTTTTTAGGCTTAGAAACTCAAGTAAAAGACCCTTCCTCCATACCATAACAAATTGGACAACATTAAACATCTCACAACAACATTCCAAACCAGATTAAGTTCCAAATTAACTAGCAAATCATACCAACGTCATCCAATCAAGAATCCACATTCCAAAACACTTTAAATTCATAAATACCACTTTCACGAAACAAATCAACCACATGCATTTATTTCATAAACAATTAAACATCCTTTCATACTCAAACATTAAATTCTAAAAACATTACTAGCTTCCCTTACCTAAAAAACAAATTGCCCCAATTCTCCAAATGTCATGCTAATTGCTTTAAACACAAGGAAATTCTAAACGAACTTACGAAACACCGAATGATGGTCGAATAGAGTTCTTAGGACCTCAATTTAACCAATAATCAAGGGGAAAACATTTTTGACATATGCAAACAAATTTCCTTACATTATCAAGAACCAAGAATAGAAGGAGAAAAATGGTAGAAACTTACTTGCTCTATGACAGAAAGTGATTGACTAACAATATAGACCTTATCGTCGTGATCGATTAGACACCTCTTGATCGTCAAAGAGATGACTCAGTAGTCAGAACTCTTAGAGAGAAGGTAGATAACTCTAGAAAAGTGGTTTCTAGAGAGATAATACATTTTAAAATAATGAAAATCATTCATAACAAAACTATTTATAAATAAACAATCTAATATTAAAATAATTGAGTCTCCCAATTTTTAAACTACATCATTTCTAAAGTATAATTTTCTAGCGTTTTACAAAAAAAAGTTTAAATACATTTTTAATTTATACATATATTTTGACGTTTTGTTTAGTCTAAAAGGGCAAGAAGTGATGACTAATTTCATTATCTTATATCAATACTCAAAGTAAAAATTTATTATCATTCTTGTATCATAACCGTCCGAATTATCTTTAACCGCTCAGTCAATGTTTCTAAGAACACTGAAAGGTCACTTTTAACCCCAAGTTTACATAAACAGGACAAGTTCGGAAACTTAAGACGACATTAAAGATCATAGAAAAATATGAAGGAATAATCATTGACCCACATCCGAAACAATTTTCTTCTCATCTCCACATCCAATAATTATAAGATTTTTATCATATCGCGAACTCCATCTATACTCATATATTCTTATATCCATTTTTTTTCTATTTTAATACCAAATACTTATTTTTTTATATAAAGGAAAAAAAATAGACATAATGTTATAAAATATTCAATATTGAAAGGAGGTATTTTCATTTATTTTAGTGTTAAATATTTAGAAAAAAGTTATAATTATATAAAATTTTAAATCAAAATATCAAATAACAATAGCAAACAAATTATATAAAATATTTTATAATTATAGGTAAATAAAATTTCCTAACAATCAAAATATCTATTAGTTTTGCAAACATTAATGAAACAAAGTTGATAAAGTTAAAAAATATTTTAAAAAAACAAATATTTAAATTTAAAAATATTTCAAATGTATTTTTGCTTTCTTTTTCTAAATTCTAATAGAATATTATGGAACGAAATCATACTAAATAAAAGTATTAAACTAATAATAATTCAAATTTAAGCATAAATTTCTTATTTTTTGAACTTCAATATATAATGATAATAAAAGAAAATGACAATAATAATAAATTATTATATTATAAATGAAACATCTTTATAAAATTGTAGTATTATATTAAATTAGAAAATAAAAAAATGTTAAACATATTTTAAAGTATATTGTAATAATATTAAATGTAATTTATTTATTTAGTTAAAATTTAGTCTAAATATAATTTTTTGTAAGAATCAGATTGGACCAGTTAGTTAAATCGGTCTAATTAAAAGTTAATGTCATCCGATTCAAAAAGTTAATATAAAATGTGTTAAATACTAAAAGACGCAGTTAATATGTTTTACTGATATGACCACGTTAAAACAATTATTATTAATTTTTTATAAAATATACAGTTCAGTCATTTATGTTAATTTCTTATCATAGCTGATAGCATTATATTTTATTAAACATAAATCACTGAAGTAGATTTTTATGTCTGACATAAATGTTAAGATCTATTAAATAATGTTTTATTTTAGATTTATGTCAAAGTTATAATATTGTATTTACTTGATACTAATTACTTCCGGATGGGGCTATTGATATAATTTTTTATCCACAAAAAAGTAAAAAATAAGTGTAGGTAATGTATTTTTTTATCCATAAAAAAAATTTAAAATATATATATATATATATATATATATATATATATTGACAATTTGATTGGTGTAAGGTCTGTATGGGCTAGGGAGCCCTATTTTCTGAGGCAGTCAGGCCCAAAGGGCCATAGACACCATGACATTGGAAGGGGTTCCTTCATTTTTCCAACTCTGAACCAATTTCCAGTTCCCCTTTCTCTCTCTAAGCTCATCTCCATTTTCTTCTTCCTGCTCTAACTTCTCTCTACCTTTCCAGCGTTGGAATTTCAAATAGGTGGGGTACTTTCGTTCACGGAGTTGAGAGTTTCCTATTCATCCGATTGAAATTCTGATTTGGACGGGTAAGTCGATTTTTCCATTTTCTTGAATCTAGGGCATGCAACTTTACTGGTTGCATGCAGCCGGATAGTATTTCCTTTTGATTCTCTGTCGGTTCTAGCTCTAAGAGTTGTTTTCATCACCATTTAGGTGATTGTAGGGCACTGTTTGGATTTTCGCTGTGAAGGCACTGTTTGGATTTTCGCTGAATATACTGTTTGACTTCCAGGTAAGGGGAGCTAATTATTTTTGTATGAATTTATTTTATAAAAATATATGCATATGAATGTTGAACTGGTGTGTTCTTGTGAAACTGTTTTATAACTTTTATTGTATTGGGTGTTATAAATGAAACTGTGAAATTGTGAATGTTGTGATGTGATGAATTCAATTTGTTTTGAATGAGTTTGTTGGCTGAGATTGATCTTGTTGGAAGGTCGGGAGTAAGGGTTCTGTAATAGCATGTATATGGGTATTAAATAGATGTACAGGTACTGTTTGAGGTTGGTGTGAGAGGAAGTGAAAATATTAAAATTAGGCATTTCAGATTTAGAGCATAAGAGAACATGGTAGATAATTTAAATAAATAAATTGTTAATTATTGAGAGTCTTTCTTTGTTGGTAGGATAGAGGAACCTTAAAAACCTGAGTTGACACATTCCTGATCATAGAACAGCCCTGGTCCAGTCAGTGACGAGTCATATGTGCTGGCGTCGAAGGTGAGTTTGATGCGTTCAAACATTTGGGTCCTCTCCGGTGACCAGGGTAAAGAAAGATCTCTACTAGGATGAAAATAAAATAAAACAAGTTGATTGTAGATGCATAAATTTATCATGTGTTAATTTCTAGTCAATTATAATTTTAGAAAACCAGTCACTGTGTGTTTGGAATTCAAAGTAAGGATCCATATATAAATATATAAATATATATATATATATATATATATATATATATATATATATATATATATATATATATATATATAATAAAGTAAGGATAGTTGTTTCTCATATTGAAATGTGAATGTTAATCAATAATTATATTACTTGTAGGTATGTATAAATTGATGCATTTTATGAGCTGTTATGGGTTAGTTGGAGTTGTTTGGTTCTTGGTATTGATTAACTTAGATTCAATTCTGGAGATGTTATTTTTATAATTTGAGTGGTGAGTAATGTATATTGTTGAGATTGTGTATATGTTGATTGTGGCACAAAGTATATGATTACAAAGTGATGAAAGTATGATCCAAGTTGTAAATCAAGTTCCATCTGTGTAGGATCTCTTGGTGAGATCCTTAGTGTAGAATGATTGCATGGTAGCTCAGTCTTGGGGGTTTTCCTGACGCTCCAATGGTCTTTCATTCTCAAGTAGAGAGGATTGATCCATGTGGTGAGGAGTAGCAGGAGGTCCTAGTCTTGGAGGCTTCCAGTATGCTCCAGGGCGCGGAACGAATTAACCTCGTGAGTGTGGTAGGGTGGAACCCATTGGCAACGGCTTTGCAAAGCTGTAGAGGCCACCACGAGTGCATAACCCGTCATAGCTCGGCTGCCGCCATAGCTCTGGTCCGGACGAGTCGGTCTATAAAACAATGAGTCTTGTGATGTCAATGTATCATGTTTGAGTGGTTTTTACATGTCGTGTGTGATTAAATAACATGATTTTTATATCTAGCTCACCTTTGTTTGTATTGCTTGTGTATGTTTCTTTTTTCGATGATCATCCTTTTGGAATGGCAGCAGATGGCGAGGAGGTTCCTTTGGAAACAGCTTTGGAAGTTGAAGACAATGCTGCTGCCTTATCTCCTAGGATGTTATTAGTTTGATTTTGTACTCTAAAATACTACTTCCCTTTCAGCTTACATTTTAGATCTCTTTGGAGTTTAAGCTTATATTCTGAAGTTACTTTGAGGATGACTGTAATCCTATTTACTCTCAACTGCTTTCCTATATTATGCATGTGGACGTCTTTATTATATATGCTGTCTATATAATTGGAATGTCCCAATTAGTGTATATTTATTTTTCCTTCCATAAACTTCATTATTGTCTTTAAATTAAGTTTAAAATACAGTACTTTATCCGGTAAGGGTACAATCATGAAAGGTTTCATAGTCTAGCATTTCGAAGTTGTTGCTTTAGCATTGGTCGAATATATTCTTGAAAACCGTCCGGCACAACTGAATCATTCAATGGATCCTTCCATGCCTCCTCGTACAGCTTTGGGTACACATCTCCATCATAGCGCCCAAGAACCGAACCAAGGTAGTGATCAGTGTAGTTAAACGCATCAACAAGTCCAATTGCATTCGGACGAACCTAACCAAACATACAATCAATCAGTTTCGTAAAATAAAAACCTACCAAAGCGATGCAATCTTTTGGGACAAACCTCTGAATACAAGGACCTCAGCAGATCATTTGCAAGGGAACCCTGTTTGGGAGTGATGCAGCCAGTTGAAAGAAAATCACCCAAATGCTTATGAAGAAGAGACAAAGCATAAATGCTACAAAGAAGTTGTATTTGATGTTTCACTCCCTTTCCAGTTATATCTTGCTGCAACTTCTCAATAAATCTGAAAAGCACAAGGTTGGTCAACTTCAACGAAGAATATCGAAGCAAATACTAGAATCAACTGTGTCATTGATTTCAATATTTTATATGGGTTCATCCACTAAGGGCTATTGACCCAAAGGACAATGCATCATATTACACAGATGAAATATATACGTGAACCAGTAAAAACGAGAAGCTCACTTGGAAACAACAATTAACTGACAATGAGCAACAGCTGTCTCAACTAGATCGGCAGATAGTTCTTGGAAACCTGCCATCGAAGAATTTATCAGCATTCATGATGATCATATCTAATTACGACATACACATTTGCACTCAAACATAAGACGAACTAGCCAAGGTAACGACTACCCAACAACAGTCTCCCAACCACACCAAGAAAGCAAATCAAACACAAGATATGATCATATGAGCATAGCTGTGAATTTAAGCGTTAAATCATTTACCTTCTTCCGGATTGGTAAACTTGCTAAGATTTTGAGCACAAGCAACCAACTTCTTAGCAGCCCTGGCTTCAAATGCTCCCAGCACTTCATTAGGCTTCAACCAATCCTCCGCTGCAAAAATCAATTTAATCGTATTAACTTCTGAATTCTACAGAGCATCTGGTTAGGATAAATTATGCGTCTAGACAATCCACTGTTAGTTTAGTAGTGTTGGTATGATTTGCAATGATTATAGTTATGCAGATAAACAATCCTAAATTAGTCCCTAAGATTACTGATGCTACCATAACATACATTATAAGCTTACCAGAAATATAAAAGATATTCTTGGGAATACAAGGGGAGGTAAAACACTGGAGGGAAGATTCCATTAATGGACCATGAGAAAATCACATATAAACTTAACATCATATTCAACGGATCCAAAACCTTATGGCATTTGTTTCAAGGTGTAAAATTGAGTATTAAATTACATTCCCATAAATATTATGCATAGGAATATTATTTTCATCATAACCATATCTGGTTGCCATTTAGTAATTTCAGAAAATATTATTTAGTTAAAAACTAAAAGTGAAGGCAGAATTGTCAAGTGGAGTGAAAATAGGTCGTCATTGTAGATAATAACTTCTATTTCCATATAAATACATGATATCCACCTTTCTCCTTGGAAATGAGAAGGAATACAATTGAGTACTTGATTTCCTTCGGAACCAACAATTCGTGGGAAGGCTTTTACTAAAACTTGTACGAAATATGGGAAAGTGATATTCACAAGTTCACTTCCCTAGAAATCTCTCCTGATGCCCTGAAACGAGCTCTACCTAAGATATTAGATTTATGGGCCTTTTCACTTATAGATTTCTTAACTTGTCCATTTCTATAATGTGAAGCTTCTTCGCTCACTTGTCACTAACAATTGTAGCCTTAATTAAATTCACTCATGGCGCTTTAATTCCGATCAATTAGAGCAAGAGGCCAATGTCCTGCAGAGCGCTATCTTTGGAGGGACTAACTACAAAGGTTGAGTGAAGTATCATAGTACTATTAGCTTGGGTAATCCTCACATTGTCACAAGCCCAAAAGCTTAGCTCAAGGGATGAGGGTTCCCTTCCCTCCCGAGTATTTCTATGCATTACTAATCTCCAACAAAATCAGAATGAACAGGGTCAGAAAAGCCTGATACATCAAAATTATTGCCTTCCGTTGTTATTAAGATTAATCAACGAGATCACCAAAAATCAGAGCTATATACAGAGTGTGTAAAAAGAGGATGCGGTACGTATGGGCACGCTGACACACAATGAACTGCCCAAAGTATACCAAAATCATGGGATGTAAGACCCGAAACAACCGTGAAATGGCCAAGATGGTAGCTGAAAGGACAAGGAATGTCTCCTGCAAGTGGCTTCACTAAGAGTCTGGCGGAGCACTGCTAGAAAAGTGATCACACTCCCTCAATAGGTAGCAAAAGTTTTCAAGTACAGATGGCATCAAGTGATTCTTGCCAGGTAACACATGGAAAAGCAGATGGAAGCAAAACTTCAGGGCCTGGGTAGTCTGGATTGGGCACTTCAGATCTCATTAGGCAATCAATTGGCAAACTTCGTAGTAATTGTTTTGGCAAGGAGAATCACAAATATACGGGAAGAATTTACTGATGAGCAGTAGGCGGTTAAGTACAGTGGATTTAGAGTTTGATTGGGAAAGACAGATTGAAACCTGGCCTCATCAATTTTAAGAATCGTGGAAGTGGGAAAGACTTCTTTTGAAGGATACAACTATGTCTAGATAGTTCATACAGTCTCCACAAATACTACGATTATTTCCGTTAATTATAATGAGTCAATTCTAATTATCGAGAGTAGAGAAAAAAAAGGCACCGTGCTTGCATATTTTATTGAAAGAAAGAACAATAAATTATTCTCATACAAGTTGTGTTTACATGTAGGGTATTTTTCGGGTTACGTGCAGCAATCTTTGTGCACATGTAGTTATTAGAGGTATAATGGGACAGAAGAATGTGGAAACCAAATGTAGTTAGCCCATTTATTATTAAGTAAAAGAGGGAACACCAAATTCTTCTTATACCAGTTTCTGTTCACGGGTAGGCCTTTTTGTGCGCAGTTATTTGAATGTACATGCACTTATTAGGAGTAAAATGGGATAGGAGAATGTAGGCAACAAATGGAGTTTATAGAAAGTATAAATAAACAACCCCCTAAATTAGTTAATAAGATTTCCACAAATTGATCATAACATATATACAATCACAATATCATAAAAATCTACGATATGTTAACACATTATAACTCCTGCAAAACAAGCATATTAATAATGTTATCTCAATTTCTCTTAATATTTGGGACATCAATAGATTGAGCAGGTTAGAATTTGCATATTCTCAACTAAATCCAATTTCATTATACAGGTATACCTTTCTGAACATCAGAATGATATAGCATCAGCTGCTCCACTCGTCCAATATAAGATGTTGTACCAACAGGCTTTTTTCCGGAGCCCAACTTAGAAATAGTCTTGATGAGATGCCTTGCCACCTACAATGGATTTGCTAGAAGTTATAAACAAAACCTCGACAATTTTCAATTAATAATATCTGATAAACCACACAACAAATCAAACAGCACTAGGATGTATTAAGAGCATAAATCTCAAGGGGCCACATGAGAATAATTGCACAAAGAATGAAGATACAGCACTACTATGTAAATAAGAATAATAAACGCTGATTATTTTAATTATTTCTATTCTTTGTGACTTTCTCTCGTTCCAAATACCATAAATTTGATACACCCAAAATCTTAAACTGAAATAACGGATCAGTATAAGAGTATTTTCTTTGATATAAAAATCTGCAAAATATGAGAACACAATAAATACAAGCCAATTAGATACCAGCCCTAAAAAAAAAAGCAAGCTATCATGCTAAATCCTACTTACAGATAGAAATTTCATTGAAAAATATATCAACAAATAACACAATGTGATGGTAAAAGCCGTATTTAACATTTACAAAACCTGTAATAGCAGCACAATGTTATCTCCTTCATATGTGCAGGTAGGAATATAGACTGCAAATAACTCAGGGAGACCGCTACTACAAAGGTAGCCATGGCCACCACATAGTTTGCGGCATTCTTCAATTCCATCCTACAATTTGAAGTAAATTAATTTAATCCGGACTTCAAAGAATTAAAAGATTTTACAAAGTGAAAACCATATAATAGGACACTAATATTAATAAAAGCACATCTATAACATCAAAGTATTGTATTTTTTTTGTCTATTATGCTTCCGCCATAACCCATTATGACTTGACATATTTCTAATAAAAAAATTTGGATTGTTGATATTTTCCATTATCCCAAATCAATAGCACTTCGTGGTGGCATGAATAAATGCCAGCAGATTGTAAGTACTACAATGCAAAAGTGCACGAACAACACAAATCAACAAAACAGCATATTGCAAATAACAAAACAAAATGCCTGAACAAGAAATGTAGACCATAGTCATAAATCTGATTCAGTAAGGGGTACTCGTTACAGAATAGGAGAAAGTGATCTTCAACTTCAACATACGAAGAGACGTAAAGAATTGAGGGACTAAATGATAATAAATTATCGCAGGAAATCAGGGAAAGTGTCAAGCCAGTGTTACCAATGAGAATACAAAAATCTATTCTATAACATAATCTAATGCAAGAAAAATCTGCAAAATAAATAAGTGCATATTTTACACTACATATCAAGATGCTTAATAATCAATTAAACTCAGCAACTAAAACATTAGTGTAATGAGCATTAGTAATGAGTAATCAATAACATACTGCAGTTACTGAAGTAGTCAAGGACTTCAACCCTGCTGTGCATGCATGAGCCTCAGGTAATGTTGAAAAATCATTGGCTTGCAATCGTTTCATCACATCCATATAAAGCCATTTCAACCATTCACCAACAAATCTGAAAGCATAGGCTGAAGCTAACAAAGGGAAGAGCCTAGCTTGCTGCGTTTTATAATCAAGCACCTAGGCCAAAAAAAATTGCAGAAAGTGAGACACGTTAAAAAATAGACAGGAGAGGTATAGCACAATAGACGGAAAACACATTGACACATCAACCCATCAATTTAGTGTTCATAAAACATTTATGAAGACATGTTGCAAGCCTTGCCAACCAATTATTGTCTCTAAAGATACATGTCAATACTACTTTTCATGTCCAAGATGTATGTAGGAAACTCGTCAACTTTCCCATAATAAATTATTAGGAGTATAGAACCGAATATATTTTAGGAAGTTTTAGATGTTTTTCCTATTGTATCTTGCTTTATTACTAGCATAACAATCCCACAATCTCAGGGATTTGTTCCTTATAATAGGTTATTCTTATTTCCAAAAATATCCAAGAAATGTATGTATATATATTGGATGTATGCAAGGAAATATAATAAGAAATCAATTCTTCTAAGCTTGAGAGAAAGCATAGCAGCTTTGAATAAAGACAATCAATTAAAATTTCAGCATTAACTCGTGTTTGATGAAATTTTGTTTCCCCATAAGCATTCACTATTTTTTAAAAGCTTTCTTAGGAACTTAAAAAAAATGACCTTAAATATATTAATCTATGTACATGGTACTAAACCAAACTAGTTTGTTTTCAAATAGTTTTATCTTCCACATATTCATTTTTATGAAAAGAGAAGATCGAAAATTCCCTGAAGCATTTACTGATAAAATAAGCATGCTGAAGTAGCAAACTGCATATGGGCAAATACAAATGCCTGTTACAACTAACCTGTGTCTCAAGACTTCCTTTATTCGACCCAAACTGCCTTCGAACAGCACTGTATCTTGTAGCAATGCAAACTGCTCGTGCCAAAGCTGATGATGCATCACGTACAATTGTTTGTCTTACATACACCATAGTACCATAAACTAATTGTCGTGGGACACTAGATTGTGCATATTTTCCCTCTCTAGTTACCTGTGAAACCCTGGTAAATTAAAGAGTCACCCCCCAAAACAAAAACAGTTCAATTTATGAGCGGAAAATAAACAGTCAGGCTACTATATGTTCAGTTTGCCACATACCTTCCCTTGCAGGTGACTTTCTTGATACTTAATCAATCCATCTTCCAATAGAGGACTTGTGTAAGAAAATGACTAGAATCTATTCTAGGGGACCTGACTAAAGCATTCAAGTGCTTATTCTTAGATGCTAACTTTGACACAAAGTAGAGGAGACTTAGGTTGCTTTATAATATCATACATAAAAACTGTTGTACTCATTTCCAACCATAAAAAACCTCATTCATATGTTCACAAAAACTTCTTTAGGTTAATATCATATCTCCTATTCGAAATGAACATGATTCCCTAATAAGTTCTTTCTGAGAACCTAACATCCTAATGGCTTGGGTCAAATAAGAGCACAGCATTTGTGTCAAAGTGAAAAGGTGACCTCATGACAGTGATCCAACATGACATGTAGTTGTCACAATGCTCGAGTTGGATTCTTGAATAAAGCCAATATAGCACAGCCCAGGATTATAAGGCAGTGAGCAAAGTCCAAAGGGGAAGGTCATCAATTAGGATTAATGCTTCGTTTGATTGGTCAACAATGAGATGTTTGTGTTTCAATTTAAAGTTGCCTCAATGCAGCTGTTTTTGAGATGCCAAATTGTTGTCATTAACTGTACACCTGAATACACTTTCTCTTGCGCCTATTGGGTTACATAAGCTCTCTGTCTTGCTTCCTTACTTTTTTGTCACTGGTCATTCATGATCTATTTTAAAATGTTGTCATCTTCATTTGGGTGGGTAGGAAAAAGTTTATCTACCACGATGAATGCCAAAATGTTCTAATTAAAATCTCCCGTGGTTTCAACTAAATCATTCAAGTCTTTATTCTCATATGTTACCTTTATGACACGAAATGGAAGAGACTTAGGTCACACTATGACATCATACATAAAAATTAATGTACTCATCTCTGACAACACAAGAATCTTGTTCATACACTCACAAAAAGTTCTTAGGTTAGAATCATGCCTTGAACTCAAAATGAACATGATTGTTGCCCTACTGAAGTCCTTTTGGGAACCTAACATCTTCCAAATGGCTTGTGTTTACCCTAGGTCAAAAGGATGAGAGCAACAACATTTCTGTCAAAGTGATAAAGAGACCACATGGCAACAATCCTATGTAGTTATCATAATCCTTTTGAGTTGGGTTCTTGAACAAAGCCAATATAACAACTTATAATCAACGGGCAATGAGCAAAGTCCAAAGGGGTAGCTCATGAATTAGGATTAATGAATCATCAGCTTGGTTAGGAGTTTGTATGTTTGTGTTTCAATTCAAAGTTGCATTATTGCTGGGAGGTCAAAGTTTGGGCTGAAGGAAGACGGTATAGATAGGACATGGGCACATTGTTGTTTGCTGTAAAAAATTGCAAACCTCAACAAGCACCAACTGCAGCAGTGCCAATCTCGAATCTTACTCCTACAAACAAGGCTCTGTCTAGAATTGTAGGCTTAAATGGCTAATGTCAGGTCATGAGAATCCCAATCAATTAGAAATGGTGCATCATTAGAGGTGTCTGTGTGCACAATTTTAAGCCTTATTTTTCCATATATTTGGCCTAGAGCATTAAATTGGGTTATTCAAGGTGTCACAACATGACACTTATGTTTTAGCTTTCAGGTCAACCTATTAAACAATTTGAGGTGGATAGTTTGTGACAACAAGCAATGGTGTGCCCATGTCCTATCTATGTTGTCTTTATTCAGCCCACAATTTGACATCCCAACTACAGTTGCATTGAGGTAACTTTAAATTGAAACAAACATGTTGTCCATGATGCATTAATCCTAACTAATGAGAAACCCCTGTGGACTTTTCTGATTGCCTAATAAAATTTTGAGAACTAGATGTCAAATAGAATCACTTCCATGAGGTATCTTTTTCACTATGACACAAATGTTGTTGCTCTCATCCTTTTGACCTATGGCAAGCACAAGCAATTAGGATGATGTTAGGTTCTCAAAAGGACTTTAGTAGGGAAACAATCATGTTCATTTTGAGTAAGAGACATGTTCCTAACCTACGAACTTTTGTAACTACATGAATAGGATTATAATTTAGTCAAAGATGAGTACAATAGTTTTCATGTATGATGTCACAAGGCAACCCAAGTCTTTTCCATTCCATGACATAGAGTTAGCATATGAGAATATACACTCAAATGTTTCAGTCAAGTCCCTTGTAGAGATTTCGACTAGAACATTTTGATACCCAGTACAACAAGTAAACTTTATCCTATCTCTACATATCTTTAAACAGCGAGGAAACAACGAAATGCCATCCAACCGAAGGAAAGATGACGACACCCCTAACATACAACAAAAAGTAAATAGCATTAATGACTTGCAACAACATAACCAAGAAGCAAGGCAAAGACCATATGCAGTCCACCAGTCACAATAGATACTTTCTGTCAAGGAAAAAGACTCCTGCTTCCATGTCAAATAAACCTTGAGAGCCCAATAATAGCTCCATGCAAAAATGAAGAATTGTAGCAAGCTCTGAAGGCCCAAATAACCCACCAAAGGAGGCCCAACTCTAATGTTGCCCTACAACAAGATTTCCAATCTTTATACCAAGAGATCATGGATAAACCATGTTTGCAACATCAATTTGTAGAATTAGGCAATCCTACGAATTATCTCAAGGCCTTTCGTGCATAGATATTGATTGATCTTGGGCATATTGGATGTCGTGAGATGCAAAATGTTTGTAGGAATGCTTTCCAACAATGTGATGGATTGGTTCAGTGATTTTCCTTATCAAAGCATATCATCATTTCCAGAGTTCTCCAACTTATTTCTCACTCAGTTTGCCAAAAATTATTAAGTTAAACATCCAAAGATAAGAGACTTGTTCGATGTTAAACATCAAACCAACGAAGCATTTAAAGACTTCATGGACAAATTTTGCAGCATTACAATTAAAATTCCTTAGCCTAACAAGGAGATGTTCATGTCGTCTTTGTAAAGGGGCTCTGAACAAACCCATTCAATGAATCCCTTATATCGCATTAAGCAAACACAATGGCAAAAGTACGATCTTGAGCTCCCTCTCAAATTGAAGTCACCCTCGCAAGAAAGATAACAAGCAACTCAAGCACACACCGTAAAAAAAAAGGCCCTTGTCTTTTCAAGAATGACTAGGACCCTTGAAAAAAGGAGACTCCCTACTAGAAGCAACCTAATAGAAAATATCAACCCTACACAATACAACAACCAATTTTGGATTTTCATCATACCCTACTAAATGTTTTAAAATGGGTGATTTTGGAAGATATCAACACCATAAGTTATTGATTTTTCCTACAAAAACAAACAAAATGCTTAATTTTGAGCTCAATGCATGTGAATTTCATCACATATACAACCATGACCTAGTGAAATTAATCAAGGATACCCAAATCACTATAAAAAAAAGGCAATTAGATAATGTTGCCCCAAAGTTGACATTTGAGAGAACATCCAAATGAAGATCATGAAACTCTCATTTTAGGGTTAACATTATCGTAGGAGAATCAACTAGTTCAGGTCACGAAATATACACCAAGTCAATCTTATCCCATCTTCCATCGATGACAGGCAACTAAAAACACACCTTATGTTTTCATATGTGAACTTAGAATGAAGATGACCCATTTGTCATCTCGATGGTGATGATGGGTTGCAATGCCCATCGAGTGTTAGTAGACCAAGGAAGCCCAACAAAAGTAATGTTTTGGGACACATTCTTGAGCCCACAAATCCAGCATGACCACCAAGGCCTTATGATGGAGTATTACTCGACTTCTCAGGGGAAAAAGTTTAAGTTAGATGGTACATAGAGCTTAGAATGTTTCTAGAAGAAAGTGCAACAAGCACAGTGTTGATCAAGTACATGAGAATGCCCCATCCTCATACAACTTTTTACTAGGAAGACGATCATTGAACAAGCTAAGGGCAATGGTCTCTATTATTCACTTAAAGGTCGAATTTGCTGCCAATAACACACAAGTTAGCATGTTAAGAGTTGACCAAAAGTTAGCTAGGGAATGTTACAAGGGAAGCCCACACAAATGACATCAAATGTATGTTGATCACCAACTTGGTCAAGTCAACATCTTACCTTCATCCTCAATTGGTCTTTGAAAAATGAAGACCCCAACCTATCGGGGAGGTGAAGGAGGTCAAGATACTTGAGGAGAAAATAGTCAAGGTGAGAACAAAATTAGATGACGCATTAGAAAAACACCTTATACAATTGTTGAAAGTAAATGTTCACAAGTTTGAAAGGTTGGCATTCGACATGCTAGGCTATCTTGATTTTTTATGCCATAGATTAACTATTGATACTCATTCTAAACCAATAATCCAAAAGAGAAGAGTGTTTGGAAAAGAAAACAGAAGATTTGTGGTTGACAAGACCAAGTAGTTGATTTCCCTTCCCATGTTTGGGAGATACAACATCCAACGTGGTTGACGAATGTAATGATGGTTAAAAAGCCTAACGCAAAGTGGTGAATGCTCATAGATCTCACTGATTTGAACAAAACCTATCCAAAGGACATGTATCCATTACCAAACTAGACAATCTTGTAGATGGAGTGTCTAGATGCTAACTCATGAGTTTCATGAATGCTTTAGTCTAGTCTCCTAGAGATTTTGACTAGAACAGAACCATTTTTGTTATTGTGATTATTATCATAATTATGTGTGGATAATGGATGGACAAGACTAGTCATTCATCATGGAGCACACATGAATTGAATACCATAAAACTCCAAGTTTATTGAATTTTCCCCATGAGAGTAGGAAAAATTTTGTAAAATGAAACTAACCTCATTAACATTTGATTTCTTGGAATCCGTACATGGTCAAACCTTAAAACCCCATTATCCATAGAGTTATATGCTCCATTTCCAAATTTCATTCCAATATCACCAACAGTTATGCCGGGAAGAGGTAAGTGGTCATCTAAGCTCCGCAGCTGGACAATGAAACCTACAAATTGGGGCACACTGTTAATCGATTATGTCTTAATAATAGCATAAATTTGGGTGTTTGATGCATGTAACTACCATGCACTCCATGATCTTGACCATCAGTAATTAGCCTGGCATAAACTACTGCGTGCGTTGACACTTTACCCAGTCCACCAGGCCACCACTGTTTAGTTCAGCATGAGAAGAGTTACAATAATATCCAATAATTGGAGATATCTTGTTAGCCAGATACCCATTAAGATGCAAATACAAAAAATAACTAATAAATGGTACAAGCCATTTTTCCCTGATTATTCGTGTGAAAGAATGAATAAGTGAATGCAATTAGATATTCCACAATCTCATATCATGATAACGGCCATATTAAAGGGCCGGTAAATTCTTCCATTAGCCATCTCTCATTGAACTCACTTTGCTGGAAGTTAATGTGGGGCTATGAATTACAAACTCGTCTGTTTTGGGATCAAAGGTTGCAGTTGTTTCTAGCCCTTGAACATTAGATCCATGGCCCAGTTCAGTTTGGGCATAGCATCCAATTATTTGCATCCTTTGAGCCAAAGGCAACCACTTTTGCTGCTGTTCCTCGGTTCCTTGTCCTTTGATAGCAGGAATAAACATTCCCTGCAAAAGAATTCATGAGCTAGATATCTGATGCGAAATTCCATCCGCACGTCTTTATAGGAATATATGAAATATATGAATGACATTACGACAATTAATTGAATCGTACCCAATGTAGATCCGTAAAAGCAGGTTGGTCCACAAAAGTTCTGAGCATAGCAGCTTCCTCTTCTGTAAAAATATACAGAAACCTCTCATTTAAGACAATAACAAGATACCAATTGCAAGCTAAACAAAGAATAGAAGACAGACAAACCAGTAAGACGGAGCTCGATAATCCTTTTCCACGCATAAACTGCTTTTTTCAAAGTGTTCTTAAATAACTCCTTCCTACCAAGCATGGGTCTATCATCCTTTCTGAACGCCTGCATTTCGAAAGTCAAAATCACATTTCTCACGAAACTACAATACAAGAAAAGCTGCACGCAACTTTACATATTGGGATTTTAAGTTCATAAGTGAAACATGAACTGCCAATCTAATTCCCAAACTGAATAGCATAATAATCGAATTCTCACTGGCAAACAATTCCCGAGCAAATCCAATTTTCAAATTCTTTTACACAGTCTCTTCACAATTCAAAACTATTTTCTTAAGGAAGTTTAACAATTAAAATACCGTTAATCATTTTTCTCTAAAACAAAAGAAAGAAGCAAATAGTTACTTTGTCAATGAATAAGTTTGCACGAAATTGAAAAATTATTCGAACCCCAGTATACACATACAGTACATAACACCACAGCAAACATCAAGAGTAAAGAGCAACAAATACATAATCAATAGAACAACAACGATTAAAATATGCAAGAATAATAAGAACAGTGACAGTGATATAATGTTGTTAGTCTCTGTTCAAATCTGCAGACACGTTCTACGTTCTGCTCAAGCATTAAAAAAGGTAAAAAACATTAACGAAACAGAAGAACGAACGAAGAATTAACCGGATCGCTGGCAACGAGACGAGCCATTTTATCGGAGACTTCAAGAGCGTGGCGAGAACCAGCCCAAACGATCTTCATTTCTTCGACATCGAATTGCGTCTTGTTCCGCTCGAAAGCCAAGTGATCAACGACGCCTTCCATTTTCTTCTTCTTCTTTTCTCTCCCGATGAGAAAACCTAAATCAGTCTCTTCCTTTCGATTTCAAATCACGGTGGTTGCGTTTGTTTAAATCGCTAATGAAAGTAACCTACTTTCTTCGTGTTAGTTTGGAGAGTGAATGATATTATTATGATTGAAACATTTACTCCTCTGATTGCACTTTATCGGCCCCAACAGCCAAATGTCACGAATAACGTTTCTTCCTAATTTTCTCTCTGGAAGATAAAAAATTTAAATTTAAATAAATTATTGAATTAATACGCACGTGGTTGGTAACACGCTGCACTTCCACTGATTCAAGACGCTGTTGGATCAAATTTCTAGCTTTTTTTATTTATTTTATTTTATTTCACTTTCTCTCTCTTTTATTGGATGGAGTGTTTCTAAGGATGTATTTAAATGGTTCTATTCCCTCCTATTTTTTGTTACAGCTATCGATAGGGGGCTTTCGCTTCCACCCAGCTATTCATGTATGTGTTGCTTTGTTGCATGATTTAATCAGATTCATTTATTAGCTTAGTCTAAAAACACTTGCTGTATTGGCTGAGTCCTAAAAAAATTATGTATTATGGTTTGATAAGTTAAATGGTTGATTCACCTACTTTCTGTATTTAATTTACCTTTTTAATATTATAATTGAAATCAAATTTCAAGAGAAATAGACATGAAAAAAAGAAGTAAGTTTAATAGTTTTTTTTTATAACTTTTGTCAAAATTATTAATAGATCCTTCAAATCAATGTTAAAAAAAATAAGTTTAATAGTTTTATTTTTGTTAAAAAAATCAATGTGAGCAATGGTTGGAGAGTGTTTCACCCTACACCTTCGAATATTTTCACAATGACGATTTTATCTATACTTTATTAAAATTTAATAAATTAAATTATCACAGATTTTGTAAGATGTGAGTTATTATTTAGAAGATATTTTCCTTCAAGTATATATATATATATATATATATATATATATGTATGTATGTATGCACATTTTGAACAATCTCGTATCTCACTTTCTCTGGCTCTCTTTTATTCTTCCCTCTCCTTGGTTGCACGCAGCACACTCCAACCACATGCAGAAGGGATCTTTGAGGGTTTAGGAACTCCCAAAGCAGCCTGTGCAACAGAAAATGAAGATATTGCACTCTCTGCAATCATCATTCGGAATCAATTCCACAAAAAAGTACAATGAAAGAGAAGAAAGAAGATGGGCACCTGAAAAAAAGAGGAGGGTTGGCCACCAAAGACACAATTATAAGTATGAATTTTGGAGAGAATCTGAGCAGCTTCAAGGTCGTGACGCTGGCTGAGAGAGTAAGAGAGTGATGGGTCAGCGACAAAGAGGGCATTTTCAAGAGCTTGTTCCTTATGCGTGCTGTCACACGAGTATGATGCAATTTGCTGCAAAATGAAAAGGTTGCAAATTGATGGATGAAAGATTGAAGGGTGAAAAAAGAGAGCGAAGGAGAGGGTTTTGATACCACAAAAACAAAACTCCAATTCCACTCCTTCATTCGTTGTGTTTCTTACTCTCCACCTTTTCTTCTGTTCTTACTTTGCTTCCCCCACATACATCTATCACAATAGATATATATTTAGCACACAACATAAATATCGGCTCTCCATATCCGATCCCTCGTCTATCGGATATTGATATCTGATAACCCTCTTCTCGGATTTTCATATCCAATAATATTTTCACAATTTTATTCTTTCTAATATATTTATATTAAATTTAAAAAAATCATAAAAATTATTTTTTAACAATTAAAAATTATCTAATTAAATTATAAATTCATAAAAATTTATACATAAATTTAAATATAATTATAAACTAATAAAATAATTAATTAAGTAATATAATTAAATATTTTTAAAACAAAATCTTTATCACAATGGATATATACTTAGCACACAACATAAATATCGGATCTCCATATCCGATCTCTCATCTATCGGATATTGACATCCCATACCTCCTTCTCGAATTTCCATATCCGATAATATTTTCATAATTTTATTTTTTCTAAAATATTTATATTAAATTTAAAAAATTCATAAAAAATATTTTTTAACATTGAAAAAGTTTGTAATTAAATTTAAATTCATACAAATTGATACATAATTTTAAAAGTAATTATAAACAAATAAAAATAATTAAATAACTAATATAATTAAATTTTATATAACATATCAAATATAAATTGAACATTCGAAAATCAAAACATCGGATCTCCACATCCTATATAATTAGAATCGGATTTTTACCTCTGATATACACATGTTAAGTTTTTTTTTATTCTAAAATAGTTTTATTAATTTTAATAAATTCATACAAATTAATTTATATCAATTAAAAATTATGTAATTGCATTATAAACTCATACAAATTCATACTTAAAAATTTAAAAATATTAAGTACGACAATAAATTATCACAGGTCCAATGGAGTTCAATGGGATGTAAGGTTTCATTTTAATACATGAGAAATGGGGTGCATGAATGCATGACAAGAGTGCATGTTTCCTAGGAAGAAAACGAGGTGTAGTCAATGTTTGACACATAAATTATCAACAAACATAAAATTAATAAATAAAAAATTTATTAATTAAGAGTATTTTAGGAAATTGAAGGAGCATGAATATTTTATATAAGAGTGTTACTCTTTGCACCTTCTCACTTTTCTCCCTGCATTTCAACATTCCAAAAATACTCTTCTTCAACAGATTTCGAAATCCGTTGAAGCTTTTACAAAATCCTTTAACAAATTTTAAAATCTATTTAAAAAAAAATTCTTCACCAGATGTTGAAATCCGTTGAAGAAAAATTTCTTCAATAATAGATTTTGAAATTTTTTTCAAAAACTTCAACAAACTTCAAAATTTGTTAAAGATTTGAAAAATCCTCCAACAAATTTTAAAATTTGTTGAAAAATTTTCCTCAACAAATTTTGAAATTCATCAAAAGAAAAGAAGAGGGGTGTAGAGTTTTTTTTAAAATACATAGATAGTTTTGAAATTTTTAGAAAATATAGGAGTGCAAAAATAAACATGATGTGTATAGGGAATAAGAGTCTTTATATAATCCTAGAAATAAATTGTGCAAATTCTTCAAAGCATCACCTTTTCTGATTGTTGCATCTTTATATTGTCATTGTCACTATTGTTGATTTTTATGAAAATAGTTTTTTTATTATAAATAATTATTTAAATTTTAAAAAGTGGCTATAATAATAAAAGAATAAATAATTTTTTATAACGAATAATTATTTAAATTCAAAAAAGTAGTTAGTTAAATAATAAAATTGAAAAGTATTTTTTTTATGAATAATTATGTAAATTTAGAAAATAATAATTAAAAGGATAAAATAGAAAAAAACAAAAAGGACACCAAATAGGTGTATCCTTTTTTGTATAATTATAGGTCACTTTAATGAAAATTATAATCAAATATACTTCTCTAATAAACACTAATTTTATTTTTATATTATGAACTTTAACCACTTTATAAACTCTTGCAATTTTGATTTTAATGACAATTTGCTCCTCTGGTAAATACTAATTTGATTCTGATGTTACGAACTTTAACTACTTTATAAACTTTTGCTAGTTTTGTTATTATATCACGCATTACTATAATATAAAATTGTGACTTATAAATACATAATTGATTTTCTCGTGACAGGATATAATTCATTACTAACACAAAATAAATAATAATTTATACTAATAATAGTCATTCAAAACATAAATATTGCCTGTTTCTAAACCATTTTCATGTGGGCCGTTCGAATAGAACCTGCAACAGGGCTCTCCACCAACAATAAATCAGTTGAGTAAACATTTATTGTAACCTAATCTTATCCATTAATCAGTTTAAATCAAACTAGTTAAAAATTATTTAATTTATATGTAAAATTTTATATCATTTAAAAATCGTCTTAACATTTAACTTGGTGAATTATTTCAGCCAAGAATAATAATTTTATTCAATTACTTTTTTACAATAATGTTTTAATTTATTTATCTGGAAATATGTTTATTGACATTTTAAAATATTTAGCTCCAAAGCAAGCTCTAAATAAACTTAAAGGCAATGAAAAAAATACACATGAATGTTAAATGGGTTGTCCAACTTATCTTCAATAAAAATAAAAGTAAACACTCTTAACATAGATGATAGGTGCAATTATTTTATATCATTTAAGATGGTTGATTAACACACTAATAACACCAGTATGATTTAGTTATTTGACCCCACTTTTTAGTAAGTTAGACAACCCATATCAAATAGACCAGAGTCATGCATTAGATAATTTATATTTAAGGAACAAGTAAGCTTATTCAAAGTGAGTTTAACTTATCTCAACCCATTTCAAGCCCTACCAAGTAACTACAATTTGTGCTCTTCATTTTCTGTCTCACTCTGTTAATTCAGGAGAGACCGGTTTGATCAGGTAAAGCACTTCAAACATTCTAATCCAGCACTTGAAAACATTTAGCACAACTTGGTACATTGTCAAACTGCACAATCAAACCTTAACTTTACATAACCCTGACAAATGAAATCACTAAACAAACACAAAGTTTTAGTTTAGAACCCAAGTAACTCCTAGACCTGCCTATCAGCAAATAAAGAAACTAGGTTAATCATTGTGAATGGACAAAGAAAAAATTATTTAAGTTACCCCACAAACAGATGTATGATGAACACAAGACCACATTCATGAGGCCGGCATTGAACGGTAATGCTTACATAACAATCCTTTCCTCGGAAGACGAGGAACACCCTTAAACTGCATGGATGGCACTGCCATTCATATTTGAACTACCACATGTTGGTGTTGCATGGAAAGCTGACTGTCTCGAGGGTCCTTCTTCAAGAAGTTTAAGAGACAGGGAGGAGGGGCCTGAATCACCAATAGACTCCCCTAGACTCAGTTTTGAGATGCCAACCAGTTCATCAACATTGATTGGGCTTTTAGAATGTACTGCAGTTGGCTTCAGCACTTCATGCGTCTCCATCTTGGCGGGCTCTGGATTGTATCCTGACCAATAGGGCAGAGGAAATGGGAACACTGGAGAATAGTATGCAGGATATAAAACTGGATAAGATGATTGTGTGTTTTCAGGCTTTGATGGGGCAGGTTCTCCATCATTTGAGTTTGTGGAATCCATGGATTCACACTCTTCGTCGAGGGGAGGAGGCGCAGGCAAGGAGTTATTGCCTTCTGTTTCAACCGGTAACTGATTAGCTGACAAGAAGTCTTGCTGTACCATTGCAGTGTCAGCTGCCTGCAAAATCACAACAAAAAATACAAGAAACCTGGAAAAATTAGAAGTGTCCAAGGACAAAGGGAAATTACAGATTTCCAATACCAGAATTTGTAAAAGCATCCATGAGAAAATGCAATGTTTATCTCTAAACTACTCAAGGGCAATGTTTTGAAATATAATCTAAGCAGAGCTTGATAATCAATACTCGTAAGCTAGTCAAGATCCAAATTTGTCAAATCCACTGCAGAAGAAAGGAAATGAGAATTTTTCATACATTACAGACATCAATATATAGTTTGAGTTTAACTAACTTATTTGTCACAGGAGCCAGAACATATCAAACCATCTACAAAGAAAGAAACATATTTGGATAATCTAATATATGCCCATGAAGTAATGAACAGATTATGCAGCATCAATTTCTAGGTATGCATTTTGATGAATAAGGGTACAAACTTCATCTGCAACAATATCAAACAAGCTGGACCGTCTTTTCCGCCTGGACACATTGCTTTGCCTGATGAAATACTTTTGTGCATGACTAGCCACTTGAGTAGGTGTCCTTGATATAACATAGTTCCTTGCAATTCCACGCCAATCACCTTTGCCCAGCTTCTGCAATCCGAGTAAAAACATTCTATGTTCCTCCTCAGTCCACGGAACACCTGCACAAAAGAAATTGTACATTAAACCTTGACATAGCGACATAAAAAACTGGGCTTGGCCATAAATGGATCACAAATTAAAATCTTTAGACTCGTCAGAGCCAAGCTTACAACAATAAACAAAGACCCACTAGGGAGGTAAGGGGGCGGGTATTCAGTTAGATGATATCAAACGACACCATAATGTTCTATTGTGAATCATATCTATACACAAAGAATCGAACTCGAGTCAGTTTCAATGGTTTTCCCTACAACTTTTCTGGGTCTTCTTCTATTTCTAATCATAGGGCTACCCTCCATCCAATATACTTTTCATGGTAACGATTCCACAGGTCTTCTCTGTCCATGTAAAAACCACCTGAGGGATATTCTAATAGATTTTCTACCACAGGTGCTATCCCAAATCTCTCTCTAATTCATTCCTTCCAAATCCTATATTGTCTCTAGTATGTTAAAGATATCCACCGTCAAATTCTCATCTCAAATACATTGAGCTTATTTTTTTATTGATTTCTGATCACCTGAGTACATCTCACCTTCATTGAGCTTATAGTCGTGTAGGAAATTTTTCTTTTAGTTCGAATACCTTTTCGTAACAAAGAACACCTGAGGCACTCATCCATTTTATCCACCCTACTTGAATACCATGGTTGACATCGCCCACCACTTCTCCATTCTTTGTGTATGATGAATCCATAATACTTAAACCATGCGACTGGAAATAATAACATATGTTCTCCAAGTTCTCACCTCTAAGGTAGGAAAGATGTGCCTCTAGCTAGCCTTACATTTCATACACTCTTTTAATCCCTGCTTAAATCGAAGCCACAAGCTTCCAAAGCTAGTCTACACTCTATCCCATTTAATTTCTCTCTAAAATCTCCAACTAGGACTATATCATATGCAAAAATCATGCATGTGGCATCAACTATAGGATATGTTCAGTAAGCTCATCCCATTTAATTTCTAATACATCATTCAATGATATTTTATTCCATAGGCGCATGTTGCCTTTTTCATCCTTAACACATTTTACTCTGTCCAGGGATCTTTAGCAAGTGGGAAGTTAGAATCACAATAATGTGAAAGAAAATATATTGAAGATAGGACTATAGCTAAGCATAATGTGAAAATAAAATAAAAAACAAAAAAAAAATGTATAAATGCTCACACAGCATTAAAGGAGGAAATAAAGGTGACAAGTTATCATTATGATCTAATCATTAGAGCAATATGTAATATGGAAACGCTAAGAAACATAGCATCCTAGTTTATTAATTAGATGATGATGATGATGATGATAACAATAATAATATATATAATAAATATGACGAAATTACTATAATTAAATAAATGAGCTTAAGTCAAGTAAAAAAGAGATGGAATTTTAAAGAAAAGTAAGATTTATGAACCCTAAGTCATACCATATTCTCATAGAGCACAAATATTTGAGAAAGGAAGGAAGAGAGAAGTTAAGAATAGAGGAAAGAAGAATGGAAAATCTAAACACCCTGTTTTTAGAATTGTCAATTGTCCCAGGTAAGTGCAGCCCACTGTATGCTTCCCACTTCCCATATTGTATGAATAATTTCTTTCAATCGAGTATATGTTTCTTAAAATTCATGAATGAATGTGTTTAGAGTTCCATTAGGGTTTAGACAAATCAATACATTATTAGTGATTTTCTATGGGCTTTTATAATTATTAATTGACTAATATTATGTGTTTTTTTTTCATGATTGGAATGGTTTGGGTGACTACGAAATGCCCCTATTAATACTCTATATGAATGAATATCAATATTTTATTCCATACATGAATGATATGTTTACCTCCTAGTTGAAAGACGGATTGCATGTTTACCTCATACAATGACCAAGATATAATTGTTTATAAGAAAGCATGTATAAGTCTGTACACCCTCTTTGGCAAGACAAGGATAATAACTCCTTCAATCTCCAAATAGTGGTTGACACTCCTCAAACTAAGGAACATAAATATACGTAAAAATTTATGTTAAGGGAAAGAATATTATGCCAGAACGTTCCCTTTTACAAGAAAAGAATATTCATCTCCTTCGGTTGTCAAAAGATGGTCTCATCCTTCGGCTATCAAAGACTCCCTTTAGATTCTCTTTGACAAGGGAAGGATGTATGGAAAAAGCAAGGAAGACAATCCTCGAGATTATAAGCTCAAGTTTGACAGTAGGACAGAAAAGAAAAGCTAAAGTAATGAAAGCTAAGAAAGATTATAAAGCTATGAGAATGTTATAACAGTTTATGCAGAAAATATAAGATGTTATTCTGTCCTTAGGACGCTCAACTAAACCTTCGTTTTATTAGTTTAAATTAAAATGCTTTAGATTAAACAGGGCTTGCAGGAAAGCAGTGAATGTCATGCTTTTATTGAAGTCCTACTATGTGGAGCATTCATTAGTCTTTTTACTTTTAATTACAACATTATAAGGATTGATGATTAATAATTGTAATATACCTTTGGAATCCAAGATTGAGATGTTTATATTTTATTTTATAAGTTTTCTTTACTGTAATTCTGCATTATACATAGTACGACAATAACTGTGAATACAAGCTCGAAACTAACCAAGGGATTGTAAACGGCCCATGATAGATCATGAGACCTATTCCTCCCCCTACACTCAATGTACAACCCCAACATGAAGCCTAGATGTTACATAATGACTCAATCACCTTCAAGGATAAGCTGGAAAATGAAACTAAAGTACCTAAACCAATACCAGGTGTTTCCCTTGAAGTATCAAGGAGTCAATTAAGAAGAGGAATATGACTCCAGAACAAGAAGGTAACCCCCTCACAACCTTCTTCTAACAAGAGGTTCAAAAATATTTTATGGGTGGGTAGGTACGAGGCAAAGAGGGGACTAGGAACCTGACTTGGTCAATATATCAATCATGTTTACAGCGTGCATGAAACAAATAGAACTGTACTATCAAACTGGTGTTCTCAAACACCATTTTTTTATGAACAGGAGATATCCTATTTGCAATTAGTAGCAAAAAGTGTAAATGCCCTGTGACCTACAAGTGCACTTCTGTCACCCTATCATCTGATATATTTAGCATGAGCATCAGTCAGTGTAGAGCCTGCATCAATGCTTGTTAAACTTACATAAAGCTCTTCGAACTAGTTGGTTACCTTGTTTATTAAAAACAAAAATGTCCAGAAATTACAGCAGCAGTTTCCATGTAGCTGAAATAGAGAAATATATACACATAGCGTACCCCCATAGTTACGGAACACTTTCAAAGCAAACAAAAAGAAATCCAATAGAAAGCATAATGAACTTGTCTATAGGCACATAAGTTGTCTCTAGGCTAATCTGGCTCAAAACCTGGTCTTTTTCACAGGTCAACTAGCAAAAACTTAGACAGATAAGCTCCTCACCAATTAGAACCTTCAGTGAACCAAACAAGCCAGTTCTTCTCAAAGAACATGGTAATTACGGAATTGAAACACACCCAATCCATTTCTAAATATTTTCCAGATTCAAAATCTAGCCAGCCAAGCATAAATACATACTTCACACAAACACTCAAACTATTCAATCATGGAAAAAAGAACCCTTCATAAAGTTAACTAGTACTTTCTTGTCTAGTTATTCCCACAGTGACAACAGACAAAAACAGAAATATTTTTTTGACCAAGAATAGCTTTATCCAAACTAAAACAATCCACCACACAATTAACCCAATTTAATTCACTTCACCTAACTCAATCAACCAGTGTAAACACCACCGAAAAAAACATTCCAATTCCCAACCAATTTCCAAAAACCAGCATGCAATTCCACGAGTAACCTTCAAGTCCAGTAAAAAAAAAAAAGTAATATTGTTTTAGATAAGAAATCCAACCCTTCTTTCTTTCACGGGAGCTCGAAGAAGAACCGGGAACAAAGTCCTCGGAGGCGTAACCATCGGCCGCGGTAGCGTGATCGGGGGTTTCACCAGGAGAACCCGGATTGTTTGACCCCGCATGGAGAGGTCCGGACCCGGAACCAGCATAATGGGTGAGATTACCCATACTAGCACTCTTCCGGATCGACCCGTCGGTTAATCGGACTCCGAACAGCTTAACTCCACGATTGGGGCAGGTCCTGGAATTGTGCCCATTGTGGCTGCAATGGGAGCAACGTCGGGTCATGGCGCGTTCCCAACCGGATCGGCCGAAAGGAAAGTACGAGATTGTGGGAGCGGGTCTTGGGGGATCCGAATCACGGGATCCGAGACATGAAATGGGAGTTTTAAGGTTATTTAGGTGTGGTAAGAGGGAATAGGTATTGTGATGTGTTTGTTTTGGGTTATGTAATGTTTTTTGTTACGGTCTCCCTCGGCTTTCGCAGATGGGAGAGAAAGAGAGATGACCATCAGCACAACACTATCCATTTATCTTGTCCTGGATAAAGGGAATAATTACGATGCATCTCAGCTGTATTGGGAACCGTGGTCCTTCACTTTGGACTGTTCACTTAGTAGGTGGGATCTTACGTGGCACAGATTTGGAGACCTTTTACTTAGGATAGGGTGCGCTTTCCAATAGTTGCTTATCAAGTTAATCAGAGTATCAGATAGTTACGTGCCTCCTTGCACGTTACTTCAAATTAATTTTACGAGGTTGTGACGCGTGTTTTTATAAAAAAAAAGTTATAATTTAATTAAAAAAATATTTGTATTTTCTTATTGTAATATTTTTATATTATTATTAATTCTATACCGTCAAAATTAATCCATACAAACTTTTATCATCGGATGCGCGTGTTGTGGTTCTAGAAATTTTTATAAATTAATTTTTGTTAAGAAATTATTTGTATTTTTTAAATATTTTAATTACTCAGAGATAAAATATAACTTACATATTTCAAATATTTATTTATTATAAGTTAATCATGTAAAAGTTATGGATTGTTCAAACTAAAATAAAAGTTAATTGTAAATATAAATGTTCAATAATTATTAAAAATATACCCTTGTAATTTATAAGTAAATGAATAAAAAAAACTAGTCACTGTTCTGTTAAAATTAATTAAATGTAAAGTTTGATTTCTATATTTTCTAATTACAAATGCATAATTATAATAAAACTTTAATTATTTTTGTTAAATTTTAAAAGTATAAAAGTAATTATTGATTATATATATTTGATTATATTTAAAAAGTATTACATTAATTTATTTTCATATATTTATTTAAATTTTTTTCATATAAGTATAATTTATACGTCGTGTTTCTTGTAATATTTATTTATAAATAGTATAGATAATATTGAGGAAACTACCTTTAACATTGCTTATCAGACTTTGCTTTTGTCTTAAGTGTAACAGTAATCAGCTTTATCGGCTTATATTAATCAGTAATCAAAGAAGAATAAAATTCTGTTAACATTTATCTCCATATATATATATAACATTATTTTTATCTAATTATAGCTTATAAAAAAAATTAATATCTGAATCATATTAAAATTCATGATAAAAATATATTGTAATATAAAAATTATATTTTAAATATACATTGAATTATTGAAATTTCAATATAAAATACTTTTATTTGGTAGTTTTTTAATATTTAATTTAATTTTGAAATGTGAAAAAATTTTTATATGATTTAGTAACCGTTAAAGAAACTAATTCAAATGGGTATCAAATTGGAATAAATTGTATTAAAAGTTGAATTAATTAAAAAAATATTATAATTAAACTGAACTAAGTTGTAACTTATAAAACTCAGAATGTTTTAGAATAACATATTTATCTAAAATTATTTAAACAATTTATAACAATTTTGGTTCATTTCAGTTTTCATCAAACTTGAGATATAGTTTAATTTAATTTATTTACATAATTATATTGTTAATAACATTTAATTAACTATTAGTATAACAAGCACATTAAACTCAAAGGGAATATTAATATCTAAATAAATTTATTAAAACATTAAATTTTAGAGAATATATTTTTTAAATATGACATATTTATATTGTTTATTGAATATTTATTTTCTGAAGATGGGTTTAAACATCTACTTGCCAATTATATAAATAAAGAATCATTAGCTTTATAAAAGTAAAGGTATAAGCAAAAACACATATATAATTATCAGGTATATATAATACTTTGTTTGGAAATAAAAAAAGGTTACACTTCAAAACAAACAATGACAAACATTTGTTTGGCCCAAAAACTATCTTAAAATAGTATCCAATAAAATATTAAACCGATAATTATGCAGATTCATTTACTCCTTATCCAAACACTTTTGGCAAGTGGCATGTAATAAAATAATCACATATTCTACCTTATCTGTTTGAAAATAATCAATGTCTTTTGAATGCAACTAAAATATAATAACAATTTTATTTTTTAATTCTTATATTGTTTTTCAAGGAGTTTTAAGAAGTAACAAAATTCGGGTATGTCACTGTTATCTTGATATTAAGGAACGTTGGTATAAGAAATTTTCTTGTTTTCTAATAATATTATGATCAGAATGTTTGTCTTCGTAGATATTTAATTTACTTTTGCTATAAAATTATATTATCTAAAAAGTTGTTTGTAAGGATATTTTTATCTATACTTCTCTATTTAAGGTTTCAAAATAAAATATGAGAATTCAAGCTGTTGAAATAAAAAATGTTTATAAATACTATTAAATTAAATTAGTTAGATAGATAACGTTTTATACAACGTTAACGTTTAAAATAATTAAAATTTTGAATCAGTACAATTTTAACAAGTATTATATCATTTAATATAATAGTATAAATTTAATTAGTTTAACCTTAATTTACAATTACAAATTATAAAATATTGAAATGTTTATGCTTAACAGTTACGTTATTACTATCTTTTACATAAATATATCGTAGAATACATATACATGTATATTTAATATATAATTTATTTACTCATACACATTATAATTATCTTAAACATATGAAACGAAAGATAAAAAAACTATAAACAAAACATAAATTGATTTTTTCAAGAGTTTTAATTATTTTCTTTAAAGACAGTTTGAATCTTATTTCTTCACCTGCTCACATTATAAAAATAATCATTATAAAATAAGAGAAACAAGAGGAGAAAACACAACAAATAAAAGAAAAAGATATAATATACAAAAAGTTATCATATACTTATTAAACAAGTGAGATTGATAAGTCAAGTCAATAACATAATATTAGAATATCATTCACATAAAAAAAGTCTCTTATAGACTCAATCATTCGAATAAAGTGCATTAATGTTGAATACAAAGAAGTTTTAGCATTTGACATGATAACCTCCATCGACAAGGTTAATCCTATATAGGTCACTAGAACTTCAAAAAAGCTATTGATTAGGACTTCTTGTCACTCTCAACTCCTAGCCAATCCTCATCTACATGAGTTTGAATAACTAGTAGAGTATCAAGATAACTTCTTATTTGAGTCCCTACTTTAATGCACTTCTTAGAAACATACTTCACAAGAATTTTCCTTTCAAAATCTTATCATACTCATAATTCATATCTCATCATATTCCAACCATACATTTATATACTACCAACAATTCTTATATGTCTCAAATTCACAAAATACATTTATCATGGAAGTGACTGGACCACTTTGTTAGTTTTGCTCAACAAGATCATCAACTTGTTCAGCAAGTAGTGTCTAAACTCCACTCACTCGACAATTAGAAACTTCACCCAACGAGCTTAGTATATGCCCAATGAGAGCACCACTATAGCTCCCAAGATTTTTTATGCCAAAATTTGCCCAACGAAGTTTCAATGTGGTCACTAACAATCAAGTCAATGAACTCTCTCTAACTTTGGCATTACTAGCGATGCAGCCTTTCACCCAATGAGTGTGCATAATTGCATAAAACGAAATTCTACAGTTATGCAAATTTACACCTATCAAATTCCAATTCAATGCTTCAATCACACTACAAACATACCAATTTGATGTCTAATAGTGCAAGTCAATTCAAACTATCACATTCATTACATCATTCATCACATCCCGAAAATTCATTATACGACCTAAAATATGTATACTTAAGATTTTGCATTCTCTAATTCAACCGCTCATACTTATCAAAATTAATAATTTGTCATACCATCACAAATGAAATTACACATTGAGTCAATTGAACCAATTTAGAATTTATAATAGTTGTAATTAACTTCCCCTACCTTTGATAACAATGCAAATAACTCAGAATCATAAAATAACCTCTAACACACATGAAGCTCTATTCGTCCCTAAGAACAACACAAACATTATTAGGGTATACCATTAGAATCATTGACCAACAGAAGGTCTTATAGATAACTATAAAAAGAGATGTAAAATAGATAAGCCCACTTGCAAAAGAAGAACATATTGAATATAGAAAAGGGACAAAAATCCAACTTACTTAAATTGAGAAATTGATTAGTTGATCTTCAAAAACTCACTGCTAGAAGTAATTCTACGGTCTCAATTATTCAAACAGATAACCTAAGAGTGAGATAACTTAGATAGAATGAAGAAAACTCTAGAAAAGTGCTTTATAGAAAGATAGTGTGTTTTAAAATAATGAAACTCATTTATGAAATTTATTTTTATACCTAAGTCTTGTATTATTAAAATAATCAAGTCTCACCATTTTAACATACTATCAATTCTAAAATACCATTTTATAGGTTCTTATAGCAACAATTTTTATAAATTATATTGGAACATTTGACAACTAACTTCATGTTACATAATTTGGATTATTAAATATCTTATATTTATCTTTTATCTTTAGTTACTTATCTTCGGTTACTTTGTTATTACTTTTTAGTTTGTATTTCAGGCTTAGCCTATATTGTCTTCATTATAAATAAAGTACCATGCGTGTATTTTCTACACAAAGGAGATTAATATCATAGATAGTTTATACATATTCAATATGGTATCTTTTTGAAAAAAAAATTGTCCCCCCTTCCACTTCAATCGTCACCGTCATCAAGGCCGCAGTTGTCATCACCATCACTATTTGTCGCCATGATTGGACAAGATCTCCTTCTGATAAAAGATTTACTTTCGGATAGTGTTTCCATGGGAGGTAACTTGATTTGTTGGAAAAGTAAGAAACAAAGTGTTGTGGCAAGATCTAGTGCAAAAACATAATATAAAGTTATGACCTTAATCACTTGTTAATTTGTTTGGCTTAAGCAATTGCTTAAAGAGTTACAATATGGAGATGTCACTTAAATGAAACTTATATGGGACAATCAGGTTACTCTTCGTATTAGTACTAATCCTGTATTTCACGAAATGACTAAATACATTGAGATTGATTGTGATTTCATTTAAGAAAAAAATGTACCAAAGATCTCAACACTTAGTCCATTAACTAAAGTGATAAGTTAACATATACATTTACCAAGTCTTTACGGAGATCGAAAATTAATTATATTTGTAACAAACTTAATATACAATTTATATACACTGACTTGAGACGAAGTATCGGGTATGTTAAATTATTAGATTTTTATATTTATCTTTTATGTTTAGATATTTATATTATGTTATTTTGTTATTATTCTTTAGTTTGTATTTTAGACTTATTCTATATATCTTTCAATATAAATAAAATTCCTTATGTATTAAATAAAATTATTCTTTTACTATATTTAATACTTTTTATATATATTTTTTGTTTTATGTTTTTTTTATAAAAAATAAGAAACCAACAACTAAAGAGTAAGTGTCTAGAGTGTAGAATTATAATAGAATTTAAAAGCGGATTAATTAATACATTTTATTACGTTAATATATTAATAAACATTCTATTCATGGAAAAAGGGAATTTATATCCAATAAATTTTTGGAAAGTATTTTGCGAAAAACAACTTTTACTAAATTAAGGCAACTTCTTGACAAAGAGGACAATATTTTTAAGAAATTAATAATAATTAATCAAATAAATGGTAAAAAAAATATTGGATCAATTGTTACTTCTGTGATTACTGTTTATGAATTACCTATTACACAGAGAGTAACATTATAAGTAAAAATTAAACAAAATTAGTTTAACAAATCATAGTTTAAATAACTTTAAATATAATTAAATTACTCTCTTTACCTATTGGACCATCCGATATGTTGTTTAAACAACAGTGAAGAAGACAAAATATAATTAAAGAGAATTGCAAAAGTCGTATATATAAAGCATAAATCATTCTCTCCAATAATATTTTTCTCTCCAATTATATTTTTCATCTTCTTCGTTTAATTATATTTTTCACACTATTACGTGAATTTATGCTTATTTGGCAAATTTTATAGCTTAGTTGCCAATGGTGTGATGTATAGGTTAAAATATATCTTCTATATTTGATGTACTAATATTTTGGATGTAAATAAAAAAAACATGAGCAAATGAATTAGTTGACGAGGTAGTTCGTATATGATAAGTTAAATAAACTAGTTAATAACTAATAAGTTAGCTAGTTACTGAAGTTAATAATTCATAATTTATAATTTTGTTTTTATAAGTTTTCAACTAATTAAAATATATTATTAAATTAAGAATATTTGATAAATTAGTTAATAAACATAAAAAATATCTATATAAATTTTATTTTAAATGGAATTTGTACTTCTAAATAAAAACATATTATGTAATTTAATTTCATACGTTATTAAATAATTAAATTTTCTTAAACATTTTAGTATTTTTATTTTTTATATATTGTTTTAATTTAAATGAATTAATTTAATCAGTATTAATTAACTTTATTTTCCTATTAACAAAAACTTTTTTATTTTTAATTTAAACTATTTCTGTATTGAGGTTTTTTGTAATTTTTATTATATGCAATTTTGTGTGTTTTTGCGTAGTTTAATGTAGTAAACTATATGTTAATTATTTTATAGTATTATTTATTTAAAATTTAATCTGCTTAAAAAGCAACTCAATATTTACTAATTGCTTAATTGTTTTTTATAAATAATTTTTTGGAAAAATATTTTCAATGAGAAAAAGAAAATGAAAAACAAAATTGAAAAAAAGTTATGACATATGTAAGATTTTCTTTTCATTTTTTTTCTTTTCGTTTTTAATATATATATATATATATATATATATATATATATATATTTTTTTTATTGTGACATCCCAATTATATAGAAAAACATATAATAAACATGTCATCATGCATAATATAGGAAAGCAGTCAAGAATAATTAGGATTACAGTCATTCTCAAAATAGCTTTAGAATTTCAACTTTAATAAAAGAGGTCTAAACTGTAAACTTAAAAAGATGATCATATGACTAAGAAACCCCTAGGAAGCATAAACTGCAACATTGTCGTCTTCCTCCAAAGTTGTCTCCAAAGAAACCTCCTCATCATCTGCTCCCATCCAAGTGGATGATCATTGCAAAAGGAATCATACACAAACAACACAAACAAGCAAGGGTGAGCTAATTATATAAAAAGCATACAGTATGACAATATGCATGCAAGAGTTAACTTCAATCCAGCAGGGTAAACACGCATCCTAACATGTTGAGTACTAAACTTGACTCGTCCGGACTTAGAATGATTGTCGAGCTATGGCAGGTCTTGCACTCGTGGTGGCTTATGAAACTTGGGTTCCCCCACCCTACCACACTCATGAGGTTAGTCTGTTATCACTCACCTTGGGCCATACTGGAAGCACCCAAGACTAGGACTTCCTGCTACTCCTCATCACATGGTTCAATCCTCTCTACGTGAGAAGTAAGACCATTGGAGTTTCAGGATGACCCCCAAGACTGAGCTCTTACTTTCATTCTAAACAACTAAGGGCACCACCATGGATCTTCTCCTTGAAGATCATGGAATTACGTCCATCAACCATACTTGTTACACTCCACCACCAAACATGTGTCATACCATCACATACTATCAGTTCAATAACGTTACTACCATCATACTATTCATTTCAATCATTCCACACACTTGGTTCACCCAAAGCAAGAGCAAAAGAGAAGACTGGACCTAAAGGGTTTGCACAACGCACCCTATTTGCAAGGCGAGACAGGATGGTCTCGCACAGCGCACCCCCTAATTCGCTATGCGAATTAACTTGCAGCATGCATCAGACTTTCAACCTCTCGCATAGCGTACCCAGGTCGCTATGCGAGAGCCTAGACAGAGACCACACCCCCAAACCCCCTCGCTTTGCGTCCATCTTACTCTTTGAATTAAAAGGGAAGTGGTTCCAGACCACCACTAGTCGCATAGCGACAGGATTCGCCAAGCGAATCCACAAACAGAGAGCAATACCCTCTGGTAATTTGCACAGCGCACCAGCTCGCACGGCGAATTACCCAGGCAGTGAGCACCCTCTATAGAGTCTCGCTATGCGAGATAGCTCGCATAGCGACTCTGCATCATCTGTAGAACGCAAATTCTGCAGAACGCAAATTCTACAGAATCACACACTCACACCAATCCTTACCATTTCTAGGCCTCTTGGCCAACTTCTAAGACTTCCAATTCGAAGTATATGTTGAATTAAACATGTATAACTGATTCTAACCCTTTCTAACATCTTTTTAAAGTGTTTATGCATTGATTTATACTTGAAAACTTAAAATCTCTCAACCTAGGGGCCCAAATCTAATTCCACCAGTATTAACATGATCTAGTCCAGTTTTATGTTCCTAGCAAGTCAAAATTGACCTATATGAGCTACCCAAACAGCCCAATTGCACTCTAGACCTCCAATGCTCAAAATCGTTCCCTCACTCTCCAAATGAACTAAAATCCTGATAGAACACCAAGTCTCCCACTTATTCAATGTTACAACAGACCTCTTACCCCAAGGCACTTCAACATAGTAATTACATAAATTAAATACCCCCACACAGTATACAACCATCACACTCCAGTTACCCTCATACAGTATACAACTATCACACTCCAGTTCTACCGTTCCAAGATTCAACACATGCAACTACATCATTCCAAGTCAAAACACAATACCAACAGTAAAGCAGTTCAAAACTCAGCATACATCACATGTAAACAATATAAAAATGAATCCTAGCTCCCCTTACCTGGGTTTCTCCAAGCACAACTAATTGAAACTGCCCTAACAGTACCCTTCACAGCACGAGAACTCAACCTAACCCTACAAACCACCAAAGTGGTGACAGCAACAACTCTTAGAGCTTGATTTGGCAGAAAATATGAAGACGAAACCACACTAGCAACATGCAACCAGTAACATTGCATGCCCTAGGCTCCAGAAACAGCGAAGGAAAGGAGAAAATCACTTACCGGTCCAAACGAAAATATGATCGGGTCAAAAGGAAACCTTCGGTGTGGTGAACGCCTGAGCACCTTCAAATCCAAGATTGAATGGTTCAGTGAATGGAAATTTTTAGAGAGAAGGCAAAGAGAATTTAGGACAAAAGAGCTTTAGAGAGAGAGAGAGCTCAAGCAACTGAATCAGACTTCTGAGAAGTCTTTCCTAAAACTAAGTTGTCCCTGGTTTGATGGGTCTGGCTGCCTCACATAAGGCCCAATGACTCCTTTATTTTTCAAGCCCTTACACACACATACATATATATATATATATTATATATTCCATGCCCTTTTTCCTCTTTCATTTAAATTTATTATTATTCTTCTAACTTGTTTATTCAAATTACAAATTATTAATGTTAAACACAAAACTAATAATAAATATTTATATTTAAATAAATTTTTTAATCTAAAATTTAATTTAAATATTAAATTTACTTTATTAAAACAAAATATTATAATAAAAATGTAATTGTGATAGTATGTGTAATGATAGTAATAGCAAAGACAAAAAAAAAAGAGTATTAATATTTGTCAACCTTATCTCCTTCCAAAGGTATCTATGTCACCAATTATTATTATTCCTCTTTATTCCAAAAAGCCCCACTGAGTTGAAAGTAAAACTTTCTAAGAATGATCCGTGGGCCAAAGTTTATACATGTTATCATTTTCGTCTTTTTATTTATTTATTGTGGGAAGTCACACTCATCATAGTAAAATTTAAAGTGACGTCTTGTTTTGATGCTTCAAGCCATAAATAATTTTTATCCTAATCGAGGATTGTTGGATGAGGATGTGGATTGACCTTTGCTTCATATTAATGATCCTGTCGGTGAATTGCCAGAGTTAATGATGGGCTGCCACAACCACCTATACTAAAAAATATGAGATGTGTGACACTAGTATCTCCAATGTATTTTTTATATTTATTTCTTTTATTGGTTTTTTCTAACAAATATATAGACATTTTCTTTTAAATTATTGCTTCATCACTTGATTCACTTTTTAAACTTATGTGATCTTCATCAAAGGTATGAACAGATTACACTATTAATGTGAATTTGCGAGCGATAAAAAGCATCCACTCTTGTGTTCGCTTCAAAAGAAGAGAAAGGATGACCGAAGATGGATTTGCAGGATTGTTGGAATTTCGGTCACCCATGATGGGGAAGAGATTTGCAGGGATTCTTAATAAAAATTCATGTGTGCCGTCCACCAATTTATTAAATTTCATCTATGTATATGACTTTAACATGTATAATCGATTCGCTAAAACAGTGGGCTTACAGAGAATCGATTCCAAGGGTTCATAATAAAAAATTTGAACAACAGTTCTATGGTCAGACTTTTACTACTATAGATTGATGAGAGTCCGGTTTGGCTTCGCGTGGTTACAGAAAGATTCCTGACTTGATGTTACCTTGCTTCATAAAGGCATTCCACAACAAAGATTCCTGCAGACACAGTGAGAATGCATTATGCTATTCAAAGCGGTTTTGACCACGAGAAGGACTTCATATCTGGTTGGTATTGGGTAGGTTGTTGTATTTATTGAGGGATGAGAAGCTTAATATATTGGTGCCCTCAATGGAAAGGTGTGTGCGAAGGGAAAGCTGTTGGGTCTTTTGCTCAGAAGAGGAAGACAAAGTGGTGAGGTTAGTAAGATAGTGTGTTGTTTGTCCAACCAGATATTGTTGTTTTGTATTTGCAGGGTTGTAGATGACGAAGAAGGAGGTTGTGCACGTTGATAGGATGAAGAAGCAAAGGGTGGAAGATGAATGCGCGTGTTTCAGAGCTAAAGAAGACGATGAATAGTGCATGGAAGGTAGGAAGAGGGTGGCGTATTCGGTTCCAGGAGAGAGGTATTAAGTTCCACTCCTGCTTACATATTTCAAAAACAGTGTATTCGGTTCCCTCAAAGGGGTATCTGGTTCCAGGCGTGGGAAAAGTGGCGGAAGCAAATGCATTTGGTTACGGGGAGTGGTAATCGATTTCGAAACGAAAGTTGGAACAACTGGTGGAAGTGTTCGGCCAACGTTGTTCTTCGACGACACCATGGTTGACGCCAATCTCCGGAGTCTAGACGTATGGTAGGGGTAAGTGCTTGTCTGTGCTGAACACAACCATTGGCGACAGGTTCTTCGTAGGCAATAAGAAGGTTAATGTTGAGGCTGTGGCGGAGGAAGTGGTGGAGTTGGCGGAGGCCATATGAGAGAAACGAAGGTCGAGAATGAAGCAACAAAATGCAGAGAGGAGTGAAACATGTGTAGTGCATGCAAAGGAGTCCATGGAGATGGGTCAAAGATCATCACCTCTGACAGTTTGTTTGTGATGCAGGTGTTCATTGGTTGAAGGTATTGTGAATGTGGTGGATGTACGTGCGTGAAGGTGATGGAGATTGCCAACCTCGTCGAGCGGTGTGTGAGCTATGGAAGGTGGTGGAGGTTCATCAACATCATTGTGTGTAGTTGGTATTGTATGGAAGTATTTGTACTTTTATTTTGTTTGTTGATAATGAAAGGAAATTGTGATGAGTTCGAAAGTGTAAGTATGAGATGTTAACCAGTTTTTATACGGTTGCATTGTTAGGAAAGAGGTGGTTGTGTGGTTGCTTGTGAAGGTGGGGGATTGCGGTGAATGAGGGCAGCCAAGTGGTTCATTTGAACGTAACATTCAAATTTTTTTTTGAAGCTTTCTATGCATTGTGGAAGCATTTTTTTATATAATATTTCATATAATTATGTTTGTAGGTTTGGTTTGTTTTAGAGTGATACCTTTCTTTGTAAATTGACATTTGAACTTAGCATCTACACAAGGACAAATTGCTTATTTGATTGGAGAAAAAGTCCTTGTGGTTGGCATTACATTGACTGGAAATTTATTGCTCAATCCAACTTCAACTCTTTATACGTCTTCAACGTCTTCAAGAGGTAAGTGTTAAAGATTAATTATTTATAATAAATATATGAATCGTTCAATGAGTGGTGGTTATTTGTAGCTTTATGATGTTGAATATATGAGGTTGAATATATGAATGCAATGTATTATGTTGATTTAATATATATTAATATATAATATATGAATGTATTAATATATTAATTAGGTTTAAATACTTATTTCGTCCTCATGTTAAGAGGTGAATTTTGGTTTTGTACCCGGTTTTAAAAATGAAGACATCAAGTCCTTATGTTATGAAAATTGTATGACTAAGGCCATTTCCGTTAAGTTCAGAATATCAGCGTTAATTTCATAGTGATGTGACATAATTTTTATCTTCTCTCTTCTCTGCTGCAGCTTTTTCTCTCTTCTGACCATTTTTTCTTTCGAGGAAGCTTGTTTCGCTGTCTCCAAGGAGCCTGTCAGCAGTTGGACTACTTGCTTAAATGATTGCAGTGGAATAAAAGAGAGCATCTCCTTCTAAGTTGACTGTAATGTATTTATTTTTCCTTCTTTCTCTGAATCAATCATTAAAATAAAAATTTGTAACATAAGAGGGTTTGATATATAAGTCTTTGGTCACTTGGAAACTTTTTCATTATCTTCAGAAAAAATTCTCAACAATGAAAAATATAACTTATTTAAAATTTATAAATTAAATTAAACATATAAAAGTAAAAAACAACTACTGATCCATGCATCATAAATATTTTCTTTACCAAAATCAGACACAGAGCGACAATAATACTTTTATTTAAATTTTATTAAATTGAAGTAAAATACAAGGGCAGTTAATGCTCACAAATTTGTTTTGAAATTAAGTAAATTCAATTTCAACTTATCAAATATAGTTGATATATGATAAAAAAAATAGTTTCACAGTTCCTGCAATAAATTGTGCTATAACCAGACAAATTAACTCTGAAAATTTGTTTTAACGTAGATATAACATTAAACATAATTTAATATAAATGTATAATTTACCATAAAAGTCTTTCTACTACTATTAAATGTTCCTTTGTTGTCAAATGTAATAAAATATGTTAATGTTTAATGAATTTCAATCAATTAACATTATCATTTCAAAAAATATTTATAAACGGAAGTTTGAACAGGAGCTTCAATAAAACTATAGGATACAGGAAAGGATATATAATTTTGATGGGTGCAATAAAAAAGCAATAAATGAATTTAATAATAGTCTTACTGAATATAAAATAAAATAGTTTTGTTTGGTGAATTTAAAATTTAGAAGAAAAGGAAATTAGAAAAAGATGATAATACGCAAATGAATACACAGATGTGAGAGAAGATAAAAAGTTGGCCATGAGAGAGAAAAAGCTGCAGCAGAGGAGAGAAGATAAAAATTATGCCACATCACCATGAAATTAACGTTGTTACTCTGAACTTAACGAAGAGAACCTTAGTCATACAATTTTCATAACATAAGGACTTAATGTCTTCATTTTTAAAACCGGGTACAAAACAAAAATTCACCTATTAACATGAGGACGAAATAAGTATCTAAACCAATCAATTAACTTTTTGTGTGTTAAATATATGTATGCAGTTCGTAATAAATCTATGAAATGGTGTTCTTGTGTTAGGTTATTTATTTTTCTTTAATTGTAATGATTAGTTGAATGTATTAATGTATATATGAATTATGTTTAATGAATATATGAATGCATGATTTTAATTATAGTATGTATATTTCTTTAAGTAAATATAGATGGAAGAATATATAGATTTATCATATTTGGACCGTGAAGATATAGATGATGATGTGGTTGGTGTAAACTTCAATATAGTCGCAACGATACGTCAACAATTACAAATAACTACTTCACTGGCTGCACTAACAATGTTATGCATTGTTGGACATGTGTTGAGTATCTTGAATATGTACTCAAGTGATTCTAGTAGTGTAAGCAATTTCCTACTAGACAGAGACCGTCGTAGGGAGCAATTAATGTCATACCTTGTGCATACTAATCGGTGTCGCGATATTATTAGGATGGGTCCAAAGGCATTTGTTAATCTTTGTGAGAGACTAAGAACAACTGGTTAGTTAAGGACGCCATTCGGTCGACACTGGAGGAACAAGTTGCTCAATTTCTTCATATAGTTGGGCATAATGTTAAGAATCGAAGTGTTGCATTTTTCTTTCATCGATCTGAGTCGACGGTTAGCAAACACTTTCACAATGTGTTGGATGCTATTTTAACTTTGGAATTAGAATTTTTAATTCAACCCTTAGGAAATGAGGTTCATCCATATGTGTACAACAGCAATCGATTTTACCCGTACTTTAAGGTACTAATTTGAACATATTTGAAGATGCTATTTTATCAAAGGATGGGAAATTTTTTTTAGTTATTTAATGACTTGTTAATTTTATGTTTAGGATTATTTAGGGGTCATAGACGGTACTCATGTTCGTGTAAAGGTGCCAAGATTAGATGCTCCAAGATATCGAGGAAGAAAAGATTGGCCAACTCAAAATGTGTTTGCGGCTTGTGATTTTGATATGAAATTCACCTACATTCTAGTTGGTTAGGAAGGCACAACATCTGATTCAAGAATTTTAAAAAATGCTCTTGATCGAGATGGTCTGTTGGTTATCCCGCAAGGTGAGTGTGTATATTGGGAAGTTAAAGATTTTATTAATTAATGTCACTAAATACCTTTATGTGTACAACATTGTAGGAAAATACTACCTCGGTGATGAATATTGTTAATGTCCACGGTGTTTGGCAACACGATGTCAGTGATGATGACGACGAAGACCAACCACACCATCATGACAACCCTGTGCAACCTCATCCACATCTTTCAAATACTAATATGATGACTGAAATGTGGGAGGGGATACAAGACTTGCAACAGAGAATGCAGGGTATGAAACCAACGCAGGTGCGAGTTTGGCGGATTGAAGATAACTTGGCAAACCTATCCCTCCACATGAACCAACAATTTGCCCACCTGAATCAGAATGTCAACTTAATTCTTCATCATTTAGATGATTAGGTTGCTTACTATTTCGTAAATGTATTACACGACTTTTTTTCTTATATTGACTTATGTGTTTCATTACTTACATTACCTATTTTTGAATGTTGTTATGTTTGACATTAGTTTTCATACTTATATTTATCGTTTAAATATTTCTTTCTTCAAAATTAATCAATCTCACTTCCATAACAAATAAATTCATACTACATGGTATAAAATTATATTACAAATCAATGCTACATTTAAAATAAGTTCAATTTACTAAATATTAATTTTGTTACTATTTATAAATAATTCTTAATTAATATTTCAATTTTTTACTCTTTACAAACTTTTTTACAATTAAATATAACATTAATAAATAACATTTTATATTACTTTAATAATTAGGGGCATTTGGTAATCTTTAATTTTTACCAATTAAACAATTTTTTTTTAAATCTGTCACATCAATCAAATCCTACACTAATTCTCACAAACTTTACTTCCAAATTCACTCTCAATTACCTCAAAATCCACTCAAACAAACAACAAAAATGTTACCCTCAAATCCTCTCAAATCCACACAATCACTCTCTCCCAAATCATCTCCCACAAATCTACACATGTGAACAAAGCCTAACGCAGTATTCACTTTAACATATTTTACTGTTCAAGCGCGAATGCGAGCGATGATTTCAGAATGCAGTTGTGTTCGGATGAGAAGAAATCAAGGAAAGGCGGAGACGGATTTGGGAGATACAATGTTTTTCATCACCCGCGACTTTGAAGAGACTTGGAGGGATTGTGACTGAAATGTCACATATACCCTCAACCTATGTATGTATATCAGCTTTTACGTAGAAAATCGATTCGCAAAAGCTTCATAACCGATTCCAACATGTTAAAAACCTGGAGAAGAACAGTTGATAAAAGCTTTTACTACTGATACTGTAGATTCACAAGCAAAGCTTGGCGTGGTTGCAGAGATTCCCTGAGCACTGAAGTTGCTTGACACAGTCGTTAAACAGGAAGAGCAACGACGATGTTCAAAGTCTAATGTGTTGGGTTTCTTCCATTAACGACGAAGAGTAATGGCGGTTCTTCCATTGACGACAACGAGCAAGGTCTGAGGTGAGGTTAGTATTGCCGTATGTTGGTTGTCCAATTTTCATTTTGTTTTTGAGTTCCAGGCTTGTAGATGAGGACGACAAAGGTGTTGATGGCATGAAGAAGAAAGTGTGAAACGGGATCTGCGTGTTTTAAGCTGAAGAAGACGATGAACAGTGGTTGATGACGAAATTGAAGGCAGCGTATTCGGTTCCATAGCTGGAGTATTCGGTTCCAGAGCTTGGAATCATTCACACACAAGCTGTATCTGGTTCTAGCTCATGAGTATTCGGTTCGCCTTTGTCGCAGATCTCGCACATGCTCGCGTATTCGGTTCCCTCTTCTCCACAAGACCTCCGTATTCGGTTCCATGAAGGCTATCCGGTTCCATGGTTGTGTGCGACGCAGTGTATTCGGTGTATTCGGTTTGGTTAAAGCCATTGTTGGAGAGGTTGAGGAAGCGGAGGGCAGAGAGGGAGGAGAGAGGCGAAGGGATGGGGCTGGAGAACTTATTATCAGCGAGGGAGAGATTGGAGAGGAATGAGAGGTGAGCTACATTGGCGGAGAGAGTCCCAGAGAGGTGGAGACCACGATGTGGAAAGCGGAGTAAGAAGAAGCGGAGGGCGGGGCGTAGGTGTCACCATAACCACGGAGGTCGGGGGCGATTGCTCGGTGTCACCACTCCTTCTTGCATATTTCAAAAACGGTGTATTCGGTTCCCTCAAAGGGGTATCCGGTTCCAGGCGTGGGAAACGTGGTGGAAGGAAATGTATTTGGTTACGGAGAGTGGTAATCGGTTCTGAAACGTGGGAGGGGGTACAATGTCTTCTTCCTACTGCCTTCTCCTACCTCTCTTTCCCCGTTAATGTCTTCTTCCTCCGGCTACGTCCACTCCTCCCAACGAGCCTCCATCTCGCTACTCCGCTCGCGGAAATCGTCGGTGGGACCTGCCAAGCCCGCCAGAAGACCTACCACACCGTCCTCCTCCTCCTCCTCCTCGAGGTCGTCGACCAAGGCCTCTATATCTTCGGTGGCTGTCGCCGCTGTGCTTGACGTGAGCAAGGCGAAGGAGAATGTCTCTGTCACAGTTCGGTTTCGACCCCTCAGGTTCGTCCATTTCCTTCCCTCTAGTTTGTTGTTTAGTATGTGTGTTTTCAATTCGTATAGGGAGAGAAATTAATAAGGGGAACGAGGTGGCATGGTAGTGAGGAATGAGTACCATCCTTCCATTGCTTATGGCTTTGGTTAGTATTCTTATTCACTAATTACTTTTCCTCCACATGGATACATGTTAAACAAAGTCTTACTTCCATAAAATAAAGGAAACTCTTATTATATTCCATATTTTTCGTAATTAGACGTGTTCCTTCCTATAGTTAAAATGTTAGACTTTGTTTTGTATGAATTTGGATTGCCTTTAAAATATTAATTTTAATTTTTTTAATATATCAAATAATAAATAAATTGATACTACTTGGTAGTAAATTATATTGCAAACAAATACTACATTTAAAAATAAATTCATTTTACTACATTATAATTTTTTTAATTTTTAAAAAATAATTATAATAATTATTTATAATTTTGGTCTCTTTATATATATTTTTACAATTAAATATAACATTAATAAATAACATTTTATATTACTTTAATACCTAGGGCCATTTTGGTAATCTTTAATTTTTACCAATTAAACAAATTTTTTAAATCTATCACATCAATCAAATCCTACACTAATTCTCACAAACTTTACTTTCAAATCCACTTTCAATTACCCACAAATCCACTCAAAAAACAACAAAAATATTACCCTCAAATCCCCACAAATTCATTCAATTACTCTCCACCAAATCACCTTAACCGAACACACCCTAAAGGATTACTATAGATCATGTTTTGGTGGATTTGACCAAAGAGATAAGAGTTATAAAATTTCTTACAAAAATAGTCACTCTTCGTCACTTGAAATCCTTTTAAGAAACCAATATACAAATAATATTAGAAGTAGTTTAAATATATGAAAATTTTTAAAATAATTTAAAAACAAAAAACATATTTAACATTTTATAATTAACCATATATAAAAAATATAATAATAATAATAATAATAATAAATTGTTCTAATATGTAAAAATTGGATTTAGTTTAGATTTTTAGTCATCTAATTTGTTTGAAAAATTCAAAAGACCTTTAATTTTTTTATTGTGTAATTTTGTCCTTTTAAGTTTTAAAAGTATCTAATAAAATTATTTTTTTCATATTTTTTCTAACAAGGTCAATTCTAGTATTCTTTATTTGTTTTGTTATTGACACATTTTCCTACATGTTATGAGTCAATTTTAATATTTTTTATTTTTTATTATTTTTCTTGTCATGTGTAAATTTATTATCGTATTAAATGTGTAGTGTTTTATATTTAATTTAATACTTATATTTAAAATTTTAATGCAATTTTTTAAACATGAAACAATTTTCTTAAACATTAGTAATTAAATTTAATTATAACTTTTATATATATTAAAATAATGGTATATCGTACACTCCACCAAAATTTATGTTATTTTATATATTTTTAATTTAATAAAAAAAAGCCCTTACGGTAGAATATAATTTTTTTTATTGAAATTAAAAATGTGTAAAATAAAGTTAATTATAATATTTAACTGAAGTAATTTGAAGTGAATTTTAAAATAATATTAACATGTAAATATAATTTGTAATTAAACTTAATTATTAATTTAATCAATTTAAAGACATTTAAAATAAATTACTTAAATCAAAATTTCAAATAAAAATTATATTAGATATAAAACACTCTCGTGTACTTATATAAAACAATATACAATGACCAGTGACGATTTTCTTAAAATAGAAATAAAAATAATAAAAACTAGCATGCACATAACGTATATAAACATTATGCACATCACATATGAACATTATCTTAGACAAAAACGACCTAATGGAATATTTTTTAAAACTAAAAAACTTAATTATATCAAATAAATATTACAAATTTATTAAATTTTTTAAACAAATTAAAGATCAAACCTAAAAATAAAAATATAAAAATATTTCTTGTGAATTGACTGCTATCGAACAACATGCTAAAGAGAAGATATTAAAAAGATGAAGAATTTATAAACCAATTTTATATTTTTGAAAATTCATTAAAGATGGAGTTGGAAAAATAAACTACAAGATAAAATTTGATAAAAGTAAATATAGTGAAAGTTTCTATATTTTTGCACATAAAAAAATTAAATTCTCAAATTTATAAAAAAAGGACATACATAGAACATTTAACACAACAAAAGTACACAAATTAAAAGTACATTTTGTCTTGAAAAAAGAAGTTACATTTCAAGGGTTTGTAATAGCAGCCCATAAGTACGGTCTTGGTTCTTTAAGTGGATGTAGAGCATTGAAGTTCCCTTTCAGAACCATATGTGAGTCTGAACCGTTCATTCAAGTAGTCCCCACTACGTATTGGAGGGAATCTGCATCAAACATTGACAAATTTCACAGCAGTGTCTTCAGTGTCAATGGAAAATTTAAGAAATGTACGCATATAAGCTTTTAGTAAAGACCCTTTCCAAAGAATAATGTTTGGTTCTGACACTTTTCTTTATCTGTGTATCAAGTGTATTTTGGTTTTGGATAATTTTCTCTAGTAAAACTAAAAAAAAATGTAAAAACACTTCTACGACAAAATGTATAAACTAATTTTAATTTACAAAAAATGACTCGTCCAGAGCTAAGTTAGTGCTCTACCTTTTCCCTCATTTACACAGAAGTATTTAAATTAACCAATAACAGTATATTTCAATAAGTTATTAAAAACATGTGTTTTTAGTATTTTTCTTTGTTATTATCATTCAGCCACCCTTGACCAACTCGCTGAGAGTTACATTTTTTAATATGGGAATATTTGAATGATAATATAAAAAAATTCAAGTCAACTTTATTTCCTTCTATTTTTTTTCCTTTTCTCTTTTTATGAAACTCTCATTGCTTATTTCCTGGTTTCAGCCTGACTGGTTGAAAATTTCCTAATAGAATATAGGTTTTTTTTTCTACCTGGGAGGAGATGATTCACTGCAGCAACTTTCAAAGCATTCCACCATACAGTCTGAGGATGGATCGAAGAAGAATGCCACCTGAAGAATTGCACATTACTCATTCACATTTTCCTGAAATGCTCTAGAAGACAACATCAGAATGCAGAAAAAAGATGAATTTTTTAAGTAACGCGTAGAAAGAACATCATTCTCACTATCTATGACATCAGAAAATTTCCTCGTTCATTCTTTTAAGAAGTCATAAAAACTTAAACATTAAGACTCCTTGAAAAGATATCATCAACATCTGATACATTACTTCAGTGGATAAAGCATAACCTAAACTAACTGGATAAAGCATATCCTACGAAAAATACGAAAAAAAAAGTATGTAACTTAAAATTTATAAAACATGAATAGCATTGAATTAAAAAGAATAGAAACAGTGCGCTGACAATGTAATTATGTAAAAAGGGACGCTGACAATGTAATTATGTAAAAAGGGAGTTTATACTATTTTCCAATGAAAGATTGACATGTATTTATTAACTTATATAATACCTACTTTAAACATCTTGCCTATCGTAATTTCTGATTAATTCATAATGTTAAAATCAACAGTAAGAGTATAAAAATTAAGCTCTAAAAAAGAAAAAGGCTAAAATATGCAAAATTTTGAAACAGATTCGTAGAAACCACAAAATATTCGTGTGTGCATGGGAGAGTGCGGAAGACATCCTCGGTTCAGTGTCCCTGTGCCTAAAAACTCACTTGACCCATAGAGCTTGGGGATCACGTAAACATCTCTAACTTAACATCGCTTATCAAGTGTGAAGCATACTTCTTTTTGGTTTGCACGAAGAGAAATTTAAAGGTATAAATTCTATTTATTCTCTCCTACCCTCTGAAATAAAATGCCATCATGACTATCATTCAAAGTAAAAAATAACAATAACACAAAGCAACAGTGAAGTGTCTAGTAATTACAGAATAACGTTCTTTTCCTGTTGACATAACCCTATGAAGTGTTGACCTGCAATAGTAATGACAAAAACTGAGAATGATATCTACCAGAATGGTAGCAGACTAAGATCTTAATATATATAAAAAACAGATTGAGAAGCTGCTCAATTATTTCATTGGTAAAAAAATAAAAGAAAAAAAGTCTTGTTGGATGTGGATACCTGTACAAACAATTTGTCCATCTCTCCATCAAGTCTCCAATGTTCACTATTAAGGCCCTGTAGATACAAACCGCAAACACCTAAGGCTAGGAAAGAAGAGCAGAAAAAGTGCAATTTTTTGTGGAACTGTAGTCTAGAATCTCTATATAATAAAGATAGATTCAAAATTAGTAATATACTATTTAATTAATCATGAACTCACCCTTCTACATGCGGCACATCCTCCCAGACTTGAGGCTCCCTGAGCTTATCCTTGGAGATCTATAGTGTAAAATCTCAAGCCTTTAATTGTATGAAATTATGAATTCAAAATATTGAATAGAATTTATGGATAAATAACAATGAGCTCTAATAAACAAAGTATACGTGAGAAAGGAAGCATGAAATGGGGTGTACGAAAGTAAAATAGGAGGGGAGGGTAGGGCACGTATACCCCTAGAGGAGCACCACGTCAAAACAAAGGTATTTCAAGAAGAGGGAAAGGAAATGACAGGAGATGAGCATGTTAGTAACAAACTGGACGGGTGGTGGTCCACAAATGGAAAGGAAGATTCACCATACATGAGGAAAGAGGAAAGAATGCACTGTTCATTTGGTCAGTTTTCAGCATCTATGCAAAATCACCATTCAAACCATCAAATTTTGTTGAATTTAGAAGTGGACCAGTGATTTTCTGTTGTGGTCCTTTTCATTGCTGTTTAAGTGTTTGCACACATAAAAAATGATGATATAAACTTGTTTGACGTATCAATTAAGCTTTGCACCACTGCCAATCATTTTTTACCCTGAAACCACCATTTTCAGTCACCTTTTCTGGTGCAGAATGCATTTTTTGTGCTGTTTGGCATTAGCCATATTCTAATTATCATTTTTGGATTGGCAAAAGCTGGGTTTATGTTTCCAAATACAATTACATGATTAATACACTGTAAAGCAATCATAAAAAGCAATTCAAACCCTGCAATCCAGTTTTGAAAGGTCAAAAAAATCAGCAAACACAAAATCTGCATTTCATTGGAGCATTTTGTCAAACAGTTTGGCTTTTTCATCAAACACTTTCGCTGCACATGAATTTAATCCTGGTTTGAGTTTTTTCTTGCTTGTTTAATCTGTTCTAGAGCTTATCCTAGGTTCCTTTTGTGTTCCTTCTTTTATTTCATACTTCAAGTCATTTGAATTCACCATTTTTGGCTTCCAAAGGTGCTTTCCAATCTGGTTTTGAGTAATTAAACTCTGGTGAAGTAAAATGTTTTGGTGCTCACTGTTTTTTCTGGTGTGTATGGATGTGTGACGTCTTGGTGAAGTTTCTAAAGTCCAGACACCTTGCTCCAAGGGGGTAGCATCTTAGGAAGTGGAAGATTTGCTAAATTGGCCACAAGCTTGCAACTCAAAGTGCCTTTTCTTTTGCTGGTTCAGCAGCGCTTCTACAGCAACCACAAAACATTTTTCTCACCAATTTGGAACTGCACAAGCCAGCTGCTGCAGATTCACTTTTGTTTGTTCTTTGTAAACACATTTTCATGTATACTTGAATCATTGTATCACGGAACCTTTGTAGTTTAATTACTTTTTACATTTGAAACTTAAGTGGCTTGGGAAAATGCTTTTCAAGCAATTCCAAGTGCACCTTTGAACATTGTAATAGTCTAGTTCCGCATCTTAGTGTGAAAGTGTGTCAAGGGGCTCCAAATGTCACTTGCACTTTCACTTAGGGTCGTCTCTCATTTTCCTTTCCATTTGCATTACTTTACTTTCCTTTGCTTGATTGACTTTTATGTTTTAAGTCTCCGTGATACCTAGGAGCGCGTTTCATTTAGATAAACCTTCATTTGGTTTCTAGGTGCATATTTCATCTTGCATTCAAAAAGATTTTGAAAGATTTCTACCTAGAAACTAAGGTAAGAAACAACCAAAGACACTCTAGCTAGGAAGGACAAGGTTCTTAAGCTTGTCCATTTGTGACTCACCTCTCTTTCCTGGGAGCTATTTGGTTTATTTTACCTCTAGAATCTTTCTAGAAATCCTTCTCCAAGAAAGTATAAAAAAGTTTTGTGAACCGTTTTCGACTCTATACTTGTGCAAGCCTTTTAAACTCTTCTGAAAACATTTCTTTCTCACTTCACAAGTATGAGTCACTCAAGTGTGCAAGGGAGTATAAAAAATGATTGTGAGAATGTGCAATTAAGTGAGGAGCTTCATAGAACTCAAGCTCAACTTAATAGGACTGAAGTCGAGCTTAATAGAACTCAATCTGAGTTTCAACTAGCTCGACAAGAGATAAATGAGCTTAGACAGATGGTTACTAGCCTCACTCTCAATCAAAGGGGTCAAAATCATACTGAGACTTCCCATAGGCAAAACCATGATCGTGGTGATCATTCCCATCATAGTGATCAAAATAGTGGTCATCATAATGACTACTATCAACACCAACCTCGAAGACACCACCATCATAGAGATCATTATGTGGAACCAAAACTTGACCTTCCCCCCTTCTATGGCCGAGATAATGTAGAGGAATACTTTGAGTGGGAGATGAAGGTCGAACAAATTTTCGAGTGTTACCACATAGATGATAGGAGGTGAGTGACCTTAGCAACATTGACTTTTCAAGGGGCCACTCTATACTGGTGGACATCAGTGATCAGAGAACAAAGGATGCATGGCGACTACACCATACAGTACTGGAATGAGCTAAAAGTCGTCTTGCATCGAAGACATGTCCCAGCATACTATGCAAGGGAGATCATGGACAAGCTCCATCGACTCCAACAGAGAAACATGAGTATCGAGGAGACAAAAAAATGGAACTACTCATGTTAAGAGCTGGCATCAAAGAAGAAGAAAGATTCACCATAGCAAGGTTCCAAAGCGGCCTTAACTACGAGATCTGTGATAAGGTTGAACTTTTACCTTATTTAGATCTCAATGATTTCGTACAGCTATGTGTGAGGGTGGAAGAGAAGAATAGACGAAAGGCTTCCACCAAGAGGACCTACCCTACTGCCTCTACATATAGGAAAGATCCTAAGAGGGAGGGTAGTTCTTCAAGGTATGAGGAAACCCGAGAGAGAGAAAAAGAACGGGTCAAGGGAAAAGAAAGAGAGTTGACAAAAGAGAAGGAAAGAGAGAAGAGAAAAGAGAGAAATAAGAATCACAAAGAGTCCACACGTGAATCTAAGGGTAGGGAGACCCGGTGTTTTAAGTGTGGGGAACGGGGACATTATTCTACTGAGTGTCATATCAAGAGATCAACCTACATGCTTGAGCATGGTAGTGATACTGAGGAGTCTTCCTCAAGTGAGTCTGAGATCTCTACGTCTAACGAGGAACATGAGACTCCACCATGTGATGGAGATTTACTTATGGTCAGACGACTCCTTGAAACAAAGCATGTTGAGCTAGAACAGACTCAACGAGAAAACCTATTCCACACACGTTGTAAGGTTTTGAACAAAACTTGTTCTATGATTGTGGATAGTGGTTCTTGTTGCAACGGTTGTAGCTCTAGAATGGTTGAAAAGCTAGGCTTAACTACTATTCCTCATCCAAACCCTTACAAACTTCAATGGATCAAAGAGGATGAAGGGATAGTAGTAAAGGAACAAGTAAGTGTACCTATATCCATTGGCAAATATGAAGATCAAATCATTTGCGATATTGTTCCAATGGAAGCTGGTCACATCTTACTTGGACGTCCCTGGAAATTTGACAAACAAGCTTTGCATGATGGGGGTCACTAATAAGATAACCATCCAACATAAAGGCAAAAAGATTATTCTAAGTCCTCTTACACCTTCTCAAGTGAGAGGATCAAATAATCCTTAAGAAAAAGTTGGATGCTGAAAAAAAAAATGAAAATAAAAAAGATTCAAACGAGAAGAATGTGAGTTTGGTAGGTCATGCATCGACCAAAGATTTTGTCCATACAAAAAATTCTAAAAATCTTTTTTCTTGGACAACCTCATTTTCTTCTCTACGAGGCACTTGTATCCGTAAATTATCAACTTGATTCTCTACCCAAAGGGTTACAAAAGCTCTTAAGAGAATTTGATGATCTTTTTCCTACAAAGGTTCCACGTGGATTGCCACCTCTTAGAGGAATCGAACATCAAATTGATTTGATTCCTGGAGCTAGCCTTCCCAATAGGCCAGCTTATAGGACTAACCCTACTGAAACAAAAGAAATAGAGAACCAAGTTAATGATTTATTAGACAAAGGGTGGATCCAGAAAAGCTTTAGTCCTTGTGCGATGCCAATGTTGTTAGTCCCAAAGAAAGATGGGTCATGGAGGATGTGTACTGATTGTAGGGCTATCAACAACATCACTATAAAGTATAGGCACCCTATTCCTAGATTGGACGACATGTTAGATGAACATCTTCACCATGTTAGGAAAGTCTTGATTGTGCTTAGACAACATCATCTCTTTGCCAATTTTGACAAATGTACTTTTTGTCAAGAAAGTGTAATTTTTCTGGGATTCAAAGTTGGGAAAGACGGTGTTCATGTTGATCCTAAAAAGATCAAGGCTATCCAAGAGTGGCCTGTTTTGACAACAGTAGGAGAAGTAAGAAGTTTTCTCGGTCTAACTGGTTTCTATAGACGTTTTGTGGAAAATTTCTCTACTATTGCTGCTCCCCTCAATGAGCTTATAAAGAAAGATGTGCCATTCAAATGGGGTGATCGACAAATTTTAGCCTTTGAGACCTTAAAGCATAAGTTAACACATGCACCCATTCTACATTTGCCTGATTTTTCCAAACCCTTTCAAGTAGAATGTGATGCATCTGGGGTTGGGATAGGAGCAGTTTTAATTCAAGAAGGTCATCCCATTGCTTACTTTAGTGAAAAACTTTGGGGACCAACTTTGAACTATCCCACCTATGACAAAGAGTTATATGCCCTCATACGAGCATTGAAGACTTGGGAGCATTACTTGGTATCAAGAGAATTTATAATCAACACTGACCATGAATCTCTCAAGTATCTAAAAGGGCAAGGAAAATTAAACAAAAGACATGCACAGTGGATAGAGTTCCTCGAGCAATTTCCATATGTCATCAAACATAAAAAGAGGAGTACTAATGTTGTTGCGGATGCTTTATCTAGGCGCCATGCATTATTAGTCACTCTAGGATCACAAATCCTAGGCTTTGATGACATCAAACAACTTTATGAAACTTATCCTACATTTGCATCCACTTATGCATCTTGTCTTAAGAAGCCATTTGATAGATTCTATTTGTCTGAGGGGTATCTTTATAACAAAGGAAAACTCTGTATACCCCAAGGATCCATTCGAAAGCTTCTTATAAAAGAAAGTCATGGCGGAGGACTCATGGGCCATCATGGAGTTGATAAAACTCTAAATATTTTGAAAAGTAAATTTTATTGGCCACACATGAGAATAGACGTCCAAAAGCATTGCTCTAGTTGTATAGCTTGTTGTCAAGCTAAATCCAAAGTTATGCCTCATGGACTCTACCTTCCTCTTCCTATAGCTAGTGCCCCTTGGGAGGATATTAGTATGGACTTTGTCCTTGGATTACCCAGAACTCAAAAGGGGTTTGATTCTATCTTTGTGGTGGTTGATCGATTTAGAAAAATGGCTCACTTCATACCTTGCCACAAAGTAGATGACGCTAGCTATATTGCAAGACTCTTCTTTAAAGAAGTAGTCAAATTACATGGCTTACCCAAAACTATAGTTTCTGATAGAGATGTTAAGTTCCTTAGCTATTTTTGGAAAACATTATGGGCCAAGCTAGGAACTAAACTACTATTTTCTACTTGACACAAACTGATGGGCAAACCAAAGTAGTAAATAGATCTCTATCTACTCTATTACAGGTAATGTTAAGAGGTAATCATAAGAATTGAGATGATCATCTACCTCACATAGAATTTGCTTATAATAGAGTAGTCACAAGACTACTAATCTTTCTCCTTTTGAGGTTGTCTATGGTTTTAACCCTCTCACACCTCTTGATCTACTACCTCTTCCAGAATCATCTTCTTTTCTTCATAAAGAAGGAGTTTCTAAAGCAGAGTTCATCAAGCAGTTACATGAAAAGGTTAAACTCCATATTGAAAAACAAACTCAAAAATATACCGAATACAACAACAAAGGGACAAAACAAGTAATTCTTAAAGAAGGAGACCTAGTTTGGCTTCATTTGAGAAAGGATAGATTTCCCTCTCAACGCAAGTCCAAACTTAGTTCACGAGGTGATGGTCCTTTTTAAGGTGGTCAAGAAAATAAATGACAATGCATACATGTTAGACCTTCCTGAGAGTTATAATGTCAGTCCCACTTTTAACATCTGCGACTTAATTCCTTTCACAGGAGATGCCCAACAGGTACAAGCAGATCTGAGGACAGATCATTTTCAAGAGGGAGGGATTGATGGAGGACCATCCAAGATACATATAGGACCTCTTACAAGAGTCATGGCTAAAAAGATTCAAGCAGAAGAAGGACCACTTTCTACATTACTCCTATGGAGAATCCATTATTAATCCTTCTTCTCTTTAAATAAATACATTTACATTGTTTTGTAGGTCACCAATAAAGGTTGGAAACCATGCTTATACATCTTAGAAGGCTTGCCAAGCAAAGGAGAGCAAAGGAAGCAAAGAAGAGTGCATGTTCAATGATTTCCAGATTGGACAGGATGACTTCCGGATTGAGTTTCCAAAGGATTTTGGCTTCCGGATTCTACAGCACGCCCAGCCACCTGCAGACTGCGCCCAGCCACTGCGAACCAGCTTTTTCTCTTTAGCACGTTTTCCTCTAGCTTCCTTCCCCTTTGGAAGGCTGTCTGAGCTTTAGAATCTTCATACACTCATCCAACCTCCACTGAACATTTCCCCAAACACTTGGCGCGCACCAGATTCTTCATCCAGTTCCTCCAGTCTGCTGCGTTCGTTCTGATCTGTGGAGAGCTCTACCTTGAAGAGTGGAGCCGCTCCTATCAATTAAAAGGTCTAGGTGGGAGTATCTGGTCCAGAGGATGTTTCCTTTGCAGTTATTTTTTCTTCCTTAATTTTTTTTTCTACTCAAATTCTGATAGGTTTCTGAATAGGAAACCCTATCTAAACACACAATCGAACACAAACACACAGAAAAGTAAGTATAAACTGTATGTTTTATGTATTTCAATATCGTATCTCCACACTCCAACCTCCCAGAGAGCCTAAAACTCTCCCCTCCACAGGATAAACGTGATCTTGTCTTTACACTAACAATTCAAAAAGTGTCCAAAACAGAATACATCAGCTCTTTTATAGGAGCTTTATTTCCCGCCCAATATCCTAAAGCAGTTATAACTACCTAGCACTTCTCCCCCGCTTTATTTCTTTTTCTCTTTCTTTCATAAACTATCCACTTCCTATCAAATTCTGATCTAATCAGAATCTTGACACACGGAGATAGGATCCCCAGCTAGTAAGGAGTTCACCTCCACTTCCTCTCCCTAATTACCAGGGACATAGCACAATAATAAAACAGAAAGCATACTATAGGTAAGAAGAGAACCTGCAGTCCAGGAACGCCATCAGTCATTAGGAGAGTGACCATGCCATAATCTGAATGAGGAGAGGCACCACATATCTGTTCACCAGAGACCAATTCACCTAATGAAATTGCAAGGCATATCACCAAAAGTAAAAGGTTACACAGGATAGTTGGTTTGAAAACCTGGTTCCTACTAATATAACGGCATAAAGAACTTCAGAATATATTATAAAACATAAACTTCAAGTATTTCCAAAATAAACAAGCACATTATAAATATACCATACATTTCATTAAAAGTATTACATTATGTATTTCAAAATCGCATATGGAATGCTGCTACATTGATGTACATCATAGTTCAGGCCTAAAAATACTTGAAAATGTTCCCTTTTTCAACATTCTGATTAAGAGGAAATTACAGTAAATAAAATAAAGATGAAGTCAACATGAAAGATAAAATTTGAAGTGTGCTAACGAATACATGAATGGATTTGTGGGAAAGGTGCTTTGCGGATCTTTAATATCCAGAAGAGCAAGATAAATGCTAAACCTGGATAATGCAGTAGGCGGAGAAAAGCTGCTGGTTTGTTTAAGGCGCCTATCTTCTCAAAGTAATCTTCGTCCAGATTCAAGGACATGGCAATCAGAGACAACAGGTTTTTTCCAGCAGCCCTGGGGTAGATAAGAAGAATATGTAAATTCTAAATTAAACAAAACAAAAGACAACGAGCATGTGATTGCCTGGCACAGGCGAACCATCCTTTCCTTCAGTATATAGCCACATATAGCACACAAGCACATTAACTCACAATGAAAAGATGCACGAATAAAGCTCTAAATAAATACAACGGCCCGAAACCCCTCGTGCCTACATATTTGTTAAATTTACGAAGAAATCAACATGCTATTGGCACTGTTTGGAACAAAACCTAAAAGCAACAAATGTTGGACATGTATATTTGCCTACAAATAACGACTTACAGTACATGTTTGATATCAGAAATTCTTTTGAGGAGCTAATTAAACTCACAGTAATTTCCAGTATAAAGATTCCATTGAAGGTTTCCAGTTTGGCAGCAATTCTGGAGTGTCCTTGCCAGAAAAAATCTCAAATTAAGCTTGCGTTAAAACAAACCGTGTGCACAAACTATAGTACAGTATCCATTCCAAATGAATTGGATGCAAAGGAACGCCATACCTTCAGAAGGCCATTGATTCAGATGAGCAATAGAGGGATCTTCTACAGGACCAATGTAGTAGCTCTCTTTTGGGTCACCTGTTACCAAGGACATACACAGTTTTCTTTCAAAATTAATTCTGCTTAAAATTGATTTTGAAGTAATGTGAAATTAATTGAAGTCGAGATTAATTTTAGATACTTTTCAAAAAAAATAAAGAAAGAAAGAAAGGAAGAATACCTTTTGATAGTGAAGTAACATGAAGAGTCTCGGAATATAGAGGAGTGTAGCCTCTATATTCCTTGCGCGCCAAGTCCATCTTTTGTTGGAGCGGAAGTGAGAAAAAGTGAGCACTTTGGTTGAAGACTTTCCTCAAACACTGGGTGTCCACCCCGTGGTTCACAAGGTAAAAGAAACCATACTCCACACATGCCTATTCGTTCGTCGCATAACAATACGGTATCTGTGAGAAACACAAACAGATAAAAGAGAAGGGAAGGGTACGAGTTGAAAACCTGACGGACGGAATCCGCCGCCGAAAGACGGTGGGGCGAAGAGAGGTCTATGATCGGAAGACTCGCAGCCATTTCCGCTTCTAACTCAATCAATCCTCTGTCTTATGTTGCACCATTGAATCATGTCAACATCAACCCAATCCAAATCTTTTTCTTTTCTTTCTTGTCTACATCATCAAAATATTATTTTCATTATTCGCTATTTTAAAATACAACAAAAACCATGATATAGTCTCATGTTATTGTCATTCACCTGCACCCACCTACTACAACTACCTCTCTGCGTCATCGTCTATTCTTTCTACTTTCTCTACATTTTTCTTTGGGTGGGTTTTTCAATTTAATCTATTTTCTAAAATAAATAGTTAATATCTTATATCAAATTGATGCTAACACGAAGCTGTTCATTGAGAACTTACATGTTCGTTTTCGTTTTTGTCAGTACAATAATTTTGGGTGATGGGATGTCACTTGTTTTCATTTACAAGAAAATCGATTTTAATTTTTAAATGATGAGCAGTATGTAATTTGTCACCATTAATTGAAGAAAAATTAAACTAATTTCAACATGTAAAAAATAATTAAACAAAATTAAAAAATCATTTGAGACAAACCAAAATGATAAAAATATCCTTAATGAAAACGTGTTTGTTTAGTGATTTAATATAAAAACTCATACTACTCCAAAAGTGCTTACAGTATGTTCATCAACTAAGCTGATATAGTATCGCCTAAGTTGGATGGTCTTACAACTGTGTTGAAGCCATCTTCACAGTCCTACTGTACAATTACCAAATTAAATAAAAATTATGAAGTAAATTTTTAGCCTATACTTATATTTCAAATTAATTTATGAAGCCTAATAGTATGTTTAAATCTAAGTTAAAATCCGACTCGCTTAAAATATTTTGTTGATGATGTAGTTTGAGTTCGATAAGATTCTTTAAAATATAAAACTTGAACTTATTTATAATTTAGCTTGAGAATGATTTAGTGGAAGTATTTTATACGTTGAGTAATATGAGTTAAATGGGTCGAAAATAAAATTAAAAATTAACTTTTAAATATTTATAAATTTCGGTTGAGAATAACTTAGTCCAAAAATAGGATTTTTTTTATATAAATAGGCAAATTGTAACAGGATTTTACGCATCTAGGCAAAAAAAAATTAATTTACGGTTTTAGACAAGTCGTAGGAGGTCCAGACAACTTCAAATGAAGAAGTTGTGTCCCCTTACACCACTTCACCTTGACACAATGGTCAGAGGTGAAGTCGTACACCCAAAAAATGATTTTAGGGCCTGGTAATCGATTATCATGCCTTGTAATCGATTATAGCATGCTGAAATCGTACATGAGGCACTTATAATCGCTGTAATTGATTACCAAGAGTGTAAATGGACAAAAACTCTTTGGTAATCGATTACATTTTTGTGTAAAAACAGATTTTTTTTACATTGACATACTTAAAAAAAACAGATTTTTTTTACATTGACATACTTTTTTAACGTATGTTTGACAATTCTGATTACTCATACTTGTTTTAGAGAAAAAACAAATTTAAATGATCATTAATTTAGTGTAAAAACAAATTAAAGCCTTAAAAGAAATTTTATAAACAATATTGATATTATTTTATTAATTGATGAAGGGATTACAAAAAGGTAATATTGAACAAAAAGTTATTGACGATATGGACATGTTCCTCTATGATGACCTTCGTTACCTAGTAAGAACAATTTTTTGGTTGATAGGAGGTGGATTGATCCATCTCGTTATAGATTCTATTGGTAGTTGGCCTTTCAGATGCCTTGCGTCGCATTTGAGGATTTGGTATGAAGTTTGGACTGGTATACACAAACCAATAATCTTCATTTCGAATGGGGTGAAATTGTATTTCGTATGCCTTATAAATATTGTTAAGACTGTACAGTGGATCAATAGATCGGGTTAATAATATATGCGAATATGCAAAAACCACAATCTGCCTATTTACGTAAAAAAATTCCAATAATAACTTGATTCTGAGCTTTACACATTGAGATCAAATTAAAAGCTAATTTTAAATCTAATTATAGACATCAATCTAACATAAACTTAGCTTAACTATTTTACAATATAAGTTTGAGATAATTAGTCATGATTGAAATTAAAGATCGAATTTCAACATATTTATAAATCTAATTAGTAGATAAAAACTTGGTCAAATTATTTTATAGATTGAATTTGAATTAATAACTTTTCACAGTCGAATTTCAATCTAAAAAATTAATTAAGTTTATACTTAAAAGAATTTAATATGTTTTTTTTAAAATGAAGTTTGAAGTACTTTTTGAGCTATTTTTTACTTAAGCCAGTTTCAAAGTGAAAATTGAATAAAAGACATTGAGTCAAATTTTGTAAGGATTGAAATACAAACCTAAAAGATTAAATTTGAGCAAAAAGGTAATGTTAACAAATTTTAAAAGAGAAAAAATTTACTTAATGATTGTAATTATTATGATAATCTAGAAAAAATGGGGGTGGTTTTTAAAAGATAATTTAAGAGTATTTTAATAATAAAAGGTTGAAATTATAAATAAAATTTTTATAAAGTAAAATTTATTTTATAAAAATCATAATTTTTTTAGATTTTTTTTTCTAAACTTCTCTTCTACTTTTTTTTTTTTAGATTTATAACCTTAATCTTCATTATTATGAAGATCAAGGACCATGTCATTGCTCATAGTAAAGAGCTTTAAACATCCACTAGATTATATTAAACAACAAAGTAAGTTCACTCTTTCTTAGGTGATTTTGGCTCTTTAAGTTCGTATGTGCATTATAAGACAATTCATGTGACATAAATGTGCTCAAAGAGAATCTTTGTTCCTCTGTGATCATGATTATATATTTAAATTTCTAATCGAGGTTTTTTTTTGTTTAGTTAGGACATCTTGTGAGAAATAGAGGTCTAAGGAGTAAAAATGATAGTTTAATCAAGGTAAGGGGAGTTAATTATCATAATCTTTGCATGTTTGATTATTATTGTCCAAATAGATGAATTAGAACTGTGTTGTGGTCTTTAAATTGTTGAGCTGCTTGATTTTGGTTTGAATGGAGTGATATGTTTGATTGGGGTTTTTGCTTGTGGGACTGATTTGATTGTGTTTGAATCATCCAATATACCTTCTCTAAGGTGAACTAAATAATGAAATTCCCAATAAAGAGAAGTTAAAATGACCTAGAGTGAAAGATTGAGTGACCTAACACAATTGAATTGGGGTTGTTCGCTGATACAACATTATGCGATACCACATGACTATCGGGCACTACCCCAAAAACGCAAGTTAGAGAGCTCTAGAGGTTCAGGATGTCGAGTTGCAGAATGGGTTGGCCATGGCCTGTAGCACATTTTACCGAAAGTGAAGTTGAACATCTAGGGTGGCCTATGTGGCTCATATCAACCGTGATGACAGGTCCCAATGAAGAAGAAGATGTTGATGGAAAGAATTAAGAAGAAAAGTGGCCACCATCACTTAGGCCACTACATGTCAACTGGGTTTCTGCAATTATCTATTATTTAATTGTTATTTTTTTACAAAGATAGAGAAAATGAGTAAAATCAAAAGATGAAGACCATTTATCGTGATGTGATATGACTTGTATTTTTATCAAATTGTAAATTCAGGTTTATAAAGTTTGACTCAAGTTTTTACAATGTAGAAAGTTTAACTTGGTGAAACAATAATGATGAATGCTATATAATAAGAGTAGTTAAAAAATACACTCTAATTATGGTTGTGAGAGTGAAAACAAATACAAATGTTTGATGAAAATGAAACAAGGAAACTGAAATTGAAGTGAAGATCCAAAAAGAGAAAGTGGTGGTTCACGCATTGATGAGTACCCATCTTAGAATTTCATGTGAGAGCCCCCTATTCCAACATAAGTCACAATTTTTCTTAAAAGAAAAAAAAGGCACACTGACTCGTCAGCCTGTCTTACCCATGCTGCATTTTCTTACCCATGTGGTCTTAACGGGTTGGTCCAATCAGACCTGTTTTCAATGAACCAAAAATGGGTTGAACCAAAACAAGTTGGGTTGACTCGTTTTGTCACCCTTACTATTTTGAGAATTTTATTTTTCTATGTATAAAAAAAGGGTTTGCAAGTTAGAAGTATGATATGCAAGTTAACTTGTTTGAATGATAATGGATGATATGAGAGTGGCATGGTGATGGTTTATGCTAACTTGAATAGTGATGCGATCATGTCCAAGAGAGTATAATCTTTTCTAAATTTGAATATTCAAAGGGCACAACAAAAACAAATTAGAGAAGAATGCGGAATAAGAAAAAGATGGAGACACCACAATCTAGCAGATTGATAAGTCAAGCGAAGATTCATCACAAAGATATTAATATTTGATAAGAATAAGAGTTCTAATCCAAGAACCAAGAGAATCCTCTCTACAAAATGCAAATGCTTATACTAAGACTCAAAAGTGTCTACATATATTTTTGGTATCCCTATATATAGGTACAAATGTTTAAAGCACCTAAGAAACCCTAAAAGAAAGCCCAAAGACATTGAGTCCAAAAATAACTTGAAAAATTAAAAACAAAAACAAATTATTTGCAATTAAAATAAAATTACAATTTATTTAATTTCCTAAATTATTCTTCAATTGTACTGATGATCTTTATGTTCTTTAAATTCTTTCTACATGGAACATTATAAGATTCAAGGAGACGTGTTTTGATCTTTGACCTTGTCATATATCCTTTGAATTGCAAATGTTTTTTTTTTCAAGTTCTTCTCATATATGTTTTAGGAAATAGTTCTCTATCAAATAAAGTCTAGGTTGTATGCCAAAAATTCATTTGAGAAATATGATTCATTGACGTTATTATGTGAATTATATAAATGAAAATGGAAGAATGAGTTCCTAGTGTTGATGATGATGATTTCCTATTTTAGCTTAAAATTATTAGTATAAAGTATGGTTAACTTGTGAGTTATATAAATGTGGATATGTTATATGGAGAGGAGGAAATGATGAAGGGTATGAATGCTATAAAATGGTTCAAACTGTGGAGAATTTGTTGTGCAAGTATGATTCCATGGACTTGTGATGGTTTTGGAAGAATTAAAATGGATGAATGGGATGAAATGATTGGTCTATCGAATTATATGTGTTGTATGAAATTGGTGTGTATAAGGAAAAGTACAATGTTGGTTAATTTAGTATTATACATTGATTAGGGATACATATTCTTGTGAAGTCATCATAACTCTACTAGATTCATTGAATCATGTAGAGGATTGAGTCTAGGTGGTGAAAATTAAATGTTTTTATAGTGAGAATTGAGGTAATTGACCTTTTTTGGCAAGACTATAGGTAAGACTTACCCTGACATGATGGGATTGGGACCGTGAAGATTAGTAGGGTCTATCATGACATTTCTTTAATGATCTCACAACAAGTGCATGACTTCTAGTGTCTGAATCAATGCATAAATCCAAATTTGAGTCTAGAATTAATATATTTGTGAATTCCTTTATAATATAAATTATGTTGTTATGAATGCTTGATTAATGAAAATGTTAGTAGTTTTTGTATTGATGTAAGAGTATAAGTATTATAGATTGTTCAAAGTTATTATTAGCTCACCTTTCTTTTTCTATGTTGATTCTAATGTAGTTTCAGCACAAAGAGTAATGGAAAAATGCAAAAGTAGAAAAGCAGAAGTTAAAGGTGTCCAAATACATTATGTGTGACATTTCATACCAAATTGGAGCTATACAAGAAATACGTGAAGCATTTATGTTAAGACTATATGAAGCATGCTTATTTGAAATTGTGGATTCTTCATATACCAAATTGGTTTATATGAATGCAATGCATGCTTATTTAGAATTGTAGATTCTTCGTGGATTGTAACATGACTGTGAATATGTATGATATGTGATGTAAGAAGAATTTTAAGAAGTTATTGTAATTGTTATATTTAGTATATGTATTGATGTAAGGATTCTGTATTGAAGGTTATTCTAGCATTCTAATAACCATTAAATCTCAAGTAGAGAAGGGTGGGGTGTGAAGAGTAGGAAAATATCTTAGTCTATGGGTTTTTGTTTGGTCATAAATGTTTGACAGACTAACCTTGCGTGTGGTAGCTTGAGATTGTTCCCCTCCATACAAGTGCAAAACCCCTAGAGTTTGACATTAATACATGTATCTAGATGGTTAAGTTTAGGGTGAAAGATTATATAACTTAGGATTGGTTGATATAAATTGTATATGTACAATATCTTTGTTTCTGTTGTATGATCACTCTTTTTAGTAAATTAGCTAACCCTTTTGCTTTGTCTATTTGTATTAATGTTGTCTCTTTTGCAATAATCATAAAAATATTTTTAGACATTGAATGACAAAGGTGCTGACACGTAGAATAGTATAAGCAGTTTTATGTATATGAAAAAAACCCTGTTATACCTTTGATTTCATTGTAATAACTCTTAGTATTAATATATATATATATATATATATATATATATATATATATATTTATTTATTTTTGGTGCTATAAGAGGATAACTGTAAATTAAACACTATTAAAATGATATATTACATCATATAGTTACAATATGAATTTTACATCACCATTTTTTTATAACACATTATGTTAAATGTATTTATTTATTTATTTTTATATGTAATTGGTACGACTTAGACAACATAACATACAAATGATTATATATAATGGTTTTAGAAATTATGTAATATCTCCTGGACCTGAATTGAAATTTATTTTTGTTATCAGGTTTATTAGGATAGAAAGTACATTTAAATGTTTGTAAGAGAGAATAACCAAAGTGTTTGTAAAAATTAAATTTCAATGAAAGATAAAATTTATAAAATTTGTGTAAGAAGTTAGTTTATGATATAAACAATAGAATAAATAACTTGTTCCCAAATTGAGATGCATATAAGCATTATCCATGAAAAGCATATGTTTTTTCTTACTTTAACACACATTTATGGACGTATCTAACGTTTAATTTTGACTATAAATGTAACAAATGTTAATTAATTTCACTATGACATACTATATGTCAAAATTTTAAAATAAAATACGTTAAAAATTAATTTTGTGTTAGTGACATTTTTTACAAGTAGATGTAACAGTTAGGATCCCAAAATTTTGAAAAAAACTATAAAGGATGGTAAAACTTTTACCACCATTAATATGTAAGTATATCTGAAATATGCATCAATAAAAGGGAATGCAATATTTGCATTTTTATAAATAAGAAATAATAAGTCAAAAACATGTTTTTTTTTTTCACTTTTAAGTTTTGCCTTGAGTTGTGTGACCTTTTTAGAAGTTTGAAAGTCAAAGTAAATGGTAAGATATTCCAATTGTAAAAAGTGTGATCATACTTTACTATTCGTGTACTTGTATGTAGACTTGGTTATATGAATTTTAGAAGCCATAGAAATCAGTTGGTCTTCAGCACGTACCCATGAACCATTGTTGGAGTGATGACAAAGGATTAAATAATGATGATCCTATGATATTAATTGTATAACTATGATGAAGATATCAGAAGGAAACAAATATTTAGATAATAATGCACATTTTTGAACAGTATAATTTGTGAGACTTTATATAACACAAATCATAATTGAAATAAAAAAACATAAATAAAAAAAGTTTATTGTTATTTTACTTATTCAGTTCTCTCCCAGTTAAAATTAGTTTATGTATAGATTATTTTTCAGATTTTTTAATACAATATTTCTATTTTTTACGTTTAACTTATAATAATGATGTCAAACTTCATCTTTATTTTATCTCCTAATTAAAAATTTCTCCAATAAAAAAAAGTCACTTAATAATTAATATACTAATACTTTAATTATTTTTTTATTTGAAATGCTAATGTATATTACTACATTACTAAAATAAAATGTAAAATAGTTATATTGTTTTGAAAAGTGTCATATTATATCTTTCTAATGCATATTTATTATTATTTTAAATATTTATTTTATTGTAAGAAGAGACCAAATCCTCCGGAAAATATGTACACCATAAGGTAAAGTGATATTTCTTTTGTGAATTTCACAGTTTTCCTTATAAGTATGTTAACAAATAATTTAAAAGAAATAGTTGACTTTTGAATGTGAAAAGAACAAAAGTAACGTCATTATATTTCAAAAAAATGATGTCATTGCCTTCCTAGGATATAATTAACTCTTGAGAAGAAGCCCAAAGAAAACAATGACTTTCAGGTCACAAAGTTGAAAAGATCCTTTTTAGAGAAACTTCGTACTATCATTTATTTGGTTTAGTTCACAGTACATGATGCTGAAATAGTGATACAAAGTAGTTTACACTGTAATACATTCTTATGTTTTATTTAATTTTAATTGGAAAAATTATTATTAATTTTCAACTTATTGGATTAATATAAAACTGTTCAAATTTTCATAGAACCAGAATTGAGAGGAAACTAAGGTACACCAATACATGAAATCATGTCTTTTCTGTTTTAAAAAGAATATTTAAAAACATAATATAAAATATCATATTCGAATGATAAATTAAATATAAATGCGTATTTGGTATAAAGAGAGACTTATTGAGAGTTGCATAGATAAAAGGAATTGATCAAAGGAATTGATCGGTCTGAAGTTAGGTGTAAGACCCATGAAAAATATTTAAATTTAATAAATAGTTGTTTTATTTTTATTTTTATAAAGTTAATAAAAGTATGGTAAGAAAAAAATAAATTAAAATTTATGATAGGTAACAATAATAATAATTTCAAAGGAAGGAGTTTAAAAATTTGAGAATTTATTTTAAAAGTTAAAAAAAAAAATGAATAGTAAATAGTAAATAGTAAATAGTGAATAGTGAATAGTGAATAGTGAATAGTGAATAGTTAAAAAAAAATATTAAAATAAATTGTGGAAGAGGACACTCCACGTAGAATCAATTATTCAGAGATAAGAATGGTGAATAAAAAATAATTTTTGAATAGTAAAAATGAATAGTAAAAGTGAATAGTAAAAATGAATAGTAAAAATGAATAGTAAAATTTTTTGGCTATAAATAGCCAAGGGGGGAGGAGAAGATTTGCACCAAAATTCTAGGAAATTGTGAGAGGAGAGAGTTGGAGGAAATTCTAGTTGAAGAGGGGAAATTCTGGAAGTTTCTGGAGAACGGTTTGAGAAGAGGAACCTAAGTCTGGAATAGAGGTAAGGGGAGTTACATTTTGTTTGGTATTATTTTGAGTCTTGTATATGTTGCTTTTGGTTGATCTTAAATCTTGAGTGTGAAGTATTTTGTTTCTGTATGATTTTGAATTTTTGATGAGAACATGCTTTTGTGCTTAGATCCAAGTGTGATAGTTGTAAAATGTGATGTTGATTATGTTATGCATATGTATGCTATTAATTGCCTATGGATGGATTAGAAGTTGTCTAACCGGCTCTGCCAGATTCAACTTCTTGTTTCCCCATACTTTATATTGTTTTCCTTTTTCGTTTTTATTTTTGGAAGGATTAGAAGTTGTCTAACCGGCTCTGCCAGATTCAACTTCTTATTTCCCCAAACCTGTTATTATTCTTATTATTTAATTACGTTGTATTCTTGGAAGGATGAGAAGTTGTCTAACCGGCTCTGCCAGATTCAACTTCTTGTTTCCCCATACTTTATATTGTTTTCCTTATTCGTTTTTATTTTTGGAAGGATTAGAAGTTGTCTAACCGGCTCTGCCAGATTCAACTTCTTATTTCCCCAAACCTGTCATTATTCTTATTATTTAATTACGTTGTATTCTTGGAAGGATGAGAAGTTGTCTAACCGGCTCTGCCAGATTCAACTTCTTGTTTCCCCAAGAGTTTTTATTAAGTTTATTTTAATGATTGTCAAACATTTGATTCTTCTCCGTTGACTATTTATAGTAAGATTTTATTATTGTTAATTTGTTTGTAATATATTTATCTTGTATGATTTCTGTGTTGAATGTATTTTATGATGTTGATATGAAATTATGAATCTGAACATGATATGAGTTTTATGAGGAGATTTTGTAATAGTATGACATGAGTTGAGGAAAATGAGCATGATATGAGTCTCATGGAGAGATTCTATATTGGTATGGTATTAGTGTATATGTTGATGTTGAGGGTCCTGTTGTTGGTGGTTATCCTAAAACTCTAATAATCTTCCAGTATCAATTAGAGAAGGATGTGTTATGTGGTGAGAGTAGTAGGAGGTCCTAGTCTATGTTTATAGACATTAATGGATTAACCTTGTGGGTGATATGATATATTATATTTGGCCAAAATTTTTGTTGTTGAAATCACCACAAGTGCATGACCACCCGAGACTTCCATCAACATTATATCCGGATAATAGAGTCTAGAATGATAATTGCATTTTACATGAATTTATGGTGAATGTATTACGTATAGCAATAGTGTAATGTTTTTCTTTGAATGTTGCATGGTAGCTCACCCTTACTTGTTTGTTTGTGCCGGAAAAATCTTATTTTTGCGATGATCGTATAATGTTTTTGTTATACGGGAGCAGATGAGGGAACGACGTCTGAACCAATTCAAGTGAAGGAGGAAGCAGCAGAAAAATGAAGAATATTTTAAGAAAAAAAAATAAAACATAAATAAAATTAAGAGTGTTTTATTTATGTGTGAAATTATAATGTATTTCTAGTGTGAACTATGTTACTCCTAAATGGAGGATTGTAATATTGTACGATGTTTTCTTTATTAATGAAATAAATTTGGGTGTGAGATGTTTTATATTTTGGGGTGTTACATTTAGTGGTATCAGAGCGGTTCGTCCTTAAGACGACCTAAGAGTTGTGGATTAATCCTACAAACTCATATTATAACTCATAATAACAATAATTCTCTGTGTGAACAGAGAGAAATGGCTCGTAGACAACCCAACCGTGAAACCCCTGAGGTACCCAGCCTTGCAAGGGCTTTAGAATCTATCGCATCCGCTCTTCAACAACAAGGAGCTGCTTTAATGCAACAACACACAACGGCCCTACAACAGTTAGAAACGGCCAGACTAAATTCTGAAGCAAGCCAAAGACAACATGTGGAAACCTTAAGACAACTAGCCGAGAATGGAACCCATGTGGAAACTCAACCTCAGAGAGTTCAAGAATGGACCTTAGAAAATTTTCTGCAACATCGTCCAGCTATTTTTAATGGGAAAACAAGTCCGGATGAGGCTGATCTCTGGATAAGGAACATGGAAAAGATTTTTGAAGCGAAAAGGTGTCCACCCGAAACTAGGTTGGCATATTCTGAGTATCAGCTATCTGGGGAAGCAGTACACTGGTGGAACAACACAAAGCTAGTATTAGAGGAAAGCGGTGAGATTATCACTTGGGAAATTTTTAAGAGTAAATTTTATGCTGAGTACTTTCCGGACAGTGTGAGACATTTGAAAGAGGTGGAGTTCTTGCAGCTGGTGCAAGGCAACAAATCTGTAGCTGAATATGCAGACAGGTTCAAACACTTGGTTCGTTTCTACACCCAACCGTCAAATGAAGAATGGAGGTGCAGGAAATTCAAAAATGGATTGAGAGCAAACATTCAACTAGCTGTGAATCCTTTAGTTATTAAGGAGTTTGCTGCTTTAGTGGAACATGCCAAAGCTGTGGAAAGGTTAATAAGTGAGATTGAAGTTCAGAAGCCACCAAGGGTAGGAGGACCATCTGGGTCACGAGTTGGACAAAACATAAGGATCCGTCCTTATGAAAGACCGCAACCTCAAAGGAATCCTCATCAACAACAACCCCAACATAAAATAATCCAATTTACGTTGCGGAGGACCTCATCTGAAGACGTTGTCCACAAGTTAATATCACAACAAATGTTTCCTTTGCGGAGCAGAAGGACATTTTGCTAGAAATTGTCCCTCTAAAAGAGAAGCAACTCAACCTCAACAACCGATTCAACAGAGAAGGACTGACAATAGGCCCCAAGCAACTGGAAGGGTCTATGCTTTGACTGGAGCAGAAGCTGCAAAATCAGGTAATCTCATCATTGGATGTTGTATGATAGCTAGAGAGTTGAATGTGCTATTTGATTCTGGAGCGACACATTCCTTTTTGTCTGAAACTCTTATTCAAGAGTTGAACCTACCCGTGAGAGAGTTACAATATGATCTCATGGTATCTGCACCAGCCTCTAAACTGATAAAAACATCGAGGATGTGTCCTCAATGTCCAATAGTTATAGAAGGACGTAGGTTCAAAGTACATCTTATATCTTTACCCTTACAAGGTTTAGATGTAATCTTAGGAATGGATTGGTTATCTGCCAATCGTATCCTTATTGATTGTAGCAAAAAGGAGTTGATTTTCCTAATCCTGAAGAAGCGGAGTTGTTGTCAGTGCAACAAGTTAAAGGAAGTCAAAGAAGGATCTTCGTGTTTCGTTATCTTGACTCATGTGGAAGTCGAGAAAAATGAACAAAAATCGATGTTCCTATAGTTAATGAGTTTAGTGATGTGTTCCCAGAAGAAGTACCAGGACTGCCTCCTCAACGAGAAATAGAATTCTCCATTGATTTAATACCCGGAGCTGGACCAGTATCAGTAGCCCCATATCGAATGGCTCCGGCGGAGTTAATTGAATTGAAGAAGCAAATTGAAGAACTAATGGAGAAGCAATTTATTCGACCAAGTGTGTCACCTTGGGGAGCACCTGTACTTGGTAAAGAAGAAGGATGGAAGCTCTAGATTGTGTATCGACTACAGACAGTTGAACAAGCTAACCATCAAGAACAAATATCCTCTACCTAGGATTGATGATCTGCTGGACCAGTTGCATGGAGCTCAGGTGTTTTCAAAGATAGATCTCAGGTCTGGATATCATCAAATTTTGGTGAAGCCAGAAGATGTACAGAAGACCGCTTTTAGATCCAGATACGGACACTACGAGTATGTAGTTATGCCATTCGGTGTAACTAATGCTCCAGCTCTATTCATGGATTTCATGAACAGAATCTTTCAACCATTCCTAGATAAGTTTGTCGTAGTCTTTATAGATGACATACTTATCTATTCTAAGACTCAAGCAGAACATGTTGAACACTTAAGGACCATCCTTGGGATCTTGAGGGAGAAGAAATTGTATGCAAAGATGTCAAAATGCGAGTTTTGGATGCAAGAAGTGAAATTCTTAGGACATGTTATATCATCTCAAGGCATAGCGGTGGATCCAACAAAAGTTGAAGCAGTGTTGCAATGGGAAAGACCGAAGACTATAACAGAAATAAGGAGTTTTGTGGGATTAGCTGGCTACTATAGAAGGTTTATAGAGAATTTCTCTAGAATAGTAGCGCCTTTAACACAACTAACTCGTAAAGATCAACCTTTTGTCTGGACGGATAAGTGTGAGAAGAGTTTTTTGGAGCTGAAGCAGAAGCTGACTAGTGCACCGGTTTTGGTAATCCCTGAACCAAGTAAAAAGTTTGAAGTTTATTGTGATGCTTCTCATCAGGGATTAGGTTGTGTGCTCATGCAAGAAAGAAAAGTGGTGGCATACGCTTCAAGACAATTAAAAACTCATGAGAAGAACTACCCTACTCATGATTTGGAATTGGCAGCAGTGGTATTTTCCTTGAAGATTTGGCGGCACTATCTCTATGGAGCTCAATTTCAAGTATTCAGCGATCACAAAAGCTTGAAGTACTTATTCGACCAAAAGGAGCTGAATATGAGGCAAAGACGGTGGATGGAATTCTTGAAGGATTATGATTTTGAACTCCTATATCATCCAGGAAAAGCAAACGTGGTAGCCGATGCTTTGAGTAGAAAGGCAATTCATGTTTCTCATTTGATGATCAAAGAACAAGAGTTGGTGGAGAAGTTCAGAGATCTGAAGTTACAGATGGAGTTTGGAGAAGATTTCATTAGATGTAGTAGTCTGACTATATCTAGTGATTTTCTTATTTTAATTAAAGAGAAGCAATTGTCGGATCCTGGCTTGAAAAAGATAACAAAAATGATCGGTACAGAAAAGGCGAAAGAATTTAGGCTAGGATCTGATGATGTATTAAGATTCAGAAGTAGAATATGTGTACCAGACAATGCAGATATAAAAAGACTAATCTTTGAAGAAGGACACAAAAGTCGTTTTAGCATACATCCCGGTATGACTAAAATGTATCAAGATCTCAAGGAGTCCTTTTGGTGGCCAGGAATGAAGAAGGAAGTAGCACAATTTGTAGCGGCTTGTTTAATTTGCCAGAAGGCAAAAGTGGAACATCAGAGACCTGGAGGATTGCTACAACAATTAGACATACCAGAATGGAAATGGGATAGCATTGCTATGGATTTCGTCACCCATTTACCACGGACAATAAGAGGTAATGATTCTATCTGGGTTATCATTGACCGATTGACAAAAACTGCTCACTTTTTAGCAATAAATCTGAGAATGTCGATGGCTAAGTTGGCACAACTGTACATAAAAGAGATAGTAAGATTGCACGGCGTCCCTTCAAGCATTGTGTCAGATCGAGACCCAAGATTCACTTCTAGATTCTGGCAAACTCTACAGGAAGCTATGGGCAGCAAGTTACGAATGAGTTCTGCGTATCATCCCCAAACCGATGGACAATCTGAAAGAACCATCCAATCGTTAGAAGACCTACTCAGAACGTGTGTATTGGATCATCTGGGTAGCTGGGATGAAGTACTTCCTCTAGTGGAGTTCACCTACAACAATAGCTTTCATGCTAGTATTGGAATGGCACCTTACGAGGCTCTGTATGGAAGACGATGTCGAACTCCTTTATGCTGGTACCAGGACGGTGAAAAGGCTCTGATAGGACCTGAATTACTACAACAGACCACAGACAAAGTAAAGTTGATACGAGAAAGAATGAAGGCTTCGCAGAGCAGACAAAAGTCATATGCTGATCAAAGGAGGAGACCATTGGAGTTTGCAGTCGGAGATCATGTCTTTTTGCGGGTGACTTCAACTACAGGAGTAGGAAGGGCTCTTCGTTCGAAGAAACTTTCTCCTAAGTTCATTGGTCCATATCAAATTTTGAGAAGAATTGGGCTTGTCGCTTACGAGATGGCGTTACCTCCTCAGTTAGCCAAACTCCATCCAGTTTTTCACGTTTCTCAACTAAGAAAATATGTTCATGATCCTTCTCACATTTTAGAAGTAGAAGATATTGAAATCAGAGAGGATCTATCTGTAGAAGTGCAACCTGTTTGTATAGAAGACACTAAAACCAAAGAGCTTAGAGGGAAAACTATCAACTTAGTGAGAGTAGTTTGGGATAGAAAACAGGTGACTCTACCTGGGAATTAGAAGATGATGTAAAACATTCTTATCCCCATCTTTTTTTGTGAAGTGTCGAATTTTCGAGGTCGAAAATTTTTGTTGTTGGGGAGAATGTAAGACCCATGAAAAATATTTAAATTTAATAAATAGTTGTTTTTTTTATTTTTATAAAGTTAATAAAAGTATGGTAAAAAAAAATAAATTAAAATTTATGATAGGTAATAATAATAATTTCAAAGGAAGGAGTTTAAAAATTTGAGAATTTATTTTAAAAGTTAAAAAAAAAAATGAAAATAGTAAATAGAATAGTAAATAGTGAATAGTGAATAGTGAATAGTGAATAGTTAAAAAAAAATATTAAAATAAATTGTGGAAGAGGACACTCCACGTAGAATCAATTATTCAGAGATAAGAATGGTGAATAAAAAATAATTTTTGAATAGTAAAAATGAATAGTAAAAGTAGAATGAATAGTAAAAATGAATAGTAAAATTTTTTGGCTATAAATAGCCAAGGGGGGAGGATGAAGATTTGCACCAAAATTCTAGGGAAATTGTGAGAGGAGAGAGTTGGAGGAAATTCTAGTTGAAGAGGGGAAATTCTGGAAGTTTCTGGAGAACGGTTTGAGAAGAGGAACCTAAGTCTGGAATAGAGGTAAGGGGAGTTACATTTTGTTTGGTATTATTTTGAGTCTTGTATATGTTGCTTTTGGTTGATCTTAAATCTTGAGTGTGAAGTATTTTGTTTCTGTATGATTTTGAATTTTTGATGAGAACATGCTTTTGTGCTTAGATCCAAGTGTGATAGTTGTAAAATGTGATGTTGATTATGTTATGCATATGTATGCTATTAATTGCCTATGGATGGATTAGAAGTTGTCTAACCGGCTCTGCCAGATTCAACTTCTTGTTTCCCCATACTTTATATTGTTTTCCTTTTTCGTTTTTATTTTTGGAAGGATTAGAAGTTGTCTAACCGGCTCTGCCAGATTCAACTTCTTATTTCCCCAAACCTGTTATTATTCTTATTATTTAATTACGTTGTATTCTTGGAAGGATGAGAAGTTGTCTAACCGGCTCTGCCAGATTCAACTTCTTGTTTCCCCATACTTTATATTGTTTTCCTTATTCGTTTTTATTTTTGGAAGGATTAGAAGTTGTCTAACCGGCTCTGCCAGATTCAACTTCTTATTTCCCCAAACCTGTCATTATTCTTATTATTTAATTACGTTGTATTCTTGGAAGGATGAGAAGTTGTCTAACCGGCTCTGCCAGATTCAACTTCTTGTTTCCCCAAGAGTTTTTATTAAGTTTATTTTAATGATTGTCAAACATTTGATTCTTCTCCGTTGACTATTTATAGTAAGATTTTATTATTGTTAATTTGTTTGTAATATATTTATCTTGTATGATTTCTGTGTTGAATGTATTTTATGATGTTGATATGAAATTATGAATCTGAACATGATATGAGTTTTATGAGGAGATTTTGTAATAGTATGACATGAGTTGAGGAAAATGAGCATGATATGAGTCTCATGGAGAGATTCTATATTGGTATGGTATTAGTGTATATGTTGATGTTGAGGGTCCTGTTGTTGGTGGTTATCCTAAAACTCTAATAATCTTCCAGTATCAATTAGAGAAGGATGTGTTATGTGGTGAGAGTAGTAGGAGGTCCTAGTCTATGTTTATAGACATTAATGGATTAACCTTGTGGGTGATATGATATATTATATTTGGCCAAAATTTTTGTTGTTGAAATCACCACAAGTGCATGACCACCCGAGACTTCCATCAACATTATATCCGGATAATAGAGTCTAGAATGATAATTGCATTTTACATGAATTTATGGTGAATGTATTGCGTATAGCAATAGTGTAATGTTTTTCTTTGAATGTTGCATGGTAGCTCACCCTTACTTGTTTGTTTGTGCCGGAAAAATCTTATTTTTGCGATGATCGTATAATGTTTTTGTTATACGGGAGCAGATGAGGGAACGACGTCTGAACCAATTCAAGTGAAGGAGGAAGCAGCAGAAAAATGAAGAATATTTTAAGAAAAATGGTTCCCAACACAAGTTATCGTTTAGAAATTTCATATTCAACATTCATATGAACTTTCTTCCTACTTGACTTAACCAAAATGTTTTGTGTTTAAATAATTGACAAAAAATTATAGATATTATACTTATATAAGAGTAACAAATATTCCATTACTTACAAAAGTTATAACAAAGGATTAAACAAGTTGAAAAATAAAGAAAAATTGATTTTGTTAACATAAAATAATTAATAGTAATGATAAAAAATAACATTATAAAAGAGAAACAAACTATGATTATGCGTCAAAACCCCAATTAGCTTATGTTGACCCCAAATTTATTTTACCTTTGTCCATGAGAAACCAACTTTTAATATCCTAGAATTCTACAAAATCAACATTCAAATCTTAACGCAAAGAAACTCCCTTCTCAACACATAATAAGTATGATAATTAAATAAGTTTTATTTCTTACCCCATAATCCTCACAAAGTCTTAACATTGTCATTAGCATAACTTATTAACAATATTAACAAAAAATATGTACCTATTGTCTCCTAAGAAATCCTTTCTCATTCATCACTCTTATGTGCATCTTCTACATGTACATTTTCATCTACACGATCAACCATTTTTTTTTACAAATGAAAGTTATAAATTTTTTACACTTATTACATTAAAAAATATCACTATTGTAATATATATATATATATATATATATATATATATATATATATATATATATATATATATAATTTTTATTTTATTTTCTTACATTTTGGATTTTTAACACACTCCACGATGGTACAAAAAGAAATCATAGGAGTGCAGGCAATTAAAACCTATTTAGAATTGTTCAATAAGTTGACTTGTTACAGCTTAACACAGCACTTAAAACTATTGTATGAGATTGGTCTAGTTAATTTTTTAAAGAAATCTGGTCTTACATCAATTAACCATTTTAGCCTGTTTAAAAAATAAAAACTAAATAATGTTTTTAAATTTAAGTTATATTAATAAAAATAATTTTAATATAAGAAATTACTTTTATTTTGAAAAATATATTATTTTATAAAACATACCAACTGATGTATAGAATCTAAACCCCTTTAGGTAATAAATGAAATTAATTGATAGGACAAAAATAAATCTTCAATTTATCTTACAATCTTTTGCCTGGTCCATTTATTAAGTTTTTTTTTTTTCGTATTTGCCGTCAAACTAAAACTATTTCTAAAGCTGTTGATATATTTGTAAATTTTATATGATACTTTTGTATTACATTTCATGCATTTTTTTACATAGGTTTCGAAGCCTCAAGCTGAAGGATCTTCATTATTTTCTATGCCTTTAACAGTTTTCTTTGTAATTTTAATTGTTTTCTCAATGCTAGTTTGTTTTTACTTAATGTTATTAATTTTTAAAATCAAAATTTACAAGTTTTTAAAATAATACACAACAAAATACGTAAGTTATAAAAAAAAATTATCATGTAATTTGAAAATTTAAAAATAATTAGTTTTAACGAAACAATTTTACTTTATTAAATTAAAACAGCTTTATTATTTGATAAAATAAAATACATAGTGATAACATTCTTAGATTAAAAGTAACGGTATTAATCCTAACTAAAAATAATAATATAGTTTATCGTTATTTTTATAAAATTATTTATATACATTAAATTATATTTTTATATATAAATAAACACAGATATAAAGCATCTCTATGTTCCCTAGTATATAAATAATTGTACTAGTTTATTTTATTATTTTTGGTTGCATATTTATAAAATTCCTTAAAAGGTGTAAATTGAATTTAAAATATAAACCAATTTTTTTTACTAATAACATGTATTTTTCACGGAGAACATTATGGTCAAGTGTGATAAAAAGACAACTTCTCTTGTATATGTTCAAGAGAAGTATAATGGCTTAAAAAGAATAAAAGCAAAGCCCTGATTAAATCTAAAAAGTGTTTTAATGATACGCATATTTATATTTTTAATCTAGGAAAAGTATGATAGTTTTATGGATTTTGAATATTTTATCAAAATGGTCTAGATTTGTTGTTGGGATATTATTTTTTAAAAGAATATTATAAATATTCATGATTAGTAGGTGAAAATAAATCTATATAAGAGATTATCATATCCTTTTAACACAAAATCTTATAGTTTAATATTTATAATTTTTTTATATATTATTCAATTAATATAAGATTTTTAACTTATATTTAAATTTCTAACCGTCTTTCGTGTGAGTTAAGTTTTACTACCATTATTTTATAACAACATCTTCATTTATTTAAAAAAAATTCTTTTAACCTTAACTTTTTTTAGCATAATGAAAATGTCTTTGATTCTATCTAAGTCAATCACTACAATAAACTTAATTTAGATATCACTTTTGGAGTTTTGACCAGAGAGAGAAAATGATTACCATATAATCATTAATTGTTCATACAAAATAAAATAACATGACACTACCTCTAATCCAATAATCTATTCTCTCTTAAAATGGAATATTTACAAAAGTATGTTCTTCTATAGGTTTAAGATGAGACAGGGAATTCCTATGCTTCCTATCTTTTTCGTATGATTAGGAAATATTGCTTTGCTTGCTAAGGTAGAAATGCAAGTAAATCAATGGTAGCCAATTGGTATTCCTACTAATTAACCACATATTTCACATTTTCTTCACTAATGATTATCTTCTATTTATCACAGTCACCACTTCTTAAAAGTCAAGTGAATATAAGGTCTTGTATTCTTTCTTGTTTGTTGATTTAAACAAAAATCAGATTTTTAGCTTGTAAGATTGTGTCAAGGAAGATAGTCGAAAGATTTATTTCTATTACTGGTTTTAGATCAAAAGAATTGATTGGTACCTTGACTTTCCAATTTTGACTAGGTGAGCATAGAATATTGTTTTTCGTTCCATTATTGACAAGATAAAAGGAAAATTGGTAGGGTGAGTTTCTGAAGTGACTGAAGGTTCTTCAAGGCACCCAAATTTATTTCCTGCATAATTTTTCACTTTTAGAAGGTATTTATGATCATATTGATTCTGGCATGAATACTTACTTGAGGGATTCCAATATTTTATCATATCAAATGAAATATTTTAACTAAACTAAGTAAAATGAAATGTTGAATGTTCATTACTACTCAAGAACTCTTCACTCTTGACTCTCATGGATGAGTGTAATCATGTCAAGGTTAGAATATGAAAATAAATATCTTTTAGCATTTTTCAACGGATTTTCTTCTTCTCATGTTAATAAGTAATTTTTTATTATAAAAATTAATTTCTTTCTTTGTATACAAATGTAGACATTGACTCCCATTGTAACACGTTAATAAAATAATTTAACATGTTTTAGTTTGTGAGGTTAAAGTTATAAGTTTTCTAAGTTGGTTGTTTAATTTTTTTTAGGTCATAGTTGGTCTAATTCCTTATATTTTTACTATTTTCAATCGTATTAAGAAATTATTTGTAGGAGGTATTCTAATGTTAAAGTGAGCAAAGATTCAACCATTTTAGCAATAAATGCATATTAAATATCATCATCCTACTATACTACCTTAAACTTGTATTTATAAATTTTTAAATAGCCTCTGGATTAACACCAACCTAATTATGACTCAATTAATAATTATTGTGCTTTAAATTAAGTTAATCATTATCGATCCTAATTGTGAATTAAAGTTGGTCACTCAATTTGTGTTATTAGACGGTCTAGTCTATTCAAATATTTTTGAATGGTGTAATCATTGGATTTTAAACTAACTACCATGTTCATACAATATACAACAAATTCAAACTGTGAGTACAATAAAAGAAGTAAATTCATGTTTTGAAAAAATAAAATAAAAGTGGCATTTGATAAGATGGAAAGTAGAAGATTGAATTAGGGTTAAATGTGAAGAATGAGATTTAGGATGTGCAAGATTGACTAAGAAATTGGCATTAAACAGTTGTGGTTTTGTTTGGGTTAGGACCGCCGCGGTTGCAAAGAAATACATGGTTTGGGGCGGGGCGGCATCCAGAAGTGGGCCGTGGGATTGGGACCCTAAAATCCAAAAAGGGGAGAATTAGAAGTAATAAGAGAGAAAGGTGAAGGGTAAAAAAGTGAAAAAAAGTATTAGAATTTAAGCACCGCAACACAAAGAGAAGAGTGAGCAGGGAAGGAAGAACCAACTCTCTGTTCTCTCTAGTCATAAGTTTCCATTATATATCATACTTCTTCCTCTTCTCTTCTTCCTTTTCCCCCATTTTCTTACTCTCATTCCCAACAACACCGTTTCCAAACACACAATCCTCCCCCAGCTTCCAGAGCTTTCTGCGTTTCCGAATGTCCACCGCACCGGCGCAGCCTCCGGTGAAGTCCCAGCCTCTGCACAACTTCGCCCTTCCCTTCTTGAAATGGGGAGCCAGCGGCAAGAACCACCACACCAACGCAGCGCATCACCACCGCTGCCGCCGCCCCTCCTCCCACCCCTCCGATCACGCCTCCGAACCTGACTCCGACCCCGACTCCCGCCCCCACCGCCTTGGATCCAGGACCGCTCGCAACCGATTCGCACTCCCCACCTGCTCCCTCAAGCCGCTAGCTCCACCACCACAACCACTTCAGGCGCCGTCGTGCAACGATGAAACTGACGACGAAGCTGCGAAGCGCGACATCGAGGACGCCGAGGAGGCTGTGCAAAAGCCGTGGAACTTGCGACCCCGCAAACCCGCGCTCCCCAAGTCTGCGCTCGAGATCGGAACTGGTCCTTCAAGGAACCACGCCAACAACGGCGCGGGAGAGTTTCACGACGCCGTTTCGCACCACGGCGAGAACCCCGCTCCGAAGTCCCTCCGGCTACGAGGGTTCGCGGACACTCAGTGCGCCGAGAAGAAGGAGAAGAGGAAATTCTGGATCGCTCTTTCTAGAGAAGAGATCGAAGAGGACATCTTCGTCATGACTGGCTCCAGACCCGCCCGCAGGCCCAGGAAGCGGCCCAAGAACGTCCAGAAACAAATGGATGTATGCCTCTTAACTTTCTCACTTTTCTCTCCTTCCACCTTTTCCCTGCTTCTGTTTTTCTAAATCTTTTTCTTATTTTTTTTTGTTTCTTTTATTTGTAGAGTGTTTTCCCTGGCTTATGGTTGGTGGGGATAACTGCGGATGCATACAGAATCCCTGATACACCTACGAAGGTTCTTTCTTTCCCTTGTTTGTCTTTTATTTTGTTTGCTTTGTCATGTTTTCAATGTGATTTTAGCAAGCTTTTACATTCAGAACCTGACTCTTAACATGCTCCGTGATTTTTACCAGAAACTAATCCGTAAGTGGTTGATTCTTGCAGAGGTGAAGTCAATTCAGACAAGTGTTAGAGATTTGGGGAGGTACAGAGAGTGAAATTTTGTAAAGAGGAGAAGAAGGTGTTGGATTGAAATTTGAAAAGAAAGCAATGAAGAAGGTGTTGGATTGGAATTTGAAAAGAAAACAATGACGAAGAAAACAATGACGAAGATAACAACAACAATTATGCTAGTTTTCTTGTGTTGATTCCCAGCACTAGGTTTTAGATGCAAGGGGCAGCTTTAGTTGATTTTTAGTAGTTTACATCCCTGTAAGGAAAGAAAAACATGATATCATATGAGTATATATAGATTAATTAATAGAGTCGAATACAGTGATAATCTTTTCAATTCAGAGCTTCTAGTTGGTTTCTTAAATTATTTCTGATGCATCAAATGACTTTCCATGTTTGACAGGCTTTTCCATATTTGACAGGCTTAGGGTAGCGTGCTTGTAGTTAATCAGCCAAATCATCAGTTCAATTTATTGGAGGCACTGCATCTCCTTGCTTCCTTAGTGGCTCCAAGCCGACTTTGATGGAAGACACTGATGAGGTTGAAAGTTAACTGCAATCATTGCATGCTTTTGATCTTTCCGTATGTATATTATGTTTTCCTCTGTTATTTGGTTTGATTAGGTTTCTCTTATTTTTTGCATCCATTAGCTTAATCAAATCATTATCAACTTTGCATAAAAGACAAATTCTGATTTGGAGTATAAAAGATAACATCATCTGCCTGTTCAAATGATTTTCTACTATAAAATTGTAAGCATTAGACTGGGAATGTTCAAATACCACACTTACATGTACTTATTGATAGATATGATGAGTGGTGACTGATGCTATATTATATTTTACATAACAACAGGAGGCAGGCTTAGTATTTAGTTCCGAAGTTCATTTTTTAAAGAACAACTGGAAATTCGTCTTGGTTGCACACCTGAAATATACTTTTTTGCTTTTAGCATTTTTAGAAAGACCTCAATAATCGAAATTCAGGTCTCTCTGTGGTCGTATTTTATTTGCAGTTTTCATTTCCAGTATCACTTGAGGGGATACAGCCAGGGTTACTTGCTCTGGGTTTAAGTTGAAAATTGAGAAAGTAAAAGAAATGTTCGATGGGACTTAATCTAAAATGTACAAAGGGGATCGAAAATGTACATTTTTTTTTAGAAAAAAAAAATTGTTTTTTCTATTTTATAATCTTTTACCATTAAAGGGTTTGATTGTTAATATTTAGTTTTTTCTGACTTGGTTGATAGTGAAAAATATTATTTTGGTCAACAATAAGACGAAGTTCGGATGTCCAATCAGTGCCTTTATACATACATTGACCAGCATAGTTTTTGCGGCAGTCAAAGCCACCTTAAAGAAAAATCTGCTAGCTATTGTCATAAGTTTTTATATATATGAATGAATTAACTGTTTAAACTTGTACTTATGTTTTATTTGAGGCATGGGAGGATTTTATTTTCTCATCATAAAATTTTCTTTCATGGAATTCAGTCTCTCAATTTTTTATTCAAGCAATCAAACTTATTACTAGCTTTTCCATTTTCCATTTAACGTGGACATTGCAATTGTAGTTGGTTCTGGTGAAGAATGCTGGTTTGAATTCATCTACTACTTCCTTAAAACAGTGGTTTAAAAGAAATGGTAGTTGAAGATCATATTCAAATAAAAAAAGATAAAAGATTCAGAGGAACAATTATAGTGAATATTAGAAAAGGTTCACAGCAGAGAATATATTGTTGCACATTTTACAGCATTACTGTGGATGCAGTTCTCCCAACCTTCACGTAAATAAACTGTGTAAAACTTGTTTAGTTTACTTATTTAATTAAAAGGATTAAACTAGGGATAAGAGAAGAAAATATATTGATATTGTTGCATGTCTACAATAGTCTATATTTTCGAAGTTCAATTAGGAATTTTTTCACTCTTTTTTTCATTCTTTGATTGAACTAATTTTTACATAAACAGATTCTTAATATTATTTATTTTATTTTAGAATTTGTATTATTGATTAGATGTCTTGAAAGTTAGAGAAAGATAGTTTATTACCTATTTATTTTTTTGTTTTGACTGATTGTTTGCATTTGTTAAAAATTCTATGTACACCTTTCATTAATCAAAGTAAAATTATTTCTTTAATTTAAATGATTAGTGTTTTTTATTTATTTTTTGTTGATAATTTTCTACATTAAAAATATTTCTGGTCTACCCTTTTCATTTTCTTTTTTTTTAATAATTTTTTTCATTAATTATTGATTTATTGTTAAGGTTTTTTTATATTCTATTCTTCTGTCATCATTGTTATACATCATCTCTGACTTTTTTGATCGCTTATTGAATATGTTAAGAATTTCTTCCGAAATCCTTCCACGACATCAACAATCGCAATTTATGCAACACAAGCCACTCTTTAAACAGCTATGTTCTCACTCTTCCTGTTTGGTTACGGTTTGTTGTTATAAGATGTTTCCGATTAAGTAGGTTTAGGATGGCTTCCTCCCTTAGATTTGAATATAGTCACTAAGACATGCATGCTAATAGAGGCATTGTGGCTATTTTGAATACATCAATTTATTGGTGCTGAAAATTTTTTGAAAGTTTTAGCACCATTTAAAGTTTTAATAATCATATATGGTTCAACAACAAAATTTACAACTTCGAAAAAATGTGGAGAAATTGGCCGAAAGGAAGTTTGATGCAAAAATCGGAATGGAGAAAAAAAAGATAGAGAAAAACATGAAACTAAGCCTGTACAATATATCTCTATATTATCTCTGTGTATAATGTGTTTAGGTATATAAATGTAAGGTAAACTTAACTTTTATAGGTAACAATAATTGAGGTGACAATGTTGGAAGATATATTATTTTTATCAGTTATTATAATTTTTTTCATGTTATACATACAGTAAAGTGTTATAAAAACAATTGAGTTAGATATATTCTATTTTTAGTTGTCATGGTTTTTGTATTAATTTGATGCATTACTAAAAAAAAGTGAGTTCACCAAGTGTTGAAACAAGATCAAAATACCTAAATAAAGACATTCCACCATTAATCATCTTACTATATCTTAAATATAACTGTTTTAAGACATAATAACTATATAAAAACAAAAGTCAAAACATTAATTGGTGGTTACTAGCATTATACTATCTCTCCTTAGATTCTTTCATTAATCATATTTAATTTAAGTGTAAAAGGAAAACCAAAAAAAAAAAAATAAAAAAAAAAAAAAATATATATATATATATATATATATATATAAACAGACATAGAATAGATACATTTGTTTCAATAGTAAATAAAAGAATTATTCTTAGCCTAAATTTTTAATTTAATTTTAAATTAATAACTCAAATCAATTAACAATAATTGGGTGTATTTAGTTTTTTTTTCATTGAAGAAATAATAAAAATAATAATATTTTGATTGGTAGAAATGTATGCATCATCGATAACTTATATTGCAATTAAATGTTTTTTTCTCTTTCCTTCTTTTATCTTCATTGATAAATATGATATCTTATGTTAAAATAAAGATGGAAGAAAACAAAGAATAAAAGATGAGGATATCAACTAACATATGTTATATTTTTCATGGCTCTTGTTAATATATATATATATATATATATATATATATATATATATATATATATATATATATATATATATATAATACATGTAAAATCAAACATATATTGTAATTTTTCCTTCTCAATTGTCTGTAAATGTTTTCTTCTCACGTATGTTTAGAAGTTGTATTTGATTTTGAACTATTTTCTTATTCTTGTATGCTTAGAAGCTGCAAAAAGATAAAGTTTTTTTCTTTTTGAAGAAGTTATGTTTACTAATATAGTTACTTCCTTGAAGAAGTTGTTATTACATTCTTTAAATGAAGAAGTTGTCATTACATTCTTTAAATGTTGGTGAAGAATTTATAATCGAACCATGTGTTAGGATGAAGTTTGAATATATTAAAAGGGTTGGAAATCTTTACACTTCATTTGTAAAAAAAGAAAGTTTTGAAATACGTGATCAAGTAAAAAGAAAAAGGAAAGTATGTTGTAGTCAAGATTAACACAAAATGAAAAATCGTGTGAATAAATCATGACAACATTTGTAAGAAAAAAAAAAACTCAACTTTTTATAAATATTGTCAAGTTTTGCTTCTTGTTTCAAAAAACCATTAAAAAACAATGAAGTTACTAAATCATTCATGAATTACCACAATCATGTCATACTTGCAAGTGTATCATATATGAGATGTAAAAAGATAAGTGTTGCAGCAAAACATTTAGTGAAAAAAAATTGACGAAGAAAAATTATTCACAAGAAATAATGTGTTTATTATTGTATTTATATGGTTTACCTATATATTTTTAGTTCATGAAATATATGTGGTTTATGTGTGTAATTTGAGTTATTATTTGATATCACAGTCAATTAAATTACTTACTATAATGAATTAAATTATTTATTAAAAAAATAAAAGATCATGAGATGCAAAATTTATCAATGAATACAAGGAAAGACAAATAATTGTAAAGATTGTTTTACATGCTTTTTCATGGCCTGACCTTTTATTTTTTTTTATTGCCTTTAATTTCTTTTTCAGTCATTGTTAAGTATGTAAATCACAAGGATTGAAAGTTGCATCTTTCCAATTCTTTTAAGTTTTGATACCTTTCATCTTTATATTTAGCATAGGTTATAATATGTATTTATCAACTAGCATTATAAAGAGAACATTCAATTGCAAACATCGATTATGCACACATCTCTATTAAATGTTATTTATTCTATGAGAGAGAAATTGTTACACCTGGTCTTTATTATTGATCTGGACTGACAATTTAAAATTAAATAAAAAAACTTAGATTAAGAATAATGTTGTTTACTTATTAATTATTGAAGGAAATGAATCCCTTCTTCTCATAGATGTATATATGGAGGAGATAGATTGTTTTTTATTTTGGATGAGTCAAAACTATTCCATATAAAGAGAGGTTTTATTATAGATTTTCCAAATTGTTATATAAACTATTTTTTATTTATAAGAAAATTAACTAATTATATATATATATATATATACACACTAGCAGAAGCACACATGTGTGTTCTATTTTTTTATTATAGATAATTAATTTAATTTAAAAATAAATAAATTCAAACAAAAATAAACATTTTAATTTAAAAATTGTGACACCCAATTATATAGAAAGCATATATAATAAAGACGTCCACATGCATAATATAGGAAAGCAGTCAAGAGTAATTAAGGATTACAGTCATCCTCAAGGATAGCTTCAGAGTGTAAGTTTAAACTCCAAAGAGATCTAAATACATAAGCTGAAAGGGAAATAATATTTCAGGATACATGATCAACCAATAACATCCTAGGAGACTAGGCAGCAACATTGTCCTCAACTTCCAAAGCCGTCTCCAATGGAACTTCCTCGCCATCTGTTCTCGTCCAAGTGGATGATCATCGCAAAAGAAAACACATACAGCAAGCACACAAACAAGCAAGGGTGAGCTAGATATAAAAAAATCATGTTATTCAATCACACACGACATGCAACAGTCACTCAAACATAGTACATTGACATCACAAGACTCGTTGCTTTATAGACGGACTCGTCCGGACCAGAATGATTACCGAGCTATGGCGGGTTATGCACTCGTGGTGGCCTCTACAGCTTTGCAAAGCCATTGCCAATGGGTTCCACCCTACCACACTCACGAGGTTAGTCCGTTCCGCGCCCCAGAGCATACTGGAAGCCTCCAAGACTAGGACCTCCTACTACTCCTCACCACATGGATCAATCCTCTCTACTTGAGAATGAAAGACCATTGGAGCGTCAGGAAAACCCCCAAGACTGAGCTACCATGCAATCATTCTACACACCACCAGGCACCACCATGTATCCTCTCCTTGAGGACCATGAAATTACGTTCATGAACCATACTGACACTTTGAAACTTAACCCATACATGAATATCCAGATACCATCATATTATCACAGTGAGTCCATACACACCCCACATAAATCACATTATCAGATCATTTTAGGCATTGTCCAACACTTCACACACTAGAATCAATCAAGAGAGAGTAAAAGAGAAGGCTGACACCAGAAGAATTCGCACAGCGCATTCTGCTCGCAGGGCGAGACAGGGCTCTCGCACGGCGCACACCTTAATTCGCATAGCGAATTAAGTCGCAACACACATCAGACTTCAACCTCTCGCACAACGCACCCAGGTCGCTATGCGGGAACCCAGACAGCCCCAAAGTTCTCGCTATGCGCCTCACTCGCCCTTCGAATTAAATGGGCAGTGATCCCAGACCACCACCAGTCGCATAGCGACAGGATTCGCCATGGCGAGTCCATAAACAGTGAGCATCACCCCCTGGTAATTCGCACGACGCACCAACTTGCACAGCGAATTACCAAGACAGTGAGCACCCTATACAGGGTCTCGCTATGTGAGACAACTCGCATAGCGACACTGCATAACCTGTAGAACGCAAATTCTGCAGAATCACACACTCACACTAATCATTACCATTTCTAGGACTCTTGGCTAACTTCTAAGACTTCTAATTCGATTATTAAGTGTAATTATTCTTGTCTAGATGATCCAAATCCTCCCCAGTACTAATCTAAAGTGATTAAATCCAGTTTTACCTTTTAAAGCCTCAATCCCTGCAACTTATGGACCCAATCTCATTTCAACCATTAGCTCAAGACTTACTCAGTTCTCTGACCCCTCACCAGTTCCATTGACTCATCTAAACTATCCCAACTGCCTAATTGGTCACCGGAGAAGAATCAGATGTCTGAACGCATCAGTCTCACCTTCGACGCCATCACATATGACTAGTCACAACTGACTGGACCAGGCCAGGGCTGCTCTATGATCAGGGATGTGCCAACTCAGGTTTTTAAGATTCTTCTATCCTACCAACACAGTACTCTCAACAAGTCCCAAGTTATTTATCTAAGTCATCCAAACTGTCCTAGGGTGTTTTAGACTCCAATTTCCCCATTTCCCTATCTCACTTCCATTCACAGTAAGCTAAAACAGTACTTGTACCCCCTCACTATCCATTTTAACTATTTTATACAGTTCTTACTCTATTCCAGAAATCCAGTATAGCCAACACACACTCATCCAAGTCAAACAAGGTTCAGTACACCATAGATACACAACTTCCACACATCCAGCAGATGCAAATCAACATGCTCACCATAAAATATAATTCAACAGTAATTAATCATAAATTATCAAGCATACACATCTTATAATTCAAACAAAACATAACTAGCTTCCCTTACCTTGAAGTTGAGCAGTACAGCCAACTAGAGTGCCCTAACAGTGCCTTCACAGTGAAGACCCAAACAGTGCCCTACAACCACCTAAATGGTGACGGAAACAGCTCTTAGAGCTAGGATAAACAAGGAATCAAAAGGAACACCATGCAACCAATAAAGTTGCATGCCCTAAGTTCAAGAAAAGTAGAGAAATCGACTTACCCGTCCAATAAGAATTTCAATCGGATGAATGGGAAGCTCTCAACTCCGTAAACGAAAGCACACCACCTATTCGAAATTTCAACGGTGGAAAGTGGTGGAACGATAGAGAGAAGTCAGAGCAAGAAGAAGAAAATGGAGATGAGTCTAAAGAGAGAAAGGAAAACTGGAAATTAGTTCAGAGTTGGGAAAATGAAGGAACCCCTCCTAAGGTCACGGTGCCTTTGGCCCTTTGGGCCTAGCTACCTCAGAAAATAGGGTCCCCTAGCCCATAAACTTTCAGTACCTTACAAAAATAATTAAATTTAAATTAATGGTCATTGATAATAATAAAAATGTAATTATTTTAATTGAAAAAAGAAAAACTTCTTTATATACTAATAAAATTATTATTATAGTTGTTATTATTGTAATTATTAAATTAAATTAAATAATTTTTATAATTTTATCATACAAAGTTTTTATTTACTTTGTTGGTAGTTTTATAATTAAAAAAATAGTTAAATTTAAGGAAATAAATTAAATATGGACTTACCCTTCATATATACTACTGTAAATACAGACGTTGTCACGTCTATCTGTATGTATTAAATTTTTTATTGTTTTATAATTTTTCAAATTAAGTTAATTTGATAAGATTCTAGAAATGCTTAAAATAATGAATAATTAATTAAATTATTAAAAAAATCAAAACTTTTGGAATTACAAAATTACGAGCACATAAACTAGAAGTAAATTATTACCAAAGAAAATATAAATAAGTTTTTAAAAAAATTAATCCAAATTTAAATGTACAACAAACAGTAAATATTATTAAATAAAATATAATAATTTTTAGTAAAAAATTAATCTAAATTTAAAAAGTAAAAATCGGACGAAAAGAAAATAAAATTGAAATTGGAAAATGTTCGTCAAAGAAGTGCATCATCTATATAGGTATAAAAGATATAATTATTAGGTAAAATAAATTTTAGTTATTGAATTAAAAAATAATACAAGGAATATTGTTTAAATATTTTTTTATTATGAATAGTTATTTAAATTTAAAAAATAGTTATAAAAATGCTAAAGGTGTAAATAATTTTAAGGATGACACAAAAAAAGTTGGAGTGAGAGAGATGAAAGAGAAATGGTTGAGATGAAGACACAGGTGGGTAAGGGGTTGGAGTTTTTTTTAGAATGAAAATTATTAAAATATCATTAACCTTAAAACTTAAAATTCATGATATATAAGAGTATTTTTATCTACTACAACCCGATACACATTGCTAAAATGTAGTAACTGAAGTTAACAAATCCTATATATATATATATATATATATATATATATATATATATATATATATATATATATATATATATATATATTATGAAGAAACTCGTTCACAAATGTCTTTATAAATTTTTTAAAATAGAAGATTGATAAATATAGCTTAAATATGTTTACAATCTATAACATAAATTAGTAATACAAAAAAAATGTAATTATATTATTTTTTTCTTATAAAACTATTAAAATAAAGTAATGAAATAAAAAATAGTGAAATAATATATTATATACAAATTTTATTTGTATTATAACAATTTAAATTTATGTTATTTTTTACACGCATTATTAATGTTGTTTGATACTTATTGTAGCAAGACTTTCCATTTGAATTATCTATTATTTAGTTGAATAAAAAATGTATAACTATGTTATCTCTTTCAATTTTTAAATTATGAAAATCAAATTGATTATATAGTTACCTTAATTATAGTCACAATACATTAGTATTCTTTCTTCTGTTTTTCAAATTAATCTTTAAATAGACAACAAAATATTGTTATTATTTTGGAACAGAAACAAGTTTGTTTTAAATGCATTAAGTATAAAATAAAATAAAATAACACAAAATTTATTATTTGATGTAATTATTATCATGTAAAAATATAATATATAAGCTGTCCATTTTAAGAATGGTATTATATATCATACACTATTATCAAGTTGAGCATTTTTTATTGGACAAAAAACTCGGGCAACAAATCCAAATTCAACAAATTTACAAATATATTTAATAAAACTAAGAAAATCATAAATTAAAATATAAGTATCACATTAATTCCTATGTGTTAATGTCGTCTTATTCAGCAATATTTTCCTGGTTTAATTTAATGTTATGTATTATTTAAGTTAATTTAAATTCGATAAAATTAGTATACGTGTTTAAGTTTTTGGGTATAAAAAACAACTGGTAAATCAAATGGATTTTTATAATTTTTTAATTTAACTTTGTATAATTGTGAAAATATAAAAAGTGGTTTTAGAATGGTCGTTATTTTAAATAAAAAAGAATACAACAACATTTTAATAATAAAAATTTTTAAGTTACATCAAGGTTTTAATAGGTGAACTTTATTTACATAGAACCACTTTTTTTTAAACAGTGTTTCTTATAGTTGTTTTTATTTTATTTATTTTAATCTAGTCTTTATCTTATTGAATATCATAGACGGTAAGATTATTCCAAGTGAAAAACTTTATAAAATCAACTTGTGATAAAGTTAAACAGAGTAAGTTTTTGTTTTTATCTTTTTTTAGATATTAGGTCTTGAGTCCTAGGTGCGTTCAAAATCAATGCATGTGATTCAATGTTACTCTTAATGAATCTATGTTGCTATTTGAGTATGATATTATATTTAAAAATTTAATAAAATATTTAATTGGTTATTTAGGTGATTATCTACATTTTAAAGTTTTAAAGTACAATATAAGAAAAATGGGGTATTCTCTCTCTTAGCTCTCTCTTAGGTGAGAGAAGTTAATTTTAAATTTTTTATTGTATGAATTTCAATTGATTGTTGCATGAGCGTTAAAATATGGTTGTATGACAATTTTTGTATTGTTTGATGTTTTTATTTGTGAAACGACATGTGTGAACTCAAATCTAGGTTAATGTAAATTGGGGAAAAATTAGGATTCTAGTAGAAAATTGATTATGTTAATAGGAATGAATGGTTTCAAATGTGGTTTTTTGTCTTGTGACTTGTGTGAAGCAAGAGATGTAATATTAGTATGGTTGGGAACGATCAATTGTAGGCTAATGCAATCTCCAATTTTGCAAGACTTGTTTGGGTGAGTTCCATTTATGTTGGGTGACAACCAAAAATAAATTTGACAGAGAGTAAGGGAAAGTTTGCTCGTTGGGTGAGTATACTCTTGTTAAACAAATGTCATATTTAATTTCGACTTAGAGTTAGGAGAATTATCTTGCTAGGCCAATCTGTCTTGCTAGGCGAGTGTGTCTCGTTAGGCATGTCTGTCTCGCTAATCTGAAATTTGGTTCTGGTGTTAGACTCGATAGGCAAGTCATTCATCCATTAAACAATTAAAACTCCAAGGTTCACTCGTTGAGTGAATGCATGTGCTCGTTGGGCGAGTCTATAGGGTTTAGGCATAATTTTTTTGAAAAGATAAATATGTGATGGATATGTTTGATGTAAGAAGAGTTGAACAAGGTTAATGAAATATGATATTTGGTTGAGTATTGTAGTTAAATTATATGGTGATATCGTTCTTAAGGATGAATGGTGTGACATGTGAGTTAGTGTTATGCATTTATTAGGGACACTCTTTTCAAGTTATCCTTATAGTCTACTAAACTCATGAACTCATAAATAAAAGAGTTTAGGTAATGATCAGGAAAATGTATATTAATCTGTGAATGAATTCTGTTATTTAATATATTTCTTTTTTATTACTTTTTTGTTCTATTTTTATTTTTAATTGCAGGATTATTGATTGTTTATTTTATGATATCTGACTGTTGGAAAATAACTTAGAACTTTGACGGAAATAGAACAAATAATAAATTTTGTCTCTAGACAAAGAGTTTAATAATTAGTCATTTTAAATATCTAATGTGAACTTCTGATAAAAACATTTACAAAATTATGTTTTTATTAGTAAAGTTTAAATTTATTGATAAGGAATTAGGCATGGTTAGCTTTTGGTCTAAATGCTAAAGTAAATTTTGGAGATATATTATTTAGTATTTTTACATTGGTACGTGAAACTTAATTCTGTATCATATATTTTACTTCATAAATTTAATTATTTTCTAGAATTTAAAATTATTTTATTAAAAATCAATACTTTTTATTATTTTAAAATTCTTAGCCTTAATAGGTAAAAAGTTATAGATTTTTATTTTAAGCAAACGCAAGTCTATTAGAAAAATAATATTTAAACTTTTCACTTTATTAAATGTATGATTTAGTACACTCGTTAATATAACATAAATTTATAAAAATAAGGGTTAAATATGTTTTTAGTCTCTAAACTATTGGCCGTTTCTGGTTTTCGTCCCTCTTCCAAAGTAAGGTACAATTTGGTCCTCATTCTTTAGAAAAACGTTCGTTTTAGTCCTCAAAATTTTGTTTTTAGTCCTCGTTTTAGTCCTCAAAACGTTCGTTTTTTCGACTAAAACGAACGTTTTTTAAAGATTGAGGACTAAATTGTACCTTACTTTGAAAGAGGGACGAAAACCAGAAACGGCCAATAGTTTAGGGACTAAAAACATATTTAACCCTAAAAATAAAAGATTAAAAAAAATAACTTAGACTTTGTTTGGTCTGAGAGATTTTACTTTTTTGAAACATGAGCAAAGACGGTTGCCTTTTAAAATTGTGTTCCTTTCAAAGCATTTGAAAAGACTATGATTTATGGTAATTTGAGGGATAGCTTTCTTTTTTTAATCAGATGTCGAGATTTGAAGTGCTTTTGACTTAAATCTCACTTTTGCCCTTCAATAATTTTAATAATAACAATAACAATAATAATAAGGTTTAATTGCTTCCTTTGTCCCCAGTTTGGTTGAATTGTGTCAAATTCATCCTCATTTTTAAAAAAGTTTCATTGTCGTCCTCACGTGGTGTAAAAGTGTCAATTGAATCCAAACATAGAAAAAATTTGTGTCAATGTAGTCATCTCCGTTAAATACACACTAACGGTGTTAAGTGGCTGATTATTTGGCACTAGAGAATTAAAACGTGGCAAAAGAGAGGTTTACGTGGATGCCCTAAGTGGGAAAAGAATCATGAGGGGTTGGTTTGCATTTTTCAACGTCAAATGCTAAAGAGTGAAAAGAAAAAGAGAAAAAGAATAAGTGAAATTAAACTACCGTTACAGTGGGGAAAATTTTGAAACAGGGAACTCCATTTGAAAAGAGATGCCAAAGGGTTGCTGTTGATAGACCAAAAAGCCGGAGTTGGAAATGGCAGCAGAAGAAGATGAGCAGTTGCAACAACTCAGATCCAAAGCCACGGAGCTTTTCATCAGAGAAGAATGGAATGCCTCGATCGAAGCCTATTCCCATTTCATCACCCTTTTCACCCAAACGCTCTCCCATTCTCTCCCAAACCAAAAGCTTCGCAGATCCCTCTGCATAGCTTTGTGCAATCGCGCAGAAGCGAGGTCCAAGTTGAAGGACTTCCACTGCGCCCTTCGGGACTGTGACCACGCTTTGGAACTCGATGCCACGCATTCGAAGACCCTTTTGTGCAAAGGTAAGATCTTGCTCTGCCTCAACCGGTATGCTTCCGCTCTTGAGTGCTTCAGAACCGCCACGCTAGACGGAAACGCTGAAAGCGTAAGTGGGTACTTGGAGAGGTGCAAAAGTTTGGAGCTTTTGTGCAAAAGTTCATTGACACGTCATTACCACTGCTGTCACTCATTTGCCACGTTTTAATTCTCTAGTGCCAAATAATCAGCCACTTAACACCGTTAGTGTGTATTTAACGGAGATGACTACATTGACACAAATTTTTTCTATGTTTGGATTCAATTGGCACTTTTACACCACGTGAGGACGACAATGAAACTTTTTTAAAAATGAGGATGAATTTGACACAATTCAACCAAACTGGGGACAAAGGAAGCAATTAAACCTAATAATAACTAACTTTTTTCATGTTAAAAATTAATTTTTATTTTTTCTTTTCTTATAATAATTTTTACAATTATATATAATATTAGCAATTATTATTTTATATTACTTTTATTATTAAGGATATTTTGATGATGTAAGAGTCTGAAAAAGTTTAAGGCCATTGGGTCCTATGTGGGGCAGTCAGGCCCATCAGCCTAAGACCAGCTTAACCTTAGGAAGGGCCTCTCAGAATTCTTTTTCAACTTTCCTGAGCTCTTTCCTTTTTTCTCTCTAAAACCCTTGCCCTAAATGTTTTCTCTGTCTTCTCTCTAAATTTCCAACTCTCTGAACCGTTCAATCTTGGGTTGGAAGGTGCTCAGACGTTCACCACACCGAAGGCTTCCTTTTGAACTGATCGTATTTTCGTTTGGACGGGTAAGTCGTTTTTCCCTTCTCTTTCACTATCTTCGAACCTAAAGCATGCAACAGTACTGGTTGTACGTTACTAGGGGGTGTCGTTTTCCTGTTTCTGCCAAATAAAGCTCTAAGAGCTGTTGCTGTCACCACTTTGGTGGTTTGTAGGGTTTGGATTGAGTTCGTGTGTGTGAGATACCCAAAAAGGGGTGTTCTTGTGAGCTTGGAAATACACTCTGAGGTAAGGGGAGCTAGTTATTTTGTTTGAAATTAATTTATGAGATATATGCATGTTGAATCCTGAATTGGCGTGTTGAATTAAACTGTTATGTTCCTGTTGATGTACCTGTTGAGTATAAATTTGCTGGTGTTGTGATGCTAGAAATTGTGCATGTAAAAATGTATTGGTTGTAAGTTGTTATCATGTGAATTGGTGATTGTGGTTTTGGTTGGACTGAGCAATATTTCAAATGTGATAAGTATAAGGTTTGGGTTCTGTCAAAGGAGGGTTAGATGGAAGGTAAGTTAAGTATGCACTGTTCTGAGTAAATTGGTAGTAGTCCAAGTCAAATTAAGGGAAGTGACATAGTGATTTTGAGTAACATAGGTCTAGGGTAAGTTTACAGTGTTGAAACAGTTTGGAGGGATGAATTGTCACTTGTTGAGAGCACTTTGTAGGTAGGATAGAAGAATCTTAAAAACCTGAGTTGGCACATCCCTGATCATAGAGCAGCCCTGGCCTGGTCCAGTTAGTTGTGACTAGTCATATGTGCTGGCATCGAAGGTGAGACTGATGCGTTTAGACATCTGATTCTTCTCCGATGACCAATTGGGTTAGGGAGATGTGGTTGAGGTGGAAATCCTGTGTTAGTCATGTTAGATGAGTAAAAGGTTAAGAGAGTATTGTTTTTTTTGGTCCTTTGAGAGGAACTGAGGTAGGGAGTTTGAGCATAGGTGGTCTTGAGTGCAATTGGACAGTGTGGCTAGCTTGTATGAGTCAATTAGGACAGGTTAGGGTCAAGTAAAGTCATGTTTAAAATGGTAGAATCAAAATTGGGTCCTTGGGTTGTTGAACTTGGAAATTTAAGTTGAAAACTTGGTAGTAATCACTTTAGAATAATGCTAAGAACGTTTATAATCATCTAGACAAGTTTAATTAGGTGTGATACAAGAATTAGGAGGGTTAGAAGTTGGGGAAAATAACTGAAAATGGTAAGGATTAGTGTGAGTGTATGATTCTGCAGAATTCACGTTCTGCAGAATCTGTAGTGTTGTTATGCGAGTTGTCTCGCATAGCGAGACCCTGTAGAGGGTGCTCACTGTCTTGGTAATTCGCTGTGCGAGTTGGTGCGCTGTGCGAATTACGAGAGGGTGATGCTCACTGTTTATGGACTCGCCATGGCGAACTCTGTCGTTATGCGACTGGTGGTGGTCTGGGATCACTGCCCATTTAATTCGAAGAGCGAGTAGGGTGCATAGCGAGAGCTTTGGGGAGGTTGGTCTCTGTCTGGGTTCTCGCATAGCGACCTGGGTGCGCTATGCGAATTTTAGTAGTCCTGTTGTCAGGAAAATTCGCCCAGGGCATCAAGGGGGGTGCGCTATGCGAATTTTAGCTGAAAAACACTCCCCTCGTCAGGAAAATTCGCTGAGCGCACCAAGGGTGGTGCGCTATGCGAATTTTTGCTGTATTGCCTTGCATTTTGGTGCGTTGTGAGACCTGGTTCAGTGAGTTTCATATCTTTCCACATCTGTTTGAGCTGTTTGATATTGTTTGACTGCCAGGATGTATGTATGTCCATATATTTGAATTGTGTGGCTTGAAATAATGTGACTGCAAATTGAAATGATGTAATTGAGTATGAAGTGGACATCTCAGGGCGAGATGATTGAAAGTGATGTGTGGGACGTTGTGGTTGTTCTGTATAACTGTATGGAGCTTTGAACTAGTATGTCTATCCCTACACTCGAAGCACTGTTCATGCTCAAATAGAGGAGAGCAGTGTAAGTGGTGAGAGTAGAGGGAGGTCCTCGTCTATAGTCTTAGAGTTTAAACATAGACAGATGGGGGATTTACCTTGCATAATGTTGGGGAGTGCCAGCTGAACTACGCAAGTGCAAAGACGACCAATAGTTCGACAGTTATACCAATCCGAATGAGTCGTGTTGAGTATTTGAATTATGGTTTAAAGGGTATGCTTTAATTGTTCTTTTATATGTAACTAAGCATGACGACATCAATTGATTGTATTATATGTTTGAATGACTTTTGCATGTCGTGTGAGGTTGAATAACATGCTTTTTATGTCTAGCTCACCTTGCTTTTGTGTTTGTGTTGCTTGGGTATGTTTCTTTGGCGATGATCATCCACATGGATGGGAGCAGATGTTGTCGAGGAGGTTCCCTTGGAGCAAGAGTTGGAGGATGTTGATGCTGCAGTGCAGTCTACTTAGAAATTTCCTATTTGAACGCTTGAAGTGTTGAATACTCTAAACTGTTTAAGTTTAAAATTCTGTCTTCAATTTGGATGATTGTAATTCCGTACTTAATTGCAAGTGATACTCTCACTGTTCTCTTTATTTGGATGTTGACACCTATATTATATGATCGAGGTTATTATATAATTGGATGTCACAGATGATCTTTAATTTTTATTAATTAAACTATTTTTTTATATGTTACCTCAATCAAATTTTATACTAACTTTTACAAATTTTATTTCTAAATTTATTCTTCTTTATTTCTAAATTCCTTTAAAAAAATTAATAAGTTCACTCTAAAATCCCTTTAAATTCATTGACTTTCTCTTTCTTAAATTTATCATCTTAAAAAAAGAAAGGCTTAGAGAAAAAAATCTTAAAATAAAAGGTAGGAAGAGAAAACATATAAAAAAACAAAAGAAGTAAAAAAGAAAAGAAAGATGTTGAACTTGACCCAATATATATCATACAACATCCCAATCAATCTTCAATACATTATTAATTTTAACCTATCATAAAGATATTTTTAAAACACAGTGGATTACATTAAGATATTTTAAAAATAAATACATACTTATTTTTAAAAAGTTATGGTGTTTCATTATTACTGTCAAACAAGTTTTATAGTATTCCATTAAAATAATCAAATTGTTTAAGAGAACAACTAAATCCAGTGCTACTTAACCAAATATATTTTTTTAAACTTGTAAAAGGTCAACCAGTATCAAAACAATACATATTTTGATAAATTTTTTATAATATTTTCAATTGAATTGCACATAATTTTGGAATAAGAAACATAAATATTAAGATAATGATGCTTTCACAACATCTTTTTGACATCATTTTAACATCATCTACGTGTCATTCTGTGATTGGTCTATATTAATATTTATGATTATTATTATTGATTGTGGAATAATTTTGGACCAATCACATAATGACATATAGATAATGTTAAAATATTGTGAAAATAATGTTGTCAAACTATATTATCCTAAATATTATATCAATCAAACAGTTTTACTAAAATCCTTGAAACTTCGTTAATTTTTTTTAAGATGGTGAAGACACAATACTTTAGTAAAGAATAAGATTTTCGTAGATTTTCAATTCAAGCCACATAATAGGAATATTTATTTCCAATATAACTATATAACAAAGGAAGTACAGACATCCTAAATGTAGTACTCTGAACTCAACTTTTATATTCTTTCTAGTCTCTCCAAGATGTTTGGATTCTTTTCTAAAATAATATTGATAGAAACTTGGGACATCAGTGATTAAGGTAATTGTGAAACAAAAAGTAAGTCACTGAACAAAATAATATAAGAAAGGAATAGGTTATAGGTCTTGAGATAGACTCAAAATTTCTGTCATCAGACAACTGTCACAATGTTTCGGTTTCTCAGACTCATTATTTGTTGCTGAGTTTTGACATCAGCCAAAACATGATAATAACTAACAGTATCCAAAGCAGTTGTCAGTATACTTGGGTTTATAAACAAAACAATAGCCATACACATTAATAATTAGGACTTTGATAGATTACCAATATTTTCATAACAACTTTTTTATAACGATTACATATCATTATTTTATTAGTTTGTTTGAACTTATCTTTAAAAAAATAATTGAAACAAATGAATAAGGAATCACTAAGTAAACGTTGTTAAAATATTGTAAAAAATTTTATCAAAGAAACATTTTCCTAATAATTATATGCTGTCTTTTACTTGAAGGATTCAAAACAAAATGCAATACATAATTATTCCAAAAAATATTGTAAATTAAGTATTTTGGAAAGTATTTTTAAAATACCTTTCAAAATATCTAATTTGAAATATATTTTATATACATTTTGGATTGAGTTTTCTGTAAGTTGTTTTCAGATCCAAAAATATTTTGTAAAACATTTAATCCAAAAAAATTTAAAAAAAGAGAAACAAGAGTTTTTATTATAATTTTAATGAGAGATAATTTGTGAATTACGGGTTTTATGGGGTGCAGGAAGAAAAAGGGGTGCAAGAAGAAAAGCGGTCTGCTAATTGGACCAAACCTACAAGCCCAACTCTCACCTGCCACTTGTATATTTTTAAAGTAGTATTTGGAAAGATGATAATTGGAAACGATAGAAGGCCGATCAAAAAATAGTATTTAATTAGTTACTTAAAAAATTCTTGCTTATATCACAGTATAAAATTTTTATTTCATTAAAACTCTATAAAATTAGATCTAAATTTATAGAGAGTGGCTCATCTTAACTATAAAAGGAAAATATGTCCGTTATATTTCCAGCGTATACAATTCGAAAGGACGTTACAATTTTCAGGCCTTTGAAAAAGGACATAACATTCTGGGTCGATCTTCTATTCAGGCCTGTAAGATATTAAGAGAGCTTGATCAAAAATAAAATAAAACCACATGTTTGGGCCGAAAGTGAATTGCACTTTTTAAACATGTAATTTCAGCATTTATTCGAAAGTGGATAATGAATAAACATGTAATTAAGCATTTATATTCAATTAGGGCTTATATGAACAACAATTTATAAAATCATGAAACAAACAGAAACAAGAATGAAAGTTATTTTCGTAAAAACTTAATAAAAAAATAAAGTACAAATAATTATAAGTTTGTAAGTTATTCTTACCTGTCTAAGTTCATAAACTTTCTAAGTGTTACTTAAAAAGGGTGTACTCTTTATTAACTTAATTATCGCCTTTTTATGTACCCTTAATTACATACTTTAATTAGTTTTGTTTAATTTTGCCCCTGAAATTAAATATTCCTTTAGATTTAATCATTCAATACTAACTTGGCTAGTTTATTTATTGATGGCTTTCTCAGTTGTTGTAGTGAGGGCACAATTTGCATTTTGACAATAGGATACAACTTAAATAATAAATGTACATAAAACTAATTGGAAAATTTATTATGTAAAAATAGATTAACATGTTTTATTTTTGTAGAATTTTGAAAGAAAAAGGAGAAAAGATTCAAAATATGAAAATCTCAAATTCATTAAATAATATATATATATATATATGATAAAGATAAACAAACGACATTGGCGTTGTACTTATATATTAATTGCATCATTCCTCTTTAGTCCGTTATCCAAATACATACTCATGACAAATGAAAAATTACATTAGGCGTTCGAATGTAATTTTGTCACTGGTGAATCTTCTATAGAATAACGAGTTAGTACTACAAAAATAGCATATATCGTTATGTGTTTAGCATTTAACCACTGTATAGCTAACGTTAAAAATGACTAGTGACATTTTTGTAAATAAATGCAATTATTAAACGTTATTTAGAATTGTAATTCGACGTAAAAGGATATAAAACATTGAATGTCCCCGTATTAGACGTCAAAAGGTTAGTGAATTCAATAAAAAATTGAGCGGGAGATTGAAAATTCATTTATCTTAACGCGCGAGACCCTCTTCTTTTCTCAAACTTTTCTCGAACAAAGTTTGACGACCATCACATGTAATCTTTCTTTCATTTACAAATGCATGTTAATTAACTATTTTATGTATGATTTTTATTTGTGTTTGACCAATTATTTTTGTGTTTTTGTCCTTTATAAGCACATTTTGCTTTTCTCTCAATAGTAACAACACTTTATTCCGACGAACCTACCTTTTAAATCTTAGTTTTCGTTTTCGTTTTGAAGAACTTAATTGTTGAACTTGTTTGTTTTTTTTGTTGAACTTGTTTGTTGTTGGTTATTGTTGTTTGTTGTTGATACTACACTATATGTTCATAGTTCAGGCTTTATAAAATACAAAAAACTAAAATTTATTGTTTTTTTGCTTCTCAAATCTCGTAGAATTGTAAAAAAGATCACAATTAATTAAAAAAAACAAAAAAATGACTAAAGTCTAATATTGACAAAATTCGACATTAATTTAACGTCGAATTCTTTAAATTCAACGTCAATTTAACGTCTCCCAATATGACGTCGATCTCAAATTCGACGTTAAAGGCCTAAAATATTCGACGTTATACTCTGTTTTTGTACTATTGAGTTTTGTGTAAAGAAGGATATATGATGTTGTCCTCACTTGATATTTCACACTATAGTCCATTGTTGAACCATTGCAACTCCTTGAGTGTCCTTAAGGTCTTCTCAAATTTAATTTTGATATTGTTATGCCTAAACCCACAATGTTTATTGTTCCTTCTACACCTCTTCTGCTATTATATTGTTATCTTCATTTTGTTGCTGAAGTTACTCCCTTATATCCAAAATCTGCTATAGAGTGTTGGGGTGCCATCATTATCACCCAGTGGAGGAGTCTAGCGTGCATTTCACATTATTTGTGGAGTAAGAGCGAATTGTATCCCATGGTGACACAAATTTGTTCTACTCAGAAAATAAATAACTCAAAACAAATAGTAGAAGACTGTTTATTTTAAAATTGAAATCCCTTTTTTTCTACCTTGAGGGTATTATTTATACCTTTTTTTTAATTGCCTCCAGATTGGTTAATATTATATTTTCTTATTTTTGTGAATCTTTCATTCACAATCTACCTTGATTTCAACTTTTATCTATTTTTGTTTTACTAATTGGGTTGTTTAACTTGTATTTATCTACCCTCATATTTGGCCCATAAAGCTCTTAATCACATCCTCCCTTTTTAGCCTACTATCCAAACCCATACTCTGACAGACCAAGGCTTATCCGCCTTAAGTCCTACACTTCTAAGGCACTAAGGTTAACTTATTTTTAATCAATGATCATAAATACCATAAACAAAATAACAAAACATATATTGGACCTTGTGTTGGTGAAATACAAAAATAAATTTTGGAAAATAAGTAGAATCAACACAAAGGTGTTAAAGGTATAAAAAGTGAAGACATTGAAGGATTGTATTAAGTCGAAGACATCTAAAGGAATGATATAATGTAAGCAAGAGAAAAATGTAATTTAGAGGGAAATCTAAATCTAGTTGCAAATGATCGAGAATGAGAATCAAAATAAAGGTTAGTACACGAGTTTAAGAAAACAAAAAATGATTGAGAATTCAAGCAAAGAAAAGCATCAAGAATGGTCGCATCGAGAAAAATATTCGTTAAACAGAATAATAAAGGAAAATTTATATATTGAAAGGGAACTTAGCCTATGATAACTATTATGAGTAGACATAACTTACACAAGGTGGACAATTTTAAAGCAATTGTTACTACAATTTATGTAATTTTTCCTTTATTTTATTCTTGCTTAATTGGGGTGGGAGGTTGGAATTTAAATAGGCTATTCAAATGTAAAAAAGGATGACAAATGGTTACAATTCAAACACTCTTAGAACATTGCAAATAGAAAAAAATGGAAAGTCTAGTGATGAAATGTTTCATTGTGGGTCACAACGTTCATAGATTCTCTTTACCAATTTCTGTTTTATCCTTGATAGTTTGTTTTTCTACAACTTACATTCTTGCATTTTATACTTTAAGTTGATTACTTGAATCCATATTTGTCTTTTTCACCTTCCATTATCATTTTTAACTTTCCATATGTCATTCAATTATTATAAACAAAAAACACAAAAATATGCCTATTAAAAAAATGCATGAGTTTCTCATTGAAATTATCATAAAAGAATAATATAGCTAATTAAATGTATTTGTAAAACTCGTTCATAATATAAGTGACCAATATATTAATTTCATTTATTTTAGTTGTATAATTTAAAAATCAACACACTTCAAGTTAAATTAAAAAACATAAATTTACTAATTCATTTGACAAAAAATATGCCAGCTGACTTGATTCATCACAAACATATTACACAAGTGTTGAACCAAAATCCTCGAGAAACATAAAGTCTTCTTCATTATAATTATATTTTATCCAATTATTGATAAAAGGAGTACTTATTTTTTAGAAATTATTTTCGAACACTATTTTCTTTGAGTTAGAATAAGACTAACTTTCTATGCGAAAATTTTATGGTCTAAAAATTACTTTAAATCACTAATATTTAATGTGAGAATTATCACTAAATTGTCATTTAACTTTATTAATTTGAAGACTGTTTTCAAAAAGTAAAATGTCATTCATATAAATTAATATTGTTTTTAAATACAGATTATTATCTTAAGAAACAAAGAATGATATGCATAGCTTAAAAAAAATTATATTAGACCAAGAAGATGTTAATTAAATTTCTGATCCTATTATATACTAACCTGATTTAAGTCATGTAGGGATTTTTAAAACTTACAATAATTGATATGGATGGAGAAGTGACTTCATATAAATTTCTCCTCAAGTTCCCCATGTAAAAAAAGCAACATCCAGATCCAATTTATGAATGATCCCACTTTTGGAAACAACATATTTCATAAATGTCAAAGTAGTTAATTTGGTAACACGAGAAAGAAAAAAAACTTAAAAAACTGTCATATTAGTTGTATAAAACCTTGAAAAACTAATCAATCATATAAATAGATAGAGTTTTTAAAAAAGTAAAGATTTTCAAGACTTTGATATAGATATATTTACTTGTGATATAAATATATTTAAAAAAAATGATTAGATATAGAAGATGATTAATTTTTTTATCATTAATAGGAGGGATATTAGGTAAGTAATGATTGTGTAAGCACGGAAGTAGAGTCCTAGATATGAAGTGGAGAAATGGTCGGAAACTTGGCGTGGGATTTGAAGCAATCCATAAAAAAAAAAGCTCATCTTCCACCTTCAATCTCTCTAATTATTCCAAAGCAAAAATATAAATTAAAACCCTAATCTTTAAGGTTTAACCTAGAATATAAAAATGCAAGTAGGCCATGTTTTACCCCAACAACTAAATCTACATGCTAGGGAACACTCCTCCCTGTTTTTGCATTTTTTATTCCTCTCATGCTCACACCCACCTTCCTATACCCTACTTACCCAAATTATCCTTTCAAATCCAACTCATTTTTCTCTGCTTCCATTTTTTAAATCATATATACTTAATCAAATATATATATTTTTTTAACAGAACATACTTTCATATAATTGCATAGGAACCTTTCATCATTTGAAGAATCAAGAAACGAAATGATTGGGTTAGTGTTAACCCGTATAAATAAATAATAATTGAAACAAACAAACACCACACACCCCACATATAAATAAATAAATCATTGCACCATCATGTGCCTTCGTACATACTCTGTCATTCCCCTATTATGTTACATATAAAATCTTCACCTGTTCATCAGAGAACATGCTTTCAACCAAAATATCATCTGCCAAATCTATTACATTACATCCTTCTCTTTCACTTCCAACTATACACTTCTTCATCGTTATTTAATTACCAGCCAATCATGTCCATTAGAGCACCCATTTCATAATTTTACGTATATAGAGAACGTATAAAAATACGTCAACTTTTTTAACTTTTTAATTACTTCAAAATAGGTTCATACAATTGTTAAGACTGTTATTATGAAAGTTAATTAACTTATTATATTTATTGATGATGATAGTTATTCGTATTGTAGAGTTAAGAGCTTTAAAATACAATAATGGTACGTGCAAACAGGACACAGACTAAATCATCGATTAACGACATTAGACCTCCAAGTAAACGATTCGAGCAACCGTTAATCACATGATTACCAGCTAAGCCGGTCACATGGCCAGATATACTTAACAAAGACTTGGCCACACAGGAATATCTTAAGCCAAGTGGGTTTTGCAACTGTTCCTAGAAGATGGTTGCACGTGCACGTGTGGAGAATCTCGCAATCCCACTTTTTTCCACTTGTTAAATGGTTAATGATTAATTAATCACACTCAGACTGATGGGGAGGTGACCGACTACACCGGTTAAGAAGGTCGAAGGAAGAAGCGTGCCACAAAAAGGAATTATACAAGGTATCTTCTAAAATGTTTAATTCAAGGTCATTTTAATCTATCAAAGGATTTTTGAATTAACGTGTTATACTTATAAAGTTTAAGAAAACATAATAATAAGAATGATTGGAAAATTAGTGGTTTGAAAAATCCTTTATGTGAAGAATGATTGGTAAAGATAAATAGAGTAATAATTGAAGATTTTGTGATAAGCAAATGATGGATAAGACAAAAGTGATAAGTGAGAAACAGTGAGACATATAATAATTGTTAAGGGACGAAAGTGGTGATTGCGCAAAATATAATGCCCCGCATGTCTAAAAATCCTGTTTATAATTATTTATTAAAAAACTGTTACGAAGAGATACTGATTTAGGAAAAGCTAGGTTTGACCGTGGACCAGATCCAGCAAAATAAAAAGAAAGAAAGTTTGACCGTGTTTGCACGTGGGGCAGAGAGACATGTACACGTGTAATTTGGTGTCTTTGGATGAATTGATGCGTCTAGTAGGATTCACGTGGGTTTGCCACACCATGTATTCAGATGGTGAAAGAGAATCTTGCATCCTTATAAAATAATTTTATATATATTTAACAACACATATCTAAGATCAACCATGAATATCGTCTTCAAACTACTATTTTCTCAAAGATTACTGTCTACTACTGTAGGGCCCTTCTTCTTAGGATGACAACTGTTCCAAACATTTATTTATTTAGTTTTCACCGTTTTTTAATCACCAAAATTAAATACAGTACATCAATTCAAGTTACAGTGTGTAATGTTACAATCTAAAAAGTAGAAACACCTCCTTAACCATCCATTTAAAAAGAAGAAAAAGGAAAAAAAAAACTCAAAACAACAACATAAATAAAATAACTTACCAAAATCAAAATTAATATGATAACAATATAATCTAATTTATACAGACTTTGCAGGACCTTGATATGATAACAAATCTAGGATTAAAACCTACTATTTAATAAAAAAGATTGATTAATTGATTACTTAAAATTAAAATGAACTTTTTATTACCAAAAGTTGAATCCAAAATATTTTTGTATTTGAATTCAATTTAACCTAGATTAATATTGTGTTTATACACACTATATTTTGTTTTATCACTTCTTTGTATAGTATTAATATATTCAAAATGTTGGGTTAGTAAATACTTTAAACCATTTTTTTATAGAAAGTTTGTTTAATGATTAATATTATATATATATATATATATATATATATATATATATATATATATATATATATAATTGTATTATAGTTTGTTTAATTGGTGGGAAAAAAATAGTTTTCTATCATTGTCGATAGCAAGTAAACACCTTATGTGGAAGACATTTTTTTTTTTTGTGAGACAATCAATCATGGTATAGGTAGCAATGATAAATCCATGGCAGAAGAAAAAGACATGTTGAGATGACTCTTAATATGACTCATTAACGTGTTACTTAATATCAACATACCATTAGGCTTAAACTCTTTTAAAATTGTATGATTGGTTATACATACAGGAGTGTTTCTCTACACACATAGAAAAGAAAATAGTGAAAAATAAAAGTGTAAAAAGATAATGACCATAATACAAATGCACAATTAAAATAAGAGAATGTTCACCATTTGTGAATAATTATATAGCATAACAAAGGAACATTTTAGATTTTACAATTGTATTTGCAAGAAAACCTAAGGGAATAAAGATTACGTATGGATGAAGATAGTACATATTTTTGGATTTATATCCTGCCTACCTGATATAATTGAGTCTTATGACATTTTATTCCTACAATCATTGATTTTATTTATCTTGAAATTCAAAGTTTATCCATTTTCCTAACATTTCTATTCTTGTTTAAGCAAAAAGATTGCTTTACCAACACCATTTATGCTCTACTCTCTCTCTCTCTCTCTCTCTTTCTTAATCTCAACGTACGTATAATGCGCAAAAGTTCATCTGTTTAAGTTGTAATTAACACGATCTTCTCCTCCTAACAAAAAGACAACCTTATAACAAAAAAAAAATTGCACATGACATCTTTATCTAACTTCTATTCGCCACTTTATATTCCACTATTTTTCACATTCTTATCCATATTTTGATTGAAAATATTTAGTGATTGGTGTTCATAATATTTAGTAAGTTGAATACTACTTTATCACATAAATACTATTAAATAGAAAGTATAGTATTAAAGTCCTTCCTATATTATCATTTTTTTATTTAAAATGGTTGAAATAGTCAATTAGTTTAAATAAAATCGTTTAAGTAAATGGAGAAATTGCTAAAAGAATTAATAATTTTTACTGATTAAAAGTTTAAATTCGTAAAAACTAGTTTAAAATTTAAACATAATGTATAATCATTCTTTGGATACAAGACTTGTGTATCACTCAACATGAGATTGCTTAGAAATTGATCTTTTTAGTTTTTTTTTAGTTCAGGCCTTAAAGGTGGTGTACCATTCAACTTGCAATTAATTTAAAATCTCTCTCTCTTCGTTTTTTTGACATGTTAAAATATGACAAAATTAATGCGATATAACGTTGCATTAGATCTAGATATATTTAATTTGTGGTTTAAGGAAACTTATTTACTTTCCTGATATAACATAGGAAGAATGTTAGTGAAAATAATCCACGTGAAACAAACTATAGATATCCTTAAGCAAGGTCGCTCTAATATCAAGGAAGCTTTTTCATCCGAAAGTCATGCAAATAGAAATAGAGTAAGATGGAAACATTTAATTTCAAAACTTTTTCATTTTCTTCGATCCAAGATTAAAAAAATGCATGAAGTTATGTCACTGCACCACTGTGTCTCAGTCATTAGTTTCCATACCAACTTTTGTGGCTTAAAATATTTGATGTTTGTAGCATTTGTGGGATTTGAATCCTTAAAAAGGAGTGTGTTAGATGTCATTGGTGTTGAGATACAAATAAAGTTTTACGTCGGTTAAAAAAAAAGTTAAAAGAAGAGACAGATATGATAAGAGATTTTTTAAAGTAATATAAAAACAAATCCGTGAGAAGTTTACTCAAAATTGAACAATATTTTACTACTAGTATGAAAATATGTATATATGAAACCTCTCCGAACAGTGCTATAAAGTTCAGTTCTGATCACCAGACAAGTACGTCCCCTCATCAGGTGGAGCGAGGCAGCTGGCGAGTGACAGATTCGCCACGGAGACTTGGCCCAAAACGGTACTGATATTTGAAAAGCCAACTTAGCGCACAAGACTCAGAAGTAAAAAATGTAGAGAAACAAAAAGCTGTGCAAGCATGACGATGATAACGATGATGATGGTGAGAAGTTAAGTTATGATTGCGAGCGCGTTACAGATACATGAAAAGGAGGGCAATTGTAACATAATCACTCACGCACCTGACAGAACCTGTCTCACCTCGCCTTGTCTTTCCTCGTTAGACTTTTTCTGTACTTTAACTTCACTTTCTTTAATATAAACCTATATGGTAAGGTAACACTTCCCCTCCCTCAAAATACAATTTTCATATTATTTTAAATTATAAAAGCAACCAGTGATATTAAATTATCAGTTATTGAAATATTTGTTATTGAATTTCTTAACTCATGTTTTTTAAAGTAAAATTTATTCTGTTGTGTAATACTGATTCTTGTAGAAAGAGTGATTCCTCTGCCACTGAATGTGGCCATGGTAAGGTAGATGAAGTTGAAAAATTATTGAGAAAGAATGGGAGAAAAATCAATGATTGAAGAATGGAGGGAGTCCAAAAAGAGGGGCAACATGGTCATTGGACATGACTTGAAATAGCAAATGGCAATGAGTGAAACATCAGGGTCCGGAATTCACGTGAGAATCACATGTGATGGAACGCTGTACGGACCCAAGGAAGAAAACTCGGGCCCTTGCTCCACTTCTTCTGCGATCGACACTTCCAATTATTGGGTGCATTGTGACAAGACCACCTATTTCACCCCAAAACATTTTCTTTTCATTAAATAAATAAACAAATACCAAAAATACTCCGGTAAAAAGAACTTCAAGACAGATTAAACTATTCCTATTTTTGGAACCAATAAACCTTCCTTCTCTTTTTTTATTTCGCCGTCTCAGACGATACGTGCTATTTTTTTTTATAAAGAAAACATCAGAGTTATAATAAAGGTTTTGGCTTTGGAATATTTTTGATACGTTTACCTTTTTCGAGCAATAGAGTAAGATTTATTTGCTTTACCAAGAACTAGTTAGGACAGGGAAAACGGGACAAAACTCGAAAAGGAAGTGGAAAGCTACCTAAATTCACGTGCATATCACATGGCGATGATATTACTGATTCTGGTTGAATTAGTTTTGAGAAGAAGAAAAAAAGAATAAATAGTACTACATATATGAGTCAGTGATAAAATCTGTTAAAAATTGGATTGTGAATTAGAAATCATAAGTTAAAATAATGGAAAATTTAGTTAAAAGTAGAGAAGTGGTTGAATAAGAAAAATTGGATTGAAAGATGAATAGTTAAAAGGAAGAGGAAAGTTGTAATGTGATATAGTGGAGAGTTGAGAAATGTGGTGGAGAGGAAGATGGATTTGATGTAAGAGAAAGATGATGGGTGTTGTCGGGTAGTGGGTGTTACGTTAAGTAGGGTTATGATTTAAGAAGTTAGGGTGAGATCCATTATTGGGGTGTGTGGAAAGACCCAGCCCAATGCCAGGGAACACGTGGGACACCTACCACGCACTCGTGGGGACACTCTTAATCATCACCCGACATCTTTGTCTCTCATGCCATTCACTCATTAACAATAAATAACTCTAATCTCCTCGTTAATCATTTTCTTTCCTTTATTACTATCACCTTCGTTCCACTACGTAATTTCTACTTGTCTTTCACCTATGCTTCACATCTTTCTCAATCAAATAGTTAGGTTTCAGTTGTGTCTATCACATATTGTGATCCATGATTCCTATATTATGAGTGTAGGAGGATCTTACACCTTCTTTCCAATTTTAAAGTGAGATAAGTTAGTAAGGTAGTAGTCTCTTTCATTATAATCAATTTCCTTTTTCTATTTTCCTTTTTATTATCACTGAAATGAGTTCATATTCTTTTTGTCAAAAAAGGATAGGTGAAATACATAAAAGTATAAAACACGTTTGTAAATGGTATTTATTGGAGTGAAATGTTTGTTAAAATTTGTAATGAGTGGAGTGTTTCTACTTTTGTTAATTCCTTAAAATGCAACGTGGTGGTGGAAAGTTTGTGATAGATGAGCCGTTTTGAATTATTGGGTGGGAAAGGTTTCCGTTTCCCGTGGAGGAGGGTCTTCCTTGTAAGTTGCAAACTCAATTCTATTGATGAAGCATGTCAAATGGACAGTCAATACTCACACTTTCAATAATTGCTCACAAGAGTATCTGAAATGTGCTAACTCATAAATACTCACAAATTAAAGTTACTTCAAAATAAAAAAAATAAAAAAACAAATGTGAATTCACATGACCATGTTAGTTACTGTAGGTTGGGTGCGATGAAATACACGCGCCTTCAGAGAGAGTGGTGGAGATTTTGGAAGAGTGAAGGGGTGTTCAAATGATTGTGATAAGGAAGGTGTCGGTGCGTGAAGCGACAGCATGACACCCACGATTTTGTTTACATTAGACCAAACTCCTGTCTACTGTTCTATCTTCCTACATACTTTTAATTCTGTAAATAATCTTAGTTCAATTTCATATTTTATGTCCGAAATAATATTTGACGATTTCTATAATAAAATGGTCTAAATGAAACCGTGAAAAAAAGTACGAAAATAATATTTTGACGTCTTAATTTTTGATCAAATTTTATTTATCTAGTTTTCTTTTTTATTTTTCTATTTCGTTGTGGACTAAACATTCTTGGTAAACAAAATTAAGAAAAACTTAAATGTGACAGAAAATGTTTCTTAAAAAAAAAGAGTCTATTTGTTGAATTAAATTTGGATAACGAATAAATTTCAAAAAATTTTGGTGCTTTTACCCTATCCCTTAAATTAATTTGTTGTTTTTATTCATAAGTTTTCTTTGCCTACTTCAAGAAATAAGGAAGACGATACTCTTGAGAATTGCATTGTAACATTTATTCACACAGTATGAATGTTTTACTTTCTTTTCTAATCTATTTAATTTTATAATTGAAGATGTTCGTTCTAGATTATTCTAATTTATAATTATTTTATTGAAGTGTAGGATTAAATTGTTGAAAGAGGAACATTAAACCCCTAATTGATGAGAGGTTTTTGATTATGAGTGGATAATGAGTTATTTCATAATTTCATTTTTGCACAACACAAATTGATAAACATATGTTTAAAACAATGAGAAATTTGTATTAGATGTTTAGATCATTAGTTGATAAATGAAATAGGCTTAGACATTTTTTAATTGCAATTTTCTGATAGTATTGATCGATTAAATAAGTAATATAATATGTTAAAACAAGTAACAACTCATAGAAAATAAAAAGAGAGTAAAATTATTTGTTTTAATCGATTACATTAGTAGTATAATTGATTGAAATATTAACTTAGGTCTAATATATTGTGCTACTAACCTAATCTGTTAGAGAAAGTCAGAAAAAACAAAACAAGACATAATGTCATTTTAATTGATTACATTAGTAGCCTAATCGATTAAAATAAAAATTTTGGTCTAATTCATTTTGCTGACAACTTAATATGTTAAGTAAGTAAAAAGAAGCATAACAAGACATAACTGTCATTTTAATCGATTAAAACAGAAACATTTACATAATCGATTAATGTTTTAATCTAATCGATTAATCTGCAATGGGATTTGATTTTCTATATAAATCAGATTTGAAACTTGACTCAATACGATTTTCATTTGCAATATACTAACATTTTGTTTAAGTTTGAGTACAGACATATTCAAGAAGAGTTATTAGAGGTTTCAAGTTAAACTGGTGAAGAAGATAACAAGAAATCATTCACGATTCAAAGGAGCACATATGTTTTGAATTATTTGCACATATTTCTTTCAGGTTCTTTTACTTTTTTACCTGTGCTGGATAGACCAGGTTTGAAGAGAGTGAGTGTGATCCTGTTTTGATTTCTTTGTCTTGAATTTGAGTGTCGGTGATGTTACTAATTAAGTGTATCATTATATTCTTGACTCAAATATTGATTAGTGGATTATCTCTCACTGAATGATGTTGAAGGAAGGAAGACTGAATGTAGGCTTGTTTTAATAATCGAATCAGTATAAATCTTTGTGTATTATAATATTGCTTTTACACTTCTTTTGATGATTTAAATTCGTTCTTTGTGTTTTAGATTCTCTCTCATTATTCATTTTAATTTTCAATCCCTCAATCCTATTTGGTTATTTCTTCGTGATTTTTGAGAGACCATTGTGGTTGCTTGCCTCGTACTAAAATAATTAGGTTTATGTTTTTGACCTGTGTATGACCATGGATTAGCAACGTGAGGTGGAAAAAAGTGAGAGGGGAGATTCATAATTTGTCTCTCATTTGGTGACAAAAATGTTTTGTTCAAATAAGTTTTTATGTCTCTCCTCGTCTACGTTCTTTTGACCTCCTATATTATTTTTTGTATCCTTAAGAGATTATTTAAACAAGAGATACAGTACTTTATGCATAACAACAAGAGGTATTGAAACAAATGGATGGTATGCTACAAAACGTAGTTGCAAAAATAATATATTTAAAAAAAACTCATATATAGTAAGTTCATCCTAATAACGAATGCGTAGGTGAGACACAAAAAAGGTTCCATATGCAGGAAAACAATTTTGATAAAAGATTTTGAACATTTGTATGAAAAATGTTTTTATGAAAAAGACTCTTACTAAATTCTGAATAGATTTTGTTGAGACATGCTGTGTTGCTTTCAGAGCAAACTATTTGTTTAAAGGAATGTATAAATCCTATTATTGCATCCTCAAGCATCTACATCATTATCAAAGTTAATTTGGCCTGATGAGAGTTACACGTACTCATTTACTACCATTTACAATGTGAGTTTTTTTTTTGTTTCTTTTGCAATTTATGAGATTGATGTCTTCGGCATAAGGAAAATTGATTATGTTGTGCTACTTTACCAAATGCATGTTGGTGTTGAAAAGTGACATATGTATAGGAAGGAAGAAAGCTTGAATTTATTTAAAAAAAAAATGTATGTAAAGGTGTGAAAAAGAATAATATAATTTAATAGTAAAAATGGTTAAAAGGAGGAGTGAAGAGACGTAAGGTATTGTGGCACGTGTAGTGCAGAGGCATGTTGGTTCATGTGAGGGTGAGTTGGGGGCAGGTTTTTTCTTCCACGCTTGCTTCATCGTCGCTCCACGTGAATACCAATCGCACTTGTCCCCCTCACTGTTTCTTCACTTTCTTAACTTCAGTTGAGACTCACAATAATAATAATAATAATAATAATAATAATAATAATAATAATAATAAAAAAAAAAATAAATCTCGTATTTCCCCACTCCCATGATTGGATAGGCCTGCAAAAATAAGTATTCGTAGAATAAAATGTTTTAACCTAACTCTCGGAAAACCAGAGGTACAACATAAGAAAACAAGATGGTGGTTCTTTGAACCTAACTCATTAATTTGAAGCATGGTGAAGGAAGGAAGAGGCGCGTTGGTGCGACGCGCGGGTGGTGTGAGGAGAAGAGGAAGAAAGAGGTGTGTTTGTTTTGATTTAAATTTGAAGAGTGACGGGGCACAGGGTGTGTGATAGAAGAAAAGAAAAAGTTAGGGAAAGCGACGTTGTTGGCTGGGGGGAAGACCCTCGTGGTGATCGCATGGGTGGAGATTTGTGTGTCGCGTAGGATAAGGGATAATGGGGTCCCACTCAGGGACAACCCAAATATAATGAAAAGGTTATCTGTTTGCTTCCAATCATGACCATTGGCTGTGCTGATTTTGATGGATGTCCAGGGACGATGCTCATCATGTCTGTTCCTACATCTCACATTTTACCTCAGCCGTTGATTTAGGAACTCATTCACCCCTGGCCCAAATCTTCAGGTGCCACCTGCCCCACCCTGTTTAATGCTCAAGATTTCTTGCGATTTGCCACCCCCACACTCTCTCTATCCTACCTAAACCTAACTCCGTTTATTTTCCTTTTTACATTTTCATCAAACTCACCACCCTGTTACCTCATTGCACATTCCTGGCTAATCATAATATCATAAACTCGTTTATCACTTTTATAACATCGCACATGTTAATTCCATAACCGGTCTTATCAGCCGTGTTAGCAAAACTTTAGAAAAGGAAAAGCAGTATGATCGGCCAAAACAATATGACATGAAGAATGATGTGATGTATATAGTTATCGTCTTATCAGAAAGGCTTTCAGAAATCAGCTTCCTTTGCTTGATGGCTCAATAGTGTGAAATAACAGAGTCCTGGATGTAAATTCAAATTTGAAAAGGGGATATCGTTTTCATATGTTTTCCTGGCTGTGTTCCACTACTGGTTTGATCGGGCATTTAAGGCAGACAGAGTAAAAAACATGGTCAATGGAATTAGTTGTTGTGTTGTGGAGAGGGAGTTATCCAGGAAAGATGGCGTGAAAGTTATCCAAAAAGATGAGAGTGTGAAAGTAAAGTTGAATAAAGTGGAGTTTATTTACCAGATGGTCAAAGGTAAAGAATAAAGAGGTGTGACGAAGGAGGGGGAAGAGAGAGAAAGGAGGTGGGTGGTATTATTTTGGAGGCAAATGTCATGATTGAGATAACTGGGCTTGCTGACATAAAGTCATCATTGAACTTACACACTACTTCCACCCATTCTCTCTCTTTTCTATATAATCTCAACCCACACGGCCCCCTTTCCACTCCTCCACAACTCCCCTGCTTTTCATCATCGTCATCCCCTTCTTACTCTCTCTCTCTCAACTGCACCTCAATCTCACTCCCTCGTTACCCAACTTCTTCAGCGGCTAAATTTTATAAAACTAGATATGATGGTTCAAAAGGAAGATTTGGGTTTGAGTCTAAGCCTCAACTTCCGTCACAATATTCCCAATCCTCAACATCTTACTCTCATCTCCTCCTCTACTCATTCGTCTTCCCCTTCCGCTTCAAATCCTTTTAAACCGTCTTGGAACGACGCTTTCGCCTCCTCCGGTATGTCCTAAAATTCCTCCACTTTCCAAATAACTAGATAAAAATAATACTTTTCCTTTTTATTTGCATGCAAACAATGTTCCAGATCTGTTCAAGTTTATCTCTTTATTTCCTTTCTCTCCACCACTTTGATCCGGCTTACTGGGTCTCCTTTTTTGTTCCGGGGAGAGAAATATTACTCTCGCCCTTCAGTTTCTGTCCCGACATCCGTGACCCTCTAATTTAATGGTTTTTTGTTTGCATCCAGATCGAAACTCGGACTCATGCAGAGGCGAAACCCGATCGTTCCTGCGCGGAATCGACGTGAATCGGTTACCTTCGGCCGTGGACATGGAAGAGGAAGCGGGAGTTTCGTCTCCGAACAGCACCGTTTCGAGCGTGAGCGGAAAACGAAGCGAGCGAGAACCCAACGGCGAAGAACACGACATGAACAGAGCCTGTTCCCGCGGAATCAGCGACGAAGAAGACGGCGAAACCTCAAGGAAAAAACTGAGACTCTCCAAAGACCAATCAGCTATTCTGGAAGAAAGTTTCAAAGAGCACAATACCCTCAACCCGGTAAGCTTAACAGAAAACCACCTTAAAATCAGTTATTACGTTTTTGTTGGTACTAAACTAAAACCGCTGATTAACGTTAATTAATTTAATGTTCTGGCAGAAGCAAAAACTTGCACTGGCAAAACAGCTAGGCCTTCTACCAAGACAGGTTGAGGTGTGGTTTCAGAACCGAAGAGCAAGGTCAGTTTACAAATTATACAACACATGAAATAAATGGGTTCAATACAAAGTTTAGTTTTATTAAACGTTGTGGAACTAATTCCAGGACTAAGCTGAAGCAAACCGAGGTGGACTGCGAGGTGTTGAAAAGGTGCTGCGAGAATCTGACGGAGGAAAATAGAAGGTTGCAGAAGGAAGTCCAGGAGCTTAGAGCACTGAAACTTTCCCCTCAGTTTTACATGCAAATGACCCCTCCCACCACACTGACCATGTGCCCATCTTGCGAGCGGGTGGCTGTGCCGTCGTCGACCGTGGATGCCGCCACGCGTCATCATCCCATGGGCCAGGCCCAGAGCCACAGTCGGGCCCTAGGCATGGGGCCGTGGGGTTCGGCAGCTTCCATTCCGCAGCGGGGCTTCGATGGTTTCCACCACTGATTGTGAATAATCAATGGTAGCAGTAGGGTGTAGGTGAAAGATGGGGGAAACAGTGAGAGGTATGGATCTAGGACACGGTGATTAGAAGAAGGGTTCTGGTGGGTCTCCAATGTTTTGTACCACTTTGACTCATGATCTTTTGTTTTTTGCTTGGATGACCCGTATTAGTTAGGAGGTTTTCAGTTTTTAGTATTACTTAACCTTTTCCCATCTCAACACTAAACACACACTTTGTGTAAAGTGCAATTGTCTAGTTAAATTAAATTATATACCCTGTTTTTCTCAAACCATTCTTTTCCCGCTGATACTTTCTTTTGTTTTTAGTGTCTATACTTCCTAGGCATCTTATAACCACGCTTTCTGATACCTTAATAAACAAGTTTCTCTTTCAGATCATATTTCTAAAATATCATACAACTCTAAACGTTATTATTTTATTATTATAGGAACACTTTACAGTTTTTAAATATTTTAAATTAAATCTAATTTATAATATTACCATAAGTAAACTTCTTTCCATGGGATAGATACCACTTTCCTATACCTTTACTATGAGAATGAAATAAAGCAAACAAATATTCTTTCCAGGAAATATATATTTGTCCATCATATTCAAGAACATAAGAAAATGACTTGATCTTAAAAGTTATATATAGAAAAGAAATATAAATATAAAGTACGTATATAAAATACATAAATTATTGTTTTTTTAAAAGTAAATTTTGTGTACTTACTTTGCATGATTTTAAGAAAGTAATTTAGCTTGATAGTATTTTTAATTAGAGTGAAAAAAGTGACTTAAAAAATAATTTATGACGGAAATTTGCATTTTTATTTTATTTACAATATATAATATTTAAGGAACGTGTTTTGAGTTTAAATTTTAAAAAATAAAATTAGGTGTTTATTATATTTTATAATTTCCATACACATTTGAATTTATAATACCCTCTGTACTTTTAGAACAACTTTAGTAGATATATTGGATGTGAGTTCGTCAGCATTTATCTCTGTTCTGTGTTCATAGTCCACAGGGAATTGTTCCCCTGCTGTGGGGCCTTCTTAAATCTTGGCATTCAACCATATTAAAGTTTCATGGTTGTTTTTTGATGTGAAGCCAAAATTTGATGTAATGTTAGGAAAATAGTTATTCATCAATGCTTGAAAGATCCTTGTTTGGTTTGGAAGATTTGGTAGTGTTTTGGATTGGAATAAGAGGTCAAAATAACCCTGCAGCGAAAAAGTGAATTTCAAAGGATGATAATCTTTTCACTGTGAAACGAAATAATTGGGTGGGTCCCTGGAACGGGTGTTGGGTTTGCCATGGAAAATGCAATTGGTTTCTTATTTTAAGGGTCAATTTAGGGTGTAGAGTGCCACTGAGACCACGCCTGTTCTATAAATAATGGTTTAAGAAATTTGGGTCATCATCAGCCCATATAACAATGCTCTGTTTTTGTGCAGAACAGAGTCCCTGTTTTCGTGGATTATGTTCATTGATCAAATCCAAGAATTGATATGGACAAACTCAAACATAAAAAAATGACCAAAGTCACACTTATATTTAGAATACTAATAAACTTTTAGAATGCAATGATGCAAGTTACTTATTGAATATCTTGGACAATAGAATAATAGAATAAGATGTTGGTAAAATGTGTAGGTGTTCATTGAATTACGTGAACGTGATGAATTTCAAAAATATTCAAACCAACTATATTGGTTTAGTTTGGGTTGATTGAAATAGACAAGGGACAGTTTAGTTAGTTCATTAGTTGAAAAAAATTCAACCTAACACTTCATATGATGATCAGGGAACGTAACGTTCTTAGCCAAAGTTTTGAAATTGATTGGTCTCTCTCTTTCTCTCTGTCATTCACAGTCTTCACCTACAAACTAATTCCACTTGTCAAGGCTATGTCATTCAAAGTTACTTTTGTGAGGAATCAAATGGTTACCAAATTTTGGCTTATTGTTTCTCATTCTGTGTCAACGCCGAATGTGACGTGAACTTGTATTTGATTACCCTTATGGTAGGATTCATGATATTTTCTTGGTGGGATTTATGAACTTTAACTAAAGGCTTTTTATGGTAGAAATTGTGTTTAAAAAAGTACCCGAGTTCATCATGTTTAGTTGTTTTTTTCAAATTCGTTGGGGTGTTTCTTTTTTGGTATATATTAGACACAACATTTTAATGACTTTATTTTAACAATACCAACTAAATGGATCTTAAATGGGTCAGCTCCAAACAAAAAAAGGTTCTTAATTCAACCAAACTAGCCCAAATATAATTCTATGTTTTCGTGGTATAAATTGAAACAAACTTACTCATACTGATTAACAGTTCATATATTTTTATGTTCAAGATCACCTATGTCTTTTATAGAAATTGAATTATGTGAATTATTACAAATACATATCAAAATTTACGCTTAAATTGTTAATAAAATTATTGTTATAAAATAAGTGTTACATAGATAATATTGCAAAAGATATGTACAGGTACATATTTGTAACCAACAACTCTAGTTGTCACGTTCACGAAAGTTATGCAAGATTTCTTTCGCATATCTTGCCTCCTAGTTGCTTTGAACTTTGCATATTTCTTTTTCACAAGCTAAGTACAATGAACTTTGAATGGATTGTTGCTAATTTTGTTTTTCGTGAGTTAATGAGATATTTCACTCATTCTATACTCATCCTTCACTTATAATAGGTGTCTAAATTTCCTTTCGAAAATATACTTTAGCACTCTCACTTATTCTTTCCTTTTTCTTCTCTCTTATATTTTTTTCATAATTCTTTTCTCTCTCTTATATTTCTTTCATAATATCATAAGTATATTTACTCTCTAAGAGAGTTTTTCTTGGTTATGAGATCCTAAAAAAATTTGGGAAATTCATGTTACATCTGGAGAGACTTGCACAACACATTGCAGATAAATCCTTAAGTATAATGAATATAAACGTATTAGGAAGTCCAGTTTATTTGTGTTTTCGTAAGCTATTACAACAATTTTAAGGACTTATAGACTAACAGTGTGGGTGTCGACACCAACTATAGATTAGACATGTCAAACAATGTTACATATATCTTCTATCAGAGTTAATCTAATATCTGTAACATTATTAGAAAAAATTAGGGTTAAAGTTGTAATTTGAATCTGACAAGATTCTTATGACAAAGAATATCATGTTTGTGAGGAAAGGGATATTATGATCAATGTCTCTTTGTACTTAATATTTCTAAAATTATTAATGAATATTGCTTTTGTGCTAATATTATTGATTCATACCTATAATATATGGTATGTTAGATTAAGACAAGTGAACTCTTCATATATTATGAAATTGCAACGACCAGAACTAATTAATATGCATGGTAAGAAGAGTAGTACATGTGATATTTGTAGAATCTAAATTAACAAAGAAAGTTTATCATTTTGTAGGATGTCAAACTGAATTATTAGGGTTAATTCATACTGATTTAGTTTATTTAAAACAAACCATATCTAAATGTATTAAAAGTTATTTTGTAACATTTATAGAGGATTTTTCTAGATACACCAAAGTGTACTTAATCAAACATAAGGTTGGACCTTTAATATATTTTTTAACTTATAAAGCAGGAATAGAAAATCGATTGAATAAGAAAATTAAGAGTATTAGATTCACAGAGGTGGTGAGTATGTATTGTTTAATGAATATCATGTTAGAAAATATATTATCCATGAAATAGTTGAGAAAAAGAATAAAACTCTTAATGAAATTATGAATGTTATGCTTATTAGTTCTACTGTACTTGGTAACCTTTAAGGTGAAACCCTTCTTAGTGCATGTATTTTTACAAAATAGGATACCTAAAAAAACAATGGTAAAACTCTCATTGAGTTATAAAGATGTTATCAACCTAATCTAAAATATCTAAGAGTATGGGGGTGTCTAATTAAGTATTATTACTCAATCCTACAATAGGGAAAATAGGCTCTAAAAATCTAATTGTATATTCTTAGACTATGCAGAGAATAATGTTGTTTATAGATTTCTTTTTCTCAGAGTGATGTAATTGAGCATAATAATATAATGGAGACAAGACATGTTGAGTTCTTTGAACATATATTTCCTTTAAAGATTAATGAGACACCTAAACAACCTATAGATATTAATAGTAACGTCATGTGTGAGAATTTGAGAAGAAATAAAAGACAAAAAAAGGAAACTTTTGTTGAAGATGACTTTTATACTTATCTTGTTGATAACGATCCAACCATATTTTTAGAGGCTACTAGTGCTCTTCATGCAAAATATTGGATAAAATCATCAGGACTTAAATTAAATAATACTTGGACCTTAGTAGATTTGTCTACAGGAGAAAAACTCATTGGTTGCAAGTATATCTTGAAGAAAAAATATCACCTTGATGGATCCATAGACAAGTATAGGACAAGATTAGTAGTTAAAGATTTCACTTAAAAATCCAACATCGATTACTTTGATATTTTTGCCCCTATAACTAAAGATTCCTTGAATTCGAGTATTGTTAAATCTAACAACTATCCATAAGCTAGTGATACACAAAATAGATTTTAAAATTGAAATTTTGAAGGGTGAATTAAAGGGAAAAATTTGTATAACTTAACCTGAAGGGTGCGGTGTTGTTCTGGTAATGAAAATAAAGTGTGCAAATTTTTAAAATCTTTGTATGAATTGAAACAAAGACCGAAACAATGACATAAAGAACTTGATAAGGTGCTGCTTTTTGATAGTTTTTTTAACTAATGATAGTAATAAATGTGTGTAGTCTAAATCTAAAAATGGTAAATGTGTCATTATTTACTTGTATGTAGAAGACATGTTAATCTTTAGTACATGTATTGTTATTAGCCTCTAAAAACTAAATTATTTCTAGGATGTAAATTTGAAAAAAAACATGAGTAAAAAAACTAATGTTATTTTAAGTGTTAGAATTATGAGTGTATATTTATGTTTTTAATTTTTAATTGAATTTTTATGTTTAAAATATTGATTTAAATAGAATGTGTGAATGATTGAATTTATTAAACTTGTGAAATAATTTTTTTTTAATTATATAAATTATTTCCAAGTATTCTAGTATTTATTAATGTAATTAAAGTTATTTTTTTTATCAAGAATTGAAAATAAATTATTCCTAACTACAAGAAAATAATTTGAAATAATCAGTACTTTACCCCCTAAATTTTTTTATACACCTTTTTAAAATGGGCCTCTGAAAACGTAGTTCTATGTCCTTATTTTTCTATCTTCACCCCTCTTATTACTAACAATTAGTCCAATCAAAATAATGTCATGTGACAATATACTATACTCTCAAATCTGTTTAATCAAAACATGCCATCTGTCATCCATCACTCATGAAACTGAACAATCAAACACTGCCTCCTCCACTTACAGCCGCCAACGAAGCATCTCCTCCACTCCAACCCATCCCTGAATCGCCAACATAGCACCCTCGATGCAACCCATGAACAGCGCAGATCGGCGCATGGGGTTCAACTCCATTCCTGCATCTGGAAGACGCAAATCGCGAGCCAGGACGAACCAGCAAAACGAGATCACACCGCGAGCCAGGCGTGAAGTCTCGTCGGAGACGCAACCCACCAGAACTTTGCACCAGCATGGCATCATCTTCTCCAAATTATAGCACGTCACCAGTCACCATCCTTCATCACGAGAAAGAAACAGATCGGAGCCACGGCGCCTGGAACAGATCAGAGATGCATCCCGCCACCCAAGAAGGCCAGGATGCACGATGATGTTGTGCCAAAAGGCACCTACCAGAAACCTTGTTCCTCCAATCCCGCAACCTCAGCTTCTGAACCAAATCACGGCAGACCTTGTCGGAAAACGACACAGCTACCTAGATACCTTCATCTTCACCGTCAGCCACACAAGACAACCAGCTGAAATATATCAATCCTAATTTCCTAAAGTGGTGAAATGGATAGCAGGAAGAAGTGAATTGGAATTTTTGACATTGATAAATTTTTTTAAACATTTTATAAAATAATTAATTTTATAATTTCATAATTTTATAATATCATAATTTATAATTTTATAAAATAACATGCCACAACTATTGAGAGTTACCAAATTTATTGGAGATTTAAAACATAATTAAATCTAACAAAAATTTGAAAATTAAGAAAAATCTTATAATGAGTCAAAACTGACTTTAGTTTTCACCTTAATCCACTTTAAAGAAGACTTCAAGAATTAATTTTTTTTAATCCAAACAATAGTGACCAATAAAAAATAATTATTTTGGAGTGAATTATAATTGGCTGCTATAATAACTAACAACTTGTATCATTACCATTATAGTTGCCTTGAGCATGAAAACATTTGTTAAGAAAAATATTTTAACTATTTTTATGAAGAAGAAAATGTAATTTAAGATATTTTAATTGAAAATTAAAAATTTATTATTTTCTTAAGGGATTCTTTAACTCATTTATTTTTATGGTTGTAAATTATAAAAAGAAAGAAAATTCAGTTATGTCAACTCATTCTGATATTTATATGTTTAAATCTTATGTTCACAAGGCTCCATTTTGGTAGAATTTGCATAACCTTTTAAAGTAAATTTTTACTATGCAAAGCTTCGAAATAAAACTACTTCTCAAAAAGCAGCACAAACAACACCTAACACACTCTTTCTTTGATCATCTTTCAATCTCAAAATAATTGATATTTAAAAAGTTTAAATTCTAGTTAATAGTTTTTTTCCAAAATACACTATAATTAATAATTAACAGTATTTTTGGTAAGTATTGTTTAATATATATATTGTGTATGTATCAAGATCTGGGCATTCAATAAGGATTTACTTCCATTAAATATGTTTATGTACACTCAAAATTAACTTCTTGTTGTGATATAATTGACTCCTATATATAATTATGGAGTGAAAATTTAACGAAGAAAGAAAAAAAATTGTGAAATTCATTCTGTTTTCAATCATAGTAGAAATGAGATGGTTTGTATGGATTTAGACCAATTTGACCTTGGTACATTTTATAATTTTCATACATTTTTTCTCTTAAAATAATAATAATAATAATACAATTTTTTTATCTTAAAAATTAATTTTTATTTTTTTATAATAATTTTTACAATTATATATAATATTAATAATTATAATTCTATATTAACAGTATTTTGATAATTTTAAATTTTTATTAATTAAATAACTTTTTTATTTATCATATCAATTAAATTTTATACTAATTTTTATATATTTTATTTCTAATTCTATTCTTACTTATCTTTAAATTTCTTAAAAAAAATAAAAAATAATTCGTCTTCAAATACTCTGTTCCAAATTAATTATGTAAAATAAACACTATGAGATGACATAGGTATCATAACCGAGGTAGCAATTTCGTTCTGTCAGTCTCCAACTTAAACGACATTGCTGGAAAACAGGACGGAACAGTACTGTCTTAATTTGTATGGATGGACAACTTCAATTTCAGTGTCCATTTGGTGAAACACTTTCATTTCCTAGGAGAGGCAATGCAGTGTTGTACTTGTAAACTGCCCAAAATAAAGAATGACAATAATTGTAGCCATAACATCCTTTTATTTATTTGCTTTTATGATGTACTTGCCAGCATAAGACAAATACCTTCCAGCCAGAGACAAGTTATAATGTTAGTGAATGAAGCAACAGTTCCACTTTTCTCCATGATGGTCACAAATTTAAATGAAAACAAGATTTTTTTTTAAATGGTGTTTTGACTATTAATCTGTGCATATAACCAATTAATAAAGCTTTTTTAATTCACAGGATAACATCTTTTGTGCTTTTGCAATCGTCACATCTTTCTGTGAACAATCACTCTCCTAACTGCGTCATATTTTCTGATTTAAACTCAATGTTTTCTATGATTTAATCAACAGTAAAACAAACTTAAAAAGTGTTAAAAAAATACTCTATTAACCATTGTCTCCCACCATCATCTGTAAGTTGTAATAGGTGAATACTAAATTCACTACAATTACCGTGTACAAACAAGAAATCCGCATAAAGTAGAACTCATAATTAAGAAATTGAAGATATTGCAAGGCTTAAGTAAAATCAGTAAATCTGTCTATGCCATAACTGTTTATGGGGAAGAGGAAAGGAGTATCCAATTACAACCTTAATCTGTGGAAAGAAACATCCTTGTCAATTTAATTACATCCCATTTAGAAGGATATGATATATGGATATGGATCTTCAATATTATTTACCTTGAAGAGTTTCTTGCATTCCTTGTACTCCTCTTGATAGACTCAATTCTCTGAAGCCTTATCTGCTCTCTGAACTTGGCAATGAACTCATCAGCCTTCTTATCCACATCTGGTCCTTCATCACCGCTTGTTCCACTGAAACCACTATCTGTTTTTGAACTTTCTCCACCAATAACAGCTCCACCCTTCGCTTTTCCCTCGTTCTCAACCATGATTCCTCCTCCGACATCTTCATCTTCGGTTTCCGTGTCTTCTTCATCGTCCTCATCAGATTCCACAAGTACCTTGTCAAGATAGCTTTCTTTCTCAACTGCCTGTGTCACCAGAGGCACGCTTGCATGTCCCGTGAGCTTGTCACTTCTAAACGACGTGAGTTGCATGGATTTTTTTTCTTCAGCAAGTTTTTTCCCCGTTGGCTTGTTTTTCTCACTTGTGAAGCTTCTCTTCAACTCTTTATCGAAGGAGGGTTCGATGAATGAACCACCGTACCTTGGCTTCATGGACACTGATTTCTGATACATCATTGGTGGGGGTGGTGGAGGTGGGGGAGGACAGGATTTGTAGAATCCCTTCTTCCGCACTAAATCCTCTGAGTTTTTGGCGAGTGATTCTGTCGATAAAGAAGACAAGGAACTTGCTCGAAAAGAACGTGAAGTTTGAGGCTTCGGTGGGCGAGATTCCACCTTGGAGAACTCGGATTCTTCCTTTGAAGATTGATGGGAAAATGCATCGTCAACTTCTTCTTGCTTAGGTTCCATTCTTCCTGATCTAGAACGCCATGGAATGGGAGAAGGAAGCACCACACTCTCTTTCTTTTTGTCCTCAGCTCTTGGTCCTTCAACTTCTGCATTTCTATTTGAATTGCTTGAAAATCTTTTAGAAGATGCTGACCTATTTAGAGATTGAACACCAACATCAACATCATCGGCGTCAACTTCTGCTTTTCTATTCGAGTTGCTCGAAAACCTTTTGGAACTCGATGACCTATTTAGAGATTGATCATCAACATCACCCGCTACAAATTCAGCACTTTTACTTGAATTACTTGAAAATCTATTGAAGGTTTTTGACCTATTCAGACATTGAACATCAACAGCAGCACCCGCGCCATCAGCTTCCACGACTTCACCTTTTCTATTCAAAGTGCTTGAAAATCTTCTAGAACTCATTGACCTATTTAGAGATTGAACATCAACATCTTTATCATCATCAGACAAGCGAGACTTGAGGCTTCGAATGGGCAAAAGCAAGGGCTTGTCCCCACTCTGGTCATCAAAACTAGAAAGCTTTTTCAACGGTGGAGCAACCACAACCACAGGTTCATTCCTGCGGTGTTGGTTGCTCCACGTTTGGACTTTGGTTTCATCGGACTCAGGAGGGTTTTCAGCCTCGTCCTCGAAGAAGGAAGAGACCTGAAGGAACTTAGAGACAAGAGTTTGGGCGGTGTCGAACTTGGAGTGGTTATTCTCTTTCTCTGCCTCGTGGTTTCGGCGACTGAAGAGGCCGTAAGAGATGGCGACACCGACGAAGAGAAGGTGGAGGAGTTCCCAGTTTTTGGTGAGGAGTGATTGGTTGATGAAATGAGGAGCTTGTGAGGGGAACAGGGGGAGAATAACGAAGAATATGAGAAAGAGTGCCGCTTTGTAGAGGAAATGGTAATAGAATTTATTTGGGTCTTGTTGGTTTTGTTGAAGAGGTAACTTTTGTTGCTTGGTAGCGTGGATTGCAGCAGCCATTGCAGAAGGAAGGGAGAATGTGTAGTGAGAGATGGAGAAGAAGGAGAAGAGAGTTTACTTGGAAGAAGAGGTTAAGGAAAAGATGAAGGTGCAGCGTCAAAGACAAAATGTCAAGTGTAGCCTTATCTTTATTCCTTTTCCGTGTTACCTTTTAACCCTTTCGGTTCCATCACAGATATGCTTTGCCTCCTGCAATCTCACTTAATATATAACGTAAACTTACCAACTTGCCATATCAAATTTTAATCCTTCTTTATTCATTAAATGTTGGTAACAAATTAAATTCCAAAACCTGAAAATTTAACAAACTTCACTTGTTTTCCCTTGAAACTTTAATTTATGTGGATGTTTTCAATCTTCTCTTGAGACTTATTTGGTTGGCTCCAACATGATCTGTTGATTCCTTTTCTCTTAGTGTGAACTGATAATAGACTTGAGCCATGGTCCCTCACACTACCAAAAAAAACTCAACCGATACCTTTCTTAGCTTCCCTTTGTTTCTAGAAACTTAAATTTAGGTGGAGATGCATATCTTATAAATTTCACATGAAGACCAAGAAACAGTGAAAAATTGGCACATGGAGCTATATGCTTAACTCAAGTGAGCTTTAATTGGTTTGACCAGTATTTTCCCCCAGTGGTGCTACAGGTTGATGGAATAAAAGTAATCGTAAAGAGAGTGAAACGAAAACAACAATTTGTTGAGGTGATGGTCCATTAAAGCAGAATTGGAGGAACATATGCAGAGGGTCCATGAGCATCGAATAGATTTGCCTACCTACTGTTACAAAATGCAAGGTGCAAATTATTAGCGTTGGAATCACTCATGATTCCCCTCTTCTACTCCTACCATGCCTTTCATTTGGATGGAGCCTGTTGGATTTATGTGACAAAAGAAAAGACAAGTTCCACACTTGGACAAAACTTAGACGTGAGTTCTTAATATATTTAGAATTTTAGCTCTTTAAAACTGTCATCGCTTTATTCCAAGTCATCTATAAACTGTACTAAAGGTTTATTTCATTTAGTATATTGTTTTTAATATAAAGAATTGTTAAGTGTTGGTCTTTATACTTATCTACTGTTTTTGGCTGCTGTTGGATTCTCTTAAAGTTTACGCAGTGACTCAAAATGTTCCCTTAAAGGTTACGCAGTGACTCAACATGGATGCAAAAGTAGATGGAATAACGCGAATTTAAGAACGTTTTGACAATGTTACGTGTTAGTGTTGTATTGGTCCATTTTGAAATTATTTTTTAAAAAAAGAACTGATTTGGAAAAGGGGTCACGGTTGAACATTTGCTTATTCCGAAACCACTCTCCTTCCTTTTCCTTTCAGCACTCTCTCTTTCTTCCGAAACACTCTCTCCTCTCTCCATTTTAGGTTTTCATTTTTTTCATTTGATATTCTCTCCCTCGATTTGGTGAAGTTGAGCAATCTCTCTGGACGTTGAGGAAGTTCCGTCGTCGGTGGTCTCGAAGTCTCTCATTGTCTCTCGAGTTCGTGATTTCAACGATATATGTTCAGCGATCTTTGTGGTTGGTCAGTTGAAAGTGTCTCGTTCGGTGTCGATTTTATCGAAGTTCTGAGCTTTTTTTGTGCAATGGATTCGTCCGCTGACATTGGTTCTTCTAACAAGGTATATGAACTTTTCCCTTTCCGTATTCGTATTTTGGGGTTGGGTTTTTGCTTTTGGCCTTTATTGGACATTTTGCTGGTTTTTGCTTTTGGGTTGTGACTTTTGTTGGTTATTTGTACCAACAAATATTAATTTTTTTTGTAGTTGTTTGTTCGTCATCATTGAAAACAAAGTGTATTGCTACTTTGAATGGAATTTTGAGTGAGGAACACAAGTCCATTATTTCGAAGACGCAATTTGGATGTTTTTAGAAAAATCCCTTTTGTACCGAAAGATGAAGAGTGCTACCCAGACATGACTTAAGCACTGTCCAGGGGTCCTTACGAGTGTGTTTTCAATGTTGTGTGGATTGATTATCCCTGTTGGCCATGGTTGAAGGTGTCCACAACAAGAAATTTCAAGTTAGGTCAGTCCTATGTGGATGGAAGACCAAGTTAAGGTGTTTCTAGGTTGAGAGGTGAGTTCCTGCACCATTGACACAGGACTGATGGTGTTGTAATCGATTATAGGGAGTTGGTAATCGCTTACCAGTATAAAAATCCCCTTTTGTACCGAAAGTTGAAGAGTGCTACCCAGACGTGGCTTAAGCACTCCCCACGAATATTTTGGATTCGTTATGACTGTCTTTTGAAGGTTTTGTGGATGGATCATTAATGGAACACTTCAAGTTGGAATACTTCAATATTAAACAAATATAAAAGAAATAATGAAGGGTATTGAGTAATGAAAAATTATAACAATATTAAAAAGCACATACATTAATAAAAAAAACGTAATGACATTTCACGAAACAACAAGTTTTGAAATGAAAAGGTACATAATAGTATACAATGAAATGTAATCTAAGAAGGTGGTTGTCGATCAAATTGATTGCGGAAGTTAATAAGTTCTTGCTCTACGAGTTGTGCAAAAATCGTCATGAACTTGAACTACCTTGGTTCAAACACCTATAAGAGTTTTTACCTCCACAATTGAGTGGGGGGAAACTGTGTTTTGATACACTTGACACCATCAATGATGACCAACATGTGTTTCATCCATAATTGAGTGGGCCAAACTGTGTTTTGATGCACTTGATACCATCAATGATGAGCAACGTGAGTCATCCATGAAAAAAATAGAAAAAATCACTTATAGGAACACAAAAACGACTTTGGGGAGTCAAGTTCATCTAGCTCGAGAGTACAGCTGAAGTTTCTGTACAAATGACCCTTTTTCCTTTGGTAATCGATTACATGGGTCGATTACCAGATGAAAAAGGGTAATTTGTACAAAAACTTCAACTGTACTCCCCAGCTAGATGAACACTACTCCACATGCTCTATTTTTGCTGAATTTTTCATTTTTTGAGATGGGTGAGTGAGTTCAATGTTATTGTGTGTGCTCCCTGCACCAATAATGAGGTGAGTTCATTGATTTCTTTAAAAAAATGTCCATTTAGGTGGTTTTCTCCAACTAAGGTGAGGTATATGACCATTGTTGTAACACCCCTTCTCGGAGTCTCGTAGGAAAATTTTTCATTTTATTAATTAAGAAATATGTCCTCTAATGTTGTTACAATGCACAAATTTTAAAAGGAATTTTCAATAAATAATAGATCTGTCAACAAGAGGGAAAAATATACGTATAAGATAACCCATGTTGTCAACTTTGACCTTTGTTGACTATTTTAATCATAACTTTTTCCACCGACCTCCAAATGATGTGATTCTTTTTTTATTAGAAAGTAGACTCAAAAATATTTCCAATGACTACTAATTTATAATTTTTGAACACCTGAGTATGTGCAGTGAATTCCTTAAAGTTAACGTTTTATATATTTCTACCACCTCTGACCTTTGCTGGTTGTTTTGCTCATAACTTTCTCCACCGAACTCCAAATGAGTTGATTCTTGTTTTGTTGGAATGTAGACTCAAATATATTTCAAATGATTACTAACTCATAATTTTTAGACCACTTTAGTAGATGCAGTTAATTTCCCAAAAATAATATTTTTCTAAGCTTCCTAAATGAGTTTACTTTCACGTTATTGTCTGATGTTTCTTATATTATTCTAATTTATTTTATTTGTTTATAAAATGTTCATAATTCAAGGTAAAATAGTAGTATAATTAAGGTGTGATGTGATTCTACTAGCACAAGCCAAACACTTATATGGACTTCACCTACCTTGGTTTAAACACCTATATGAACTATTTTGTCCACAATTGAGTGGGGTAAATTGTTTTGATGCACTTGACACCTATTTGAACTTCTTTGAGTCTAGATTCCAACAAAACAAGAATCAAGTCCTTTGGAGTTCGGTGGAGAAAGTTAAGAACAAAACAAGTAGTAAAGGTCAGAAAATCAGAGTTGGCGAGTGTTGTTCATCCAGGTGGGGAGTACAGTTGAAGTTTCTGTACAAATGACCCTTTTTCCTCTGGTAATCGATTACAAGGGTCTTGTAATCGATTACTAGAGGAAAAAGGGTAATTTATACAAAAACTTCAACTGTACTCCCCAGCTAGATGAACACTACTCCCCATGCTCTATTTTTTGTTGAATTTTTCATTTTTTGAGATGGGTGAGTGAGTTCAATGTTATTGGGTGTGCTCCCTGCACCAATAATGAGGTTAGGTCATTGATTTCTTCAAAAAAAAATGTCCATTTAGGTGGTTTTCTCCAATTGAAGTGAGTTGCATGACCATTATTGTAACACCCCTTCTCCAACCCCTCAATGGGGAGCTCTTCTTCCACAGCAGGGGAGTGACGCTGCACTTTTGGTACAAATTCGTGATTTTTCACTGGTAAGCGATTACATGCTACTCGTAATCGATTACAATGCACATAACTGGGAACAATTGTCTTCCAAAAACAGAACTTCCAGGCAATCAACAACAACCAATTTAGTAAACTTATTGTTTCAGTCCAACTCCTCATCAGTACAGGGACACATCAGTTTTGACCCAACAAGTTAATGAATAAACTCACTCAACCAAAAACACTGACAAAGAAAATGAATATGAAGAATAATTAATCAAGAATAGTTTAGCTGTATTCATTTGCTATAATTATGTACAATTCTGTAAAAAAATTTAATAGTATAATTTTGTACAATGTCTATTCATTTGCTATAAAATAAGAATATAAACCAAGAACACATTTCTAATGCTATAGTAATCCAAAATGTTGCAGCGTTTGAAATCTTCGGACGTTGTCCTCGTCTAGGATCGACTCAAATATATACTTCTTCCTAAACGCAGCCAAGTCCTCCTAAAATGAACATTTTGGAATTTAGAAACAATATGAAGACAACGATAATGTAATATTTACAAATTAAAGTGAGGGAAGAGAAGTTAAGTCATGAACTACTCGAGGGAACAACTAGACTCTAGATTTTTGCCGTTAATGACTCATTATTTGAAGAAAAAGTCTATGAGCTAGCCTATGCATGGGAAGATCTTGAACCTAAAAGCAACTTTAAAGACATGGAAAGTGAAATATTCATAGAAAGAGTTTGCAAGTTGGAAGGGGAAAATAGGTAACCACATCCATTCCACAATACAGAGTACAAAGAAAGTAAGAAACCATTGACAAACCAAAAAACCACAGTAACGAAACATGATACAATGTGCGAATAAACAATACCTTTGGATAAAAAACGAAAATAGCTGCTGACAAAGTGACCACCGCACCCAACCGATGAAGGACCAACGACGACGGCAAAAAAACGAAACCTTTCGACAAATGACGTCAACTGTGGATCCAAGCGAGACTTCCTCCCAGCACTTCAATGGCGGACCGACACACACGACTTCGTCCAGATAGAACGATGGACCCTAGAACGAATTTCACAGCGATGGACAAAAAGCACTTCGTTGGTGGAGCGAGAGTTTCGAATGGAGAACGAAAGATTGATGAGAGAGTTTGTACGGATGAATTTCACTTTGTGAAAGGCGCCAACAGGTTTCAACATTTTTCTTTCCAAAAACACCCTAAAAAACAAAATTAACCTTTTTTAAAGGTGTTGTTGTCAAATTGTTATCAAATTTACATTGTTGAAGAAATGTTTTCCATGGAATAATTACCTGATCTCAGTTTGGGATTTGTTTAATGATGCTCACAGGAAAGTTCTAAAAATGTTAGATGATTCAAGAATGGTGACTTGTTTCATTAGTGTAACTATCCACTTTATAAAAGCTGCTATAATTTGCCATCGTCTTCAAATATTTTGGCTTTTTAAGTGAAAGATAATGAAGAAAGTTGAGAATGACTATGGAATTTGTGGATCATATAAATTATTTAATGGCGATTAACTTTTTAAATAACAGGTAGGTTTATCTATGTCAGACATCCTTAGCCGTTGACTTGTTTAATTTTATGAAAGGTATGATAGAATTAGGTTGAACATAATCAAAAAAACATTTGTTTGTACATAGAATGTTAGTTTAGTCATGAAGAATGAATGAAGCATAGTTTTGCATGAGAGGGTGGGAATACATTTGTAAGAGTTTTTTGGCAATGAATCTGATTCCTATCCCGCTGCGTTTGAATATTTCAAATTCTAAGAATAGAAAAGGGTTGAGTTAGATGCTCTTTACCGCCACATCAAGAAAACTCAATAAGGAATATTAAGCGACACATATAGATACCAAAACAATCTCGATAAAACGACCGTATTAGATACAATCATGTGGCTGCATCAGTTGTATTTTGCTTCCATTTTTTCATGGGCAAATCCTATTTTTAGGTAAATTTTAGTAAATAGAGTCACAAAAATCAATTATACTGACAAATCGGTTTTAAAGGATGTGATTGAATATTTATGAAAAAAAATTGATTAAATCAATTTAAAAATAATGTTTTTTAAAATTTGATTACCTTGGAATTTCAGAATTAAAGTAAACTGAGTTTTAAGTTAAGCTATTTATATTTGGAAAAAATTGTATTCAAAATAAGTTTATAGAAAAAATTAGTTAGGTCTTTCAACCAACATAAAAGATTTTTAATCGCAACTCTTATTTACAATTGGTTTTAAAATTAAAACCCCTTAAACATATTCCCAACACAACAAAAACGTTAAGAAATAATTAAAGTTGACCACATATACATTCTAAGGTTCCAATAACACTATTTTAGCTAACCACGTGTTATTTTGTAAAAGAAAACATATAAGAATTAGATATCTTAATGGGAAAAATCAATAAAATGAATATATATTCGATTCATTTTATTTCATAAAATTAATTTTTACGAAAATTGTGTTGATACGTAAGGAATACGGAAATATAGTTAAGAAAATTAATGTAATTGTATTAATGAAATAAAATAGGAAGTAAGAATTAAATTAGAAAAAATTAATTGAGAAAGTTTGAAGTGTAATAAGATTTAAACAATAAATTGTGGAAACCTTTGACATTATCTGTCTCTTGGTTAGCAAACCTCACCTAAAAGGAAAATCCTAAAAGTGGTGACTTTCGTGTCATTCGATTTTCATCTTCCTTGCATCGTAATCGTGTTTTCTCTCTTCATTCTCCCTAGATCATTTACTTTCGGGTGCAACGGAATTTGTTGAGAGAAAGGGTCATTTTCTGATTCTCCTAAATCCTGGGTTAGAGATTCCATTTCCCGATTTTCTCTCTTTTTCGATTCTTTTCCCTTAGATTTTTCTTTCTCCGGACAATTGTTTCCTCTCCGTCTCTCATCCATTCTACTCGTCCCGAACCATCAACCTTTTTTGAAAGCAACATAACATGGGGGATTGTGAAATTATAATTGTGGCTCATGCGATAGGTATTTGTTAATTAGGTTTTTTTTACCACCTAGATATCCTGTAATTTTTAGAAGTGAGTTATGCATATAGAAGAATTGAAGGGGGGTGACATAGAAGAAGGTGAGGAGGAAAGAGGGTTGACGCTTCTGGGTTATGATGCAAAGAGGGTGTTGGTTGGAGCAGGTGCTCGTGTGCTATTCTACCCAACCCTTTTTTACAATGTTGTCAGGAATAAGATTGAGGCTGATTTTCGGTGGTGGGATAAGGTTGATGAGGTATGATATCTACTTCTGAGCTTAACTACGTATTGTATCATATTACGTTATTTTGTGTCTGTTTGTTTTCCTCTTCAATTTAGTTATGTCACAAAAACATGAAATCCAAGAAATTTAATGTATGTAGAAGGAAAAATACTTGTGGGTTAAAATATTATTCCATTTTCTTTCAAAATTTACTAAATAAGCCTTTTATGTGATTCTTATGCTTGAGTTTTGTCATGTATAATGTAAAGTTTAGTTGCTTTGCTCTCAGGTTTGCCTATGTCATCAATTTTGAATGTTTTACATGCACTTTGACAAATTTATAAATGTGTATATGATTATCCACTTACAGAGGGAAAGTCTAAACTTTGTCCTTTTTATTAACATTGATTGAATATGTCGACCGTGCTTGATCATTTTTTGTTTGTTATGGTTTTATTGAGATGGTGATGCAACTTATGGACTGGAAATCATATCTTGTGGTAACATTACCATATATGGAGAAGGGGTATTGTGGTTTACAAGATTATATGTTTAATATACAAACTCTTCTTAACTCATTGCATCTATAATGTGAACTCTGAAGCTATTAAATGATTGTACTTTGGCGTCGAGAGGTGTCTCGTTTTTCTTTTAACTGTATGACATTTTAAAAGTTGGTTCTATATTAAGTTGTCTTTTGTTATTTGTGGGACTCAATGTTGATCCTAAATTTTATGCACTTAATTTTCAGTTCATATTGTTAGGTGCTGTTCCATTTCCTATTGATGTTCCACACTTAAAGAAGCTTGGTGTTCGTGGGGTCATCACATTGAATGAGTCATATGAAACTTTGGTTCCGACAACATTATATTATGTGAGTTTGATATGTCTTTTTATTTCTGGTTATGGTATTAATTAAAGGTTGACTTTCATTATTGTGTAGTAGTACCTACCTTTGTAGCTAAATCCTTTTGACTACTTGATTCTATATCTGAATGATATGGAGTTATAAAGTTGTAACTTGTGAAATTTGAGAGTTAAGTTCATAGGGTTTTGTTGTCATAGAAATTTGGTGATGATTAATTTCCTTTGTTGTCTTTGCAATTTCCAAAAGGTTTTCAGACATTGACTATGAAATAAAACACATATTATGGTTAAATGAACCAAGTATACTTGGAATGGTTTACAAGATACTAAATCCTGAAGCAACTTCTGAATTAGGGGCAACATTGTTGTTACTATTAACCTACAGCATTTTTTTAGTTTGATGCTTGTGCGTGTATCTTGGCTTTTATGGTAAGTTTAGAATATAAAACTTTTACAAGTGACATTAATTTTACCGTGAATCATTTTGTGTTCTACTATGCAATGTGCTTTAAGATATTTCGGGTCCAATACTTATTTGTGCAACATTGTGTTATATTTTAATTGTATGGGTTATTTATCTTTGGTGTCTTCGTGACTTCAAAACTTTATGTATAAAATTTTCTCTTAATTTCATCTTGTTAAACTTGACAGACTCACGGAATTAACCACTTAGTGATCCCTACTAGAGATTACTATTTTGCTCCTTCATTGCATGACATACGACGTGCTGTGAACTTCATACATGGTGAGTATTATGAAAAATGATTAACTATAATGATCTCTCGCCTTTCAGTGGCATATTCATGTTACTTGCTTTATGTGGGACAAAATTGATTATTGATTTTAAGTTATATGTAAAATGTTGCATGCAGTGTGACCCACAGAATGGGAGCATTATGAATTAATTTCAGTATTTGCATGCTCAACATTTCTTATTCTTTTATATTGTATTCCCTTTCTGCATTTTGAAGTCTTTCTTCCTTCCACAAAAAAACCAAAAGAACTGAAAAACGAGACACCTACAAGTGAAAAAAATGGGGTAAAAAATGATTGTGTTTAGAAATTATAAAACTCAGTTAGTAATTTGGCATACAATTTCGCTTCATATATAATTAAGGTAATACATCGTTTGTAATTATTTTGACCTTTTCCATTTCTTTTTTAATGAAGAAAATGCAATATCTGGACGCACTACATATGTGCATTGCAAAGCTGGACGCGGTCGCAGCACAACTATTGTTATTTGTTATCTGGTTGGTTTCAAAACTTGAAAATGAGGGTAGAAAAAGGTCAAAATAAAAAGAAAATCCGTTTGTATTGTCACTGGCTAACATTGTTCTTATTTGTTGAACTTGTAGGTGCACCACAAAATGATGACACCTGATGCTGCATATGATTATTTGAAATCAATTCGACCAAGGGTGCTTCTAGCTTCCACTCAGTGGCAAGTAAGTGTCTAGTGTATCTTTCAATCACTGTCATTGTTATTTAAGGACTTCATATCTTCAATTTACCTAACATCTTTTGGTTAAGTTGGTCTATTAAACCATGAAATAGAACTGTATATTTTCTACGATTTTGGACTGAAAACTTAATTTTCTTTTTGAAAAATGATTAATAGTACTGTTACTCGTCAATATAATTTCATGTGAAATTTCAGGTTGTCCAAGAATACTACCACCATATTATGGTGAGGAGGGCAGTTGGATATGCTCCTTCAACCAATCTATTGGTAAGGGCTTCTGAAGGGGCACTAGATTCACAAGATGTTGTGATATTTGATGACAGCTCTTTTGTCATGGTAACTGGGTCAGATTTAGAAGGTTACAACCCAAGTAATGAATCGAGAACTGTGGCAAGTGAAATATGGGCAGATTTAAGTGTTGTGTATCGTGTAAGAGTTGCTGGACAAGCGGCATTTCAGAGAATATCCTGCCTTTGGCTACGATATGGTACTAACCACAATACTTTTACTGCGAAACCAAGCAATCGTCACTTGGGAGAAATTAATGTTGATATCCACATGTACTGAAAAATAAGCCATATTTTTCCATTTTTTTTTGTCTAAAAGTGTTATATATTTGGCGGGGCCTGAATATAACTCATTTTCCCTTGTATATTCCATTATTTGCTCATTTGGGTCAGTCAAACAAGTACCTTGTTTATATTGATATAATGTTTGGATATCAAGGTAGTCATTCCAAATTTTAAGAAAACCTTGTTGGATGCTTATCATGGATGCAGTTCTTCGAAAAAAAATTATGAATGTGAGATGGCTATGAACTTACACTTGTGGGACTACAACTGGAAATCATACTCCATTTGTTTTAATTAAAAATGGCATGCCTTTTCTATGTTTTAAGAATATAACTTTTTCACTTGCCATAATTTGAAATACCATCAATGTTTAGGTTATTACCAATTTTTTTATTGAAAAATGTTAGTATTTTTGCTAGTGGCAAGAGTTGAATCCATAATATTTTTATCTTTCTTTCCAAATTCATCAAACTAATTTTATATCTTTCAAGTAATAGCAGAGAGTTCAATTCACAATCTCTCATTCTTTCTTTCAACTTCTATCATCAAGTCACCTTTGAGCATTTCTATTCTTTCTACTTGGTTGGAAACTATTTGGTTTGTGAATCAAGATTAAGGCTATATTGAATTGAATTGGAATCTAATAAGATTGGGAACATGACTTTTTAACAATATTTTTACAATACGTTACTATTTTATTGGTTAGTATATTTGAAACGGACTAATCACAATCTATCACGTTGTTGTAAAAAAGTTGTTAAAAAGAAATTTTTCTAAATGTAATAATACTTTTATAGAAAAAAAAAAAGAGCTGTAGATTTATTGTTTTAAAGTTGTCTATTTAAAAATACTATATATTGTATTTGTTTTATATTCTTATCTGCTGATTTCTTAAATATATCCTAATTTATATAGTTTTTATTGTTATTGTAAAATGTTTGATGCCTGGGAGAAAACAAATGAGGTGCGAGTAGGGTAAGACAATAAAGAGGCGTAGGAAACTCGGGAAAATGATGTGTGAAATAAATCTTATTCTTAATTAACATTCCCAACACTAATTTAAGAAACATAAATAGTTATATTTCATCTCCTACCATCATTCTTAGCATAACCTCTCGGAACACTAATTGAGTGGATTTCATCAATATATTATGATACTTAAAAGATCTTCAATTCAACTTCTTTAGTAACAAAAATTAACCATTAATGTTTATCGATAAAAAAAATTATCAATATAATCATTCATTTTCTCATTACATCAAGCTCTTTACCTACAAATTCTACGTTTCTCACTAGATACTTTATTTAGTAAAACCAATTTTTGTTTATTACAGGTTTCTCGATAGGCTACACTATTATAACAATCCTTTTATAAGAACTACTACAAAAATTAAAGAAACTAATGTCATGTAATCTTATAAATATTTTAATATATTTTATATTAGGTTATTTTTACAATGTACTTCTTCAATACTAATTTATAACCATCTTCCATCAATATCAAAGAATAAGTTACATTGGTAAAAAGATAACATTGTTACACAAGAAAATCGACAATACGCTTAAATAATAATAAACAAATTGTTTGTAATATTACATCTACAAGAGAATCATTTGATTTTGATACATATTCATACAAAGAAAACTATCATTTTTATAGTATAAAGACGGTTGGTAAGTGAATATTTAATTTTTATAAAGCTTGTTACACCTTGAAAGCTAATTTACATATATAGTAAAAGAAAAGAAGAATAAGATTGGTAAGTAATACAAGAAAATCATAGGAGGTCTCGTGCAAGAGTAATTGGTTTTTCCGATATAATGGTGACATCTCTACTATCTGGACTAGTTATCAGATGGCGGTGATTCGAATCCTCTTCTTCACTCTCATCTGATTCAATAAGATCATCATATTCTGATCCTTCATCATCTGTAATGATGTATAGATGTTTAAACCCTTGTTCTTAAATATTGTGATTTACAATGTCAAAATGTTTTGTCTATTTAACAAACAAAATTGTTATCTTGATATCTTACCAGAATTAAGATCAAGATGTTCAGGGAGATGTCTAACAGCAGCAACCTGAAGGCTTTCAGGCAGAAGACAATTACAAAATGAACCTGGAATTTGAAACTGAATGTGGTCAAATTATAAGGACAACTTTGTACATATTATAGGAACATGTCCAATTCATAATAGAAACAAAAAAAAAATGAAAGTTATATACTGTGAAACAGTGAAATTCTGGATAATAGAAAAAGCAACCAAAAATCATAGAAAAAAAAATAACAGAAACAACAATTTAATCTTAACTATATAATGTTATCTCTACTAGAAAGAGAATCCTCACCAACACGAGCCAATCGATTTATCCATGCCGGAATAGGCTTTCCGGTTAGTTGTTGGCAAACTTCATCCGTAAAATGGTTGCAATTCTTAGCAATCAAATGGTAAGTGTCTCCATGATATTTTGAAGAAAGACATTCTATGAAAGAGTGAAATTCTGGATAAGACATATTGGTGCTACCTAACAATATTGAACGTCTGAAGATGAAACCAGGACAATTCCTAGGTTCCACCTCGAATATACCACTTGTTGGATACTCATGTGCTCCAAATCCATATTCCATACCATGCACTATTCATCAAACACAATTTCCTAAAGTCAGTTTTAGAGTCCATTCAAATAACAATCCCAAAACTTAACAATATTAAAAACTTTCAAATATTGTAAATGAAAAATTGAAGTTTAGATAGTTCCAATCAATAACCATCAACTCTTAAATAATAAGGATAGATTATGTGTTTGAGGAAATTAGTTTTTGGTAATGCTTATGAGAGATTATGTCTTTCTGTAAATTTCATTTTGTTAATGCATATGATTAATTGTGCTCTCTTAAAGAGTTATAGTTCAAAGTTGGAATAAAGAGTTTATGACTTACAAAATTAGGATTAAATTAAATTAGAGAAATTAAAGGTAAATTGTTGAATAAGAAGGAGTTTTAAAAGGAAATGTTTGTGATATTATTATAGAGATGGCAGAAACAAACCTTCTATGCCCGAATGAAAAATTCCAACTCCAAAGAGGTAAAGATAATTGTTGGCAGGTGTAAGATCATAGACATTGAGATGCACCATATGATGTTTCTTTTTCTCTTTATCTCGCATCATTTCAAGGCTCGATTTCATGGGGAACTCCGACATTGTGTCTCTGTTTTCTCCCTCACTTTCTCAATTCCCCAAATTAGATTCCGACATTGTTATACTTTCATCTTCTTCGCCCTACCAAGAGAGGCCTGAAAAATTGTAATGAAAAAACATCATTTTTACATGCACATCAAAACCCCTTTTACAAAAGTATGACATATATAATATAATGAGATAAAAAAATTATAAATATTGTTGTTTTTTGGTACTATGAAATTGCAGATGAGGTTAAGGGTTTGTGTGGCTTTGTTGAGGAAATGATAAACATAAATGTATGAAAATGATAGATCCAAAAAATGAGAAAGAGGAATGAGAGAAAGAGAGAATCTTACGAAGGGGGGAAGAGGAGGAAAGTGGAGGAAAGGGAGAGGGTAGAGCTTGAAAATTCAACAACAATTTGGGGTGGAATTTGGAGAAAAGAATGTGAATCATTAAAAACCTAGAATCTCAGATAACATCTCTCTTTGGCCATGCCTTTCTCACCAAAGACAAACAAAATCTGTTTTACGTTTCAGAGATTTAACTTTTCTTTTTATCTTTATTAAGTTAACTTTTAATTTGGTTGCTTACAGTCTCTCAATTTTTGGAGGTATTCTTAATTTATATATATACTACTGAAAGTTACAAAGTTAATTTATTATTTTCATAAATGTTTATTAAAAGGCTAATCAGTTTTATTATTACTTATTAAGTAGACTGTTTGATCCCATCTTGATAAGTTATTCAGTTAAATAAATGGCATGAAATATTATGCGATAACGAGATATTAATTAAATTCTTTATTTATAAAGATCTTTATAAATAAGATTTTTTATTTATTTTTCTCTCCTTTTACGTGCAAATTTATTTTTTATTTATTTTAACTCTATAAGAGATAGAAGCTACCATACAAATATATAACTAAAATCTAACAACAATATTTGACGACATCATCAATCTCTATCATCGATAAATTAACATCTATCTCATCCTTTGGTCACACTAATAGGTGATCATTGAAAAAAAGAAAATAAAATTAGATGATCATTGAAAAAGAGAAAACAAAATTAGGTGATCATTGAAAAAGAGAAAACAATAGATAGAAAAGAAGACAAAATAAGTTAGTATTAAAAAATAGTTATCATAAACAATTTAACATATTACATATTAGTTTAACCTTTATAACGTTCAAACATATAAACATTTGATTTATCCAGATACATGCTTTGATGTAGACTTCATCTAAAGTGTGCACTCGTAATAGCATTTATACTCTAGAGAGACATAAACACAAATATTTCAACCTACTACTCATGAGATTAATCTTTCACTCCTAAGACTCAAAAGTCTAGGGTAAAGACCTCCTACCATTCTCTCCCTCACCCCATTCATCTCTACATGAGTTAAATGATTGGTAGAATATCAGGATACCTCTTTTCTGACATTTGTTTGTCAAGCATACACTAGCACTTTCTTAAATCACAGAATCTCTCCTTGATATTTTTCTCACATTCTTATATCATCCATACTTACAATCATACACCATTTAATAGGCATCAATAATATTTAACTTAAGTATACTTTAATTTAGTTCAAACAAATCATGAATTAGAAAAACATAGAAATGGATGAAAAGATTTGAAGAAAACAGGTGCCCAACGCTAAGTCTGGCACCAAACGAGCCACGAGTCTCACTTAGCAAGACAATCTATCGCCCAATGAATTAAAGGAGAAAGAAAGCTCAAACTTGTAGTGGAAAGTGGTACTCAATGTCCAAGACATCGCTCAACGTCTAGAAAAACAAAGAGCTCACTGACTTCACAACACTCAACGCCTGGAATGGTCGCTCAATGCCATGGAGTCCAGTGGCTCTCAGGTTTTGGAGTGTTCAACACTATACTAGAATACAAAAACTTAGAAACCTGATTTAGATGCACTCAAGACCTATCCAAATGACCTAATTAGTATTCTTAGCACTCTAATTGATTAGAAAACATGTTTATATCTCAAATTGAATACAAATTTGCTCATTTGGCTAAGAACTAAATCCATCAAATCAAGCCAACTACCCAAAAGCACTAATATCATATTTCACACTATGCAAACCAGATTTATGCAACATAAAAGGTCAATCAAGTCTTAAATGACATGAGAACAAACTTCAAGACTCAAACTTATTCAAATAACAATCCCTTTAGAGTTTCACCTATAAAAACTCCAATTTTAAACCAAAAACCAACCATTCTTCTAACTTAATATTAATCCAAAGTTCAACCGTAACTAATCAAAACAACAAATCTAATATTTACAATTCATCAAGAATCAAATATAATTCAACAACTTCTTTACAATAACTCATTAAATTCAACTCAACAAACCAAAATTCATTAGATAATTCAATTCCTCAAACCAACTCTTATATCATCATAGAAACATTAATTAAAACTTGTTTATTTATTAAAATCAAAATAATTAGCAGACTCCATTTATTGATGCATATATTACATTTTAAATTTGAATCCGAAGTTTATATTTATGTTAAATATTCTAAGCAAAAACTTTTAAATTCTACCAATATAATAAAAATATACTATAAATGTTGTTTAATTATATCTTCGGTATATGTTGTATCTCTTAATATTTGTTATGTAGTTATCTTGGTATTCTCTTTACTAATTAAATGGCATTTTAGTCTCTGCAGTACCCTTTTGATATGGTGCCAACACCATAGCTTAGAACGTGATTGGGCTCTCCTTTCAAATGTCTTTGAAACCGTTTTCCAATATGTCTACAACTAATGGATTTGTTTAATGTCTTTAAGGGTGTGTTCACTTGAATAGAAAGTACTGTTCAAGAGTATTTGAGAGTGAATAAATGCGATTTGTTTTATGTTCACTTGAGACGAATGGCACGGATTTGCGGGAGATGAAAGACGTAGATTTGCGGGATTTATAAATTTTTCATCACCCGCAAGAGTGCAGCGATTTGGAAGGATTAACGATACAATATCTTCTTTACCCTTTGCCTATTATATAATTCCAACCCAAGTCCTGAAGCTTACGTACATCGACTCTAACTATGAAATAACCAATTCCATATGAAGATAATGGTTGAAGATGAAGTTTGAAGTTGAACAAGATGAAGAACAATGACTGAAATGAAATATTTTGGAGGTGTATTCGGTTCCCTTCCACTCGTATTCGGTTCCAGAGGTGGGAAGAATTTACATGGCACCTGTATTCGGTTCCCAGTTGCTGTTATTCGGTTCCCATTATTCACAACCGTTGTGTATTCGGTTCCCAAGCACGATGTTCGATTCCATGTGTGTTTGGCTTGACGTTTGACTAACAGTGTTTTCGGTTCCAACGTTGGAGCATTTCCAAGCTTCGAAGCTTTGTGGTAGAGGTGCAAGCGCCATGTTCGACGAAGCTGGAGGTTGCTTTGGTGGTGGACGCTGGATTATATGCGACGGAGGTGGAGGATCCAGCTGCCTTGGCTTCCGGCTAGAGATCCACTGTCACCAACACATTTCTGCATGTTCAAGCAATCCCAAGAGCCAACACAAAATAAAGAGAAATTTGGTTGTAAATAAGAGGAATTATTAAAATGAGGAACCACACACTTCATATAAAAAAATGACACTCTCAAGATAAAAAAAAAAAAAGAAAAAGAAAAGTAAGCACAACCAACAACTAAAAAGCTTGAAAATAAGCAGACAAAAATGAGAAAGGTGGGACTTGATTGTTGAAAGAGAGGAAAGAACACACCTGTATCTTCTTCAAAATCTCCTTTACTCATGTCTTACCAGGCAATGAAGAGAAAGAATTGTGATTTGTAAGAGATAGGGGAAATGCAGAAAGGGTGGTAATAGATCTGAGAAACCAAGTCGGAAAAAAGAAACAAAAAATAAGCTAGAGAGGTTCATTCATTCTCAGACTTATCCTCTACAACCCTTGGAACCAAACACACACCCTTCAAACTCAGCAACAGCATTACCCGTGTCTCTTTCTGCAAAGACGTGTAGAAGAAAGAAGAAGTTTTCTCTATATTTTCTTTCTAATCTTTCTTTTATTCTTTAATATTAGTGCAATGCAGTATTATTATTCTTCTATTTGTAATTGATTATTTATAACCAATAAAAATGCATTTTATTTGATGTATTAAATTGCTTCTAAAATTTAGAAGCTAATATATAAATATTTAACAACATTTAATATTATAATACAAAAAATATTAAATTATATTTCTAATATATAAATATTTAACATCATTTAATATTATATTACAGAAAATTATTAAATTATATTACAAATCATACGTAGTAAATTATATTACAAGAAATATTAAATTTAAAATAATTTTATTTTACTAAATTATATTTAATTTAAAATAATCAATCTCACTTCTATAACAAATAAATTTATATTACTTGGTAGTAAATTATATTACAAACAAATATTACATTTAAAAATAAATTCATTTTACTAAATTATAATTTTTTTACTTTTTAATAATTATTTTTAATTATTTACTCTTTATAAACATTTTTACAATTAAATATAATATTAACAAATATCATTTTATATTACTTTAATAACTATGGACATTTTAGTAATTTTTAATTTATACCAATTAAACAAATTTTTTAAATCTGTCACATCAATCAAATCCACTCAAATAAACAACAAAAAAATTTACTCTCAAATTCTTTCAAATTCATTCAATCACTCTCTTCCAAATCATCTTCTCCAAATCAAGTGAACACACCCAAAAGGCGTATCTCAAATCGAGAAGAAATATTTTCCATTTATCTACCTCTCTTAAACCCTAGGGAGCATAATCCTTTCATGTGTTAGTTTTCTCTTGAGTTTTGATAAGGTAATATTTATTCTTATGTTCTAGTGTTAGACGTTTTTTATGTTTATGAAACCATGTACGGAGTGCCATAGTTTAATATTTGATTGTTGTCCTGTTTTGATGTTTCTATTTAACAGAAAATTCTTACATGGTTGGTATGCTAAGTTTGTGAAGTTTGGATTTTTCTTTTGTTTTTATTACCCTATTCTTTTCTGTTTTAATATAATGTTTTCTTTGGTCGTTTAAATTATTTTATGAAATGACACAAGAATAAACATTTCCAATATTTAATAAAAGAAAATGAAATTTAAATTTAAACTATTGAGAATATTTTTTTATAAAAAAAAGTTTTCTAATTACTAAAATATTTCACAGTAATTTAATGTTAAGAGTGAAAGAGCATAAACTACAGGCTGTCCCAAATTATATAAATGATTATGTCCGTTCAAGAGAATTAAAACTAAATAAATAAATATTCACTGATTGAGTTCTGAAACAAAACTCACATAAAGTCACGTGGCATTGGCTTTCTGGATAAACTAGACCCCACCCATGACTCACATTATTCTCAAACTTCAACCACGTGAAAGTGTACAGATGGAACTGCTGCGCCAAAAAATATACCTATTAATATTTATTAGTCAAGATATAATTAAAAAGTATAGTAGTTTAAACATTATGATTTAATTGTGACTAAATTTATTTGGTCTTTTCCATCAAACGATTGATGCCACCAACAAACATCAAAGCAAATTTTCCGTTTAAAACTCTAGAACCTTCAATCTTTTTATTTCATAATTAGACGAGTGGTCAATTTTTCGTTAGACCCTTTATCAAAATTATCAAATTCAAAATTAAATATAAGTACTCAATTGAAAGAAAAAAAATAATCAGAAACGTAATTAAATTTTGTCAAATAGTTTAGCATCTCTTATTTACTAATTTAATTTAAAAACTGGTATTATTCTAATATAAATTATACTGTCTCAACAGCGAACGTTTTACTCTCAGGAAAAATCTCGCTGTCTGATTTCCCAATGTCATTGTCAAATTAGAAGAGGTCATTGATGTTCTAATATAATTTAACTGCACGTTGGTGTTCTTTTTGCAAGAATCATTGGTAAATGTAGAATGTGATGATGATGATGAAGCAGCAGCATGATGGAGATATTTATATACATAATAGGGATAAATTGTGATTTGCATGTTAACATACACAGTATAGTGGTTAGCTCGGTTTTCAGCTTCATGCTGAAATTTGAGAAGCGAGGGTTGTTATACATCGAGCCAAGAAGCGTTTCATGCTCCTTTTGAGTTCTCATTTTCCAACACAGGTATCTTCATTGTCGATGACATTGTAGTACAAGGAAGATACCATGCCATCAAACTTTGAAACTACTTGATGAGTTGATAAGCCACAATATCGTTTCCCCAGACGAGCAATAAAGATATCCACGATCTTCTTGAACATGGAGTCTTCTTGGATCAGTGGTTGCTCTACAAACTCAACCAGAGGCATCCACTGCATCACATCACCCATAACAGTTTTTTGAAACTCAGATCAGTGAAACTTTGAATGCAACAAGACATATAAGGATACCACCTCAGTAAAAGTTTCCATTAATTGTCTTCATGAGTAAGAATATCTCACCTTTGCTGCTTCAATTTCAAGATCATCAACAATGATCTCAGATGACAGGGGTCTTAGCATGCAGATGAAGAACAAATCTGACTTCTCAAAGGCCACATTATGAGCATGCCTACAATTGATGAAGAAATCCATCAGACCTTGAAGATAAATACAACAAAACTGTGGCAGTACTGAAGTAAAAGGTAAATCATGTACCACTCTCACCTTACTAGATTCTGTCACTAAGTACTTTAACCCATCCAGTAATCCAATTACTATAAATTATTTACTATGAATCGAGTATATAAACAGAATGAATAGTTATAGTTTCAAATTTATTTTATTAAAGAAAAGTTCCACTTTCTTGATGGCTGGGAGTATGAACGGAGTTGTTACCTAAATGCTATGACTTCAATGAACTCTGTATCGATCTGCAACATAAAACAGCTAGCATAAAAAGAAAGCCCCTCGGAGAATTGAAACTTAGCATACAACCCCATGAATAAATTCAATTCCAATTTGCACCCCAGGAAAACATAAAATTTCATCAAACTTACCCCAGTTTCCTCCTTCACTTCTCTTACAGCTCCAGTATATATCTCCTCTGCCTGAGACAATATTCAAACAGGTAAGTGATAAAGAATTCAAGTTGAAATAGAATTACAGAAATGAGATAGCCATTTAACAGCATCTCTAATTTGGTCTTTATATTTCATTTCAAGAGCATTTAAAGAAAATTAAGTGAAGGTACACGTTAAATACCTCAAGAATGAATCCGGTTGGTATCTTCCAAAGACCAAGAGTTGCTGGAGAGCAGTGTTTCTCTTGTACTACAAGCACCTTCATAAATTTTTAAACAGAAAATTACACAAATATCAGTTTCTGCATGATTTAAATGTGTTTGCTTCCGTCTAATGTTTACTATATTAGAAGCAACCATACTTCATTTTTGTCGTTGATGACAAACCCACCAACTCCAACTTGATGAGAGGCATTCGCTGGAAGCATGCTGGGTCCTTCAGGAATCCAGTAAGTTAACATCACATATCCTGGTTCGGCATGGTGGTATTGGAAGCCTTCCTGAGACCAAAATGAGGTTACTAATAAGCTACCATTTGCATATCTATTTTGTTTATTTTGTCAATAGTAGATATGTTAAAAGTTGAGTTACCTTAACAGCAATTGGAACAAGGTCAGATTGCTCTAACTGCAACTTAAGCCAAATTCCCTTTTTTCCCTGTAAATGATCAGATATCTTAATGCATAACATAGAAGCAGACGCAGTCTCAAAATATAAAGTAAATGGAAAATACTGATATGTCTTTGTTTTCTCAAACATGACTTGTTTCAAACGAAGAAACACCAGAATCACATTAAGAGGTGACTGATTTGCAAGTAGCACAGTTCATGTTAGGGAGGATGAAAACATGGACAGAGAATTTACCATCTTTTTCCACTGAAAGAGAGACAAACGCAACAAAGATGCGAAGGTATATGGGTTGGATGGTATCCTATCTGAATCAACGACAACTCCCCCATATTCATCATCAAAAGCATCAAGTACTCTCAGATTTCTGTAATAGAAGCTCGAAGTTGAGCCATTGGTTCCGTTAATTCTACGGAAACTCGTTTCTGCTGCAAGATTATCTTGACCAACTGAACTACTTACAACTTCATTTGTGAAATATGCCTTGTCCGAACCACTGTAAGTCCTCAGAAACAACCCTGAAATTAAACATTGGAAGGCATTAAACTCACAGTCCTATTCGACCCCCAAAAAATCCAAAACAATTTTTTTTTTTCAAACAAGAAGCATATCTTCCCACATTCTTTGAAGTAGAAAAAAGGGGGCATCAAATACTAGTAAAAATGTCAACTTTAGAAACGAATGAACGAAATTAACCATGGCTTATACCTACCTCATCAGCTACAATTAGTTCAGATATTCAGTTTTACTGATAAAAAAACTAAAACAAGAAGCTCAAACTAACAAGCAGGTCCAGTATCATAAAAAGAAATAAAAACAACGAAAATCAAAGGGGAAAAAAATAGAAGAATAAAACCTCCGAGAATTTGGGCAATTGTTAGTTACCTCTGCGGCACTTGAAGTGGGTAGAAAATTTAACTCCAACTTTGTGCCTGAAAGTGGAGATGAAAGTAGAATAGGATCTTCCAACACGGGCAACATCAGATGTGGACACAGAACTAGAAGAGAACGATTTGAGCTCCATCTAAATCAGAGGTCCGAACTCAACTCACAACCCAAATCTCACCTATCTGACACAAGCACACTGAATCACTGTCCAAATGTAACTATGCTATGGAGGGTAACCGCGTACATACAACAATCTTCACGAAATTCTAAGCAACCTTAGCAGGTATCGAACCTTGACTTGACTAAAGAAACATCACGGTCATGGTCGTGATCATGCTCATGGGACTCATCGTTTTTTCTGAGCGGACTATACCTTCTCTACCAATGCTAGAGTCAAGAAGCTTGATAAGCCAACTAGGGTGCCAACAAATTATACAAGATATAATTTCAGCACAATCCACATTGGGACAAACTAGTTTTGACAGCACTTGGCTACTCAAATTAGTGGTGCACATTGAAAGATGTGTGGTTGTGAGTCATATAATGTCAGAAATATCACCAGAAACGCAACAAATTGAAAGTTTGTTAATTTCTTTCTTTGTCGGGAATTATAATATAATAAGTTATACTATAGTAATAAATGGAGAAAACGAGGGAAGTTATTTATTCAGGTTAATGATAGCGGAGTGCTCTATAGCATTTGAGAGACCGTGATTAATTATTCTACTGTCAACTTCTTAATTTTTAAATTCGACTTTATATTATTAATGTGGCTTCTTTTCTCTCAAATATACTTTTTTATACATTAATCATAACTATCTGGGAGGATATTCTTTGACAATTCCAGAGAGAATATCCATGACATAAATAAAAAACACTTCCCAAATTAATAATATATTAGAAATTACTTTTAGATTCACTTATTAAGTATTATTTTTTTATTAATTTAATAAATTTTAAAAGGGTAGATTTATAATTGAGTAATTATCTAAGATTAACAATACAATTTAGAAAATTTAATGACATTAATGTTGCAAGTAGCACATAAGGTCAAATTATAATATACAAGTGAGATGCAAACCTCATCTTACAAGTCGGTTTTGTAAAGTTGAGTTAGGCTTAAAACTCACTTTCTAATATGGTATCAGAGTCGTGTTGGAGTCTTTCCTAGCGATATTTCTTGTTTCTTGGGCATTTTTATTACACCCGTTGTCGGGCCACTATCGGACCACCCATTTCTAATATTACGCTCGAGATGTCTATACCTCAGCGTGAATGGGGTGTGTTGGAAGTCTCACATCGACCAGAGATAAGGTCAAATTAAATTATAATATATAAGTGAGGTGCAAACCTCACCTTACAAGCTGGTTGTGTGGGATTGAGTTAGGCTTAAAACTCACTTTCTAATAATTAAATTTGTTTTTATTTGTTTTCTCTTCAATTTTAGATTAAGGTGCATTTTATCTCTAAAATCTGTTTTTTTTATCACATTATATAATCTAAGTTAAATAAGAAAATATATTTTTGAAAGATTATTTAAATGCTTATACATTCCATTTTTTAAACAAAATGTAAACTTGTTTCTTGTTTAAGATTATCATCAATGTCAAAAATAATTGTATTCATGGGTATTTTAAATAAAACTAAGGTAAATAATTGGTATTTATGAATATTTATTATATCTGAATAGTTAATGGAGGTATTTTAAGTTCTTTCTATTAATAAGTGAAATGTGAATATTATATTATCCTTATATCAAGTATTTATTGTAACATCCCTATTATATAATAACAATTATTACATAATAAAGACGTCAACATTCCAATAAAGAGAACAGTCGGATCATGACGTGTAATTAAATGTGAAATTACAGTCATCCAGAAATAAAAGGAACTGAAATTTAAACTTCAACAGTTTATAGATTCGAACACTACATGTGTTCAGATGGGAAACTCCTAAGAAGACTACTCTGCAACCTTAGTATCCTCCAGCTCTTACTCCAAAGGGATTTCCTCAACAACGTCTGCTCCCATCCAAGTGGATGATCATCGCCAGAGAAACATACCCAAACAGCACACAACACAAACAATGCAAGGGTGAGCTAGATATATAAAAAAAAAACATGTTATATCAATATCACAGTTAACTCATGGTGTCATACATAGATTTATATAAAAGAACAATTATAGCATGCTCATTGAACCACGACTCACACATCTTTACACTCGCATAGTTCTGCTGGCACTTCCCAACACTATGCAAGGTAAATCCACACATATGACTCATCCGGATTTGTATAACTGTCGAACCAACAGTCGTCTTTGCACTCGCATAGTCTGTTGGTCTTTCTCCAACACTAGCAAGGTAAATCCCCAACCTGCCTATCTCTGCCATCAAAGGCTATAGACGAGGACCTCCCTCTACTCTCACCACTGACACTGTTCTTCTCTATGTGAGCATGAACAATGCTTTGAGTGTAGGGATAGACAGACCGATCCTAGGTTCACTACAGTTATACTCAACAACCACAACATTACATAGTCATCTCTCCCTGAGATGTCCAATTCATACTCACATACATCATTATAGTTCACAACCATGTTCAGATGCATAATTCAAATGCAATAAAATTCAATCATTTTAGAAATCATACAAACTGAATATATCACAAAATAAATTAACAGTACATAATCTGTTCAATAGGATTTAAGTTAAAAACTTGTCGAGTAGACTTCCAGGAAAGAGAGGTGCGTCACAATGGACAACTTAAGTACCAAATCTTTCCTTAGCCAAAGCGTTCCTCAACTAGTTTTTAACAAATTTCTTATTTACAGATTTAAAACAACAGCATATAATATTAACACCGAAATTTAATATAGATATCAAAAAAATAGAAATTAAGCAATATTAAGATCCCTGAGAAGATACGAAATTAATATCTCTAAATCTGTAACTCCGATTTCAAATCTGAATGGTCACAATAATTCACTATTTGTTATAAACTACATATTAAAATTTCAGGTTGATCCAACGGTTAACTAGATAGATATTGAGGTTTTACCGAGGTAACTCAAGTGCAGAATTTTAAGTGGTTTTCAATTATACTCAAAATGCGAAACTAATTTCCCTAAGCACAGACATTTAATTACAAATCTGAACGGTCAAAATGACTTAATATGTCTTATGAATTACATACTAAATTTTGGGCTCAATCTAACGGTAAATAAAATATATATGAAATTTTTACCATAATAACTTAAGAACAGAAATATAGTGTTCATCAGATTTTTCAAAACTAAAAAAATTATTTTCTCCAAACATAGACTTTTAATTTATAATCCGATCGGTCAAAGTGTATTAATATATCTTAGGAATCATATATAAAATTTTCAAGTTGATCTAACGGTCAAATAAGTCTTAATATATATTTTACCGAGATGACTCAGTAATAGATCTACAAGGGTAATTAATTTACTCAAACATGCAGGATTTATTTCTCTAAGTACAGACTTCTAATTACAAATCCCAACGGTCAAAGTGAAGAAATAGGTTTTAGGATTCATATATTAAAATTTTAGCTAAATCCAACGGTCAAAATAATTAAAAGAAAAGTTTTACCATACTAACTCGAAAATAAGAAAATTATAATCATGAAAACTAAATTTATGTAAGTGAATAGATAACTACCATTACCAAAATTTTAACATACTCATAACTCATATTCATTATCATAACATAGATAAAAAAATCATATACAAGAAAAAGATTAGCTCCCCTTACCTCTATTCCAGACTTAATCTCCTGCTCCGAATTTGTTTCCCCGAAACCCTTCAGAACCTCTACTCTTCTTGCAACTAAAAATTTCTCCCTAACTCTTTCTTCTCTATTTCTCAAGCTCTCACTTGATTCCTCTTTTCTTGGTGCAAAATAACCTTCCCTCCTATGGCTATTTATAGGTAAAAAAAATTACTATTCATTAATATTTTAATATTATTTATTATTTTAATATTATTTAAAAATAATATTTCAATCATTTTCTCACCAAATCTGATCCTAATTTCTACCTACTACTTTCTTCCATGCTAAGGAATCTTAATGCTGAAAATTTATTTTTACTATTTACTTTTTACTATTTACTATTTACTTTTTACTATTTACTATTTACTTTTTACTATTCAATTTAAAAAATTTACTAAATAAGTTACCAAAAATTTGAACCTCTCCTTCTAAAATTTCTATAATTTTATATCCAAAATTTACATTTTTCTATCCATTAAAATTATTATTACTAATAAAATACTAAAATTTACTACTATAAATATTTTCTTTTTTTCATGGGTCTTACATTTATTATTAAAAAATTAAAATTGAAAATATTTTTTAATAAATTAAATTTAATTAAAAATTAAAATTAATTGATATTTTATTAAATTAAATTAAATTAAAATTAAATTTTAATTTATATTATATTTTACATATTTTTTATAATTTTATTTAAAAAATTATAATTTTTTTAATATTCATATATATATATATATATATATATATATATATATATATATATATATATATATATATATATATATATATATATATATATATATATATATATATATGAAGGTAGTTTTTACACTAATATCCAACTTGTAATGAATCATATAATAAATAAAGTTTTTTATTTTTATCGGTAACAGATAAGCAGTATATGCCGTTTTCATCTCTACATCCAAGTTTACATACAAAGTAGAAAATTGATATATAAAACATTATTCTTCTCAATCAAATCGTTATATTTTGTAGTCTTCCAAAGTCTTACGATAAATTCATATTCCTTCAATTAAAAGAAATATTTTGAAATTCATATATTGTCTCAACGAAGAAATTATGGCAAAAAAAATTGTTCAAAGTCCTAGTCAGTAAGCATTTTGACAAGAAAAACAAAAATAAAATGCCGCGTAAATGATTTTCACATTTTTAATTTGCACCGCGTGGAGAGTTATTATAATGAGAATTGGTTATTGCGCGTACTAACTTTTCCACACGTGAGATAGAAATGACTATTTCTTATTTATTTTAAGACTAAATATATTTTTTGTTTTCAAATTATCTACGAAAATTGTATTTTGTTTCTGTTTTAAAAGTTTGTATAAATCGTGTTCTTCCTGTAAATGAAAAATATTTTTAGCAACTAATGGTGTTAGAATATTTCACTTCTTTCTCTAATTTTTATCATCAGTGTAACTTTTTCTTTTTTTTATTGTCTTTTATTGTAATAATTTTATTTTAAGTGAATGAGCTAGAACTGGAGATTGTTATAGGAACATGTTACGGAGATAGGAGTTGATGACTTTGTAGTTGGAGGTAAGGTAATGTAGTATTGTAGAAAAAGTTGACAAAAAAATATAAATAAGAATTTTTTAAAGCTTTTAGATTACTATTCTTAAAAACTTATTTATTATGTATTGGGTAAATTTTCATAATACAACAAAAACTTTTAGAAATTTTGTAAAATATTAGAATTATCAAAGAAAACTCCCTTAAAAAGAAAAAAGAATATCCATAATATTATAAAGAAAAATATAATAAATGAGAAAGTGAGAGAAGAAAGAATACAATAAAAGAATGTTCAGTGAGAGAGAGCATCTTAGGGACTTTTTTCCTTCTTCAAAAGGAGGAAGCATGAGTTTTATTTATAGAGTTGGGAACTAGCCCTAAGGTTTATGGTTATCAAACTCACGAGTTAACTCGTTAACTTGGACGAGTTTACATTTCCAGACATAGCTTTCGAGTTAATTCAGAAGTAAACTCGTTTTATACGTAAATTTAGTAGAATTGACTGTAAAATCAGTAGGATCGTGTAGAATCGCGAGTTTGGAGCAATTATGTGAGCTTGAAAGGGAGAAAATTAAGAAAAACAAGGTCGCTTAGGGTTTAGGGTTTCATGACCTGATTGGCATTATCTTTCGCGCTCCTCTGTCTCTCTTCATGGCCATCACCATCGTTTCGCCTCCTTCAGGTCGTCGTCGTGTGCGCTCGATTGCACTCCGTTCACGCTCTATCCGTGCTCCTTTCGTGGTCGTTGTCATATCTGTTTCGCGCTCGCCGTCACGCCTACCATCACGCTCGTTGTCGCGCATAATGGTCTCGCCTCCTTCCTACTGTGTCACTCACTGTTGAGTGAAGTTTTTTTTTAACAAAGTTGTGAGATGAACACTGTTTTGGTTTGTAATAGGTAAATAAAATTGTTTTTCTAAACAATAAAACCTAAGTCCTCTACCACTGCTACAGTTCTTTTTTTATTATATATTTAATGAAATACATCAAAATTAATGACAATAATCCAAATATTTATGTTTTACAATATTTAATTTTATGAACAATATATCTATGAATTTTATTTATTTAAAGTTATATAATTTTGTAGACTTATTTAAATTAAGATATTATTCATATGATTTGTTTTTCATGTGAAGTAAACTCTTACGAGTTTACAAGTCAAGTTTACTCGACTCTCACGAGTTTACTTAACTTTCAAGTTTGATAACCTTGATAAGGCTCATGACTTGCGGAAAAATCTCGCAAGATATATGGTCAAAGACCGTTTTAAACAAATAAAAAGGAACGTTGAAGTAAAACTAGTGCCTTCACTTGTCGATGAATCTTCTGAAATCCCAATCCTTTCGGTTTTGACCACGTGAACATGCAACGTTCATAAAATAACTTTTATAATATATGTGTGTGTGTGTCTGTTTGACAACATGTAGGACATGGAGGGTAAATGTTTAGGATCTGAGGCTCCTTGCATCTATGTCTCCCATGACAATTAAATCAAGTGACAATGTAAATTATGAGCAGAAGCTGAAGAAGAAGAATGAATTGTTCTAAAAAGAGAAGTTGAAGTCACAAATGTTTTTCTTAACACAATTAATGTTATTGTTAAAATGACAAAGTGTATAGTTAATGAAGTAAGGATCATGAGTTCAATCTCAATCGTTTATATTTTGGACTAATTGGTGAAAAAAGGTCAAGTTGTCAATCTGGCAAGAGGTCTGCATATCAAGAAGAGTGGTGTAGTGGGTGGATATAAGGAAGTGGGAAAGGAGTTTTGATGAAGTGATATTAGAAAGGACAATATGAAGAGTTGGGGAGTGATGACGAGCAAGGGCATAGAAAGAGAGGTGGGAGCATGTGGTGATTATGGATGATAACGGGTCGGGTATAAATAATGTCTACTTATAATATACTCACAACCAAAAAATATACTCGTTATTTGTAAGATACCCGTATAAAAAATATCCATGAGTACTTTAAAACATGTAGGTATTTGTAGATATTCGGAAATATTTAAAAAAGTATTTTATAAATTTTTAAAATAAAATTACAAAATAAAATATAATATAACTTAAAATTTAATTTTAATTAAAATTAATTTTAATTAAAATTAATTTTAATTTTAATTAAATTTAACTTGATAAAATATAAATTAAATTTTAATTTTTTGTAAATAATAAATACTTGTAAATATATATAGTATAATATCTATATTTGACTTATTTATAGGTGAATATTAAAATATTTACTAGTGATCGATAATAAATACCTACACGTTCTAACTATGCGCTGCAAATACCTTTGTTATTTCTAATTATTACTGAGACATGAGAGAGAGAGAGAGAGAGGTAGAGAGGCTGATGAAGGGAAGAGAAGAATGAAGAGACTATAAAATTATGAACGCCAATATTTTAACATATATGAGAAATGTTAGGAAAAATTGTTCATCACAAAAACTCTTGCTATCACTAGAAAGAGAGGAGAATAAACCTTACAAAAAGAAAAAGAGATTCTAATGTTAAGTGTCACTTGTTGTTAAGAGCATTTTATATTTTTTATAAAATGTCGATATAAAGTTTATACATTCTTTAAAACAGAAACAAAATATAATTTTAGTGAATAATTGATTAAAAACATATTTAATAATTTATTTTACCTGTATAAATTTAGTTTCAGAATGTGCAGTTCAGCAAATGTTGGAAAAATAAATATGAACAATTATATATATATATATATATATATATATATATATATATATATATTAAAAATATAATATACTGTTTGATTTATATCAAATTTTATATAAATACTTATCAAAACAAAAAACGCTTCATTCAATCTTTAAAATTAATTTTGTAAAAAAAAAATATCCCAAACTTGTACTTTAGAGTTAGCGGATGGCTCTCCATCTTTATATAGATAACATTATCTTTTAAGAAAATATTGAAAGGTGTAAAGATGATGGTGATTAGCTGGACCCGGTTCATTTATTTGCTATATTAAATAGATTGCAGAACCAAGTTCTATCATGTTTTTTGTTTCATGTAAGACAAAAAAGTTTCATTCCCTACTGACCCAAAATTCACTATAAATTCAAAATCCCTTATTCTGTTAATGTGGCACGTTTTCTACATGCAACGAAATATTTTCTTTTCCAAGATAACACACTTTAATTCTTTTTTTTTTCTTTCACTAGTACCATTATTTTCAGATAATTATTCAAATGATAAAATTTATTGTAAATTTTTTAAAATTAAAAAATTGAACTTTGAACTATTTTTTTATATTCAAAAGTAAAGGAAGGAAAATTTTAAAATTCAAAATCGAATTTAATTAATTTTTAAGTTTTTGATGAAATTGGATATTTTTAATTAAGTTTCTATTTTTTATTGAATATTTAAAAGGTTATATTTTTCAATTGAGGTTTTGTGACTAGGTAACGTGATTGTTATCTTATTTTATTATCTTACTTACTTTATCCACACATTAACAATTGTGAAGGTTAATGATTAAAATATAAGTGGTATTGTATTTAATGAAAAACAACCAATAATTTGTATTGTTTTCATTGAAAACAGGTTAGTTAACAAAGTCATCATGTTTTCTAAATATATTGATCAAGTGATTGTCTTTGTGATACCATTAATGAAATCATTTTTGTTATTCATCACATGTTCACATAAGCCATAAAAGTTAATATAATTTTAGATTAATCACAATACTATTTAATATTAATAACATAATTTCATAGTTGTATGAAATAATTGTGTATTTATATGAAGATAAGTAAAATGACGAGATAAGATATGAATGGTGACACCCAAAGAAAAAATTAAACTACTAAGAAAGTGAATTAAAAAATATAATTTTTTTATACTAAATAAAAAAAAATTAATAATAAAAAATTTAAATACTAAATAAAAATAGTAAAATAAAATATATTATCTTTAAAATAAAATAAAACTTTAATATGTTGTTAAATTGATATTGTATTTCACTTTAGAGTTGTTAAAAAACCATACTTCATTTTAAAATTAAGGGAAGTAGACCAAATAAAGCAATAATGTTATAATAAAATAAAATAAATCAATGTACAAAAATAATGATTGGAAAACACATTAATTTTGATTCATAATCTAACCACTCGATATCTTTTGTGCTTTGTTTATTTCTGAGTTTGTGTTGTACCAATTGAAACAAATTAAATCCCCTTATTTATGAAGAAAATGGAAAATGAATACACAAAAAGTTGAGGTGGCAAAATAGGCAAGCACATTCTGATTTTATATTCAGTTTGCTTTTCGCATGTAAAAAGCAAACCAGATTGAACTAGTCCATTACTAAAAATACGGGTTAGAAATTACAATCTATTGTCATAAGAGAGGTTCATTGCCTGGCAGGCTCATTCAGTGAAAGAAACAAATTCAACCATTAAAGATTAATTAAAAATATATAAAAAGTGAACACTAAATGAAATTTTTTGTTTTAATAAAAACTTAATTGAAAATATCCAAATTTATAAAAAACTTAATATTTAACTAAGTCAAAAATTTAATTCCTGAAACTAATTAACTATAAAATTAGATAAATTGGTTACTCAATGTCAGACCTCGGAAAACGAATCCAAAACCCATGCTCAGACTTATTAAAAACACACCCAAACTCTGATGCGCTAACGCCAGGTATCAAGAATGGAATTTCGAAAGTCAGTTAGTGGATGACATGTGTCGACAGGAGAGTGTACGACCATTTGGACGTGGGGTAAACAAAAATGATTTTTTGAAAACCCTGCTCACTCTCCTCTGCATGCATCCTCTTTCCAAAATCTGATCTTTCATTTTCCTCCTTCTTCTCTCTAGAAAACCCTCCCTTCTCTCTACTATAACTTACCCTTCTCTACTCCGATCACCGTTCAGGCACCGTGGAAGCATTTCAGGCGTCCCAAGCTTCATCTTGAACCGATTGAGTTTCAAGTTTGAGCTGGTAAGTCTTCTCCCCTTAGTCGTTCGTTCTTTTGTTACATGCAAAGCCAAGTTCTGGTTGCATGCAGGGGTGTAGTCTAAGTTATTCTTGATTTTTATGTGGTTCGATTTAGTTGGAAGAGTTAAGTGATCGTTGAGGGTAGAAAGTTGTAGTCGGGCGAACCAAAATCCTACGTTTAGGACGTTCACTCACAGGTCCAGGTAAGGGAAGCTTATTTAATTTAATTTGAATTGTATGTTGTTGAACTGTTTGACGTTCGTTTAGTTGATTGGATGATTTTGATGCATGATGGTTTATATGGTTGGATGAATTGAATGTTAGTTTACTTGATGAGATGAAATGAAATAGGGATGAGTTAGGGTATGATGTACGAAATATATGAAACCTGTATGATATGTGATGTATGAGATATGAAGGTTGATTTTGATAGAAAGCTTATAAATTTCTTAAGTTATGAAGGTATAGGTTGAGAAAACTGATTGGAAATAAATGATTTTGTATATGAGATTATACTATGATAAAATACGTTCGTTACTGGACGGTCATTGACCGTTCGGTTCTCCTGTTGAACATAGTTGAAATGGAATTCTTTCATTTGGAAAGAATTCTAGTTGAGGACGAGCGCCTCCCTATCGTAATGCTGTGCTTGAAGGACTGGTCAAGCGTAGTTGCCTCTGAGTATCTAGTAGTAAACCTAAATTCGGTATCTATATATATATATGATTGTATAGGTAGTTGTTTCTAAACACCATTCCTATGATATCTTATTTATAAATCTTTTATTCTGAATTTTAAGTAGTGCTCGGTCTCACACCAAGCATCTCGAAATTTTAGTGGTACTCGGTCTTACACCAAGCACTCGTATTTTTACAGTAGATCTACCCTGATAAAATAGCGTTCGTCCAATTTCAGAAGAATCTTCCTTTTCTCGTTCGGTCATTTACTGACATGAGATTTCTGTATGTGAATTATTCTAAGTTTGGTCCTTTGACGTCCTAATATGTCCACTTTATTGTCTCGGATCAAGAGTTCCCAGTTCTAGGTATTCTTTGAGTTTCGATTGGAGTTTACGAGAGTCAGTTCATTTAACTGATTCGGGTTGTAGAAGACGTTCGTCACATATTTCATAGGTGTACCTAATTCCTTTCTAAAATTTCAGTAAAACCCTTTGGTAGTATTCTGTTCTAGAACGAGAGAGTTCGTGTTTCGTTCCTGTCGTTCGTCCTTGTATTAAAGAGGGTTGAACGTTCGGTATCTGATGTTCTAGGAAATGATGATAAGAATGACACTTAAGTGAAAAGTTATAATTGATGAAGAGTTTATGAGATGAGTATGAAATTATGGATTTGAACGAGCGTTCCGGGGAGGAACGACTCTTGTGTGAATATTGGAATTGGTAAAGTATGAATGTAGACAAAGCTTAGCTGGCGATTCATCCTGATGTTCTGTGAGTACTCGTCCTCAAGTAGAGGGGAGTAGGTCATGTGTGGGAACGGCAGGAGGTCCTAGTCCTTAGGGGTACTTTGGATGGAACAGACTAACCTCGGGTGGCAGCTGATGAGAATTTCAGTTACTACATCACCTGGGTGCACGAACGTCGTAGCTACACAGAATTCATACAGTCCGGACAGTCGATCTAGTATCAGTGTTGATTGAATTTGTTTATTGAAATGTATTTGAATGTGCTTGCATATGAAAATGTATGTTATTCTTGAATTAAATTACATAAGCTTACCCTGTGTTTTCTTTGTGTTGTCTTGTCCTTGTACGTCCGTCTTGTCAATTGCAATGATCATCCGTGTGGATGTGAGCAGATGGAGACGCGCTGCTGGAGGATGCACTGGAAGAAGAGAACTTAGTCGAAGTAGAGGTGAAAACCGAACAGTAGGACGTTCGGCTAGGAGTTAGTTATTTGGTTAGGTGGTAGTTTTTTCGCCTTTTCTTTAAGTTTTGTATGACCGCTCTGTGTTGGCTTTGTAAACCGCTCGGTCAAATCCCACTTATATTGTACAGCTAAGCTATGATTCTTGTACGGCCGTTCGGCCATTGTGGTGCGCTCTTTAAATGTTAAGACTGATTTGTATTATTATTAATCGTAATTATTATATTATATGGTTAAATGCTATATTTATGGGATGTTACACTCAAACTAATTACATTATTAATTTCATTTTAAAAAAATTCCAAACCTTGATTTATTTGTATATTGATAGCTAGATTATAAAGCCTATTTTCAAAAATGAATTTAAGTGGTTTAAGAGGGGATATACTACTATATTACCGGGTTTAAAATTAATAATTTTGGTTTCGGTCATAAATTGACTTGTTAATTGTTTGTGGAAATATTTAGTGTTAGATAAGAGTAAATATTTTATTTCAATATAATAATTATTCATATTTATTTTTTTATTAAAAGATAAGTTAAAATTAATATACAATTAATTCTAAATAAAACTTATTTTTTTTACTAGGTTAAATATGTTTTTAAGGGTTTGAAATTAATATTTTGATTTCAGTTATAAATTAACTTATTGTTTGTTGAAACTTTTACCGTCTTAAATAAGAGTGGACACTGGATTCAATATAACAATTATGCATATTTAATTTTTTTATGATAAAAAAATAGTAATCTTAATATAAAGTTTTAGTTGTACTAATTTTATTTTAATTTTGTTAATAATAGAAGTAATTGGACAATCTTTTAAATTTATCAAATAAAATTTGTTTTTTATTTTTATTAGGTTAAATATGTTTTAATTTCTAAACTTTGAGGTAAAATTGAAATTTGTTTTTAAAATACACCAAAACTCTAAAAAAAAGTTTTGAATAGAGTTTTAAGACTTTTATGTAAATAACTATTATATATTATTATAAGGGTTAGACGATATGTAAATAGTGTTGAATACTTATATATTTTCATAAATATTTTGAAAGTTTTCTTTAAAGAAAAATTAATACAAAAGCAAACTGAGTTACGTCCAATTATTCTTCATCACTCTTAAGAAATTTCATTAATCTTTCAAAAGATTATAAGCGAGTTTAACCACTCCTGGTTTTACAAATTAACTCAACTGACGAGTTTCATTACTCTTGGTATAACTCTAATTCAATTAACTAGATTGTTTAATTTTATTGAGTTAAACTTACAAGTGTTTTGATTTACTTTTGAATCTAAAAACAATAAAGTGTTTTTAAAATATAAGTGCAAGTGTTTATTTTTTTTGAGAGGATATGAAATCACTACATAAATATTTGAAAACTTGTAAATTTGTTTTTCAAAGATGAAATCTAAACGATGTAAACTTAAAAGAATATTGACAGCCTAAGAACAACAATAAAATCTTGATTCTTTGTTTTCTATTCATGCAGTTCTCCTTATATAGACTTCTTCAAAATATATATGTTACTAAAAGCATTTACTTTCGATTGGGATGTATCCTTTTAGTACGAGGTTAAATGTTATCTTGCATCTTTTAGTGTTGCTTGTACAAAAGAAATAGACAAAAGACATAAAAGAAACATTTCAAGAATATCTTTCTATCTCTTAACATTCTTATGTTTAGATACAAAATTTTTGAATAAAGTTTTATACTTAATTGATATGCACAAAAAAAAAACACAACTCAAGACAAAAAAGTATTATCTCATACATGCATCAAAAGTGTTAAACATTTCTTAATTGTTTAGGGAATGTAAATGTAAAAGCATTTAGGCATAGCAGTAACCTTCAACGTTTAGGTATGTTTGTTAATGTTCAATGTTTAGGATATAGTTTATGCATACATTGTTTTGCGAACATGTCCTATATGATTTATTTGATCAAACGTTATCTTATTAAAAATAAGATTTGTTTAGACGATCGATTTTAACTGTATTTTTTTTTAAATTTGATACACTTTAGTGTTTAAACTTTGAAAATGAATAAATATAGTATTTTTAACTCAATTACATTATTTTTTTGTGTCAAATATTTTTCATACTCGTATTTAAGTTGTTTATACTGTTTAATATATTATTATTTCAGTGAGAAATTATTTGACACATTAAAAAAATTTAACGTAATTAAATTAAAATGATTATATCTATTATTTTTTAAATTTGAGATCAAAGTTTTATATATCAATAAATTCTAGTTTCACTTTAAACTTTAATAACTAAAACCATATTTAATTTTTTATTTTATAAATTTAAAATACTTGATATATAATTAATTTATTTTATAAACACATATAATAATTACTACATTTTATTACTATATTAATAACAAAATATCAATATTTTATTATACTGATTATTTATCTTAAAAGAATAGATATTGTTTAAGATCCACGTTGTAAAGAAGAAATGGTGGGTGGCATTTGGCATGAAAGGCACGTGGGTGAGATCGAAAAGAAAAACGAAATAGAAATTGCGTGGACAGCATTGTCACGTGATTTCAACCGACACAAGATTATATGAGGATTTTGCACTTCTCAGCAACATGGACAACATCCTTATCTATAAGTTTTTTTATACAAAATATATATTTAATCTTTAAATTTTATTATATTACAATATTATAGGTTAATTAATTAAATAATATATACTTTAAATTTGATTAATCCGTTGTGTTTGTTCATAAAATTGATTTCATTTATATTAAAAAATTGATTTTAAAATTAATTCTTTCTAGATTAAATAGGAAACTAAATTTCCGGATGAGAATTTTATTCTTGCTTCTTTTAGTTGAATGAGAATCTCAAAGGTTAGATTCTTTAAAACTGAAGAGTGTTTGCATATTTTACTTAAGGAAAAGGTACTTAATACCGATTACTATTACTAGAGAATATTTTAGGGATAAAATAGTTATAATAACAAAAAATTATCTTTTATATTTTTAAAGGAAAAAAAGAGAAAAATAACAAAAAATAATGTTAAATAAGTGTAAAAAAAATTAATATTAAATTACCATTGTTCTTTACTTAAACTTTAATTAAAACTATGAGGATTTAATTTTATTTTTTATAAAATTACAAACAAAAAAGTCATAGATTTGTTTAAAGAAAATAACAATTGGCAAGTCCTCGTATATAAAATGTTTCTTAAGACTATAATGGTTTTTACAATAGGGAAATTGGAAATACATTTAAAATGAATAAAGATCACCAAATGTGAATGATTTTCAAACAATAAAAAAAATAATAATCTGAAATCATTATCAGTTTATTTTAGAAAATATTGAACTATTTTTTTAGGATCAACCTTGGCCTTAACTTATTTTATATTTCAAAATAAAGAAGAAGAATTGATAAAGTAAAACTTTCGGGAAATGGTAAAGATGCTAATTTTAATTTATGTTTGTACAAAACAACTTTTGGGATTTTCTTTTACATGTTATTGCCTTCAATTATTTTGCTGAAATAAACCGACAATTTATTATTATAAAAATCACAACTAAGACCCAGTGCTATATTTTGGAAAATAAAAATATTGAAACGATTTAAAAGGTAGAAAAACTACCTCAATTCTTTCATGTTACACGGAAAAGAGAGTTACTCCTCCCACCATTATACTCGTTTTTGTTTGTCCTTCAATAACATTTAAACTCACCATTTCTCTTTTATCCTTCAATAACATTTAAACGGATGTAAATATATATTTTTTAATGTTGACATCCGTGTCACTTTTTCAATTCGAGGTCTGTCTTATCATCAGTGCACCACACACCACGCCATTGTTTCAGTCGCTCGACACTGTCACCAAACAAAAACCCGGCGGTTTCAGTTCCGGAAAAGCGGGCAAGAAGAAGAAGCAGCCGAAGGATGACCCGAGCACGGTCGAAAACGAGCTCCGGTTCAGTTTCATGGAGGAGCTCATGGACCAGGCCCGGAACCACGACTCAAACGGCGTGTTGGAAGTCATATACGACATGATCGCCGCGAGCCTCAACCCTGACCCTCGGTCATTTCATGGATTGGTAGTGTCGCACGCCCTCAACGGCCACGAAGAAGCCATGGTAATAATTTCTCTATGACGACATCGGAAGCCGTTTGAATTCAACTGATGAGAAGAGAGTTGGCTGTAGGGCTTTGACCGGTTCACGAGACATTCATGGCATTGGTAAGGTTATTTGGGTCTAAAGGCCGCGCCATTAGAGGTCTCGAAATAATTAGAGATATGCAAGACCTAAATTACGATATTCGCTAAGCTTGGATTGTTCTTATTGGTGTATTCATTTTGACTAATTGAATAAACTTCTCTGTTCTTTAAAACGTATAGGAGAAAGAGGTGCGAGGATAAAATGAATTATGCTTTATTAGTAAACTATAATAAACTTATGCACTTGAACTTTTGTAGAGGCTAGTATCTATAAAAGCTAAATGTCGAAGTTTATGTTAGCCTGAGGGTCTGTATGGACGAGTTTCTTCATAAAATCTTTTAAAAGAGAAATTTAAGAAGAGGAGCATCGCTATGCAGCGTCCAGTCGAGGCCGATCGAGGCTCGAGAGCTTGGGCGCGGAACTTCCTTCTACAGTATATGCACATGGAGTCTAGAGATTTAAAATTTTAAAAGTGATAAATAAAATTATATTAATATAGGGTATTTTTGAAATTAAAAAAAATAGTGGGAGGTGTAGAAGCACCTGGGTGGGGTGGTGGTGGAAGGAACAACTCTCTACGGAAAAATAAGCAGGAAAAATTTTGGCCCATGAAACCAAACCCACGACTCTTCAACTAAACCACATGCAATTAGAAGGCCCATTGAAAGGACGAAATGGGCCTGAACATAATGATTATGGTTTTTGCCAAGAACCATATCACGATGCCCACCTTCTTATCTACTTGAAGAATTGAAAACTGAAATGAAGAAAAATTTTGTTGTAAAAAAAATGTATGAACTGGTAATAGATTTTAAACTGAACAAGAAATAAAGTCTATAAATTAAAGTTAGATACTTATTTCTTTATTCATTTTAAAGTCTTAACTTTACCATATATATTTTCTCTCTTTACATGTTATCTACAATATCACAAGTTTATTATTATGATTTCTTTATTAGGCTAAGATTTTATGAAGTTGTTAAAGAGTAGATATGGTTCCACCAATCAATTTTTTCATTTTCGTAAGTAGTTTTATTCTTATTTATGTTTTTTTAGGTTGAATTTTGGATTATCACTTTAATTGTTAAGAGTGATTTTCCCAAGTTTGTTAGATAAAAAAAATGCTCCATTCTATGCTGTAACATCTTACTGATTTTATTAATTAGGTCTTATATTTTTCTTTATCCGACACACCAAGTCTAGATTTTTCTTTTTTTTTTTCTCACAAAATATATAAAGGTAAATGCGAAAATGTAAATAAACTATTATCAATAATCGAATATATTTTTTAATTATTTAAAATCTAAGCATTTCCAAAATGAAATTCTTTTGTATCCTCCTATATATAAAATAACACAATACTTTACAATATAAAACTTGAAAAAAAAACAAAAATAGTTTCTCTAAATATTAAATATTAATTTTCTCCATATGCAATATATAATATGTTATTTTAACACTTCAAAATATGAATTCAAAAATTTAAGTCATTACTTAGTAATATCAATACTTAAAATCTCATACATATCTATATATAATAAGTTTAAAGGCTAATACACTCTCTTACCTTAAGATTGTATTTAAAATTGACATTTCTTAAATATATAAAAGTGTCTCAAAATATGATAAATAGGTTAGATAATTTTATGTAAAAACTCCATCTTCTTAATTATCACTATCTTAAGTCATTAGTGATTGACTTTAGCATCGAGTTCTTGACCCTATCTATCCTATCTCTGCTCACATAATAATCATATCAAAATAAAATAATATCAAACAACCCAAATAAAAAATACAAGATAAGCTAATGCATTTAAAAGAATAATAAAAAATAAATAAATCACATTATGAAAGGTATGAAAAAAAATTCGAAAATCAAATATTTAATAAAATGTCAATTAAAAGAAATAGCTTTCTTAAACTAACGTGAAGATCATGAAATTTCGTACAATTTAAAATTTATATTATTAAATTCTGTATAGTTAAAATTCATACAATTAAATCTTATATAAAATTTAATTTGTTGAATTTTGTCTTTCGAAAAATTAATGTATTTAATAGATTCGTAAAATTATACTTATTTTCAAGTTCTTAAAGTTTGGATTTTCAACGTTAATCCACTAATCTTATAAGTATAATAATTTTTTCATATCATACCGTCTGCATCGTGAGTTTTAATTCATACTATTTAAATATTAATTGAATTGGGATAGTCTTATTTTTGGAATTTCTTTATTTTATACTTTGACAATTGAGAAACATAAAATTTAAACAGATTTAAATTTTTCTAAAACTTGTTGAGGCAGTGAACAAGCAACACTAAAAAGAAATGCTTCTAAACAATTGAATTTTTTTTCTACCCTAATATCATATTCAACTTGCTTTACAAGAATACCAATCTCTTGAATTTTCTCTTTCAACAATTTCAACCTGTCATCACACTTTGTCATAACAAACACAAAAAACTAGAACAACTCTGCATGCACCAGTTAGATTTACTCCATAAGAGAAAAATATAATTGAACTTAACGTAATATGAAATTGATTGACTTGTATTGTAGAACCTGGACACCAATTGCTTATATGGCTTTGCAGTTTTAAGAGGAAAAAAATGAAGGAGATCTAATATGGAAGGAAAGAAGATTGAAAAAACCTCACTTTTGAGAATCAGAGAATGAAATAGGTTTATGTAAACAACCTTTGGTTCTTTTTTTTTTTTTTAAAAAATACTCTTTAAAACCTTTCAACTTTTTATAATATGTACCAATAAAAAAAACATAGTGTATCGTATGAAATATGGACCGAACCATTATTGAATAAAGTCGATCAGTTTATCCGTAATTGGGCCTACAACACTTAAAGCTATTATTGGGCTAGTGGTCCAGCAGATTATAAAATAATCAAAGAATATCTAATTAAAGATATTGATAAGGAGGTTGTAAACAACCAATCAGATTTTTAGGTAAGTCTGTTGATATTTTATTCTGTTTATATTTTATTGGGCTTATGCCAGCTTAAGATCCATGAGACAACTTATAAATAGAGAACCAGAGCCACAAACCAAGTAGGCTCAATTCATATTCCAATAGGTTTCACTTACACTTCTAAATACTCAATAGTGATAACAATTCACTAAATATTCAACCAAGAACCGAGAGTCTTCAATATTCAATAAATTTAATTAATGTATCTAACTCCGTCAATAAATTGTTTTATACTGTTTTATTAGTATAATAGTAGTAATTATTTGGTATGTTACAAATATAGAAAATGTCAAACGACAATCAACTTTTACCAGTAATAATATGAACAAAATTTTTAAAAATAACAAAAATAAAGTTTCTATAATTTAAAATTAGTAATGATTATCAACTATATTATTTTCATTAGTTATTTTGTTGCTTGTGTGAAGTAAATGTATAGGTGTTTGGTTATATTTAAAATATTTTTCTTTGAAAATGTTAAAATAGTAAAACATAGGCTAATTAATTCATTCGTGCCTTTTGTATACACTTATCCAATGAATAATATTGCACAAATGCATAACGTACAGTGGTCAATATTTGTTTTTTTATTCTTTTCTTTAATAATTGTTTTGAACGATCTATTAGAATATGTATATATTCCTATGACGGGCCAATCTCATTGTTTAAAATATTTTCATAAAGTAAAATTAACTTATATCCAAATTAATTTCACGATATTTTCTCATATAATCTCTTCAAAATTAGATTTTGAATATTACATAAATTAATTTTAAGTTATAAAAAAAAAGAGTAAAACACAGTTTTTAAAAAAATTGATCTAAAGATGCATTGTAAACTTTGATGTAGATTGATGCATACCTAAATTATATTAGTTGAAAAAGTCCTCACTGACTTGAAATACTGGTAGGTTAGATTTGAAATGAGTACTAATGCAAAATTGTGAGAACACTGTTTATCTTTTGTGATGTATGTATTGTCCATACATATATAAGTAGGAAAGAACTTTTTATAAAGTACTGAAAGAGCAGAGTGGACAAAGGAACATGGAGCAACGACTTTGACCCACCACCCTCAAACTTATTATTATTATTATTTACTTTAGGAAGAAAATAAAATGTAAATAAGGATATATTTGTTTTTTTAAGGAAGAAAAAAAAATTGGAAACAATTTTTCTTGGTTTTTCCAATTCAAATCATATGGGGTTATCATATCACGGGTGACAATTAGCTAAATATGTGCTTCCAATAACATAGAAGATTTTAGGTCTATGAAAAGACTGTGCACAGCAAGGGTTTATGTGATTTAAAAGCAAACTTATGTTTGAAAGAATCAGTATTTATAGAATTGAAGTTAAAAAAAACAATTTATTCTTAAAAGTAAATTTAGAAGAATTGATTTGATAAAATTCATTTTGAGAAAGTAAATTAATTTCTTTTACAATTAATAGGTACGATTGTTTTCGTGAAATATCTACAAAACAGAATATAATCACCGTTAAAATTATCGTAATGCTTTCATCTGTACACATAAATTCAAACGTACAATTTTGTGTTGAAAAAAAATTATTAAATTAATAGAAGTTAGTCTGTAAAAGCTCTAACATTTGGAAGCTAAATAAAGTTGTGTTACACGTTGTTATTAATGCTTACGTTATGTTCTTTCTTGTCAAAATAACTTAGAATAAGAAAAAGAAAAGTATGTTGGTATTTTATTAGTACACACGCTATTTGATTATAACACATAATGACTAGTATTTAAAAAAAAAAAAACTGGTAAGAAGAGGAGTGATTAACTATGTAGTTATTTTGTATTAATATCTGCACGTTCTTTTGACCAAGTTATGGTGACAGTGACTGAAAACGGACAGTCATGTGATGATGATCATTTATTGAAACTGAAGTATGGACTCGCAGGTAGCAGTGAATTACGTTTGATGTATATGAAAGATGTTCAAACAAGCCTTCAAATCACGTGCTCCAGACTCAAGAACAGATAAACAAAAACCAAAACCATTTATGTCCAACTTTGAATTTTGAATAATACAGACATACTGGTAACAATTGAGTTGACAACTACTGCAGAGGTAAAACATATTGGCAATGGTAAAATCAACCTATGCAAAACTGACTTGTGCATGGACAATACATAACACATTCACACTTCCTAATCGTCTACGATTATTCTCAGATATAATTTCCTGGCAAATGTAGAATTTCGTTAAGAAGAGACAACCTACGTTCTTTGACACGAATGGAGATTAAAAATAAGATGGGCATGTTACATTGACTTTTCCACGAAGAATTTTAATATGATAAAACAAAAACTTTACTTCTTCCTCAAATTAAAATTAATTTATATATCGTTTTTTAATTTATTAAAAAGTCAAATTCGTTTTAAATCATTTAATATATTCAAACATTTTGTCGTTAAATAGTATGCAAAACATTTTGAATTGTGGGCTTTTAAAATTTCCTTTTATTTATTTAGAAATACAAATCAGGGTCAATAATTTGAGATAAAGAAACCTTGGTAAGTTGTAGCTTTTGTTACAAACTATCAAGCTTAATAATAAGAGGTTCCATTCGGTCAGATCTGCAAAAAGTGTTATTTAAGACCAGTTTTTGGTTAGTGTGGTTAAGAAAATTTCCATAGGTAGCATTCTTAACTCTAAGATTATTCAGAAACAAATTATCTACAAGAGAGAATATTCCAAAAAAATGAATGTGGAGCTCTGAGATGTCAGTTTTTTCGTGTAAAAGTCTACCCAACATCTTTTCTTCACTTGCAAATTCCAACAATTTCATAATCGATTCCATCATTACTAGATGTGTATGTCATATATATATAAACGGATACATTTTGTTTATAGCTGAAAACAGTTTCTATTCATCTTGATGCATAGTCCAGAATTTATGTAAACTAGATGAATCTGTGGTGAACTAGAACCAGATAAGCATTTAGTGCCAACTTTTTTATTCTTTGGCTTCGTATTTGTATTCTGCATTTCTTTTAATCAAAGTATTCGGTTGCTTTTTAACCACGGCTTCTCTGTTATACTTTATATAAAATCACTTTTTGAGAATACTTTTTTCTAGAAGACTATGCAATTTTCTCACCGTCATAAATAGCAAGAAAACGTTACTGTCACTCATCATGATGTAAGGTTTATCTAAAATTGCAACTTCAATTTATCTTGTGCTAAAGAAAAGTTACAAAATCAAGTTAATAAAGTTATTTCTTTATCTCAACACCACACGTGGTCAGAGGTATAATGTGATTAAGCATTGTAATAATAAAATGTAAGGTATTCAATTTTTATGTGAGTTAAAGTATTTGGAACAGTGTAAAAGATAATAACTCAAGATTAATAAGTTTTATATTAGTAATAATTAATTAAGATAAATAATATATAAAAATGGAAAAACTCATAATAATAATAATATATGAATAAAAGGTACTAAATATTAAGATTTTAAATTAAAAACTTGTTTACGTGAAATATTTCGGATTCTTTACGAAGATGTCAAATAGTAGTTATTTTTTCTTTTGTAATTTCTGAAATAATTTTAAATTATTTTGCAACATCTCATTTTAAATAGTATTACTAAAATGAAAAATTAAATATATGATAATCAAACTACTATAAGAAAATAAATCTACGAAAGACAATATTTACTACACTTGTATAATTATTTGACTTTTTAATTGTTTCATTGTCACTTCTCGTTCGAGCAATTGTAAAGAACGTTTCCCTAAACTCACACAATTAAGGATAATCATCACAAAAGAAATATTATACACAAAGACATACAACACAAAAACAAGGGTAAACTAGTGGTAAAACAGTTCATTATAATTTTTCATTATACATTATATTACACACATAATAAACATACATCATAATCATATCACAACATTTGACTTGACTCATCCAAATATAGTAAGAATGTCGAACTATGATGGTTCTTGCGCGTGTGGTGGCCTCTACTACTCTGCGGAACCCTTGCCAATGAGTTTCACCCTACCACTCATTAGGTTAGTCCTCAAACGCCCTTTTACCTTTTGGAGAAAGCTTCATCAAACTAAGACCTTATGCTACTCTCCACGACATAACCATCCATCTTTGCTTCTGTTGGGGTTATTGAGAGTGTTAGTATAAACCACCGATACAAACCTTAATACATTCATACAACAACAACACAGGGCACCACCATGTATCCTCCTCTCCACAAGAATCATGGATACGTCCACCAATCATTTACTTAATCAACCATATATCCTTCTCATAGTCATATATACACACACACACACACACATATACTTCACACAAATATTACATACTATCACATGAAACCTCTGATTATACATTAAACAACCAAAAACATTAATACAAGTCATCAAAAGTCACATAATAGCACAATTTTTCTTTATAGCATATTGATACCCACATTAGGTAAGAAAAATAACTTGAAAACCCTCACCAACAACTTCGGAAAGGTGCAAAACCCCCCAAAATGACCTACGTGCAAAACTAATATCCAAAACCCTGAAAACTCCAAAAAACTAATGTAGTGGCGCTCAGGGGACGCTTAGGGGCGCTCAGGCGCCCAGGAACTGGCACTCAACGCCTTGGCCACTGGAAACGGGCGCTCAATGCTGGCACCTTTGAAATGGGGCGCCTAGGGGCACTCAGGGGGAGTCCAAGCCCTATGACAACACCTAAAACACTCAAAAATGGATTTTTATGCTCACGGAACTTGTTCTATTGATCAAGTTGATTCCTTAAACAATAGAATTGATAGAAAAACACATTTATAAGTGAAAATAAGCATCCATTTGATCATTAGACTTAATAATAGTTACATCAAACCGTTTTTGACACTGCAAAGCACCTCAACTCATATTTAAACCCTATACACCAAATTTATGAAACCTAACCACTTGAACAAGTTCTAATAGGTCCAATAACAAATTACAAATCATTACCTATAGCCCATAACTTCTAATTTGAAATCTCACTAGTTAAAACCCCTAAAATTGAACCTAAAACCATACAAAACTCAACATTTCAACTACTAATTCAGTTTACCTCAGATTTTTCTTAATTAAGAGTCTAGACAAGTTTCAAATGACTACTTTTACAATACTAAACCAACAATTTTCTCATTCCAATACCTATCTCTCAAACTCACCTCTCAAAACCTCTCTTTTTGACCTTAAAACTCAAGAATTGGCTCTAACCACTTTTGAATTCAATATTAAGCCTCAATACACTTCATTATACACAATCATAACATCATAATCATTACAACCACACAATACCAAACATTCAGTAATCACATAGTCATTAATCATCATTTAAAGGAACTAATACTAACCAAAATATCTAGACTGTGATCAAATAAAATTATCATACATGGAAGCACTAAATTTACACAACAATCATAATAGAAATAGAAATACTAGCTTTCCTTACCTTACACCGGTCAACGAAGCTCTAAAACGTCGACCCCATGCTTAGAATTCAAGGAACTCTAGAAATGCCGAATTGAAAATGAAATGAGTCCTCAAGACCTCAAAATACAAGAGAATTAGGAAGAGAAACAGTAAGACACATGCGACGAAGAATCGCTTCGTGTGATTTCAATTTAGGAATGAAAGAGAAAATTGAGTTGAAACTTACTTGTTTTATCGGGTAGATGTGGAGATTACTCCACGTGATCTTCTAAGAAATTCCTGATTATTAAATAGATTATCAAAGTGCTATAATCTTTAGAGAGAAGATAGAAAACTCTAGAAAAATGGTTTCTAGAGAGATGATACGTTTTAAAATAATAATGAAACTCATTTATAACAAAATTATTTATAATAAAATCTTTTAATATTAAAATAACTGAGTCTCACTATTTTAAACTAACACCACTCTAAAATATCATTTTCTTGGGTTTTACATAATTTTATTCAAATAATAAATTTATAAATTCAAAATTAAAATAAAATATTTATAAAATATCTATTTTAGATGGTCTAATTAAAAACATTCAATAAAAATTATATTTACATAAAAAATAAACCAAATAATTCCTGTAACTAAAAAATTACAATTGATGATAAACAATTTCACGTTTCATCAAGAATAAAAACTACTTTCTAAGTTAATAGTAACTTGTTCTAATATCTATTAATTATGTTCTAAAAACTTAAAATAAATTATGTACTTATTAAATTATCTTTTTTTTATAATAGTGATGATAACGACTAAATATTAAAAATTGCTTTCAAGTTGAAGAAAAATAGAAGAATGAAATTGTGTTGAAACAAAAACTACATCAGAAAGTAATAAGCCTTTGTTTATCATAACACGAGACAACACACGCAGACTACGACACACAATGAATAAATAAATATTTAAAGTTGTTCAATCAATTTATGATTTTAAATGAGTCTACAATTTTCGTATGTATTAGTGTCGTCTACTATCTTAAAAAAGATTAAATTGGTACCTTACGTATATGAGTGCTAATTAAATAGATACACACTTATACAATTTCCTGCAACTTGATTTTAGAAGTGTATCTTGCATTTCTTTAATGAGTAGATCAAAGGTCTAATGAAAAAAACTAATAGCAAAAGGACAACAAGCAGAGGGAAAAAAAGAAGTAATTGTTATTCTATCCATATTTTGTTTTTCCTTTTTAGGTGAAAGTTTGTAACAAGTACAAATGTGCCTAACTGACTGTTACCGAAGCATTAATGCCTCAATTTAACCTTTTAAAACACTAAATTAACTTCTTTTTTCAAATATTAATTTTGTAAACCAAATTATCTTGTTATTATATGTTCAAGAGTGATTAATTAAATTTAAAATTAAGATAAAAGATGAACAAAATAGTGATGTAGTAATAGCATTGAGCTAAACTGAAAAAAAGTGATCGGAGAACGATTGAAGATTGTTGAATTAACAAATTTGTGAAATGTACACTGTACTCATCCCCAAACAGGACGCTGTAAAAAGAACCAAAAGCACTCTTAAATCACTAATTTCACACAACCATTAGTTGTGAAAATCCAAAAGCCGGAAGAGGAGATAACGGCGACAACGGCGGAACGTTGAAAATCTCCTTCACATCATTATCCCAGAACCCGGTCCACATAGACGGCGTTAACGGCATCTCCCGAAAACAGTTCACCTCCTGTTCCGTCGTTTTCTCCTTCTTCACAACCGGCTTCACTTCCTCTACCTCCTCCTCCTCCTCGCGCCGCCGCTTCCTTTCGCCTTCGGCGTCCGCGGTCTCCTCCACCGCGCCTGCTTCGAGCGGGAAGTTGAGGATGGCCTTTGAGCCGCGGAGCCTGAAGGCAGCACGGTCGTAGGCCTTGGCGGCCTCGATGGCGGTGTCGAAGGTTCCAAGCCACACTCTCGACCCGCGCTTGTTCGGGTCGCGGATCTCGGCGGCGAACTTTCCCCAAGGCCGCTGGCGGACTCCTCTGTAGTGCTTCTTCTCCGGCTGGTTCTCCGGCAATAGCACAGCCGGGTTGGGATCCTGTTTCCCAAATTGGATCCACTCGGTCTGCTTGGGGAGAGAGATTTGCAGAGAAGGTTTCCGATTTAATTGAGGTTTCTTGTGAGTCGATGTGAGGGGTTTGGGGGTGTCGAGGTCGATTATTTGGGGTTTGGAGTCGAATTCGAAAAGGGGTAATTGAATTTGAGGATCGAGGAGCTCAGTGAAGCAGTGATCGAAGGAGAGGCAAGAGTCTGAGGAAGAAGATTGAGAAGGGCTTTGATTGGTTTGATTATTTTGGGGAGTGGCGAGTGGAGAGAGTTCACCTAAAAGATGCAACTTGATGCGATTCAAAGCTGAAACTTCTGCTGCGTTGGCCATGCTTGAGTTGAAGCGCGTTTGGTCTTTGCAGGTAAAGTGTTTGAAGAATTGCAAGGGATGAGGTTTAGTTTGGTTTGGATCGGATTGAGTCGTGTGTCTTAGTTGAGTTGAATGGGGTTTATATAGTGGGGAGAAAGCTCAAATTTTTAACTTGTAGGCGACTTTCAACTCTCCTGCTACGATGGAATCACGAAGCATCCTACAACTTGCATCATCAATTATTCTTATCGTGAAAACATGGATATTTTAATTCTCTGCGCTCCGGAACACCCTACTAACCCTGTTCCATATCCTTTTTCTAATTACCTCTTCTTTTGTCTTTTCTCCCCTCTTTACTTTACAAAACTAACCTTCTCTTTCTTTCTATTTTTACCTCTCTTTTTATTTCACAACACAATTTCTCAAATTTCGATTACTCCTCATGTACTTTATCTATTTTGTTCAACTGTCATTTGACTTTTAAACAAATATTTTTTTTTCTAATGAAAAATACCGAGTTTAACTTTTCTATACGCTACAGATGGTAGATAATTAAAAGTCCAGACGACCTTCTTGCGTAGCTGGGATGATTCAAAACTAGATTCGGCTAAAAGAATAATCACAAATTAAACTAAAAGCAAAAGAATTATTCAAATTTAAATTTCTTTTAACTTTTATTTTTTCCCACTACCAGACGGTTTTGTTTGGATTCATAATAGAAAGATTAAACCAAAACCTTATTGTATTTATGTTAATATTATATATGTAGTAGATAGATTCAACTAGAAAGAAAAATTTTGTAGTATGATTGTACTTTATTTATTATATTTATAAAACGAAATTGTTTAGAGAGTTGTCAAGCAAGTCTTTATCTCAATTAGTCCAATAGTGGTTTTAAGGTCAACTGATCAATTTAGTGAATTTTATGTCAATTGGTTAGTTTAATTGGTGGTTTCCAAATTCAAGTGTTGTTTGGTTTGAATAGTTTTTCGTGCGTTTAAACTTTTGAATGATATTTACATAAAATACTTTAATGTTAAAATAAAAATTGTGACTAAAAAGAAAAATATTAGGTTCCATGATGTGTGTGTTGTGTATGTATTTGAAATTCATCTTAGACTTTTACTTATGATAGTGTTATGAGTTTTTATCTTTTTGTCGGTCTAATTACATTTAATCATATTTTAATGAGTAGTAGTAAATTGATTCATAATTATTATTTATGTTAACATGACCTTTATTTTGTAACTGATCATTTATATTGTTCGGTCAGGGTGATCGATTGAGGATAATTGATTTATAATAATCAATCAAGAGTTGTCAATCCAGATAGATCAGTCAGATGGTCAGACTAAAGTGGTTAATTATAATCTATATACACATAATATAAAAACATAAATTCGTATTAGAATTTCAATTATAAAATTATATAATTTGTATTAATATATATTAAGTTAAAATTATGAATTTAAAAAAATCTTATAATAAATATTTTGTTTAACAACTGTTTATTGTAAAATATTTAACAACTTCATAATGACAAAAACGTATTAATGCAATAAAACATTGGATTGATTTGGTTGAAGAGTTTGTTAAGAAAATTCGACCAAACACAATTTATTTGAAGAGTTCAAGAAAATGAGAAAGCGGAATGTGACATGTGGATTTGGTCACTTGGTTGATTTAAAACTGTGGCTGCAACGTGCAAACAAAGTCTTTCAGTGACTTTTTTGTGTGTGTGTGTATATATATATATGTTTTGTTTGAATAATCTTAATATATATCAGCTTCGACGAATTTGGTCGGATTTAGTTTTTTAAATCAAATAACAAAATCAGTATCCAATGGCAGAAAAGTGACTGGTTCAAATTTTTATTTACTTAGTGTAGATCCAAAGTTAACATTCTTCATAAATCCATAAAAAATTAAGAAAATTAATTAACAGACAGGTTAAAATCATTATTTTTGAATATTCTATTATTTTAACCTCAGTGAGACGTTGTGATATCCTTTATTGTATAAGTAGTTTAGATGCCGATACCACCCGTGGATGAGATAAAAGTTAAAAAATCAATAAAAGATTTTTTTTTTTAAATCTACAATAGTACTTTTTATTATGTTCATTAAAGATGGTGATTGTTTGCAGTTTTAGTTTGGACAGTCTTAAATAATTTATCTTATTCAAATGAAAAAAAAAAATTAGTACATCATTATCTACATACATCACTATGAAATAAAATTAAGTTTTTCATTATTTAGGAAGTAAATAATAAGTTTAAATTAAATAGTAAATATTTAACCTAATTCAGTTTATATTTTATTTTAAGAACATTTAATGTGATCATTTTCATTAGAGATGCGTGTAAACATAGTTTGAAAATAACTGTTAGTTTATTTTTCTTTCTTTCTTTCTTTCCTCTATCATCTACCACCTTTCACTATCCTTTTCTCGTTTGGCCTTTTCTTCTTTTTCATTCACCTTCCACCACCCTTTTATCTTTTCTTCATCTCTTCTTCATCATCCATCTTTCATCACCCATTTCTCCTTTCTTTCTCTCTTATATCAACGATCCTTCCACCACCCTTTTCTTCATCTTTCATCGCCCATTTCTCCTTTTACAGGCTTTTTTACCCTCCACACCCACCCTTAAGACGAAAAATGACATGTAATTATTTTTCAAACCATATTAACATTAATTTAACCTAAGAATCCATATTAAATTTCTTTAAACAAAATAGAAACTGGATTAAAAAAATTAAATTAATTTCACAAGTATTAAAACCAAAATATTAATTAAGAGAAATAAATATCACACAAAATGAAACCACATAATTTACAAAACAAAACTGTCTACATTTATTTTAAACAGTAACAATAAATTAAATTTATTTCATATCTGAAAGATAGCCTAGGCCCAGGCATATAGGCGTAAACTTCAAGAGTCTTGAAGGAAGGATTCTAGAAACGTAGAAATTTCAACTATGTTTTGACAATTATCCAGAATAAGACCGACTATGGAGGTGGTAACGTGATCTCGATCAAAATTAATTAATATGTTTCCATGGTAACAACTAAATTATCCGGAAACTGTTAATAACTCAAAAACAGTAACAAAAGAACCCTCAGTCATTACACTGCACCTTCTCTACCATTGACTTTGTCTTCAAAGTCATTCAATTATCTGCTCTTCTGTCTGACAGCTACATTGTACCATCCATTGCCCAATGTTATCGTTTTTCTAAGAACTTCATTAAATGCACTCTTTTTCTCTGTCTCCCGCAGAAGCTTTAACGTTGCCTTCGTTTCATTGTTCTGTATACACAATTTAGTCTTAGTCCCTCAAGTGGATACTCGCATGGCCACTTTGTCAACATGATTTAGAGGCCTTCTAGTTGCATGCAAAAAGCTTAGGTATTTTTCACGAGTCTCTTTGGAGACCTTTTCTTAAAGATATATTACCTTTGACGATTAAATATAAAGGGTCCCAGTAACGTATAAGCACTTATTTTTTAAATTTAAGACTTAAAATTATTAAAATTTCAGACAATTATAATTCATATAAAATTCAGGAATCAAAGACGTTAGATTATGTATATGGCCCTTGGCTTTGTTGGATTTAGATGCTATATGCCCTTAATTAATGGCGAACTTGTTTATGAAACACATAATTGAGGTTTAGTGATTAAGTTATTTGAATTTATAATAAATTAAAGATGAAGGGGTCAATGTTTATAGGTTTATAAGTCATGATAATTTGTTTGGGTCTTGATGGCTGTTTCAACCACTCCATTTTATATTATTTGGGAGTATGATAGGATGAGAGCATCTTGGTCCGGCACATTCGTTTCTGAAATTCCATTCCCAACGGAAAGTGAAAAGGAGGGTCTAAGTTGTTGCCAAGTCATAGACACGATAATAGAGCAGTTATAGTGACAAAGTTATTATGAATATGGTTCTGTAAAATGTCCATATATGGTTGACCCAACGAGTCGCGTAGAATCTTGGGGAGTAGTAAATGTTTTCCCATACGAACAAAGTGCTTGACAATTTCAACCAGCTAGTGTTAAATTCTCCCTTCAGTTCTTATCAACGCTTGGAAGTTGCTGCTGCTACAAAATCACTACTCTTCTTGCCTTCCAGAATCTGGTGCAAATTAACTGTTTGTAAAATTGTAAAATGAACTTATTCCTACCGTTTAGTGCAAAATTGTACTTAACTACCATGATATACAGTATAACCTACTAAAAGTCATAATTTCGAAAATAATAATACTAATTGTTTCGGGTCGAGTCATTTAAGTCCAGCACAATTTCCTCCAAGCTCTATCCGGTCATTACTCTGTTTCTCAACTGGATGTGTACCTGCAAAAGGTGCTCCAATGCCAAAGACAGTAATAATTTGATTGGTAATCTGAGTGTAGTAATAAATGTGCAATTAATGAATCCTCCTACCTCTTACCTTTCACCTCTATTTATAGTTTTGGTTATGAATTTTGGATTAACAAGATTTTAATCAAGGCACAATCACAACTCAATCACTCATTAATCAGAGCTTTACCTTAATTAGCTAGAAGTTCACTTACCTTATGCAACCGTCCGGCTCATCACTACTCGTTTGTTGTTCGGGAGAATCCTCCGATACAAGAGCTTTACTTTAATCAGTTGGAAGTTCGTTTACCTTTGCAGTCGTCCGGTCTTATCACTATTCGTTTGTCAACCGGTTGTGGCAATCTGAAAATCCTCTAGTACTCTAATCATAGTTATTTCATAAGACATTTTTATAATCACATTTATGCATTGTTCACTTTGGGGGAATACAATGTTATAATTTTCATTGATCGACATCAAATATTGTTATAGAAAAATAACAGGTCTAAGTTGTTGCCAAATCATAGACACGATAATAGAGCAGTTATAATGACAAAGTTTGTGAATATGGTTTTGTAAAATGAACGTCATAATAACATGTGTTAAAGAAAAATTTAACGTCAAAGTAAGTATTGATCGACATCAATTGATATCAAATATAGGATGGACTGATGTTATAATTTTCAAAATTAACATCGAAAATATAATACATCAAAGTTAATTTGGACGAATTATTTATAAAAGTATTACCGTAGAACGTAAATCTTGTTACACACAAAGTATTTTTTTTCATTGTGATTTAACTCTTACTCTTGTTAAGTGAAAAGAAAATGCATAGATATCCAAAATAAAATATATAATTGAAATTAGAGAAAAATATATGATTTTTACATAAATAAATGATTGATGTTGAATAAATGTTTAAAAGTACTTGTCTCAGAATTCTTATTGCAAATTAGTGCAGAATAGTAAATAAAAAAACATACTTTTTTTTAGTACCGTGAATCGTCTCCAATGACGTAGAATCAAGATATATAAGTATAACCCACATATATATACGTCCTCTTCAAGACAAATCTCATTTTACAAAGCGCACTGTCGATGGTGATTCTATATACGCTCAAAGCAATGAATTATACTCTTTTTGTTTTTTTTTTTCCTTTTATTATAATGGATGGGGTAACGACAATTTCGTTAATCTATTTATTTTTTATTTGATCAGAAGAACCTGAACAAAACTTGCAAATGTTCTATTTATTTAGTCTAGTCAAGTGATTTATTTTAACAAACTAAATGAACTGAATTCAATTTTACATAAATAAATATAAAGTTACTTTTGGTGGTTACGTAAATATATATATATATATATATATATATATATATATATATATATATATATATGTATGTATGTGTGTGCGTGAGTGTGGAGGGGTTTGCTAACGCGCATATTCGTCATCTATCTTATTCTTCTGAATCTTTTCTCTTTCATCCCTCTCACTCCAACCTTTTATCTGTCATCCCTACTCTAACTCTAATTGAAAAAATCAGAAACAAACCATTTGTCTTTGTAAAGAGTTGAGTCATTGACATATTCACTTTCAGGACAAAGGTTCATTCAAGATCTCTTCAATTTCACCATCTTCACTAACATCTCTAATTTCATCATCTGTATATGTTGAATCATCATCTCTAAAAAAAACCCTCCAGGCCAATTACCAATTCCTTCAGATGTCATTATGCTTATGAAAATTAGATAAAATTATATACGACAAAAATTATAAAATGAAAACTCATTATAAAATCATTTTTTGTAAGAAATTGTTTAACAACGAGTGTTTCTAATTTTTTTTCCAGGCCAATTAACAATTCCTTTGATGTCATTATGCTTGTGAAAATTAAATAAAACAAAAATTATAAAATGAAAACTCATTATAAAATCATTTTTTGTAAGAAATTGTTTAACCACAAGTTTTTCTTATTTTTTCCAGGATAATTAGCAATCATTTATTCTTGTGAAAATTGGATAAAATTAGATAAGACAAAAATTATAAAATGAAAGTATAAAACAATTTTTTGTAAGATTGTTTAACCGCCAGTGATAACAGAGAAAATGTTGAAGTGAGAGAGATGAAAGAGAAAGGGCTTGGGTTTCTTTTTTTAGTTATATAAAAATATTTTTACCTGCTAAAACCTGGTACACATTAGCAAACCCATATATATAATATTCATGTTAAATAAATTATTTACAGAAAAATAGTTTATTTTGTCAATCCGTTTTCAAAGTGGATTTGATAAAACAAATTAAAGACCAATTTAACACTTATTTATTGGTAATCAAAATTTTAGTAATTTATATTAGAAACAAATTTAAAGTCTAATTCATAAAATAATTATACTTTTTATTCATAATAAAATACTAATAATTTTTAGTTTATAAATTGATTTTTACTTACTATCTTTTTTTTATGAAGTTTAGTATAACCTTAGGGTGTTTTGACTTCATAAATTTTATTTTTCACATATATAAAATAATATATAGTTTAAATTATTTTTTATATTTTATATATTTGATTCCCTAAAAAATTTATAAATCTAGTTGGTCCTTGCATAATATTTTTTAAAGATCCGTTATTAAGGTCAAACCTAAACGTGAAGGTTTTTGCTTAGTTAGTGCTAGTGTTATTACTTAAAACATTTAAAAATGTTAGTAAGTAAATCTATTCGATTAAGTGAAACTTTGAAATAGAATTTATAGACAAAGTAACTAAATTGCTGATGGTATAATTTTCATGCATATGCTTGATCATCTAAATATGATACCAGATAATGCTGCAATTGGTCATGAAGTTTTCTGTGAGATTGTAGTATTGCATTCTTACATATCTATTTAACTAAAAAACCTAAGGTGGGAACGAGTTTGGTAGAAAAAATAGAAAATGAAAAGACAGAGGAAGATCTACGAGTTTAAAACCATATATAAGCAGTAGAAAACTGAAAAACCAAAAGAGCTTAAATTGGAGATATTTTAATTTTCAGCTTAAAAATTAACAAAGTACTTATGCTAACTTTGACATATATGATTAAAAATATTCTGTGTAGCCTATTTTTGTTTTTAAAAAGATAACTTTTTTTCTCTAACACGTTCTTATGACAATTAGACCACCTCCATTGATCACGCTTATTTCAAAAGAAAAAAGTGCCAGATAATATCTGCCGACAACTGAAACTTTTGCATAAAGGTGTTTGTTAAAAAAGAAAGAAATTTGTAGGTTGGCGAAATATTTGAAGAAAACAAGAAATAAAAAAGGCCAAATTTTCTCTAACATTCTTTTCATGTACACACATTTGTAGTTGGGCGACAAAAGCGAAAGACGTAAGCCTTCATTTTGAACTAATTATCATATCTCTCACCAACGGATATTTCTGAGAATAAAATAAAATTATTATACTCTTAATGCTACGAAAAATTAATTTAAACGTATATTTTCCTTTTTCAAATATTATATCTAATTTTAATGATTTTAACTTTAATATATAGCATCAATCGGATTCTCTAGATACAGGAATTGTTTGATTTGGATTTCTTTTTGTTAATCATTCGTTGCATATTTATCAAAACTTGTTGGCACAACAATGAATAACTAATTAATTGCAAAATGATGTACTAATCAACTTATTGCTTAACTCATACGTTGACATAATGTAATTACTCGTCCATCAGTCATTGGTAATAATGAACAATATTCCAAAAGAAATCAACATGTGTCTTAGGAACACGTCACTTACCAGTCATCATTATTCAATTTTATACCGGTAAATATTTATTAAATATCCATCATATAATATATATATATATATATATCACAGAAATAATTTTCATTGCAGAAATATGAGCCGATATGAAAATTTTAAAAAAAAAAAATTGAAGTTGTTTCTCTAAACTATGAGATATTGATGGTTGCCGACTTGGGTAAGTTTATACTAATAACAGTTTGAAGTGTTGTATTTTAAGTTATTGTATGGATACATGATGGCGGCTTCCGACTAAAATTTCGAGCCGCAAATTTGATTATTGGCGTCACATAATGAGCAGCCATGCTCTATAATTTTCATAGGAGGATGAAAAAGACAAATGAAACAAGACAACCCCTGGGAGCTGTTGTACCTATGCAAGACCACTCCGAACAATTATATGTTACCTGCAATTTCCTCATTATTTTTTTCATCAGATTCCTCTCACACTTGAATCACTTAGTTACAGAAGCTTAGCCGTATTTACATTGTATTCCTTTGTATCTGTCCACCTTTTGACAAAACACATGCATGCACTCCCTCAATTATTGTAATCCCCAACCACACCATATACTATTATAAAATTTACAACTTGAGAAGGATGTATGATTTAATATTCAAAAGAATTTCAACTTGTTTGAATGAAAATATTTTACGTAACTCAGCATCGATGTGGCCAAACTGTTTGGTTAGACTTTAGAATAATCAACAAGTTGTTGTTAAATAATAGGAGGAAAAAGACATCTAATGGTATATTATATTTTTAGCACAATTAAGAAATGAATCGTGAATTGATTCGCTTACTATTTGGTGCACGTGCTGATTTCATTATCTGCTTCTTACTTAATTCATTAATCCGAGTGTTGTATTTAACAGCTGGTAAGGTAAATCCTTTGTGGGGTCCACATGTTCAAACTGGTATTGAAGATTTGCCGTAATAGGAAAAAGATGATAGAAGACTCAAAGATTGCGGTGCGCACGGGTTGGTGATTGGCACGTAGTGACTTTTAATATCAATGAGAAATTTTCAAGTCAAAGTCAAATCTCCTAATATGTTATGGTCAGCTTCAAAGCCATGTTAAAGATAGAGGATGCTTATTAATATTTTTCTAGGATTTGAACAGATACGCATTATAACCTTGAACCTTCAGTATGCATTTTACATTATTTGTTCTGCATAATGTGTTAAAGGGTTATTAAGATGGGATGGAAAAAAATCTGGTTAGGCAAATATTCGCAGTTAAAATCCGCGACGAATACTTCGTATTCGTGGATATTTACTATTTGTGGATTGCAGGTTTTTTAATACCCGCTTATAAACGGATCGGGTGCGGGTATTATACTATCCGTATTCACGGATATCCGCTACCCACAAAAAATAAAAATAAAAATTTAATTTATATTTTATTAAATTAAATTTAATTAAAATTAACATTAATTTATATTTTATAAGATTAAATATAATTAAAATTAGATTTTAATTTATGTTTAATTTAATATATATTATATATTATATTTTTTTGTGATTTTATTTAAGTTTTATTATAATATTTTGTAAAAATATATTTTTTTAAATATTTTTGAGTATCCACGGATATCCGAAGGTTTTAAAATATCTGTGGATATTTTTTAAGCGGATATCCGTGCGGGTAACGAATCAGATAGCGGGTAAATTTTTTTTTGTCGGATTAGATTGCGGGTAAGCACTTTCCGTACTCGATCCGACCCGTTGCCATCCCTGTTAAGACGTATTATGCCGAGGAAATTATGCAAGTACCATCAACTATTACATTAGAATTTTAGTAGAATAATAAATTGCGTAAAAGATTTTCTTTTATGTGAAAAGGTTTTAAGGATGATTTATGAATATTCATGTATAAAATAGTTTTCATCTTATGATTAATTTCAAATAAGTTTCCGCTATAAACATATGTCATTACATTAAAGCTTTATTAAAAACGAAAAATAAAAATATAATAGATTATATCAAATTCGTAATAAAACTACATGGTACATAGACAAAAATATATATATTTATTAAAAAAATCATAATTTCTTTCACAAAAATAATTTTATATTTTATATTTCATACATAAAAAATGTAAAATTATTAGCATATTAAAAATTTTATCATTAGTCAATCTTTTAACATTCTAAAAAAACCTTTAACTTTTTTATATTTTTGTTTTGAAGAATTTAGTATTAATTTTTTTTACCTACTCCTACTTAAGTTTTTTAGTTTAAAACGACTTATCATCTTATTAATATTAAAATTATTTCTTTCATCAAACATATATTGCCTCATTTAAAAACTATTTTTAATTCTTTTTGCAAAATAAATCCCTTTATACATTAAAAGATTAAAAACTATTTGTGATTTCTCTTCTGATGTTGCATCCATAATATAGTGCCTCCCAATCTAGAAAGCAGAGATGCTGTTACTAATATATTATTTGTCATATTTTTTTATTAGCCCACTCTCTTTCCATGTCTTATACGAGAGATGTGATAGGAATTGAGGGTGATAATATTATCATCTTTCAATTTTAATTCAAATATTCATTTATGTTGTATTATAACTTTTCTTTATTTATTATAAATAATTTTCTATCTCTCTACATTAGTTATAGTAAGAGCATAATTGCACAAAAAAATCTTGTTAACTTAAAACTGTAAAAGTAATAATCTTTTGTTAAAAAATTAATAATTATAAATAATATTTCTCTTTGTTAGATCCCAACACATTTTGCTACAATGCATTTTTTGGAGACTTGGTGCACTGTAACCGTCATGTCAATTAGGAATAGTCACAAAAAGTACTTTAAGAACGAGGATGATCCATTATGCCATAATGATTATGGTTTTGCAAGTACCCGACATTTTGTTGTTATGTTTGCAAAATGATTTACACATTTCTAAGTTAAAATGTACAAGAAAACAAATCCACGTCTACATTTCACTTAGACAAATTTAGTTGAATTAAATTTAATTAAATTTGATTTTTCTTGGAACTAAAAGAACTTATTTTAACTTTAAATTAATTGTAATACAAAAATTAATTTTACTATATATCGACTAAATTTTGAAAAAAAAAAAAGCCAAACAACATTAATATAATATTTAATAAAAATGAAATTGATTTGAAGATACGTAAATGAATACAATTAAACCGATTTGATATTAAAACGGAATGCACCTAGTCGGGATAGTTTGTTTAAGTCTTACACTTTTACATTTGGAGATTTCTGTATCACTAACTATTTAATTAGTTTAATATCTTATTAAAAGAAAATGTCAATTATTTAATTAGGATGATAAATGAACTTAATGTTGGTATCAGAATTGATGATTAATTTTTATGATAAACTCATAAAAATAATAATGGTTGAAAATGCTTTCACAGGTTAAGTATGTTAACGTGGAAATGATCCTTAAGGAGATGATTGTTGATATTCAAATGTAAGTTTAAGTTTCAAGTTAGGTAAAAGTGAAAAAAAATTGAAAATTATATAAAAATCAAGATCCATAAATTTATTATTTTAAATTTTGGGTTAAAAATAGTATTAATCTCTTATTTTAAATTGGGTGTGAGATCATATATTTATATATTTATCTTGTCTCAATACTCGATTTTATTCTCCTACTTGTAATCTAAAAAAATTATACGAACTTTTTTTTTTGCTATTAGTTTTGTAACTTATTACACTTTAATATATTTGATCATTTTTATTTTTTTCTATAGTTTTTTTATATTTATCTAATTTTTAATTGATACTTTTGTTTAATATTTATCCAAGTATATTTGTTTCTTGATATTTGATGTTGAAGTAAAAAACTATGTATCCTTTTGAAATTTAATACCTAATAATATGATGTTTTATCTGTTGTGATTTTTATCTTTTATAAAAAAGGTATTTGATTAATATTTGGAGAGCAAATTGACACCGTTCACCAATAGAGATTATGATAGGGTAAAAATGTGATAATTGATGAGTATAAGAATGAGAATGAAAATAAAAGTGATGAATTTTTATTTTTAGAATGAGAATGCGAATGAGATAATCAAATTTATAATGTGTTGTCATATTTATTTAATAAATGAATTATAGAGTCATTTCATCATATAGAGGTTTAATAAAATTAAATATAATTATAGATATTTAAATTGTCAGTATACAAGAGCATATGTATCTTGTTATTATTACATCTTCATTATTATTGATAGGAAACAGAATATAAAATAGGTGATGGTTTCGAATTTCCCTCTCTACTCTAATATACTAACAATTGATACGTACATTCTAATAAAAAAATCTCAGAAAAAATTAAGTTATAAAAAATTTCCCTCATTAATTGATAAATACAATTATTGTAGGCTTAAAAGTCAACCATACACCATCACCTAAAATTACTATCATTCTTTTCTCACCAAGTACCTTTCCTCCTTTCATTCCATTACTAATTTGAGTATATAAAGTTCTCGAGCATATGTTATTTTTTAGAAAAATTTGTAAAAGTTTCTAATTATAGCTTATCTTTATTTTTTATTTTTTAGTTTGTATACAAATTAATTTAACTTATATCAAAATAACTTTTTTAATTATTTTTTGTAAATATTTATATAGAAGTTTGTTATGAGAAAAGGAATGATAAAAATTGTATATCTTATTCAATAATAATAAAAGAATACAAATTATATATATAGTTATTTAAAATAATATAAAAATGAAATATAAATATAAAAACATAATATAAATGTATGAACATAAAATAAATTAAATCTAATAAAATTTGTTCAAACAAACTTACGAGTGACAAGAAGATTTAATTATAATACGGAGCCAAATAATATTTTTAATTTCATGTCATGAAAATAAGAATTGGTTCTACAAATGTTAAATCAAAAGAAAAAAAATATTTATTTTTAAATGTAAAATCAAATATTACACCAAGGAAAATATATTTCACAAATAAATAAATTTATCAGATCATTTAACCATTGAGTAAGCTATCCAATCAAACAAAACATAATTACTTCAATTAGTAAACTTTAATTTATATAATATAAATCAGTTAAAGCTTCATCCGATTATTTAAATGAATCAAATTTAAAACCTTTTCATTCATAATTAAATTTAAAACTTGAAATACTTTAACATTTACTTGTAGTCTAGAATATATGAATGTTATTCCCAGCCTTTGAAAAAAATAACATTCAACGTTGAATATAAATACTAAAAGTCATAAAATAGTTGTCATTAAAAATAAAATATATAATTCCCGTTTGACATGTGTGTGTAGAAATAGATCACATATAGAAACAGATCATTCAAAGCTATTCCAAATTGAACAAAAATCTTTATGAATCACTTGGCAGATCAAACTTAACAATCGAATTGCAAATACGTTCATACACATCCACTAGGGTCCAAATTGAGGCAGATTGAAATGAAGAAGCAACATAGTAAGGTGATAGCTGTTTTAGTTAGTGAGAACTGATTTTTTGGATAAAATAATGATAAAATGGGGGCAGTGATGGATCATGTTTTTGATGGGTGTAAATCGAAACCTAAATGATGGAATATGAAAAGGTAATGGTTTGTTGAATGGCGATTGGTGGTTACCCTTCTGGAAAACACTAAAAAGCAAAAAGCCAATGCAGTTAGCACTGTGATGATGTGTGACGCAAATTGAGAGCAGTGGGGTCCTATGGTTGTGGAAGTTATTAAATTTGGAACAGACTTATCACAAACAGTGACAATGCAAACATCGCAAATCTGTCCACAATCGTTGTATCCCGAATGTTTGGTTCGTGTCCTTCTCCAATTCCTGCTTTTCTTTGCCTTCTTCTTTCACCAAGATTCCTTTTTCACTCAAATACACAAATTATTCACTTTACATTTATGACACGTCCTATTTCACACTAAAATTTCATATAGCTACTTTTTTTTTTCGCTTATGTTAGATTTTCTTAGTAAAAGTTCAAGACTCAAGGTTTGTGTTTAAATACAAAACAATTTATGTGTCATGAGTACAGAACGGATAGTGTCTACCACCACTTCATCTGACAAAAAAAATTAATCTGCTACTCAATCTGTTACTCGTATATTCGCTTAAAAAAAATTCGCCAATATTTTCAAATCCGTGAATTTCGTAGATACGGTAAATATTTATATATATATATATATATATATATATATATATATATATATATATATATATATATATATATATATATATATTTATAAATTATTAAAATAACAAAATTATATATAAAATATAATATAAATTAAATTAAATATAAATTAAAATTTAATTTTAATTAAATTTAACTGTATGAAATATAAATTAATATTAATTTTAATTAAATTTAACTTAATAAAATATAAAATAATTTTTTTTTTTATTTTTTTGCGAGTAACGGATATCTAGTGGTACGAATAGTATAATACTCACATTCTACTCGTTTGTAAGTGGATATTAAAATACCCGCAATCTGCGGGTAGTAAATATTCGCGAATATTAACTATCCGTCGCGGGTTTTATCCGCATATATCTGTGAACGCGATTTTTTTTTGTCATTCCTAATCATGAGACACTATTCAGAAAGTTGTGTTCGAATATATACAATTACTAATATTTAAATATTAAGTGAAATAGTCACTAAATTATGATTATATTATAACATGAAAATATTTTAATTTAAATAAATCTTTTAGTTTTACTATTTTTATCCCGGTCACAAACTTGTTGTTTCTATCTGACCACAAACTTGTTGTTTCTATCTGGCTACAAGCCTACTATTTTTATCCCGGTCACAAGCTGATTAGTTTTATTACCTATACTTTGTCATAAGGCGACCAGTCTTAATTGTTACTATTCGACCACAAACCCACTTGATTACTTTTATCCGACCACAAACAAGGGGCATCCCCTTTCATTCTTCGTGAACTTCATATTTGTTTCCTGCCAAATACTCTACTTTGAACCTAAATCTTGACCAAATGTTTTTCTACTATCGTTCATTTCCCTCATTTTGAAATCCAAATTGGGACAATTGTGTTTGTTTGTCTATATACTTTAAAATCTTTAAAAGACCTTAAGCAAGTTCATGTGTGTTAATTCTTGTCCCCTATTGACACTTACAAGAGACATGGGTTGATAATCAACATAATGTCAATCATTGATAGATTTAAAGAATTATTGTGTCGTTCTACATCGTGAAATAAACATAATAAAAATTCAAAGAAAAAAACAAAAAAATTCCTTAAAATGGTTATCTAAATGTACATGTTATACAAAATTACACAAATACAACCACAAATGACCGATAAAAAATAAAAAAAAAAAAGAGAAAAACACACACACACACACAACAAAAGTAAAAATAATAAGACATCGTAGTTTCTCCAATGAGACTATTGATTTGAAGAAGGTGGTCTCAGAAATAGCTCTGTCAAAAGAGCTTTGGTAGAAAGTGACATAGGATAAATGACCTCGTTTTGGGCATATACGAGAGGAATCAGAAAGAGGTCCAAGATCACGAGTGTTAGAACAAATAGAGTTGCTCCGATATGATCTTTAATTGGATAAACAAAGAGAAACCATACTTGGAAAATTCAATATATATATATATATATATATATATATATATATATAATATTAAATAAAAAGGAAGAAAAATGAGATAGAAGAGAATGGAGGAGTCAGATGTGTCGACCCTTTACTTTTTGCGTCCATATGCTTTAAATTTTTGTTCATTATTCTTTTATTATAAAAAAATAAGAGACAAGAAACCAAACAATGATATCATATCCATGTTAAAATTTTTATATAATTAGTTTTAAATTAGATTTAATCATTATGATAATTCTTATATCTTATTGTTTTTATCTGAATTCTTCTTTACCGTAAAAAAAAAGACTAATAACAGATTTTCAGTTGATATATCTCATCACAGTGACTATACAAATATTGAAAGATACATAAACAAAAATAAAGTGTCTGGAAAAGAAAGCCAAAGGAAAAGAAAATAACAAAAATAGAAATTAACAAAAAAAATTAAAACTCGGAAATAAAGTAGAATTTAAAAACTTTCACCCATGGAAAGCCTCACTCACAGATCCAAAAACTCCCAAAACAATCTAAAAAGGACTCACAACACTTAGATATTAGAAGAATACAAAATATTACACGGTTAAATACTCCTTTAAAAGCCAAAAATTTCCCTATATAAATATCCCAATCTGTAAGTACAATTTTAAATTTATTTGACTAAGAAGTAAAAAAAAAGGCCTGGTTGTAATAAATAGTGATATAATATAGGCGTATGAGAAAATAATCGGCGAATATGCAGCTTGGAAAGGTGACATCAGTGAAGACAAAAACCAAGCAAGTTGTCTGCACCTGTAAGCGAAATGACGTCACTCCTGTACGGCTTTCGTCACCATACATCGACACAAAGTTATTATTATTAATAAAGAAAAATAAAAGAGAAACGATATACATCTAAGATATTTATATAACATATTTTAAATTATATTTTCGCTGTCATTTTACAATTTGAAATTTCATTTTATTGTTTATTACAGACCAAGAACAAAGACTTGACGCAATATAGTATTAGGATTTTCTGGATTTAATTTAGTCCTTAGTTATTAATATCATAAGACTTGTTGTAAGAAAAATCTGCGGAAAAAATGGTTTCAAATCAAGCACGTGAGGAAAATGCGCACTAATTCCTTGCCGTTTACACTTTACACATGCGAACCTTCAGCGAAGCTAAGTGGATGACTCCAACACGAAGAAAAAGCAATGAATTAACACTCTCCATCCACAAAAAAAAAATATATATAAAAATATAAAAAAAATTCAAAGGATAAATCAGAAAATCCCAAGTGCATGAACCTACAATCCTATAAATACCCACCAATTCCGATTCTCATAAGTTCGAATATTCAATACCCTCTTCAAAAATATCCAAAATCCTTATTTTCCTCACTGTCTCAAATCTTTTGCAAATTTCACACCACTGTAATAGGAACATCACAAACCGGAGATGTACGGACACAGTACATACGAATCAGATTTGGCACTCTATTCGATTCGCCGCCACTTGCTCGGCGATTCCGAATCAGTATTCGGAATCCCCGCATGTGCATCGGGTCGGGCATCCGGTGTCAGCCTATTGTACTCCTGTTTGAGCGACAATTGGGGTGACCTTCCGTTAAAGGAGGATGATTCCGAAGACATGGTGCTCTACGGCGTGCTCCGTGACGCCGTTAACGTGGGGTGGGTCCCATCTCTGGAGGCCGGGTCGCCCGATACCGTGTTGTCGGGTTTTCCTACGGATTTCACGGTGAAGCTGGAGCCGGACGTGATGCCAGCGGTGACGAGTTCGCCTCCTTTGACAGCGGTGGTGAAGCAGGAGAAGCAGGCTTCTCCGGCGAAGGGGAAGCACTATCGCGGCGTGAGACAACGGCCGTGGGGGAAGTTCGCGGCGGAGATCCGGGACCCGGCGAAAAACGGGGCGCGGGTTTGGCTGGGAACGTTTGAGACCGCGGAGGATGCGGCGTTAGCCTACGACCGTGCCGCCTACCGTATGCGGGGGTCGAGGGCGTTGCTGAATTTTCCGTTGAGAGTTAACTCCGGCGAACCCGAGCCGGTGAGGGTGAGTTCGAAGCGGTCTTCATCGCCGGAAAGTGGGGCGGGTCCGGCGAAGAAAAAGAAAGTGGGGGGGTCTGAGCAAGTGGGAAGTCAAGTGGCAGAGTGCAGACGTGGCGAAGAATTATTGGTGAGCTGAGAGAAATTGGGTGGTGCTGTGTTAATGAATTAAATACAATTGTAATTATTGAGGTGCTTGTATTGCTCTTACCCCACTCATCATCATCCAACTCAATTTTGGAAGCTACAAAAACCCGAAGCTGAAGAGGACCGAGCTTTAAAAAATATAGAATTTAGAAGATAACGAAGGAGAGTGAGATTATGTGATTTAGCAATGTGAATACCAAATTTCTTATTTTCTTTGTTAAAAGTTATCTTTATGAATGGGTTAATTTTGAAAATAAACTTTCTAGAAACCCAAAATTTCGATGAAGAAAACGTAACAGACAACACAATGCTGACCTATTAGACTCCACTCATTCCCTTCTCCTACCATGCCAAAAAGACTTTGTCGCTCAAAATAACAAAACAGAAATGAAAATTTAATTCTTGAAAAGCTAAAAGAAAAAATAATTCCAAAGAGTGCCATTTGCGGTAAAAAATTACTGAGTACCTTACAAACATTGAATGCCCCTACTAAAAGGTGCTGTAATAGAGAGGACAAATTATGAGTTGTGACTGACACCACACTTATTATTATTCAATTTCTTTTCCGAATTCACACTTCAATTCTACACTTATTATTTTGGTAGTATAAAAAATATTAAGAAAGGGGAATGGTAACTTAATATCAATAATTGTCTTCAGAGGTGAAATTAGGTAGTCAGAAACTAGGTTTATGTAACTGCTTGAAGATCAAAAAGCAAGCAATTCTTGGAATTTTCTATCTAATGAAAATGAGGTCATAATTGTTTTATATTTTAATGGGTAGGAATGAAAGATAGATGCTCCTGGAAAAATAAATACAAAATAAACGCATGCTGTTTACAATAATTAAGATTCTTCGGTTATAACAAAATAATTTCTTTTAATATTTTGCAGAACATATGACACCACAACATGAAGTTCAAATAACGATAACATGGTAACGAGAAAACAAACAAATAACATTTATGTGTTTTTTTTAAAGGGAACATGGTGTCCCGCAGCCCCAACGCCATCACAGTTACTAATTGCAATAATTGATTTTTTTAAAAGAAAAACGATAAGCGCTCGTTAATCCATTGTCTCATCACATGATCAAACAAAGCTCACAAGTGTCTAAGAATATTTTAAATCATAACAACTACCTTATTCATTTTTTAGTAAAAACTTTAGATAAATTAGATTGTACGAGCCGTCAGAGTCTGGATACATACATAACTTATTTAAATAAGTAAAACATAAATAAATCAAAATTCAGATAAAACGCTAGACTGTAAAAGTTATTTGTAAAGATGGATGTATATTACTGTTCAAACATATTTGTAAAGATGAAATTAGGAGATATATTATGTTCGTTTTCATCAATTTAGAAGGATTGAAGAAAGATGATTTGAGGAATTATTAAAAATTTCAACCTTCTCCTTTTGTGCAGATTTAAAACGACAATGAAATTTTTATTTTACCCTTATGCAATAATTACAGAGAAAAGAGAACTGAACACATTGCTTTCTATGCATAAAAGTGTATTCGCTTCCAAATATAAAATCTAATAAAATTGTTATAATAAAAAAGTTTTCTTTTTTGAAATCTTAATTTAATTAACCATTTAAGTATTCATTTATCCGCAATTTTTTTTCTTTTAAAAAGTCTTGGTTTAATTTGATAATTCTTGTCATATTATTTTAAATGCTTTTGAATTTGAAGCTTTATTAGATGATGTAGTAAATTCTATAAAATTAACATGATTAAATAATACAAAAGTGTATATTATATAATGATGGTTTATGTGGGTGAAGTTTATTTGTAATTATTTGTTGTGTTGGTGAAGTTTAAAAAAAATAATTTCACTTTATTTAATTTTTTTATTAATTGTTTTTGTTTTTAATATTTAAAACTCATTTTATCAATAAATATATTATTAATAAATATAATTTTATATTACTTTAATAACTAGGGGTATTTTGATAATCTTTAATTTTTACTGAATAAACAAATTTTTTTATGTGTCACATTAATCAAATTCTACATTAATTCTCACAAACTTTACTCCTAAATCTACTCTCACTTACCTCCAAATCCACTCAAATAAACAACAAAAAATTTACCCTCAAATCCCTTCAAATTCATCCACTCACTCTCCCTCAAATCATCTCCTCCAAGTAAACAAAGCCTAAAAGTTGAAAGTGTCATCTGTTGAAATTTGTGAAGAAAATTGCATTTTAATATAAAGAACTAAAAATAATAATAAAAGTGGGACTTTATCATGATACTAATGAATATTTTTCTTTTAAATGAAATTAGGTAATATTTGCTACATTAACATACTATTTTTTTTGGGTATAATAAGTAAAGGAAAACATTACAATTTCTGAAGAAGGTTTGATCAAATGCTCACTGAGATAGGAACTATGAAGACACTGTGGTAGATAGGAAAAAGTTGTGTACATTATGATTTTGCATTGAGTTATGATTGAACAATTGGGTAGAAGGGAAAATAGAAAATACATGTCAGGATATACTTTACATGGAATGAAGCACTCCAAAGAGAATCAACAAGTACTTGAGCTTTTTGAAAAACTTGATCTCTTATTTTCCAGTTCTCTTTATTGAAGTTGGTGATGTAGTTATCCCTTACAAAAGGCACTACCTATTAACTCAAAAAAGCTTTCAATCAAGTGATATTTATGGGTCATCAAATCATGCTCTCTACCATCACAAGAACCACCAAACAAAACATCCAAAAATACTTTAAGGTCAAAACACTATTTTCTATATATATTATTATGTTATGAAAATTTATTACATAAATAATCTTTCAGGTGAATTTTTTGAGAAAGACAAATAACAATGAAATCTAAAATATAAGGATAATAGATTTGTGAATTTCTATTTTTATATGATATTTTTTATTTTAATTTAATTTAGATTTATGCTTAGATTTTGGAGAAATATTCCGGATTACGGAAAAGATTATCAAAGAAATAAATAGTAATGAGATTTAAGTCCAATTTTCTTAAGAGATTAACAAAAATTTAATTAAAATCTCAAGATAATAAATTTGTAAGTTTTCATTATATAATATTCAACTTTTTTATTTTTATTTAATAAAAAATTTAAATTCATACAAACTAATTTGAGATTAAGATACATTAAAATAATAATTTCGTATGATATTATTAAGACATTTAGAATCTACCGATACTTGTTTTTAATTAAATTAACTTTCAATTCTTGGCATTACTTTGAAAATTGTGATTATACTTTTAAAAATGATTCTTTTATGCAATGAGGGTCCCCACCACTCTAAATAAAAAGGGTGTTAAGGGTCTCATCCAAATTTTGTGGTAGACTTTTATTAACTATAGTCGAAATGTAACACAACTTTATACATTCTATCTTTCATAAAAGTCCAAGTCATATATTTTTTTCATAGAGCACCTTGAAAACTAAGCACTCCATTTTTCATCTTCTAGCTTCATTTACCATATTATTCACCATCATAATAATAAAGCAACATATTTCTATCACGATTTGCCTCTTTTCTATTAGTGAAGGAAGAAACTTTTTTTTTTTAATATATTGGCAAGAACTTGGAGTAAGAATTTATAGAGGTTTCTTGTTAAGGATATAGGTTTGCACTCTCTTAAACTTTTAGGATTGTCTTCCTTTGGAATTAAGGGAATTTAAGGTCAAGTTACATCTTCTTTTGAAGGTGTCCATTCATATGAAATTCTTCCATAAAGGTTATAACGTCCTCTTTCAACATAAGCCATAACTCGTTAATAACTTAGTTACATTTATCTTGAACTTGCATCTTTAAACTCTCTTGCTTCAAATGATCTATTTTTTTTAATAAAATTTAAGTTAAAATCATCTTGAGTTTTATTGTTTTAAATGTCCTATATTACATTTTAAACCTTTTTCAACAAAATGATCTAATCAATATTTTATTTTATTTTTAAAAAAATCTCAATTTTTACTCCATGAAGATTGATATGATAGTTATTGTTTCAGTAAACATCTTTAAGGAAAATATATTTATATATTGCAAAAACAAATAAACTTAATAGGTACTTATGTCGATTTTTACCCATTAAGGAAAATACATTTAGTTATTGATATGTTTTGCCTATTAAGGAAATCTATTTCTCGATTTCTTTTATTCGTTTATTACTATATTAGGCGTGATTAGGAACATCTCAATGATACATTCCTTAAAAAAAAAACAACAGTATCTTTACATTAAAAAGAATTATTTAATAATAACTAAATTTTGTGACCAAAATAGTTAATCATTATATTAATTAAATTAGAAATCATTTTATGGATTAAAAATAATTTACTTTTAAATAAATATATATAACTGTATTATAGAAATATATGAAACTATTCGATAAATTTGAATTATCAATAATTTTATCAATAAATTTTCATATTTTTATTATTGATAAATTATAATAATGAATTTATTATTGATAAAAAAGTTTGTCAATAAATATAAAATATATTACTAGCAGAAAATATGTCGATAAATAAAAATGTATTACTGATAGAAAAATCTATTAATAAATCTATCGTTAAATTAAAAATGTATTATCAATAAAAAATTTGTCAATAATTTTGTCATTTAAAAAACGACAAATTTCTCACCCAAAGTACACTGAGTTAAAGATGAAAACACAATCTCTCCTTCTCTTATGCGTGCCTATCTCACTTCCTCTTTTTTTTTTTTTGCATAGCATGGATGAACTTCGAAATTCATTTTTAGCGACAAGGTTATGTTGGAGCAACATGGTGAACAAGCAGCCACCTCCACCATCTAGCACAATGTTTCTGTTTTTGTGAAAATCATTAAATCATTCAATGTCATCGTTGTCATTGTTGTTAGGACTGGGCAAAAATAACTTAACTATACTAAACTATAGTTAACTGTACTATTTTATACTAAAAAAAACTAATCTATTTTAACTAAAAACTAATTATACTATTGTCTAGTTCAGTTTAGAAAAACTGAACTTATTATATTTCTAGTGCAGTTAACTAAAAACTGAACTATGTTTAGTGAGTTCCTATCACTTCTACTTTCATTTTGTTCTAAAACTGTAAGTTAGATGAATAACTCTATGAAAAACTCAACCTAGTTACGTGTAGTATTAATCTTATCTCACTTTTAAATACTTATTTTTTTATTTATTTTTAAATATTTATTTTTTATTTATTTAAATTCATGTTCACGCAAATCAATCTAATGTCGTTTTTTTGGAGATATTTACATTTCATTCTCAACTAATCTAACTCAACTTAAAATAAATAAATTCTGGCTAAAAAATATTGATTCAGTATAAAAATTAATATTTTTAAATATTTAACATTTTTAATGTTTTTAAATATGATCCTTAGTTATTTTTATTTTAACATTAAAATAAAAAGTATAAATTAATATAATTAAAATAAAAGTTAAATTAAGATAATTTAATTATGTTTTGATGTATAATTTAATTAATCAATGTATTTTTTTCAACTAAGGTAAGATAACTGTAAACTTTGTTTTATACTTTATTTTAAAGTTTTTATATTATTATTTTAAATAAACATTACCTTTTAATAAATTGTATATATTCCTTATTTTGTATCTAAACAAAAATTAACAAAACATATGTAGTTCATTGTTATTTAATTTTTTAACATGACAACATAAATTGTTCAATGATTATTTAATCATTATTCATTATATTTATTATTTAATCTCATAATTATTATTTTTATTTTATTAAAAAATAAAAATTGACATGAAATTATTCTTGACCATAAATATTTTGAATATTTTGTATTATATAGTATCATTGTTAAAAATAAAAGCGTTATATATATATATATATATATATATATATATATATATATATATTCAAATTATTTAAAAGTTAGTTTTATGACTAAACTAAATTATATATTTAATTTGTCTTTATAGTTTATGATATAAAACAAAATGAAAGATTATGAGACAAATATAATTTAAAAGGTTAAATGTATTTTATATTTTGTAAGAATAATTTATTATTAAACTAAATATATTTTTTTTCTGAGAGTTAGACTAAGTTTTGAAGAAAGAAAGTTAGGGAAAAGAATAAAAGGAAAACCAAAAACAAATAAAATTTATTAGAATTATATGTTAATTTTAATTATTTGTTTATAGAAAATATTATAAAGTTATTTAATTTTATTTATACAATAAGTTTGAAATAAATCTGAAGTATTTTTCGGAGGTTTAAGAGTAAACGTTTTAAATAAAACAAACTTCCAATAATCTATTCTTAAAATTACATTAATTTCTGATAAATGATTTTTTTTAAATATGAATTTTTTTAATAGATAACATATAAAAATAGAAATAATATTTTATATGATTGGTATAAAGTCTAAGAATATATAACTTATCTTAAAGACAAAAACAAAAGAACAATGTTTAAAACTCAAAATAAAATATTTTCCGTAAAAGTGACGGAAGAGTAAGGAATTTTATAAAACTGACTTGATGATCTTGAAAGGATTTGGTTATTAGTTAATTGGTATAACTGCAGTTTTTTATAACTGAACTGTTAACAATACAGTTTATATATAGTATATGTAGTTCAATTATTTTTAGTTTATTAGAAATATAGTTAACTATAATTTATTATAGTTTAGTATAGTTTAGATACTTATGCCCAACCCTAATTGTTGTGGATGCCAACGATCTAGGTTACCAAAACTTTAGTATGGAGGTTGAGAGGATGAGACAACTGAATCTTGAGGAGCGTAGAAGCATTTATACGATAGGAAAACGAATAGTTTTAGCCCTAAAAGAAAAAAGAAAAAAGTAAAAGACAAGATTGTGGTATTTATCGATAAAATTTTTCGATGAATTTTTTCTTCGATAATTAATGACAAAATTTATTGTTTTCCGATAATCATTGTCAAATTTTATTTGTAATTATCAACAATTTTCTCTTCATAATTTTCAACATATAAAAAATTTCATCAATAAATAATACCATCTAAACTATTATTGAAGGATTTTAATCAGAGATATGTTGAAAATATCATTATTAATAAATTTGAACGTCTCTTATGGATTTTGACTAGAGTTGTCAAAACGGGTAACCCGGCTCAACCCGGTCTGGCTCATCACGGGTTGGTCACTTAGTGAGCCAACCCAACCCGACTCACTTATTAGCGAGCTGAAAAAATTTGAACCCGGCCCGACTCCACCACAGGTTGGTGGGTTTAACGGGTTGGCTCATGGACTCATTTAATTGTAAGTTTTTTTAAAATAATAAAATTATAATTTTTTAATTGAAATCTAAATAAACGTCACACTAAAATGATGTTAAATTCTAAAGACAATTCAAAATAAATAAGAAAAAAAGTATCATATCGTCCAAACGTAATCCAAAAACATGTACAAAAGATGAATAAATAAGTTTTTAATATTGATAATTTTTGTATCACTTGTCCATTTATAATATTAGAGTTTTTAGTATATAAATCGATAATATTTTTCTCTCTTGAAATATCTTCTTCTTTAATCTACAATATAATGAAAAAATGTTAACTAATAATATTAAAACAAAAAATAATAAATAATTAAATTAAATTAGGTGGGTTGGCGAGCCAACCCGGCTCATTACAAGTTCAACCCGGTGAACTGGGTTCTAAGTGAGCTGGATTGAAAACTAATCCGCGTAAAAAAATTACATTTTTTTTAAAACCTAATTCAGCTCAAATCCGTGATGAGCCGGATTGGCTCGCTGGTTACAATCATATTATATATATTAATTTTTTTAATAATATATATATTCTTTATGCCTTTTCCTTCAAACAATTTGATGTATTCTAGAAAATATAATTCACAATTGTATGAATTACATCATTTATAGGTCAAACATTTTATCATTTTTTTAATATGTTGATTTGATGTTAATATTTGATCACACAAGAATGTTAAGTTTGACTATTAATTTCAATTGTTCAATCATGTAATTGTTATTTGATAAATATTTTAATATTATTCCGTTTTTTAAATCATAAAATTAAAATATATAACATTTTGATGCATAATACCTGATAATATCATATATTTTTATTGTAATCTTTTATTTCTTTTATAGCTTATTTAATTACTACTTGAAACATTACGAGAATGAATACAGTTATACCGTCACTAGATAGAAAAAGAGATAAATTATTAACGAATTTTGTATCCATTAAAAATAAATAAAAAATGAATTTGAATTTTTATTTTAAAGAGGAAAAGGGTATAATCAAACATCCACCCACCATAGTCGCCATGATCCCTAATTTTAACTGTGTAGTATAAAAAGTTATAAGAATAAATCTTACATATCCTTATGAGTTGTAATACGTGGAGTTTTCAATTAATAGTGAGTTAACATAACAAGAAATTACTTGTGTGAAGTCCAGTATGTTCCTTTATTGAAGATAATTGACCCAACCGAACCTATTGACGATTAAATCAAGGCATTCTAATAAATACGAAAATATGGAAAATTAAAAATTGAGAAAATAAACAAGACTGAAGAAAAATAATATGTGTTTCTGCTGAATGGCACAGGAAAAAACACCTGTTATCTCTGTCTGGAAACACTCCTCCTATCGGTCTTTCTCTATCAAAGAACAGAGAGTTTACCTTCTCCTTTGACTGCTATTTATGTGATTTCAGAGAATATTACCCATTAATTTACCTCTTAATGGCTTTCAATGCACACCTTAAATACTCGACAATGACCGTTACCTCATTAAATACACATTCATGAGCATTCAACTGTTGTCTTCAGTCCACAGTTTTATACATCTGCCCGATCGAACATATTGTGCTTAAGAGATCCGATCGGACATATCAGCCTGTGACACCCGATCGGACAAATTAGCCTTGCTTCCAGCAGCTCGGCATTGTCCCAATTTTCCCGGTCGGTTGCCCGCCCTCGGTAGTAACCATATGAATTTAGTTTAAAACAATAAAATTGAAATTTTAGAGTAATTAAAAGTTAATTATATTTTAGATAAAAATATTATAATCTTAATATTGTTTTAGATTCATCCATTTTCAATTTTTACTTATGAGTTCACGTAACCCAATTTAAGTCCAGCAATGAAGTCATACCACCCAACTCTTTTTATACAAAATAATAAGAGAAAATTTTAGAAATAATAGAAACATATAAATTCAGAAACCAGCTGGGCATCTTAATAGCATTAAAACATATAGCATGTCTTATAAGTAGATTATATGATTTTACAACTCCTTAATTGAAAACGATAGAAAACTTAACTAATTGTGAGTCAACATTTGAAATAGAATTCGAATATTTCAATCTTTGATAAGTTGATGACAATATCACTATAATAAGAACACTACTTCAAATTTTAGTATGTTGCTGAGGGAAATAGACAACACAACCCCTAAATATTTCTAGTTTAAGAAAGGAATAAGTTTCTAAAAGAAAAATATGATTTAAAGGGAAACAAAATATTTATGGTTTGAATTTCTTATCCAAATTAAATTAAATGAGGTATTTTATTACATATACAAATTGATATTATCAATGACAAGATTATCAGAGATACTCATAAAGGAAAAAGAAAGAAAATGCTTGAAATGATAGAAACTTAACTTAAGTAAGAGAAGCAATTTAAGAACAATTAAATTAAGTAAGTATGAGCCACACTTACTTTAAGAAATTATTTACAAGTGTAAATTTTATTCTCCACAGAAAATTGTTGTATTTTGTTATTGTGTTTATTTTTTTATTTTACAAATAAGAGCCACTGATACAATATATAATTATGTTGAACACAATATATATTTGTGTGGAATGAATAAATGAAAAAAACTTTAGTTTCTTTGAATTTCAGGGTTAAGTTACATAATGTCTCACTTATATCATATATGAATAAGGAAAAAAAGTTACACATTTGATAAGCTTGTGTAATAAAATCGGTTATAATTTTATTAGCTAGGTAGTCCTAAGAGACAAACATATTGTCTATAATCTCATACTAGACATAGCTTGCAAGAGAAAGGCTGACCTCCAATTTCTTGTAGCTAAGCTAACATTTCTTGCTCATCATATATTCAAGTTGGGATTTTGTTCATGGTAAATTACACAATGTTATGAGAAATATTGTGTTACACACTTCCACGTGGATTGTCTTATGAAAAGCTATTTAAGCTAATATTTTATTTTATGATTTGAGAGACCAGACACCGTTCAAATTATTATATTTAACTCTCCCTTTTGTTCAACATTCATTGGCGTAAGAAATATTAATTTAAAACAATAATTGAGGGCATTTCGGAATTCAATTCAAAGATGAATTCTCAGGTCTCACTAACGTACCGTTGCACCCATTTGTTTATAAACGAAAAAGTAAGAGTTAGCCAAGACAAAAACAACACTCACTAACACACGTGACGTGAAAACGACACGTGTAAGCAGGACCAAGACATGTTAAAAGATATTAATATTCAAATAAAAAGTATATTTTGAATAAGCTGTAATGACTTCTTCACATTGCACTGTTCTAAAATAATGAACAGTGTTGTCTTTGACAACTGTGGTACACAATAATGAGAATCGTTGAGGTTCAAAGATGAGGAAAGTTTGCGTCAACTGTGAAAAGCACCGCACGTGTTCTTCTACGACACAGTATGCAAGACCTTACGCAGATGTCGCACCTTATCCTCAACCTTGGACTTTCAAACTTTGACATTCACTTTTCTGGTATGAGTTTTCAACCATTGTTAAAGCGAGGAACGATTTTCTTTTATAAAAAGTCATATGAGAGAAAGCTGACTGAGGAAAACAAGGTGTTCAATAATTGCAACACAGCATAACATAACATGTACACACACAGTCCTAGCCAGTATCCGACCAGAGCAGGTTCATATTATATACATAAAAGTGGTATGGCATGGCGGCTAATGTGATGTGAAGCGATTGGATCGGAGACAAACATGTCGGAAACAAAAGCATCAGTGAGAATTTGGATCACCATTTCTATACTGTGGTACATGTTTCGATATCCATTTTCAATTTCACATACTCCAAAAATATAAAATATAACGTCAAGCGAGTATTTCTTTTACGTTGGTGATTTCAACTTGTAACCGAACAGACTATAGGCACATTTTCTGAGAAAAATATTTAGGTTTATGCTAGTATTTTGTAAGCGAGAATAGCTGATTTTATTGTCATTAGTGGGAGTTTACTAAGTATGATGGGACTAGTATTAATAACACTCAATTCAACTGAATAATTAAGAGTTATTAAATAATATATGAACGAGAATTATTAAATAATATTAATAATTTATTAAGGAGAAACAATTTAAATATTGAAAATATTTAACTTTCGTCAATGAGTAATTACGTGAATATATTTGCTATCCTTACACGTGTGTATAAGATAGAAAAAAATAACTTTTAAATATCAAATAGAATATTTTTCATAACACACTCCTCATTACGGTTAAATTTAGTTTAAAGTAACTAAATCGTGTGAATAGATTGGTTTGAAAGGACTTTAAAAAGGAATCTAACTCTGAAGAATAGATGGCTTTCATAGGCTTCTAACAAAACGAATAATGAACAAAAAAAGATGGGTGTGAAGCTCATACAATATTTTTTTTATATTTTGATTACAACAAAGGAAAGTATAGAAAAGCACATTGCAAAAAGAAAAGGGAAAAATCAATAGTCCGTATCACACAAAAACGCTGACATGAATTTCTAAGGCATTGGCCCATTTTTTAGATTTATGACAAAATTTTATCACTTTTGTATTCAATTAGAAAGCAAACAACAACGATAACAGAAATGGTATATAGACCAGAGTCGAGTAATGTGTTTTATTAAACACAAATTTAGGTGATACAAGATATCAACTAATTAATATTTACGAGATCATAAATAATGTATACCTAGTTTGGCTATCCATTATTAATGAATTAAAAAAAATTAACCTAACAAACATATCTTCAGCATTTTCTTGAGTAATTGGACATAATTTAACACGTTCACACCGTATTGCTACTCAGAATTTTGAAATATAATTTTTCATAATTGTGTAGTCCATGAACCTTTTTAATATATTTTAGAAAACATTTCCAAAAAACATATTAAAACTTAAAAGAATCATTTTCGTCATTACTTGTTCAGTATCTGGTTATAATTCTTTTTTCTAGAATAACTTTCAAATGTGTAATAAAAAAAAACTTGTTTAATATATTCGAATGTAACGAGGTGCAGAAAGTGATTATATAGATGGACTAAAAGAAAAAGCCTCTTAAATGGTCTCAAAACCTATTCTAAAATTTGGGCCACAGATTTTTTTTAGGGCCGGAACAACAATTTGTTAAGCCATCCTATTCTAAAATTTGGTCTCAAAATTTTTGTCACTGCCATTACGCTTATTTTAAGAAAAATCTGAAAAATCGAAACGCCAGTAAAAACACAGCTTCAATGTCAAACTTTGTTTTTTAAGATAAAATTTACTCGCTTTGAAAAGAAAGATGCTCAACTTGATAGGCGTCCGAATGAAAAAAAAAAAAACGTAAATAAAATCAAAGTGAATAAAGCTGCAGATTACTGAAGATTATAAAGCAGATGACATCAAGAGCTGCTTCACCCAAATTAAACTACCTTAATGTCCATCCCCGGATTTCTTTGATATTGCAATGACATTGAAGTTGAGGGAATCTGGATTTTTCTGGATCATGCTCTGGATCACTTTAGCTGCATCCTGTCGTAAATTTAGATACACATATTACTAACTAAAAATAGTTTAGTAGAGAAAGAAGCATGCAAGATGAAAGATAGTAAACCCAGTTGCTTTAGACATGATCAAATAACTAGGATCTCCAAGGGTCGAAAATGAGTTTCAGCCCTCCCAAATTTGACTACATGGAGCACAAAGAAAAAGGCTATATAAAATCTGATGAAGGTGGAGAACTATGAGAAAAAATTATACACCAAGGATACTACTTATAATGGGTTTTTGTAGGATTTGACGTGAGTGGGCAAGCAATTAACTTGAACGAAACTTCCATTTAGTGATAGAAAGTAAAATACAAAGACAAAAATGATATCTCAAACCCTCTCTCGCACACAAATAGACTGTTTTTTCCCATTCTGGTGTAATTTCGAAAAGAAATCGCAATTTGTTTCTAAATTGCATGTCAAGTACGACTTATTTTACTTTTGAACTAAAGTCGACCATGGAAAATACGATTTCAGTTTTTTTTATACGTCTTCTTTGCCATGCACAATTTTGGTGTGATTTCAAAAATCAGAGTTGAAGTATGATGAAATAGAAAATGGAATCCATGGAAGGCGCTACTACAATGAGACCATTGTCACAAGAAATTTTTGACATGGGACGCTAGAGAATTCTTCTTCGCCAAAGCTCTTGCATCTACACACCCTTTGTGAAGACCGAGAAAACGTGCAGAGAGTGGAAGTCAGGTGTAAGTAAGAGAATGGCCGAACGGTTTTTGACAGCAGTATTTAAACTGGGGTTTTGAAAAAATCGTGCCACTTCCCTGCTGCAACCTTCTTCTCCACCAAGCTTCTACACATTTTCTCCTCCTCCTCTCTACTTTCTTCCTTATATTTCTCCACCTTCTCTCTAAATTTTCTCCTTCCTTCTTCTTCTGATCAACAATCAGTTGGTGCCTGAGCACTCTTGGTGTCAAGGGCTTCACTTTACATCAATCAAAATCCTTTCTTGAAGCTGGTAAAGTCTGAACCTTCTTCCTGTGAATTCTCTGCGTTTTCTGTGCATGCAAGCATTGATCGGCTTGCATGTGTTATTGCATTTGTTCCTGAGTCTTTTCTCTTTTGGTTTCTTCGGTTGGTTTCGCTGCACCGACCAGAAATTGTAGCTGTTGTAGAAGTTCTCGGGTTGAACCGTGTAAAAGTGGTCTCTTTGATTCGAGGTAAGGGAAGCTAGTAATTTAATTACGTTTTTTGTATTGGAATTGGTTGTTTGAATGTATGCATGTATGATTGAATGATTGTGTTGCTGATTTGTGTGTATGACCGAGACATGTGAACTGTTTGGTTTCTGCTAAAATAGTGTTGGGTTTGTTCTTGGTTGGAGAAAGTGAATGAGTGAAATTGAGAAGTTGAGGCTAGAAATGAAATTAGGTAATGAATTGTGTCTGAGCATGTTTAGTTAGACTTGATAAAGCCTTTAAGTTCTTCTGTAAGGTATGAGAAGTGAGAAATCTGACTTTGGGTCCTTGGGTTCTTATTTTGTGTAAATGGAGGTGAAATCTGTCATGAAACTCTCTAGATTTGTGTTTTTGAAGTTTAAGTATATCTAATTAGGTGTGAATTGATATATGATTCAAGTTTTGAGGATTAGAAGTTAGCCAAAGTGTTTAGAAATGGTCATGTTGGGTGTTGTTCATAATTCTGCAAAAGTTCTGCAGAATTATTCAGAACGCTGAAATGGTTAGTGTTGACCGTTCGACCTTGTTCTGCTTCTTAAAGAGTGTTCGGTCTTAGACTGGTACTTGGTTTCTTAAAGAGTGCTCGGTCTATACTGACACTCGGTCTCTCGAAGAGTGTTCAGTTGGTACTGACACTCGGCTTCTTGAAGAGTGTTCAGTTGGTACTGACACTCGGCTTCTTGAAGAGTGTTCGGTTTGTACTGGCACTCGGACTTTTGAAGAGAACTCAGTCTTGTATGTAGCGTTCGGTATAAATTGTAAGGGTTCAGTTTAAGGCGATAGTGTTCGGTCTTAGCCAGTAGCGTTCGGCGTAAGCCAATAGTGTTCGGTGTAAGTTAAAAAGGGTTAAGGGGTTTAACGTTTGGTTATGTTCATAGGTTAAAGCAGTACTTCCGTTCGGTCTCCAACATTCACAGAGTCGTTCGGTGTTATGAGTAAAAATATAATATGTGTATGAAAATGCTTTAAAGTAATGTGGAAGAGAATTCCAAGGCGGAATGTCACATGAATGGTAAAGTATGAATGTGGTCATGCTAAGTGTCGTTTATCCTGATGTTCTATGATTACTCATTCTCAAGTAGAGAGGAGTAACTCATGTGTGAGAACGGCAGGAGGTCCTAGTCCATAGGGTGAGATGGGCGACAACATAACGGACTTACCTCGGGTGGCAGCTATTGAGGGTATCCCAGCTACTACACCACCTGGGTGCAAAAACGTCTAGCTACACAATTCATACAATCCGAATGGTCAAGTTTACATGGTCGGTCTTTGCTTGTTGTGTGCTCGATTATTGCCTGAAACATGTACATGATGGTTGTATGGTTGATATGTTGTTTTCTTTGTTGGTTTTTATCTTTGTTAAATAATGTGTTGTATGGATTAATTAAATTACTCTAGCTTACCCTACTTTTCTGTCTTGTCCTTCCCTGTCCGTTCGGTCGTTCTCTTCACTGCAATGATCATCCTTTGGATGTAAGCAGAAGGCGATGAAGACTCCCTGGAGCAAGTGCTGAGCGAGGAGCCCCCATCTTCTTAAATTAGGGCCGTTCGGTTTGTACATAGTACTGTATGACCGTTCGGTTTGTGTATATATCTTTTTGTACACCGTTCGATTGTAGTTAGCTTGAAGAACCGTTCAGTTTAGTCTTTCGTTTTGTAAAGTTTAAATTCTGTAGTATTTTTGTAAGGCCGTTCGGTCATAAACGTACCCCCTTTTCTCTCAAAACTAAACTGTAATATTGTTAATTGTGAGTATTCTATGATATGGTTTTACTCTATTCCTCAATGTTCCAGATAAAAGTTATGAAGAGAAGCTGTCTTACGACAGTTCTCATTAATAAACTCTATATTAGCTGCTTGCTATACTCAAGAAATTTGTCCTTGACTTGTAAAAAAGGGACTAAAAAAAGTCGCCAGCCATAACACATTTAAAGAGTAGAGAGAAATTAGTAGCAAAAATCCAAAGATGAATGTCTAGTAGACTGGGGATAGAGCTGAAGGTTGTAAGGAACTTGATATATTAGACACTTATAAGGCCCAATATCATCTACAGCATACAGTTAGTTTGCGCATTGTCCAACTGAAAGGCATCTAGAGGCAGCCAACTGTAAGTTGAAATATCCCATGGGAACTTCAGGCAAAGGAATTATCGAAGGGTTTGCAAAATCTAAATGAGCTACATCAACTGATGTTAGTAAGTCCACAACTGGGAAGAAGGTTATAGCACAAGCACAAAGGTATGGGGAAACCTTGTTACATGGATAAGAAAAATACAATCTCCTTTGTGGCAGGGAGAAGTACGGATGCTAAGTTTGTGGCAATCGTAAAATGTTTATGGCCATTAATTTGGATTGAGAGGCTCTACATGACCTAACACTCTCTAGAAAAGGTCTATGAAGCTATGAAGTAGCAGTGAATCAGTAACAAGCAGGGTTCACAAGCCTGTCCAGAATGATCAAACAAGCATGTCAAAGTTGATAGCAATCATATCAGATATGAAATTGTTTTATGGGTTATCAAACTATCAATATCTTCTATATCATGGAACCATGATGCATGAGGACTTACAAAGCCTGTCAACATTTGGGTTTGAATTCATATATGGTAAGCTAGAAATGATTAATATCTATTCACCAGATTGAGGTGGAATGTTGGAGAGGCTCTTGGTCATCATTGGAGGTGGTGCTTAATGCCAGTAGCTGTAAATGTTGTATGTTTATGATAATTTCTGAATTGTATCTTGATTGATGATTGCTACTTTAAAAGTAATCACCTATCTATAATTAGGGAAGCTTTAGCCTATTTCATGTAAATTAGGTATTCACAGAATAGCAAATACAATTTCTTTCTGAAGCCTCTTTGTTAACTAACTTTACAAACTCATATTTAAGTCACTAGCTATCTGTAAATTTTCTCCTAAGATTTGGGTGCCCCAATGTCATAATCACTTACAGTTTGTGTTTGTTTCTTCATCCGTCATTTAAAATTCAAAAGATTTACTAGGATTTGCAAACTAGAACAGATCCTTTAGCTAAATACATGTTTTTAAGCATCAATAGAAATATAGCCCTGACATTGAAAGAAATTTACCTTCAACAAAGTACTTGGTGATGATACACCATGAGATATTGGTCCTGACTTTCTTCCATCAAGCTCATACAGTTGACCTGCATATCATACAATTGCTGAGAAATTAATCAGATGAATATTTTGCAACTGCAAAAGGAGAACAACAAATTCAACTGGACACGAATAGGATCATACATAGATCATACATAAAGCTTTTAATATAGCTGGTTTACGATTTAGACATTTACTTTGCCTACTATAGTGGTGTTGTTGATAAAATTTTTCTTTTTATGAACATAACACAGACAAAAAAATTAATCAGTTATCAACATAAAAAATTACCATCCACACAGGCAAAGGCGATGAAATGAGTGTCCACATTATCTGATGCCTGCATTGTAATGTAAAATAGTTGTAAGACAAGAAAGGAAACAGTTAGAAAGAAACAATTTTGTTGTTGCAAGGTGGAGAGGGTTGTTATCTATATTTACAATATTATCCAGATTTTGCCTCACGGTATGACATCATTCTGATAGTTATATCTCCTAAAACCCTCGGTGAAAATTTCAAAATCATCCAACGCAGGTGCTTTAGTTTTAAGCACTATTAATGGGTCTTGCAGTTTAGATATATTTTCCATTCATTTTATTCCATCCACACACTAAATTGCATCGAAAGATGATTTAACCATTTCTTCACATATACAAAAAAAATGCTTCCTTTTGACCTATATAATTTTCACTTTTTTATCTATCAATGAAGAAACTCATCAGGATGGAAAAATATGGCCCACAATGGGGTTTAGGGAGCACAGATGTACGTAGCCTTTACCAGACAACGTAAAGGATAGTTTCCAAGATTTGTACCTGTAACCTCCACATCATAAGGAAGCAACCTTATTGTTGCACCAACATTTGCCCACAAGAAAGCCATTAAGAATACGAGGAGAAAATTACAAATAAAAATTGGAGGATACGGAACCATAACAGAAAAATGAAAAATAAAATACAAAAAAGAATCAGAAGTTGCAAAGCATCCAATCCCACCAAGTATCTGCTAAAAAAATTCCTTTAAAAAAACCATGTTACTCACACCAAATAGAAGCCAATTGACAAATTCTATCTCACTAAGCAACTAGACCAAGTAAACCCCCTTAAAAATATGATTAGGATTATTACTCTTTAATCAATTGCATCAAATATTGGCATATAATGCACATTGCAGTAAAAATAAATGTATTAGCTCCCTTTTTTGGCTCATAAAGCTAAATCCCTGTGTGTAATTCATAGAACTTAAATGAAGGAAAATCCAAGTAGGAAGCAGGGTTTGACTACAATGGGTTGGTATCTTCTCATAATTTATTTGACTAGTTTTCAAAGAAACATCTTTGTATATAACAACTTAAATTCAACATTTGTTCAAATTTCTAGTGTAAAAGCCCAAATCTAATTTCCACGACTACTCATCACAGAAGAACCTAAAAAAGGATGTTAAATAAGTCCCAGCATAAATATCAGTTTATCATATTGAAAGAATAATGATAATAACAAACAACTAAGATTTTCAAGATAATAAATCTAATTCCCAAGACTACTCATTATAAAAAAACCTACAAATTAAAACTGTGTTATGTAAAAGTCCCAACTTTGGTATCTATTTATCATTGCCAAAGAATAATGATAACATCAAATAACTAGAATATAAGAAGGCCAAACTGAATCTCTCCTCATTACTACATCAGTTATCTGTTTCACCTCTACATCAGATCATACCGCCCCAATTATTGTTGCTTTAAATTTAACAAATAAAGTACCACTGTGTCGCCAGCAGTGGCTGCTACTGAATGAGCAACTTCCATCTCCCTGTCATTCTCGAGAAAGGCAGCCCGCTGCACGGAAGTTAGAAAATACCAAATAGCATTATTAGTGTCATTTGTTTGCATTTATGAAATATGAGAAACACAGATAAGTTTTGGGTTGGAAGAAATAAAATACCTGCAATGGATCCATGCTGGCAGTAGATTTAAAGAACTTGTCAAAAAAGGACCCCTCAACTGATATCAACAAGAGCAACACAAACTAATTAGATATAATGGTTGATACACTATAAACTTAAACCGAGGCTGTGATTGTTAAAAGCCTACCAAGCTTGACTTCAGAAGTTATGTTCCCAAGTGCATGAAGCAGACCTATCGTACCACAAGCATTACCCACGGTTTGCTTCATAAAGTACACTTTACTGCTATAATCCTACAGCAGAACAACAACAAAAAAAACTCTACTCAATGCAGGTGCTTCATAGATAGACACGCAGTTAAAAATTCAATTATATGATATATGCTACCTAAAATTAAGATTTATTGGACACTATTTAATAAAATAACCAATTAAGCTTGAAAGACGATCTATAATTAATAATACCCTACAGTCCAAACAAAATGCGGAATGCTTTGAATCAGGGAAAACGAACAGTCACAGACAGATGAAAAGACTCCATAAATAGACAAATCCACTCAGGCACTCACCTTTTTTTCATTTTCCTGTTGCAACCTTTCTTCTTCAGTCTTATAAGAGGAAATAAAAAAACTCACAAAATCAGAAACAACAGATATGAAAATGACTTGACAGTAGAAATAAAAATTGGAAAAAGAAAAACTCACATGTTTCGTGAGTTGAAACTAACCTTTGCGGTAATGGGATAAAGAAAAAGCACAGCAAGAACTGGCTTCGGAACCATTTCCAGAAGCTCTTCATCCAAGCCAAAAACATCACAACACTCTGCCTCTTCCATTGGAAGGCCAAGACCCCAGAGGAACTGTAATTCATCCAAGAAAACACTTAAATTATGCACGCTACCAAATAGAATATAAAATTGTAAATCCAAAATGAAAGCGAGAAATTGTTTGGCAAAATTAGTTATATGCGTAACTGTTCCATGAACAAACGATCATAATTGAAGGCATGATTGAAACATTTCGCTCAATGATAAGGAAATAGGATGAGAGAGAATGCCTGGTTCATGACATCTGGGTTAGCTTCAAGAGGAAGCCACCTTTTCGCAGATGGGCGTTCGTCTAAGGTGGCCATTCTAATTTCTTTCTTTCTAGTTTCTTTATGTTATTCTCTACTTCTGACTCACTCTTAAACATTCAGAAGAACTGAGATTACTATATATGATTGAACTTGTGGGCCGTATTGGGCCTTTACTAAGTGCACAGTTTTAGCAAGTCAATCTGTAACACAAAATCCATGATATTCACACCTCCTGCTTTATAATCGCACCATTTTATTTTTTCTGTTTAGTTTTTTTGTTTTATTAAAAAGTATCTTTGCGTAGCCCTTGGCTTCCAATTATTAATAAATGAACAATGAGTTAACTGTTTTGTATTATTAGTTGAATGTTATGAAAATTTGGGATATTTTAATATATAATATGTCTAAATTTCTCATATCCCAAATAACTTATTAAGTTGTAAAGATTCAAATCAATTACTCACTTTTATAATAAAGCACCTTCCTTTATTTTATTTATAAAGGGTCTAGATACTAATATAAACCTGGGGGTGCAGGAAGCATTTGTTCTTTTTGCTTTACATTATAGTTTAACATTTTGAATTGTTTTTCCTAGTGTCTTAATTTATTCGTGTTTATGATGGATTAGGGAAAAAATTGATGAGAAACATAATGTGATAGGTGATGATTATTGAAAACTAAATATTAAACAGAATAATTAATTATTCATTAAAAATCAAGAAATATTTTTATGACGCATTGATATAAAATTAGTCTTTTATTCGATAACCATGAAAGAATCTTGCATAAATAAATAATAAAATAGAGAATTAAAAAAATAGTAATATTTTAATCATTTGAACCAAGCTAATAAAATGGTTTGAAAAATGAATAAAAATATTGATACCAACTTAATTTCTCCCTCAAATAAATAATAAATTCCCTACCGGATTAATTTTGTCTATTTCTATTTGGGTGACTATTTATGAATTATAAATGGACATTGTATTGTCCGAAACAGAGCAAATGAGTGGTGTTTAAAATTGATTAAACAGAAACAATTTCATAAATATTTACAATATTTAACTTTTATCTGTGAGTAATTACGTTAATATATTTACTATCCTTATGTGAATAAATTGGTTTGAAAAGACTTTGAAAAAAAGGAGTCTGAAGAATGGATGACTTCAATCGGCTTATACGAAAATCAACAGTACTCTTTTGTTTATATATATATATATATATATATATATATATATTACAAGAAAAGAAAGTATGAAGGTGCAGAGAGAAAAAAAAAATCCTAAAAACACATTGAGAAAGAAATTGTAAAATCAACATTATCATGTCAAAACGCTTACATGAATTTAGAAGGCATTGACTAATTTTTTAAATTTATGTCATAATTTTATTTCTTTTATTCAATTAACATAAATAAGAGAGAAAGTAAGAACATAGAAAATAGAGTATTAAAATTAATAAGTATTTTAAAATAATTAAATCGAATATTTTAATATTAAATTAATTTAATAATATAAATAAAATTTTATAAAATATGTTTCATTATTTAAAACACTTTCTATCTCACTAAAATTTTGTTTTTTGAGTTTCCTTCTCTTCTTTCTAAAACTTTTAACTTTGAACTCATCTATTTGACGATAGGAAATGTCTAGAAGATTACGGCGGTGAATTCTCCATTCTCTACTAATCGATTTTCTTGATAAAACAAGTAAGTTTATGTTCATTTTTCTTTACTTATTAGTTTAAGACACACATAACTATAATCTCTCACATGTGTCATCTACTCTCTTTTTCTAGCTCTTTGTCGACCAATAATCCTAAGGACTTATTTTGATCACGATTCTTTGGTTTGTAGGTGTTTTTAGAGTTTCCTCAGTTGAGATAAAGATAGAGCGCTGAGTAGAGTTGTGGTAGTTTTCCCGATCGGGTATGGGAAGTTAGTGATCTTTCTTTGGTTTATTTTTATTTGATATGTATGATTGGTGGTTGTTAGTTTGTTATATTAACTTAGTTGAAATTGGACTGTTTGTTTTAATGTTAATTGTGATTTGAATAAGTGTAATTAACTATTTGATGCTTGATACCTTGGATGATGTTATTTTAGACTTGATTAATCATGTGAGTGTTATTGTGGTGTAGTTTAAAGGTATACAATTAAGGTGTTGTTGAGAAATGGAAATTAGGTCGAGTTATAGGTAGTTTTTGGTCTAAAAATGAGGTGTTAATAGGTGAGATTTTGAAGTAAAGGTTAAATGGGTGGAACGTAGAACTAAGATTTTGGGTCTATTATAGGGTCATTTAAAATTGTTTGAGATTTCAAATAGGAAAAATATGATGTAGAAATGGGTGGTAGCTAATAGGGTGTGTTTTGTATGATTTTTGGTTCATTTTAGTGGTTTTGGCAAGTGAAATTTTAATATAGTAGTTATGTGTTGAAGTAGAAGTGAGTTTGTTGGGTCATTTCTAACTAGTTTAGACCCCTAGGTTGTTTATTTATGTATTAGAAAGTGTAAAAGTGAGTTTAGGTAATTTGGAGTAGTCAAGTTGGTTTAGTGTATCTAATTTGAGTTATAAACTTGTTTTTAAATCATTCACGGTTTCTAGGATGCCTTTTCAATCATTTAGATAAGTATGGGGAACAACTAAGGTCAAATTAGAGGTCTTTACTCTTCTGGTGTGGGGCTCAACGACAGCTAGCGAAGTTTGAACACTAGAAAACCGAGAGGTTTAATGCTCACCTATAGGGAGTGAAGCTCAGGCGCTAGGTTTGCACGAAAAATGAAGCTCATCAGCAAGGATGTGCCATTCAGGGCCAGTGTCTTTGGTTTTCTCTCTTTTTTGTTTCATGTTTTTGGTTTTTGTGATTTATCTTAGGCATTGATTGGTATAATATGACATGTTTAATTTGTTTATGAAATGTTATTAAGGATTATGAATGAGGTTAAGGTATGTATTAAGGTGCAATTGAATAAGAAATTCTAAGGAGAAATTATAAGTGGTTGTTTCAAGTTGTGCATAAACGTAGGAAGTTCAGTCTTGGGGGTTATCTTGACACTTTAATGATCATTCATAAGTGATGTCTGTGGTGAGAGTAACAAGAGGTCCTGGTGTAGGTGTTTCATTATGGCTTAAGACGCGAAACAGACTAACATTGTGTGTGTGACATGGTGAAATCCATTGGCAATGATTATGCTGAACAGTAGAGGCCACCACAAATGCATAACTCGCCATAGTTCGACATTCATACTTTATTCGGATCGTCAAGTATATGTTCATGATATGCTTACGATGTTTGTTTAATTTTGCATGAGATGAGTTGTACGATCTTTTTACATTAGCTTACCCCTCTGTGTGTTTCTTTGTTTTTGAATGAATATGAGCAGAAAGTGACGACGTCTTGGTTGGTTGAGCAGACTTTGGAAAGTAATGGATCATATATATATATATATATATATATATATATATGAATTAGAGTAGACGATGTTGTATAGATATATTTTGAGAAATCTTATGTAAACATTTAGGTTCTTTATATTTTGATATTGTAAATATATAATAGACTTATAATTGTGTCAGATAATGGATATTTTATATTTTTTAGAGTTTAACTATTTTATTTTATTGATTTAGTGATGGTTTCTTAACAGTATTTATACTATTTTAATGAAATGTTTGAGAAACAACAGTGAAATAATGTTTTTTTTAAGAATAATTCAGGTGATGAGAGATTTGAAGTAATATTTACAATATCATAAATAACCGAATTTAAATTTATCATAAATTAAAAAATTTCTTAATAACTTTTTGTAAATATACTTAATCAATTTATGTTTTTTAATTAAGTTTTTTTCTTTAAATCTTTTTTATTAATTAAGTGATGTTCCTGATAACTAGGTTACTTCATTGTTATTTTGTCTTTTCTGAATAGTTCTTACATATTATTTTATTTTATTTTTTACTTTTTATAATTTTATAATTAATTATTTTATAATTTATGATTATATAATTTTAAAATATTATAACTTCATAATTTATAAATTTATAATTTTATAATTTTTTGTAATTTATAATTTTATAATTGTATAATTTTATAATTTCGGAACTTTATAATTTTATAATTATATAATTTTATAAATTTTTAATTTCATAATTTTATATTTCTATAATTTTATAATGTTATAATTTGTTAATTCTATAGTTCTATAATTTTATAATTCTATTGTTGTATAATTTTATGATTTTATAGCTTTGTAGCTTTATAATTCTATAATTTTATAATTTTATTATTTAAAATTTTTATTATTTTATAATTTTATAGTTTGTAATTTCATATTTTTTTTAATTTTATATTTTTTTAATTTAACAATTTATATAATTATAAATTATTAAATTATAAAACTTCAACCTTATAAATTTTAGAATTTTAAAATTATAAGCTCATAAATTATAATTTATAACATTTTAAAATAATAAAATAACTGTTAACAAAGTGACATGTTAACAATCACATTATGTAACAGAAAAATTTAACAAAGACTCAATTGAAAAAAAATAAATTTATCGGTAGTTGACAGATAGAAAAATTTATTAAATCTAAATAATTTATACAGAGTTTGGCTACCCATTATTAATGAATTCAAAACAAATTAAACTAACAAATATATCTTCTTCGTTTTCTTGAGTAACTACACTTAATTTGACACATTCACACCATATTTCCAAACTCACTATTAATTTGTTAGTATGGAATTTCAAGAGTTGCGCTACCTGGAATTTTGAAATATATTTGTTCAGAATTGTGTAGTCCAAGAAATTTTTAATATATTTTAGAAAACATTTCCAAAAAACATATTAAAACTTCAAAGAATCATTTTCGTCATCACTTATTCAGGATCTAGTTATAATTTTTATTTTTTCTAGAATGACTCTCAAATGTGTACTCGAAAAACTTGTTTAATATATTTGCATGCAACGAACGAAGTGCAGAACATGATTATATAGATGTACTAAAAGAAAAAGCCTCTTAAATGATGCAGGTTGATCCACCGATTCTTTTGTAGGGCTGGAACAACAATGTGTGAAGCATCTTATTTTAAAATTTGGACAGTTTCACCAGCATCTCCATCCATTTCATTTTACACTTTCAATTTTTTAAAATAACTTTAAAAGTTATATTTTTCTTCATCCAATTTATCTTCATTAGATTTTAAAATTCTAACGGAAAATTTTAACATATTTCAAGATCCAATAAAAAAGAATAAAATTCTTTTATTTCAAAATCCGATAAAACCTTGAAAACTCTTTCACCGAATTTCAAAAATTTCAAAATTTGATAAAGTTTTTTTTTATCGAATTTCAATATTAAGTACAAAAAATGAGGTGTATGATTTTTTGTTTTACTATTTTGAGATTTAAAAAAAAAAGAATTGAAAGTGCAGGGTAAAATAATTAGAGGTGCGGATGAAACAATCTAAAATTTGGTCTCAACATTTTTGTCCCTTATTTTAAAAAAAAAAAAAACTGAAAAATCTAATCGCCAGTAAAAACAGAGCTTCAAGGTCAAAGTTTGTTTAAGATCAAATTTACTAGCACTGCATCATCTATTTGAAACGAAAGATGCTCAACTTGATAGGCCTCCAAATGAAAATAAAAAAACGTAAATAAAGTTAAAGTGAATAAAACTGCAGATGACTGAAGATTATAAAGCAGATGACATCAAAAGCTGCTTCACCCAAATTAACTACCTTAATGATCTCCGGATTTCTTTGATATTGCAATGACATTGAAATTGAGGGAATCTGGATTTTTCTGGATCATGCTCTGGATCACTTTAGCTACATCCTGTCGTAAATTTATATACATATTACTAACTAAAAATAGTGTAGTAGAGAAAAAAGCATGCAAGATGAAAGATAGTAAACCCAGTAGCTTCAGAAATGATCAAATAACTAGGATCTCCAAGGGTTGAAAATGGGTTTCAGCCCTCCCAAATGTACTCATTATAGTAAAAACACCCAAATCCTATATTCATAGTGTTTGCCACAGTATAAATAGGTGCCAGAAATAACATTCACAAGCTGCTAGTCTGGACTTTAACTGCACAAAATCTCCTCTATAAGACAATTCTTTCTCAATTAATACATGACAATGGTACAGATAAAATGTATCCCACCGCTTTGAGAAATATGGCAGCAGGCTGGCAGCTATTGGCATTGCTAGGAAGAAAAAAGGACATTCTTATCGTTCCCCCTTGATTATTCTGCCTCGCTATGTACCTTGTCACACATAGTTGTTTCTAAAGTTTTCGAATACCAAAGTCTGAACCAAAGTCTTTCTATAATATATTTGAAAATGGCCTTGTCACAAGTACAGGAACTTTTCTATAATGAAATGATACTGGAGCTCTGTGTTTTGCCATGGCATGAAACACCAGATTTTCTACTAAACAAATATCCAAATTATTGTGGTTACTTAACTATATCCCATAGGCAGCCGGTTGATCGACATCCAGTAGTAGTTGTGTATATAGCCGACATACACACTAATAAAGAGAATGTAAAAAAGATGATTACGACTAACTAATTGTTTACATCCTTATTTTAATACTCTAGGCACACAATAATCTTGGCTGTGTATTTCAAACACGTGGATTACATCATTATCTTGTTTCTCTCTTCTCTTGACATGGTATCAACGCAAGGAATTAGTGAAGGAACTTACATTTTTAAGAGAACGAATGATACAACACTAACCTGGAGTTGCTGACCGTTTTGTAGATGATGTGCTGTTCTTACTACTTGTATCTTATCAACAAGATGCTTTATTCTGTTATAGACAAAAATACTTCTATTTTACTTTCCTACTGGTCACTCCACCCAGTCCCCTTTTAGTTATTTGTTTAACATATTTGATATATAACCTTGATCCTAGGCTTGATAAACTCTTATATCACTCTCACGTGAGTTGTTCCTTGGCTATATTTGGGCTTGAATGGGTTATAAATGTTACTCCTCAACCCTTTATCAGTTTGCAGTTATCTGGTCTGAGTGTGTTCCTTTATTAGCTTCCACGTCATCTGATTGAGTCTATCTCAACTACCTTAACACTTTGAGGAGTGCATTAATGAGAAAGATCTTAATCAGTTTTAAATAAATAAAATGCTTGAGTACATACTCAGCCCAAATCAGTCAAGGCCCAAAGCCGTTTTTAAATAAAGAGGCTTACTTTCAAACATAAAGTTTGGATTGCCTCGGCCCGAGCCAAGTTCGGTTAATATAATTAGTTATTATTATCTTTCTGTTATATTGTTATTATTTCATCATCTTATTATCATATATAAATCATTAACATAACTGATAGGTCTATTGAATCCTATACATGTATGTACTCTACAACATGAAAAAGGACAATTTTACTCAGCATTAAATACTTTATACACTTATACGATCCATACTCTCTTACAGACTAAAGCATCAGATAGTTTTGTTGGTGGATCTCGCTTCTAGTCTCTTTTAAAGCTTGGCCCCTTTTCACTGAATCAGCCAACTGCCCAATCTCCAGAGATTGTTGACTTACCTCGAAGATTATCGCTAGAGCCCAAGAACATCATGTTTATAGAATAAAATTTACTCTCATTGTGTTTTCTTTTATTTGTAAAATAGGTGTAAATATTAACTTTTGTATATGTGTCTATTGAGCCCAATAAGGCTAGGGGCTTTGAGCATTGGAAGACAAAGAAACAAGGAACAATTTGAAGTCAACCAACCCCAATTGTAGCCCACCAAATTCTTGGCCAAGAGGGAAAGATAATTCAAGGAAAAGACTAGGATTGGCAAGTGTGATTCAAACATGGACCTCACCTTTCGAATTTTGAAAATTAAATTTTCCCTCCGTTGCTTCGTTAAATTTTGACCAACACATTAGGATATTAGATTTAGAATTTGCATTTGATTTCAAGGTACATTTGAGTTACATTTAGCTTAGAATTTTGTAATAAAAAAAAAGAAGCTATAAATAGCCATCACTTATCTTTGTAAACAATTTCTGAATAATGAATCAATTGAGAGCTTTTAGAGTTCTTTAAAAGAGAGAAAGTTATCTTCTTATTTGAGTCTTATCTTGCATCCTTGGATCAAGTAACAACATCATCATCATTTATCTTGTATCTTCTCTAGGTGCTGTGACAACCCCATCAGTCTATAAGTTTTCCTTTTCCATTCTTTTCAATGCCGAATTGGCTTCTTCATTCCATCTCCATAGTTTGTACTTATCTTGTTCTATGTTCATGTTCTTTCCTTCGATGCAAACTTTCACACTTATATAATCCTATTGGATTAAATTCATATACAACGAAGAGCATCCTCGAGTTTCATCTTCATTATTAAATCCTAAAAGATAAACAAGTCAAATTCTTAAAACTCTTTTCAAGCTAGTATAAGGAGACTCATATCACACTTCCTCCTATCTTTGTTAACTTTCTCCAACCAAAGATGTCCCACTTTTAGATGATCCACCTTCTCTACACGTTCTATGGTATTATCATCATTAGAGTTGTTAAGAAAAACAGAACTAGTGCCAAACTGTGTTAAGAAACCTTAACTATTCTTTAAAAATAATTGAATTCAGTTTTCTAATATAGTCTTTAAAAACCAGAATGCCCTTAAACTGAGCTGCTTCAATTGAATTAAACTATAACTTATAAAATTGAAAAAGAGTGAAATACATGCTTCAAAATAAGATGTCCACTGCGGATAGTTCAAACAGATCAGTCAATTCAAAGCAATTCCATTTGTTTGAATTGTTAAATGGTTCAATTCAGTTCGCCTTTGCCATCACGAGGTTTGGTTTAATTTGGGCAAATTGCCTTTACAATTTAATTCAATTCTATAACAGTTCAGTTTGTTTATCACTTCATCTATTTTGCACACCCCTAATCATTTGGCAAGCTTCTAGCCTTTTTACCATCAGTCACTAATGGTGAGTTCAAGTAATCTCCTCTAGAGCCAAACTCATTCACCTATCTGCCTTATAAGATTGACCTCCCATTTGCTTTTTAAAAAGGGTTTCGCTTAATTCAATCTTTCTCCTCATTATGTTACTTAGGTTATCATCAGATGCTTGTTTTGCATTATACTTGTCTTTCTTCCCTAACCGGTTCCTATTTTTATACCACTCTTGTTGTCAATAAACTAGGATTGATGTGAATGTGTACGCTATAGTCACCAAGAGTTGATTAGTTTATTCTACAAAATTAAATGACATCACACAAACAAAACAATCTGGCTTTCCAAATTTATGGAAAAAGAGCATATGTTCAATTTCTAGCAAGACCGAAATAGGGTCATACACAAAATCAAAGGTTACTAGGAAAAAAAACTTTTCCCCATGCATCTAATTGTTTTAACATAAAAATGGAAGAAATGATACAAGGAAAGAAATTTAGGAGTATTTTTTGTTTAGTGATGTTACAAATTTTATATGGTCTACACATTAAAAAGCGGTTCTTTCCCACTTTGGCAGAAAAGGAAAGAATGGGAGCTTGAAATGTAAACGAAACTAATACCCTTATTTATATCACAATACATCACTTTTTTTATTTAGAGTATTTGTCCTTTTGCACACATTTTTCCTCTTGCATTTTTCTCCCCTACCAACCAACCTATAAATTCATCACAGTTCCTTCTACCTTTTGTTCCTTCCATTTTGTGGATGTTACAAGAGAGAAGAAAATGGGTTATATCTAATCTTCCCTGCTAGACCAGATACAACTTCTCCAAGTTGTGTACTAACTAGTTATCGGTTAGTACTCGAAACAAGTCATATAGAAAAAAATAGGGCATGAAAATCGATGGTGGGCACTACTACAATGTGGCCATTGTCAAAAGACATTTTTGAAATGTGGAGCTAGAGAATTCTTCTTCACCAAAGCTCTTGCATCTACACCCTTCAACAAAACGTGGTTACAGAAAGCAAGAACGGACACCTTTTAGAGGTATCCCATTCCTTAATGTTCCAGATAAATATTATGGAGAGGCTGTCTTACATTCTAATGAACCACTGGATCCTTGTACTCCTATATCAGCTGCTTGCTATACTCAAGAAATATGTCCTTGACTTGTCCAAAAAGGGACTACAAAAAGTGGCTAGCCATTACTCATTTAGAGAGTAGAGAGAAATTAGTGGGAAAGTCCAAAGGTTGAATGCCTAGTAGACTGGGAATAGAGCTGAAAGTTGTAGGGAACTTGATATATTAGACACTTACAAAGCCCAATATTATCTACTGCATACAGTGAGTTTGTGCATTTTCCAACTGAAAGGCATCTAGAGGCAGCAACTATATATTGAAATATCCCATGGGAACTCTAGTCAAAGGAATTATTGAAGTGTTTGCAAATTCTAATTGGGCTAGACCTAGATCAACTGAAGTTAGTAAACAACTGGGAATAGGCTATAGAACAAGCACAAAGGCATGGGGAAACCTTGTTACAAGGATAACCAAAATGCAATCTCCATTGTGGTAGGGAGAAGTATGGATGCTACGTTTGTGGCAATCATAAAATGTTTATGACATTGATTTGGATTGAGAGGCTCTACAAGACCTAAAATTCTGTAGAAAAGGTCTATGGAGCTATGTAGTAACAGTGAATTAGCACAAGCATGGTTTGCAAGCTTGCTAGCGTGATCAAACAAGCATGTCAAAATTGAAGCAATCATATCAGATGTGAAATTGTTTTTATGGGGACTTACCAAAGCCTGTCAACATTTAGGTTTGAATTCGTATTTGGTAAGCTAGGAATGATTAACATCTATTCACCAGGTTGAGGGGCAATGTTGCAGAGGATCTTGGTCATCATAGGAGGTGGCACTAAATGCCAGTAGCTGTAAATGTTGTATGTTTATGGTAATTTCTGAATTGTATCCTGATTGATGTTTGCAACTTTAAAAACAATCTCCTATGTATAATTTGCGTAGCTTTAGCCTATTTCGTGTAAAATAGGTATTCCCAAAATAGCAAATACGATTTCTTTCTGAAGCCTCTTTGTTCACTAACTTTACAAACTCAAATTTAAATCACTAGCTATCTGTAAATTTTCTCATAAGAGGTGGGTGCTCCAAATGCCAGAGCCACTTACCTATAATTTGCTTGTTTCTTCATCCATCATTTAAAATTCAAAGTAACAACAGAATTACTAGAATTTGCAAACTAAATCAGTTCCTTTCGCTAAATACTTGTTTTTAAGCATCAATAAAAGTATAGTCCTAACATCGAAAGAAATTTACCCTCAATAAAGTACTTGGTGATGATACACCATGAGATATTGGTCCTGACTTTCTTCCATCAAGCTCATACAGTTGACCTGCATATCATACAATTGCCGAGAAATTAATCAAATGAATTTTTTGCAACTACTAAAGGAGAACAAAGTCAACTAGACATGAATAGGATCATGGATAGTTTAGTTATAGCCTTTAAATATAGCTGGTTTATGATTTCGACATTTAGTTTGCCTACTATAGTGGTGTTGTCGATACGATCACATCTTGGTATATTGTTTTGCTCTTTTTATGAACACAACACAGACAAAAAATTACAGTAGAAGAACAATGTAGCAGAAGAACAGAAAGGAAAACAGAAATTGCAGAGAGAGAAGATTCCAACACGTCCACCCTCTTCTCTCTCCCTAACGGCCTGATATATTATTCCCCCAGCCAATAGTAATCCTTCAACTTGGAACTAGTTATCTTGGGCCCTGAGCCTCTCCTGATACCCACCCCTACGTCTTTCTCATCCTCCTTTCTAGGTAATGACTCCTTTGCTCTTTGCAGTTTTGTTACACTATAGTGGTGTTGTTGATACAATCACATCTTGGTATATTGTTTTGCTCTTTTTATGAAGACAACACAGACACAAAATATTACTCAGTTATCTATATAAAGAAATTACCTTCTACACAGGCAAAGCAGATGAAATGAGGGTCCTCATTATCTGATGCCTGCATTAGAAGAAAAAACGTTGTAAGACAAGAAAGTAAACAGTTAGAAAAAAACAATTATGTTATTGCAAGGCAGAGAGGGTTGTTATCTATATTTACAATACTATCCATGTTTTGCCTCATGGTATGACAGCATTCTGATAGTTATATCTCCTAAAACCTCAGTAAAAATTGCAAAATCATCCAACACAAGAGCTATTAGTATTAAACACTTCATATTGATGGGTCTTGCTGTTCAGGATATAGTTTCCATTCCTTTTGTTCTATCCACACACAAAAATTGCATGGAAAGATGATTTAAGCATTTCTTCACATATTCAATAAAAATGCTTCCCTTTGACTTATATATGGCCCACTACATTACACTTCCCCATAATGGGGTTTGGGGAGCAAAGTTAAAGGATAGATTCCAAATTTTGAACCCATAACCTCTACATCATAAGGTTACCTTACTGTTGCACCAGCATTTGCCCACAAGAAAGTCATTAAGAATAAGAGAAGAAAATTACAAAGAAATTTAGAGGATGCGGGACCAAACTAAATCTCTTCATGAGTTACCACCGCCCCCCCCCCCCCCCCCCCCAATTATGATTGCTTTAAATTTAATAAATAAAATACCACTGTATCGCCATCAGTGGCTGCTACTGAATGAGCAACTTCCATGTCCCTGTCATTCACCAGAAAGGCAGCCCGCTGCAAAATACGCAAGTTTGAAAATGCCAAATTAGCATTATATTTAACTGGCTATTAGTGTCATTTGTTTGCATTTATGAAATATGAGAAATAAAGAGAAAAGTTTCGGGTAAGAAGAAATAAACAACCTGCAATGGATCCATGCTGGCAGTAGATTTAAAGAACTCGTCAAAAAATGACCCTTCAACTGATACCAACAAGAGCAACACAAACTGAATAAAATATAATGGCTCATACTATAAACTTAAACAAAGGCTGTGATTGTTAAAAGCCTACCAAGCTTGACTTCGGAAGTTATGTTCCCAAGTGCATGAAGCAGACCTATCAAACCACAAGCATTACCCACGGTTTGCTTCATAAAGTACACTTTACTGCTATAATCCTACAGCAAAACAACAACACAAAAATCCTACTAAATGCAGGTGCTTCATAGAAAGACACGCAGTTAAAAAATCAATTATAAGACATATGCTACCTAAAATTCAGATTTATTGGACGATATTTAATAAAATAACCAATTAAGCTTGTAAGACGATCTATAATTTATAATACCTTACAGTCCAAACTAAATGCGGAATGCTTTGAATAAGGGAAAAAGAATAGTCACAGACAGATGAAAATACTCCATAAATAGACATACCCACTCAGGCACTCACCTTTTTTTCATTTTCCTGTTGCAACCTTTCTTCTTCAGACTTATAAGAGGAAATAAAACACTCACAAAATCAGAAGCAAAAGATATGAAAATGACTTGACAGCAGAAATAAAAATTGGTAAAAGAAAAACTCACATGTTTCGTGAGTTGAAACTAACCTTTGCGGTAATGGGATAAAGAAAAAGCACGGCAAGAACTGGCTTCGGGACCATTTCCAGAAGCTCTTCATCCAAGCCAAAAACATCACAGCACTCTGCCTCCTCCATTGGAAGGCCAAGACCCCGAAGGACCTGTAATTCATCCAAAAAAAAAACACTTAAATTTCACGCTGCCAAATAGAATAAAAAATTGTAAATCCAAAATGTAACAAAATTTGTTATATGCGTAACTGTTCCATGAATAAACCGTCATAATTGAAGGCATGATTGAAACATTTCGCTCAATGACAAGGAAATAGGAGGAGAGAGAATGCCTTGTTCATGACGTCGGGGTTAGCTTCAAGAGGAAGAAAACTGTTCGCCATTCTAATTTCTTTTTAGTTTCTACTGCTGCTACGTTATTCTCTTCTTCTCACTCACTCTTAAACATTCAGAACTCAGATTACTATATATGATTGAATTCGTGGGCCTTATTGAGCCTCTGCAACGTGCGTAGTTTTAGCACGTAAATCTGTAATGCAAAATCCATGATATTCACACCTCCTGCTTCATAATCGCACCATTTCTTTTCTTTTTAGTTTCTTTTATTTAATACCTCTTTCGGTCCCTCGAAAGGGGGCAAAAGTTCAATTCGGTCCTACCTTTTTTTAGAAGTTCAATGTGGTCCCAACTTTTGTAAAAAGTGTGCAATCAAGTCCTTTTTGGAAACGACGTTGAGTTTTTAACGGAGCAGCTGACAGGGTGGACTGAAGTTAGCTACGTGGCTGTGTGTGGGTAATACGTGGCTGTGAGAGGGTGATACGTGGCTGTGAGAGGGTGTCAATACCGAATTTCGTCCGGATTGATTTTTGACTTTACTATTAATGTGTTCTCCTATGTTTATTATTTATTTAGTTTTATTTCTTTATCAATTTCGTTTTTATTTTTATTTTTATTTTCGTTTTTATCCCTTTTTACTATTTATTTATTTTTTGTTATCTATTATTATTTTGTATTTATTCTATCTTTATTTATATAAATCATCTTATTTTATTTTTGTTCTCCCTTTTATTTATTATTTCCTTTTTGTTTTGTTTTACCTCTTTATATTTTATTTTATTTTAATATAATTAATATAACTAAAAAAAAAAACAACAAGAAGAAAAAGGCATTTTTGTTTTTTAGTAAAAAAAAAAAAAAAGAAGAGAAAGGAATGTTTGGGGTTAGGAGACAGGGTACGGGGTGCGCGTGTTGGAAGGAAGGGGAGCAGAAAACCGTTTCTGCAGAGTCCGCGGGTGGTGGCAGAGACGTTTTGGAGCCTACAGATTTGGCACATACACGATTCGGGCAGACGGATTTGCGGAGTGGCACAAAAAGCACAGAGAAGCATTGAGAAAGGGGGGATTTTGGGAGGAGCTACGGGGGGTTTCAGAAAAACAGAAAAAACACACAAAGAAAAGGGAGGGGATTGGGAGAGCGGAGGCTTAAGACACTGCTTCTGAGGTCCACCATTTTTGGCACCTGCAAAGGCAAAGGTTAGCTTAAACGAAGGAGGAGGAGGCATCGGATGAGCTGAGCTAACGACAACCAGTGGAGCTCTAAGAGGTAAGTAGACTTGCTTACTCGTATAGTCATAAGTCTTGGATGTATTATGCTTCATACTGGATGTTGTTCCATTGATAATGCATTGTTGTGTGAATGTCCGCGTTTCTCCATCATCATCCAATGTGTAATCACATGTTGTCTTCAATCTGAAACCTCCAATATCGTCCGCCACTCACCAACCTCTCCATCCATTCATTCACCTCTACCTCACGGCCAATGACCATCATCAATCTTCATCCCTTTCTTATTCATTTTTATCTCCAAACACCTCATGACCACGGCCATCATCTTCATCCATTTTCCTTTTCGTTTTCATCTCCAACACCCGTGACCAGGAACCCACCATTCCCCCAACTTTCATCATCATCCATTTATCAGATACCCACTTCACCGTCCAAATTCACTGCCATGTCATGACACTCACGGTTACTGTCAGCTACCCTCTAACCACCGTCTGCTTCCACTCTTTCTGTCAAAAGAGGCCATCCAAAATCTCAATCCAGAGCAACAAACCCAAGGCCATAACCCAAACCGGAAAGAGGATCAAAAGCGGTTTCGTATAACACATCATGGCCGGGAGAGGGGAAGGAGAAAATCATCTTCCTCGTGCGTAAAGGGGAGAAGCTCGTCGCGGCAACCTGTGGGGTCTCTTGCGGCGTTCAACCAAGACGAGAGAGGAAGGGTTGGAACGAGAGGTGGTGGCGTGGTGGCTGGGTCGCGGTGGTAAGCGGCGGCCAGTTAGGCAGGCGCGACGCGGAGACGCCGGAGAGGAACCCCTCCCTGGGTGGTCGGATCGAGGCGCGGCGTGACGCGGTGGCTGGTCCAGAGGGGGCAGTGACGCGGTGCCCATCTTCGTCGCGGTGGCGGGTTTGGTTCGGAGGTGGCGGCGGCGTGCCTCCCAGCCCTAGGTTTTCCTGGTCAGAGAGAAAGAGACCTGGGTCTCGATGGAGGGAGGCAGCATTTGAGTGTAGAGTGAGAGAACCCCTAAGGGAATTCTAGGTTAGAAATCACCCGCATGGGCCAAGCCCAGGATAAACGCACGTTTTTGGCCTTTTTCGAACGTTCGGCATCTAATTGCCTAACGAACGCCCATCTCCCCAACGAACGCTCGTCCATAACGAGCGTTCGTCATCCGCCCATCTTCCCAACGAACGCTCGTCCGTAACGAGCGTTCGTCATCCACCCATTGCCCCAACGAACGCTCGTCCATAACGAGCGTTCGTCATCCGCCCATATTCCCAACGAACGCTCGTCCATAACGAGCGTTCGTCATCCGCCCATCTTCCCAACGAACGCTTGTCCATAACGAGCGTTCGTCATCCGCCCATATTCCCAACGAACGCTCTTCCGTAACCAGCGTTCGTCATCCAGCCGCAGCTTCCCGACCGAACGCTCGCCAAACCGAACGCTCGTCATTCAACGCAAACAACGAACGCTCGTCCCAACGAGCGCTCGTCATTCGACTCCAAACCGAACGCTCGTCAGCAATGGGCGCTCGCCATTCAGCCTCGTCCGCAGCGAGCGCTCGTCCCGAACGAGCGCTCGTCATTCACCCCTTTCCCAAATGAACGTGCGTCCATAACGAACGCTCGTCACCCACTCTCAACGAGCGTCCGTTAATTTCCACCAAGCGAACGCTCAATCTTTCTCCTCATTCTCGACGAGCGTCCGTTAACGCTCGTTCGTCCTCCTCATTCTCGACGAGCGTTCGTTAATCCCCGCAACGAACGCTCGTTATTTCACTTAATTCCCAACATCCGTGCATATTCCCCCAACGCTCGTTATATTTATTTGTTTGTTTTCTTATTTTATTCTATTTGTTTTATTTATTTCTTTTATTTTATTTATTATTTTATTTTGTTCTATCTACTTATTTTACATATTTACTTATCCTAAAATATATATTTAATAATGCAATGTTTACAATTTAAACAAAGGAATTTATCAAAATATGTTTTAAAGGTTTAGGCACATGTGTGATCGCACGCATCGTCCTTGTGCTAAAAACCTTTTCTTTTCCTTAAGTAAAATTAACAAAAAAAATATGTTTTGAAGGTTTAGGCACATGTGTGATCGCACGCATCGTCCTTGTGCTAAAAACCTTCTCCTCTTTTAAATAAAATTGCAAAAAATATGTTTTAAAGGTTTAGGCACATGTGTGATCGCACGCATCGTCCTTGTGCTAAAAACCTTTTCTTTTCCTTAAGTAAAATTAACAAAAAAATATGTTTTAAAGGTTTATGCACATGTGTGATCGCACGCATCGTCCTTGTGCTAACAACCTTTTCTCTTTCTCAAACAAAATACAAAAAAAGGTATAAAATCTTCAAAAAAAAAACCCGAAAACATCAACAATTTTAAACAACAAATAGTCTTGCTACCAGAACTACGTGATCCTTGATTCTCCATCAAAAATGGAGATACGTAGGAGCAAGGCTAGTCTTTGTCAGGTTCACTTTCCCAAAAATCCAAATTTATCCATAATCAGTTTCCAAACAAAATTTTCTAAACAATTTTCAAACAAAATTTTCAACCAGTTTTCTAAAAGAACTACGTAACCCTGATTTCTCATTTTGAATGAGAATACGTAGGAGCAAGGTCAATCCTTGTCGGGCCCAAAAAACTAAAAAAATATGTTTTGTTTATTTTAGAATTTTATTTTAGGGGATAGTTAAACATTTTGAAAATCACATCATATTCGTGCATTTAGTTAAAGGTACTGCCTTAGGGCAGGCGTTGTGGGGTGCTAACACCTTCCCCACGCGTAATCGACTCCCGAACCCAGAATCTGGTTTTCGTGGACCGTGCTTTATCGTTTTATGGTTTTTCCGTAGTTTCCCATAATAAACTATGGTGGCGACTCCAAATCTCTTTTCCAAAACCGATTTCTTTTTGGATCGTCGTCCCGTCGCGATTCCGGTTGCGACAGAGGGTAAATGTGATAATATTACTGAGGTTAAGAAATCAGAAGTTAGGGTTTGAGTTGCAGAGAAATTGGTAATTTGGGATTTATCATCGTGGAGGAAGTGTGTTGAAATCTGAAGCGCGAATTGGATACCGGAAATCTGAAGCTCAAATTGGAAACCGCAAATCAAGTTAGGGTTTATGTTTGATAATTTTATGACATGTAGTTGTTGTATATGTTATCACTGTTGTCGCTTTATAGGGGGTTTAAGTAGGGGTGAAAAGTTGTCTTGTTTTGATGGTTGATAGTGGTCCCATAGATATTAGTTTAACTTAAATTAGTGGTCCCCGTTTGCATTTGCAGGGTTGGGGTAGGGATGGGTGAAGACATGTTTCAGGTTGTGGTCCATCACGGTGGGACCTTGATCAAAGAAGTCCCCTTTAAGTATATGGGCGGGGACATAGTTTATTGGGACGTAGATCCCGATAAATGGTGTTATTTTGGAGTATCAGGTTCACTTAAAGATCTGGGTTACATGGAAGTAAAAGAATTATATTACAATATCCAACATGTTTTACATAAGCTTGATGATGATAAAGGAGCTATGAACATGATGAAGGTGGCTAATTATTTGGGGAAAGTGAACCTGTATGTTGTGCATGGGGTGGACGAACCAGCTATTGTAGAAAATGATGACTATGAGATTTTGTACCTATGTGAAGGTCCAGCAGACAGGGGTGAGGGTAGTGACGTTGGAGGAGAAGCACATGTTGAGGGTGACAAGGAGGATGCTGAGAATGAAAATGTCTGGGAGGATGACAAGGAGGACGCAGAAGATGTTGAGGTTGCAGTGGAGGTTGAGAATGAGGACAGAGTTGAGCTTGAAAATGATGGATTAGTGGAAGTGCACATTGAGGATGGAAGGGAGGTTGAAAGTGAAGAAGAATTGGAAGTGGACATTCAGGAGGGAGGGGAGGTTCCTACTGAACAAGAAGTGGAAGTGGACATTGAGGATGGAGGGGAGGTTCATATTGAACAAGAATTGGAAGCGGACATTGAGGATGGAGGGGAGCTTCATACTGAAGAAGAATTGGAAGTGTACGTGGACAGTGATGATGAACCAGGAATGGATGATCTGAGTGGTGATGAATATGTGGATGCAGACAATGATCAAGAAACCCAACAACAATGCAGGGGTTTGTCAGATGATGATTGGGAGTCTGATATGCTTGTAACTCCTGAAAACAGTTCAAGTGAGGAGGATGACAACGAGGATAGAGTATGTATGGGTGGTTTCTCAAAATATGCAAAACAGAAGTCCATGGCAGATTACAAGTGGGAAGTGGGCACCATTTTCAGTGGGAAGGAAGAGTTTAAGGATGCTATTAGAAGGTATGTTGTTCATGCTTGGAGGGATCTAAAATTTGTGAAGAATGATAAGCGTAGGGTGAGGGTGCGCTGCATGGGTGGCCAAGGGAAGTGCCCATGGGTAGCTTACTGTGGGTACTTGCCATCACGCAAAATTTGGCAATTAAGGAAGATAATTGATACTCACGGTTGTAGTAGGCAACTTAACATCAAACTAATGAATGCTCAGTGGTTGAGTGAAGAAATAGATAGGTCTTTAGTTGACAATCCTAATTTAAAGGTGAATGATATTCGTACTAAAGCATTAAGAAAATGGAATACAAATGTGTCAATATCCAAGGCACGAAGGGCAAAGTTAATTGCCACAAGACAGCTTGAAGGAGATTTCAAAGAACAGTATAAAAGGATATACGACTATGGACATGAGTTGTTGAGGTGTAACCCAGGTTCAACAGTGCAGATTAAAGTTGACTCTCATAATGGTGACCCAATCTTCCAAAGAATGTATGTTTGTCTGAAAGCTTGTAAAGACAGCTTCAAAAGTTGTAGGCCCATTATATGTTTAGACGGATGCTTTTTGAAAGGTTATTACAAGGGAGAGCTTCTCACTGCTATTGGTAGGGACCCAAACGATCAAATGCTACCCCTTGCCTATGCAATAGTAGAAGTGGAGAACAAAGACAGCTGGACATGGTTTTTGCAATTATTAATTGAAGACCTCGGGGGTAGTCAAGTATGTAGGGGGTGCACGTGGATGTCAGACCAGCAGAAGGTAAATATACACCTTATATTCAATTTTAGTTAATGCTTTGTTAAAGGATGTTGTTTTATGACTAAAATTATTTGTGCAGGGGTTGGTCCCAACTATCCAAGAGCTTCTTCCTGGGGCAGAACAAATATTCTGTATGAGGCACCTGTATGCAAACTTTAGGAAAAGGTTTGGTGGTCAAATTTTAAAAAATCTGATGTGGACAGCTGCCACAAGCACATATCCACAGGCTTGGGAGAGAGAGATGTTGAAAATTAAAGAAGTCAATATTGAAGCATATAAATACCTCATAGGCATTCCCCCGAGGTAACCCATTAGTCATTACATACAATTTACTATCCCTGATGCATTGTAACCCATTTGAGTGTGCAACAAGTTTTGGTCAAGATCTCGCTTCACAGGTCAAGCAATGACTGATACACTAGATAACAACATCAGTGAAGCTTTCAAGAGTGTTCTTATTCATTCAAGAGGAAAACCTATTATAACCATGATGGAGGATATCAGAGTTTATCTCATGAAAAGGTGGGCCACCAATAGAACCAAGGTGGCATCTATGGACTTCACAATATGCCCAAAGATAAAGAAGAGACTTGAGAAGGAATGTAATCTGTCAAGATTTTGGGTGCCAAGGTAATATAACTCAATTTATTTTATATACAAGTTATTTATCTACATTGTTGATGTGCTTCATTTGTTTCAGCTGGTTTGCACGAAAGATTTTTGAGGTTAGGCATACTTCATCAGTTGGGAACAAGTTCACACTGGACCTGGACACAAAGGAGTGTAGCTGCAGAAAGTGGATGATTAGTGCCATTCCATGCTGTCATGCAATTGCAGCAATGAACTTCTCCAACGTTGATCCACAGACTTTTGTCCCCAATGTGTTCACAAGATCCACCTATGAAGAGGTGTATGCGTCCATAATTTTTCCACTCAATAGCCACCTACTATGGGAAACCACAAATTTCAATGATGTACTACCACCACTGATCAGGAAGATGCCTGGGAGGCCAAAGAAAAAAAGGAGGTTGGAAGCATGGGAGCTAACTAAAGATCACACTCAAATGCGTGTTGGTGGCCATAGGAAAAAATGTGGTATTTGTCGTCAGATGGGGCACAACAAGAATGACTGCCCTTTAAAGCCCCAGCCAGCAGAAACAACACAACCATCACAGCCACCTCCAAGTTCCCCAACCCCTGAACCATCACAGTCATCAAGTCCCCAATCATCCCGGCCAACAAAATGCAAAGTCAGAAGAAAAGATAGTTAGATGAAATTGGGTTATTACATAGTTAAATTACATGGTGGTGTAATATGTATTGTTTGTTACATGGTGGTGTAATATGTACTGTTTGTTACATGGTGGTGTAATAGATACTTAACTTACTTACTGAACTGATTTTATGTATTTCTTTTATGTGTCGTAATGAATGAAACTGGTTTTATGTTTTTGTTTTATGTATTTGTTTTATGTGCCATTATTCAGCATCATATGCATTATTGGGGTGACCTTTGTGAACATTTTTAAAGCAAATGGGGGACTCATTTCAACATTTTTAAAACATCAGGGGACTGATTTCAACATTGTTAAAACATCAGGGGGACTGATTTCAACATTAATCACTGAAATTAACTCATTAAAATAGTCAATACGTAATACATTGAATTGCTTAATTGATCTTAGACCTTTCAAAACATAGGATGTTACAATCTAACTAAATCAACCTAAACAGAACCTGAACAAGGCACACCACAATACACACACACAAAGCTACAACTAAGATCTTCATCATTTTCTGCAAGTCCTTCACTGAATTTTCCAGCTGACTTATCCTCCTCACCATTGTGCAATCTTTTTCATCAACTTTCTCTTCAACACACCACTTGAAAAAGTTACACGAGCTGTCAATTGAAGATCCACCCTGTTATTCACCAAGTTAGGGAATCTATCAACAAATGCATCAATTCAAAAAAACTTTAACTCAAAAGGGTATACAACCTACCTTGTAACGTGGACAACCCCAGAAATTTCTCCCAGCATTCTTCGTAGTTCTCGCCACTTTGGTTACAGTAACATCACCACAGTAACAAGTAGGGATTATCCCACCTCCTCTCACACCACAACCATGGGACCACCCAGAAGATCCTTTGCCCCAACTTCTCGAACACGACGAACACCCTTCAGAAGAAGCCATTCGTATCTCAAATTACCAATTTCTCTGCAACTCAAACCCTAAATCTGATTTCTTAACCTCAGTAATATTATCACATTTACCCTCTCACAGCCACGTATCACCCTCTCACAGCCACGTATTACCCACACACAGCCACGTAGCTAACTTCAGTCCACCCTGTCAGCTGCTCCGTTAAAAACTCAATGCCGTTTCCAAAAAGGACTTGATTGCACACTTTTTACAAAAGTTGGGACCACATTGAACTTCTAAAAAAAGGTAGGACCGAATTGAACTTTTGCCCCCTTTCGAGGGACCAAAAGAGGTATTAAACCTTTCTTTTATTATTATTAAAAAGTATCTTTCTCGTAATATAGATTGACCCTTCTCTTCTAAATATTAACACATCTCCCTCTATTTTATCTATTTCTTAACTGCTTTCCTCTTCTTCTTAAGTTTACATCGATGGAGAGAATAGAATGCGATTAAAATATGTAATTTTAAATTTCACTGTTTAGAATATTTAAAATAAAATGTACCATGACAGAAATATATTTCGTATTATTCCTCTTTCTATTGTCCCGGCTTTGGGGGTTGAGATCAACGAATTTTTCTAATATTAATTATATCATTAAATATTCTTTATTTTTGTAATCCGGTTAAATTTGAAAATTGTTATTTTTATCTCTAATATCATATGATCATGGTTAACTATGTATTTATTTAGCGAAATGTTAAGTAATCATCCAATTAGTACCTATTAATATTATAATATTATGCCTACAGATAACGCAATTAAAAAAATACTTGTAAGATCGGGGTAAATATACATGATGTTATTATCAACGTTAAAATGGATATTAGAAATTAAAATTAGAGATTTCAAATTTTGAAAAGAAATTAAAATGAAAATTCATACATTTTATAAGGACTAAAAAAAATTGCTTCAAATTATACAAATATGAAAAACAATTTCTTTATATAGAAATAAAAGTCAAAACTCATTTTACTACGATTAAAAATATAGTTAAGAGCAAAAGGAAATTAACAATGAGACGGTAACTCTATTCCATTTCGTTATCTTCCTCCTTCGTCTCCTTCAATTTCAACGTTAACCAAAGTCTTACGAGAGAAAACAAATACATGTTCTTGAGGGTTGCTTAATTATACAATGGTCTTTACTTTTTACTCTGAATCACCACAAGTTTATACTCCAAGTTCCCAAACAGATTAATTTATTGCCAGAAAACCTCCAGAAGAAAATGTTGAGTCTTTGTGGCAATAGTATAAATAAAGAACAAAAGCTCAAAGCCAATGTCTTTAAGTTACGTGAGTTTAGATACTAAATGACTGTACACAAATGGGAGGAGATTGTTCCCAGTGAAATTGCAGCGGAATTTCATCATCTAGGAAGTTGACTACAGGCTCTAGATGACTAATCTAAATGACAGATGTTGCTCACTAGACACAATCAGCAAAAGAACACCCCAATCACTCACCGGTATACCTTGGTTTCCGCTTCTCAGCAAATGCAGCCAATCCTTCTAATCGATCTTTAGTACTCAACACATAATCATAGTAATCTTCTTCCAAGACCAAAGCTGATGTTAGATCAGTCTCAACCCCCTCATTAATAGCTTTTTTAGCCATCCTTATAGCTACTGGACCCTGTTAAAATCAGTTGGAGCACAGGGATCAATTGCACCCGCTAAATCATTTGTGGGGTTTTTGCACAAGAAGTAAAGCTTTTAGTAATGTACTTGTAACATGAGCTATTTATCCTTTTCTTAATAAATCAACTTTTTCAAAAGAACAAAATGGAAAACCAACATTTAGAAATATCAGTCACGACCATTTATTTATACATGGACATTCAACGGCATAAAAGGCCTGATCCACGCATTTCTAAATGTCACAAACCACAGATATACCATAATACCAGTTTCAGAGTGATATATTTCTGAGGGAGATACCTTTTGATTGATATCCCGAGCAACTGTAAGTGCCTTTGAATAAGCTTCACCAGCAGGAACACAGTAATTAACAAGACCTGTACAGATAAAATTTTAGGCAACCATCGTGCTGTTTGTGGAGGAATAAAAAACAAATGTTTATGCTTTATTTGTGAAAAGAAGCATTAAGAAGTTACCAATTTTTCAGGTGAAATTTTTTGTATTCGTTATTTTATAGAAAGTCGCACAACAGTAACCTTTCTCTTTGCTTTACTGGAGTTCAACAGGAAATGGCTAAGTGTTTGCTATGAACACCAAAACAATAGAAGTTCAATGGACATAGACTTTTGCTTCGTAATGTCTTGAATATTCTTTTCAAGTGAAATATAAGTTGGCCGAAACAATGAGCATATACGGTGTATTCTCCAGATTTTCCTCCTCAAAATCTCTGTTTTGATGTCTTTACTAATTAGATAAAAAGGAGCTGAGTGACTAATCAACATACCCAAGGACAGTGCCTCTTTGCCATCAACCTTTCGACCAGTAAATATAATATCCTTTGCAATTGCTTTTCCAACCAATCTAGGTAACCGCTGAGATCCACCTGCCCTGTATCAATAATGACAAGAATATCATCAAGCTGACCTTACTACACGCATTCATCAAAAAATTAAAAACAATTCAAATTCACCAATACATTCATATTTGTCTACATATTTCAAATATACTCCACAATCTATCTTGAGATTTAATCTTTTACTTTATTAGATATCAGAACTGAAGAGATACATGACAGAAATAAATGGCGTCAAAGACACACTATGAAAAAGGCTGAAGAAAAATAGTATGAAACAAACATACGCAGGGATTATTGCAAGTCCTGTCTCTGGCAAACCCATGAGAGCATTTTCTCCTATACCATGAAAGAAAAAACAAGTGAAGAAAATGTCTGATACTGGCGTCACATTCAGAAGCAACCAAACAAATAGAATTCAATATAAAAAATAAATACAGCATATTAAACTACCACATATTCGAATATCACATGCAAGAGCCAACTCAAGTCCACCACCAAGAGCTACTCCTTCAATAACAGCAATAGTTGGAACACAAACCACCTGAATAAAGAGAAAAAAAATTATCCTGATTTCAAGGAGTAGTATAATTGAAATGGGAAAACAGAGATGCTATGACACACATGAAGTACAGACAGAGGAAAAGAACGCGATAGAATCCAATTGGAGATTTTTCATCACCAATATTTCTTAGTACCACCCAAAGACGGACTATAAATGAAAGAAAAATAAAGTTGGGTCAGCTCTTGAGCTACATAATAACCTCTCCCCAAATCCCCTAAATGATAAAACAATACCAGAAAAGAATGTGAAACAGAATAGAAATATAGAATTAAACACCAATACATGTTTGGTATTTTATGTGGATAAGTACAAAACACAAATATTAGAATGCAGCCCAATAAACCCAAATACAATAATGTGATCCAGTAATTACAAAAACAAAATTATGAATGATTTCAACTAACCTCTAGAAATGAAAATGTGGAGCGAATAGAATTCACAAAAGTCTTAGCCTCTGATTGACTCATGGTCCTGCGTTCCTGCAGCCCAATAAACACAGAACCTTTAAAGGAAAGGATGACTTTTCTCCAATAACATAATATGTAAATTAAATCCATACTACCTTAACTAACAGCAAGAACCCGTTCCAAAATGGATCAAACTATGTCCAATAATTATGCTTTGAAAAAATTTAGTTTATGATCACAGTCACCACAGAAGGAAAAAGAATCACATAAATTATAAACACCCAAGCCTTCTTCCTTTGAAGATTGAACAATAGGGAATTTAACAATTAACCTTTAAATCGGCCCCGGCACAAAATACCCCAGGAACTGAACTGCTGATTATAGCAACATTAGCGTAAGATTTCTGATTAATCAACTCAAAAGCCTGACTCAGGCCTTGCAGCATCTCTTTCCCAATAGCATTTCTTACTTCAGGCCTATCCAAGCTAATTTGGACAATTCCTGTAAAAATAAAAGAAATGAGACTGGAATAAATGAAAAAAAAAACATTGTAAAGGTGAATGGGGTAAGAAAAAGATAATATACCAGAATCTGGGCCGGTGAGTCTGTGAAGCTTGACGAATTCGGAAGGGGAAATGTCAAGAATAAGATTTCGACGGGTCTGGTACTGACCGTGGTGCTGATGTGCGATGAAATTGAGAGTGAGATAGGGTTTGTAACTTTTGGCATGAGAGCTGCACTTGGTTAACACTCTCATGGCGAACATTTTCTTCAGTGAGATGATCCACTTCTTGGGACAATATGGAAATCAACCAGTTTCGTGTTTGATCGTCTGGATATCAGGATAAGTATAAATTAATGTTTGCTTAAACTTATATTTTACCTTTCTTTTCTCTTTTAAAAAAATAAACTAAGTCAAACTAATTTCTTACGAAAATAAACTCTTAAAAAATAAAATAATACTTTTTATCATTGTGAATGTAATGTAACCTCTCATTGTTATGGTCACCTTTGAATTTATAAAAAATGTTATAACATCCTATTTATCTTACCTTTAATATTTTATAGTTAACATGATATAGCATTATTACAAACATACATCATACTTTTAATTTCAAATAAAAATACTAATAAAATGGTTATAAACTCTTTTCCACTATTTCTTTCCTCCTTTTTTTACTTATATTGGATCAATCATTTTTCTATCATTTATTTCCATATAACACACATTATACAATTATAACACATTATACAATTATAACACAAACACAAATAAATATAGGTAAGCTAACGTACAACAAATCATTCATAAAATAAAATATGCATGATCATATTATCATGCAATAATCATAACTCAATCATCTAAATGAAACGTTAATACAAAATCATGGAAGGTTGTACACTTGTGGGAGCCTCGACTGCTATTTATAAAGGCATTTTCAATACAATACATCATGTCATCCACACTATTAGCCCATTAACACATATGTCTAAAATCGACACATAGACTATGACATTTTATTCATTTCACCACATAAGTCATCATTCTTTAAAATTGAATGGTTTTTAGAGTATACACTAACCAATTCCAAACACAGAATCTTTCCACGAGAGTCTTGGCCAATCTCATATCATGTTCATATTCATCAACCAATTTATCATGCAACACATATTTGAATATTTGATCCAAATTTGTGTTGGTGGTATAACAACGTTCAAATCAATTATACAACCATACATATAAATCAATGATACAATTACTCAAGATTTCACCCCAATATGATTAAACGTTGTTAACATAAACAATTAAAATATTACATGGAAACATTATTTTAGCTACATGCCTCTGATTAAAGATCTGACCAATAAAAGTGAATAACAATACATCTAGAATGTAAGATAAAATTTTCAATTCAATTTAACGGTTAATGAAGTGGAAATCTTAATTTTACCTAAATGACCAAAAAATAAATCAAGGTAGAGTTGAGTTCCCTATGAAACATGAAACAAAATTCTCAAAATACAAACATCCTATAAAAATTTTGAGAGATCAAAGTACATTAATATGCCTTAGGAACTACATATCCAAATTTCAGGTTAATCTAATGGTTAAATAGATAGAAATTGAGATTTTTTCGAGAACTCAAGGACAAAATTCAAGTGGTTTTCAACTATACCCAAAATGTGAAATTAATTCCTCTAAACACATACATCCAATAAAAAATATGAGCGAAAAGATGAATCAATATTCCTTATGAACTACATATCAAAATTTAAGGTCACTCTAATAGTAAACAAAGTGGGATTTGAAGTTTTTACCGAGGTAACTTAAGGACAAAAATACAATGTTGATCAGGTTACTAAAAAATGTGAAATGAATTCCTCTGAGCATAGACTTCAAATTAAAAATCCAAACGGTCAAATTGGAGTAATATATCTTAGAAATCATATATTAAAATTTCAACTTAATCTAATGGTAAGCGAAGAGGGGATTGAGATTTTGCTGATGTAAATTAGAGATAAAAATAAAGTGGTGATCAATTTACTCAAAATTGAGAAATTAATTCATCTAAGTACAAACCTTAAATTAAAGACATGAGGGGTCAAAGTAGACTAATGTATCTCAGAAATCATATATCAAAACTTTAGTTTCATTTAACATTAAAAAAATGAGATTAAGGTTTTATTGAGATAACTCAAAAAATAGAAAATAAAAAAAAATAGTCAAAATAAACCAAACGCACATAAGTGGACAGCTACCTATCATTAATAAACCCAACATGCTATATATCATATAATTATAATCATAAACCTAAAATATACATTTATCAAGAACAAAGAAAAAAGTTAGTTGCCCTGCTTCTTGTCTTAAACAACTTCAATCTTTTTATTCCTGAAATAGAATACTCTATGGACCAAGGTAGCCTTTGAACTTGGAGAATCTCTTTACACTTTAGAAATATATACTCTTTGTGTAACCAAGCTCCTTTCCTCCTTTTTTTTTAATGTTTTTCACTTCATTATTGTCATATATAGCAAACCAAACTTAACTATAACTACATGTACCTTTCACACTTAATACCACAGCTAATACTTATTTAACTTCATCTCTTTCTAAAGTTCACACCTAATACTACACTTAATATCACACCTAACACTATACCTAACAAAATGCATATTTTATTGGTTTAAACCCTTATTTGGTCCTCATATTTGTGTGTCAATCTCAAGTGGGTCATCATGTTTTTTTTTGTCTCAATCGGGTCCTTAAACTTGTTAAAATGAGCCAATTAAGCCCTCTCCGTTAAAATATAAGTAACGTCATTTGCCTGTGCTGATGTGGTCACACTTAAAATACTGATATGACATTAATTAAAAATGTTAGGGATTAAAAGTCTTCATCGTCTCCCATCTCTTCCAACGCTCAAAAGCTGCAATCTTTCTTTGTTTTTTCCTCTTCTACTTCATCTTCCAACTTTTCCAATCCTTCTCCATTATTTTTCATTATGCAATCACACCACACTGCAACAAAAACCATTCTGATATCAAAACAAAAAAACCCAATTAAAACCCAAAATTCACGAGACAAAAAACATTGTTATCTTTGAAGAAAAATTGAAATTGGAATTGAATAGTTAAAGGGAACATACCTGCTAAGGTGATTAATCCTAAGAAGAATCAAAAGGCAAAGATAAAGAAAAAAGGGAAGACTTTTTGAAAACCCTGATTCGTTCTCTCATCTTGAATTTTGAGAAGAACGTCGACAAAATCCTCATCCTCCACTTCAACGCCGTCTTCTTTTGCCTCTTTTCGTTTTTCTTTATGTTCTTTGAAAACGTTATCCAATACCTCTTCAACGCCGGTTTCGGGGACTTCTTGAAACTCTGCGGAAGAGAAAGAATGACCCAGCGAATGCTAGAAAGGGGAAGAACAAATTGCCAATGATGTTGAACAAGCTGTTAGGCGATTCGGCTTCGGCAACGAAAATGTCAACGTCATTCGTGGCGAGGATGTCGATGAGGTCGGGGTCATTGGGGACGATAACGGAGGCTTGACGGCAGACAATGATGGTTAGTTGGAGGGTGGAATCGTCTTTACTGAACCTGGCTCGCTCGACTTTACCCTTCTTAACGGCATTCAAGATCTCGCTGTAGCACCAATTGGTATCTTTGGGGAGGTCGGAAGAGGCTTGGGGTTTGGGTGCTGTGAGAAGGTTCAAGGAGAAAGGTGAGGAGGTTGCGTTGGAGGGGTTTAATTGCCTAATTCTGTAACAGGAATTCTCTTGCCATCTCTATAAAATCTGCAGATTGGTTTATCATCATTTTGTTTCTCTCATGATACATTCTTTTAAGGTAGAAAACTTCTTTGCCTTTTGTCGTGCACATGCTGATGACGCTGAAATTTACTGTCGGCAACCTTATAGAGACGCCGTTGCACAATACGTGAAGGATGAAGACGGTGTAGGATGATGAAGACTTTGAAAATCCCTAACACATTTCTAATTAAATTTTGTGCCATCTCAACTCTTCATTTATAGCATTGTTACATCAGCATCTTAAGTGTGTACCACGTCATCACATTTTAACACCGTCTGTGATAACTTAATGGAGAGGACTTAATTAGCTTATTTTAACAAGTTTATGGACCTGATCGAGACCGAAAAACACGATGACTTGAGATTGACACACAAATACGAAAACCAAATGAGAATTTAAACCTATTTTATTATAACTTCATATGTATTTTAATGTAACACGTATTGTATTGTATCATAATATATATATATATATATATATATATATATATATATATATATATATATATATATATATTATATTAAATGTAACTATTTTTTAAGAGTTTTACAAATTTCACCGGTTTGAAATTTTTATTTTATTTATTATTTTTTATATGAATTAAATAAATGTCATTTGATATAAACCATTTTTTTAAAAATTCATAATAAGAAATCAATGTTAAATATTCATCCAAGATGATTTTTTCTCTCTCAAACTTCCCTACGACCGATTGAATACTTCTTTTAAGTAATTCATAAAAAAAAATTATTTATATAATTATAAATATAACTGTATATTGTATATTTATAATAGATATGAATATATTATATTCAAACATAGTAAACATAGTTATTTTATTTATAAAAAATAATTTAACCCAACATATATATATATATATATATATATATATATATATATATATATATATATATATATATATTATAAAAAATATATTTTATTAATATATTAATAATACGTTTAAATATATATTTTAATTAGCTTGTTAAAAAAAAATTATATTTCAAAAATATATAATGATTTTTTTTATAAATACCAAAATAAGTTAAAATGTAATTGGAACTTCTTTGTTTTATTTTTTAATTAAATAATAAATTTTAAAATTTAAATATAAGAATAAAATCGCATTGGTTTTTAAAATTTAATTTATTGAAACAAAAGAATATTAATATATATATATATATATATATATATATATATATATATATATATATATATATATTTGTAGAAAAAAATCATGTGGAACGTTGATGCCACATATCATCCATGTATTACAACGCTTATGCATAGAATTAAAATTATTATAGTTTAGAAATGAAAAAAATAAAATAATATAAATTACTATTTATTATTCATAAAATAATAATTATATATTTTTAAATCATAAATTGTATTTTTTTAAATGATTCCATTTAAATATAGTTAAATTTAAAACTTAAAAAAGAAAACATAAAACTATGTTTAGAATTTGTTTTCAGAACCTAGTTTTCAGGTTGGGACGGATAAATATTTTAGAACTGATTTGCACTTTTTTTTTTATAAAATTGGTTTAACATGGATTTCTTTTTTATTTTTAAAGATGGACAATCTAATAAAAAATATAAAATTAAACTTACTTCTAAACTCCATTCCGAATAGCTCCTTTGAAAATTGATATGCCTACTTGAAGTTGGATGAGAACTTGGTGATATTCACCTTGGCCAACATCTCTTCCTTTTCCCTGTCATATTCACAGACAAACCCTTTTCAATCAAATTCTTTGGAACTGGATTTCAATCCAAGGGAGTTTCTATTTTGGTGGTTGGTTTCCAATCAGCATATCAACTGTGAGAACCCTACTTTGAAATTTTCCGTATTTTATGCTATTTGTAGAAGAAAAAAAATGAATTTGAGAAACTTTGATGCAGCACTGTTCTTCCTTGACACCACTGCAACTAAAGCCATCAATCCTTCTTTGTGTAATTCCTCGTCAGGCAAGCTGGGAATGCAAAACCAGTTGAAGATGGAGAAAAACACGATTAGTTGGTATAAATTGGGAAAAATGGTAGTCGGGGTTGGAAGCTTCAAAGGAATATTGCATTTGAATCCATCAACATGTTTTCCGCATTACCTTCAACAACCTAGGCGGCGTGCCAAACAATAGTGGTAAATTTGTTCAATTTTCATTTTTTTTAACCTTTCCAAATTTTTGAAAAATCTAGGAATGAAATTGGTCCCACCTGTCTTATGGGGAGTCTGCTTTATGTTGTGAGTTTTGTTGATCTTTTCTGTTCTGTATTTCATCATACTAATGTTAATTATATGTTATGAACCTTGACTATTATAAAAATAAAATATCCTGCTTGACTAGAATGAGAGCATACATATGCATGAGATAACTAAGGCTAAACACGATTAGCCATCTAAAAGTTAGTAGGCTTGAGGGGTTACATTGAAAAAATTCTAAGATTGAAATAGTCTTAAACTCAAATTCTAAGATTAATAATGCCAGGACAATTTTCTTTCATTTCCTAATGATATCCTGGAGAATCTATCATGCAACACATCTCCATTGGAAATGTACTAGTTCAAGAGTTAAATGTGGTTTACTCAGATCCTTTTCTTGGACACACAATTGAAAGTTCTATGGAGAAAATTAGTTCTTGGACTGACATATAATTTAAAGTATTAATTTCTAATTACATATGTTTGACTCAAAACAATGTATAGTTTCTTCTAGTCTAACAAGCTACTCATTTGATCATTTCACAATTTCCTCTTCCATCTATCTCTTTTACTCTTTCCATGATGAAAACTACATGATTTTTGTTTTCCTAATGCAATCAACCTATTATCTTACCTCTCGATTATCGCTAACCAATTTGCAATGATATAATCAAAACAGGTAGCAACTTCATAGATTATTTGAAAGGTTGGTCTTTGGAGGTTACATAGATTATTTAACTACTAGGCAATTTTTTGGTAATTCTTTTACTTTCACTCTCTAACAACCTTGAGCAGCTAAATATGTTAGAAGATATAACTAAACTTATATGAACAGGACTTGTCTTAAAGGACTTCTTCTATTTCCTTCATTAATGATTAATTCTTTTGGCCACATTCTGAAAAGTTCAAAAGATGTCCCCTTTTTCTAATCAAATCTTAATTTGTTTCAGTAGGAATTACATCTAATTTAGAGTCTGTACAAAAAAAGGGTGTCTGGATAATTTCCTCTATTTCCTGTCCTTTATTTCAAATAATAATTTTTAAGGGACAAAATGCCTTAAAGCTTGAAAGAAGGGCCACATTTTGATTAAATTGCAAGTGATGTTTGTTACCTTGGTTTCACTTTATCTGATGAAATGCTAAAACTTAGCTTAAGATTTAGAATACTTATCTGCAAGTTTCCCCTGTGCATCAAATTGTAAGTGTGTTTTACAGTTTTTAGAAGCCAGTCTAACTTTGTAAAAGCTATGCAACAGGACAGAATGTTCTTTTTACATGGTATAATTGGTTATAAAAAGTTACATAATTTTCTTATCTAATCCAGGGCAATAAAAATACATCTTATCGCATATCTTTAAACGGCTTCATAATTAATGATTGTTTTAGACAATAAATGTGTGAAACGCATTTGACAAGTGTCTAGTCAGCAAAGACAAGGGCCACATTGTCCTAGTTGGCATTTTGACATTATTACGATTTTTTTGGTGCTTAATACTATTTTCTTGATTATTTTTACCTGACAATTTAATTGCAGTCATTGTAGGGAAGTTCTATTTAATCGCAGAGTGGAAGCCCTGTTCAACATCAAGATACAGTAGGTCTACCCTTGCCTGGTACAATTATCATATGAAATCCAATTTCATATCAATTTCACATTTTAGTCACTGGTTTTCAGATTGTTTTGCATTGCTGTCTGGGTTTCAGACCTATTCGCATAGCTGTCACTGGCTTTCAGACCAATTTTGTGTTGCGGTCACAGGCTTTCAGATTAGTTTCGTATTGTAGTCATGCAGTTTGAATTATTCAGTGTATTTAACTCTTGCTTCCATTACGACTTCAGATTTTCCTAATCTAGTGTCCTTCGGAATCAATTCTCCTATTCTTGTCAGAAAATGTAGCTTGAATTCTTTTATCGATTTTAGATATTCACTGCATTTTTTATTATTTCAAGTTGTAGAAATGTTTCATAGATTTATATACCATTTTCTACTGCAGTGATCACTGGCGGCGCATACTTAATGAATCTATAAAAAATCGCACATCAATAATTTAGGGCTGATTTCTATACCACAATTGAAGGTATGATTTCTCCTTTATGGTAATTTACCCTCAAAGAAATTTATTCAATAGTTGATATTTGTGGAATTTAATTACCACTTTGCAGTTCTGGCAAAACGTTTGGATCTCCATGATTGAAGTGTAGTGAATGACAACTTATGCATGCTTGTTTTATCTGGTTGATGTTGAAATGGTGAATGACAACTTATGCATGCATGCTTGTTTTGTCTGATTGATGTTCAAATGTTAAGCTCTGTTTTGGTATAGATTTAACCATCAGACCTTATTTTGTGAAGTCTAGATACTCAAAATGTAAAAGAATGAGTTTTTGGATGCATTTTTTGTACCAATATTTCCTGAAATGAATCCAAGTAGTATCCATTAATTTTCTTTAAAAGATTAATTTGCCTGATGCATCTCCATTTCTCCATGGATACCACTCCAATAATTTATGGATACGACTCATAACACAGCTTGTAACTGCTATAGCTTTTTAACTGTTTAATGGAAACCCAGTAGTTTCTCTGATTGATAACAAATGACTCTTCCAAATGATGAGGTAGGACTTGTCCTTTTCAGATTCTATCTTCCAAACAATTTTTTTATGTTTTACAGATTCAAACTTCTTTTTGACATCACTAATGTTTTCTATGACACCGGAACCTCAGTGGCTATTTTGTATATTTTTTATTACATGTTCATAGTAAAAAAGTGTATTTTGGTATGGCGGGGGAAATATATGGAACTATGCTTACTTGTTATGACCAAGTGTTTTCTGTGAATTGCAATCTTCATCTATTTACTACTGGTATATTTATCCATGAATTAATTAATGAGCAATCAGTAATGTGAATGATTCTTTAAAAGTATTATGCTCTTATGTTAGATATAATTAAATTTTTTGTAGATATATTTGTTTTATCAATGTTTTAGAAAAAAATCTTAATATCCCAATATCCATATTTTGCCCTCATTCCTTGTTATGTATGTGGACTTCCTAGAACCTTTTTGATTTACAGATTTTCAAGCTTCTATTAATTAAAGTGGCCCTCTCATATTGGGTATTGGATTTTCTTCTCTGGTTACCATTTCATTTCCTATTGAGTTGTTTTTTTTTTTTAATTTTTTTTTATTTATTGTTTTATTTCTTCAGTTCATAAACTTTTTACTCTTTAATGTCAATTTTTAAAATCACTGGAGGAAAGAACAAATGGTCATGGGTATCTGTTAATTATCGTAATGAGCTGAGGTGGAAGTTTCCATACAACAAAGGAGGATATTTTTTACTGTTGATTTTATAACTCCTGATAAATCGATTAATTAGGTATGGGATAATAGTGAATATCCCATGAGACAAAACTTGGTTAGAAAAGATTAACTACATTGGAAATGCATGAAATAACTTGACCTGCTTACAATTTTTGTTCAATATGCCATTGTCACTTGTCCTGGTCGTAAACTTGGTATGAAGAAGGAGATTATGTTTTCAAGCAGCAATTTATCAATAACTTAATATGGAGAGAATAATATTTGTTGCTTTCCCCCATTATTATGTTGAATGGACATTTTGGTCCTTCTGTCAATGTTCAATTTTAAATGTTTTTGTGCAGATTCCGCATAACATACATCCTTTATAAAGTTTTTACTTTTTATAGATGACTATATTACAAATAATTACATATTTCATCATATATAATTTTATGATGTAAGTTTCTTGTTTTATTAGCGTAGAAATGAAACATAGTTATGCTGGCTTGTTAGAATAAAGTTCCTTTTTAAGTTTTGTAATTCTGTTACATATATTTTCACGCCTTAAGTTGATACTGTTACATAATTAGCTCAAGTGATCTTAAAACTGACTCATACAATTATGATAATTCAAGGTTCTGCTTTACAAACTCAACAACAAGAAGAAACATGCCATCATGCTCTCCAAGAGAGTTAGGGACTAAATTGTCACAATCAAGTACGGATTTGATTGCAACAGGTGGACAGGATGGTGGAAATACAACATCCTATTCTCAAAGAGCAATGGAAACTGAAACAGTGGACGTTGTTGTGAATTTGACTGCAAGTCATGGACAAGGTGAAACCACACCATTAGGCACTCCAATACCAATGGAAGCTAAAATGATTGTCTCAGACGACGATTTCAATGCTGGAAACACCACATTAAGCGCTCCAAGTGCAATGGAAACTGTGAATGTTGAGTCAAGTAGAGGGTTGAATGCAAGACATGGAGAGGGTTGTGAACAAGATGAAACCATAAAATTAGGCACTCCAAGTGAAATGGAGACGAAAATGATAGTCTTAAGTGAGGATTTGGCTGTTGGAAAGATCTCATTAAGCACTCTAAGCGCAATAGAGATTGTAACTGTTGAGTCTAGTGGGGACATGATTGCTGGAAAGACAACCTCAGGCACCACTCCAAGAGTAGTGGAGATGGAATTGGTGGATGCAGGTGGAGATTCAATTGCAGAACAAAATCAGTGGACATTGTCACAATCAAGTATGGATTTGATTGCAACAGGTGGGCAGGATGGTGGAAATACAACATCGTACTCTCAAAGAGCAATGGAAACTGAAACAGTGGACGTTGTTGTGAATTTGACTGCAAGTCATGGACAAGGTGAAACCACACCATTAGGCACTCCAATAGCAATGGAAGCTAAAATGATTGTCTCAGACGAGGATTTCACTGCTGGAAACACCACATTAAGCGCTCCGAGTGCAATGGAAACTGTGAATGTTGAGTCAAGTGGAGGGTTGAATGCAAGACATGGACAGGGTTGTGAACAAGATGAAACCATAAAATTAGGCACTCCAAGTGAAATGGAGACGAAAATGATAGTCTTCAGTGAGGATTTGGCTGTTGGAAAGACCTCATTAAGCACTCTAAGCGCAATAGAGGTTGTAACTGTTGAGTCTAGTGGAGACATGATTGCTGGAAAGACAACCTCAGGCACCACTCCAAGAGTAGTGGAGATGGAATTGGTGGATGCAGGTGGAGATTCAATTGCAGAACAAAATCAGGATCATGGACAAGACAACGAGACAAAATTTAGCATTTCAAGGGAAAAAGAGACAGAAACAGTGGTCTTTAGGGCTGATTTGATGGGAACGCTTAAGCCAATCTTTGGAAAAGGTGGAAACAGAACATCAGGCACTCCAAGAGCAGTGAAGAATAAAATGGCAAAGACAAACGTGGAGTCAATTACTAGATGCAAAAGGGTTTGTGAACGAGGTGTAATAGAAAAAGGTCCATCATCACCTGAAGGAAAAGCTACAGACAAGAAAAGAGAGTCACCTTTTCCTGAAAGAGCAAGTTCATCTAAACGAGGTGCTAGAAGAGGCATGCAGGGTACACTGAACCAACCTACTCAGAAGAGGGCAAGAATACAAGAAAAAAACAACGAAATTTGTGATCCTGGACCAAGATCAATAATGGAAGAAGGTCCATCATCATCGCCCGAAAGACAAGCAACAAACAACAAAAGAGGTTCACTTTGGCTTGAAAGAGTTAGGTCATGTACACGAGGCACAAAAAGGGGCATGCAGGATACGTCAAGCCAACCTACTCAGAAGAGGGTGAGAATAGTAGAACAAAACAAAGAAGTTAATAATCCTGGACCAAGCTCAATAATGGAAAAGAGTCCGTCATCACTTGAAAGACAAGCAGCAAACAAGAAAAGAGGTTCACCTTCATCTGATAGAGTACGGTCATGTAAGAAAACAACGTTTTTATGGTTGATAGACTCTAAGATTATTAAGGAAGATGAACGAGTAAGCTATAGGAGTGACACAATTGAAAAGCCATTAGCAGGAAGGATTACTAGGGGTGGAATTCTCTGCAGCTGTTGCCAGGAGGAGATATCAATGTGGACCTTTGAGAACCATGCTGGAAGTACTCTTAGACAGCCCTATAAACATATTTACATTCACAGAAAACGCAAAACCCTCCGAAAATGCTTGATTGATGTTTGGCAACATGCCCGGGAACAAAAGCGTCGGCAAATGTTTTTGTTTGTGCCAAAAGAAACTGATGCAGACCAAGATGATGATGTTTGTGCAGTCTGTGGTGATGGGGGAGACTTAATCTGTTGTGACAGGTGTCCTTCCACATATCATCTATCTTGCATAAATATAGAGGTAATCAAATTAATTTTACTTTCCTTTCTGAAAAGATCTGTTCATATTACATAGAAGCAATCCTTCAGGTGGAGATATATTTGATGCTCTACATAAATATTGTAAATATGTTCCTTTTAAACTGCAGACGGTTCCCCAAAATGATTGGTTTTGTCCATATTGTGTATGCAAATACTGTGGGCTGGTTGTGGACCTAGTTGTTGAGAAAAAAAGATACTATGAGAAAAAAGAAGGCTTCAAGTGCTCCCAATGTGACAAGAAGTGTAAAATTTCTTCTTATCCATTTAGCTTTGTTTATTTTTATTTCCTTTTCTGTTGAAAGTGGGTTGCTTTCCTACCGAGCATTTGGTTTGCTGAAGCCCCCTCAATGCCTGTTTTCACATTTGTAGATCATTGGGAGTGCTTTGAAAAATATGAAAAAGATTCCTCAAAACTAACCAAACCTTCAAGATCATATTGTGGGCGAGGTTGCCAAGGGGTAGATACTCTTTCCCTTTGATTTGTTCATGAAAAATCAAATACTGGATGTTTTTGGCATTTTCCATTGCATTTTGAATTTTCATATGTTTTGCTATAGATATATGCAAAAATGGGAGTATATCTCGGAATCAGAAATGATTATTCGGCAAAATACTCTTGGAGGGTTATCCGCCTAATGGAGACATACAAGAACAATCCTGCATATATGAATCTATTCTTAGAAAACAATTCAAAGGTTGCAGTTACTTGGATGTTAATGAATGAAGCTTTTGAGAAAATAACTGACAGGAAAACAGGCATCAATGTGGTTCGAAGTATTGTTTACAGCTGCAAGTAAGCACATATATCGTATTATTCCTTATTGTTGCAGGACTTAGTTTTTTCAATCTCAAGGCATGCAACTCATTACTACTGTCATCATGTTCTTGCTATTTTGTTCATTCAGCATTTTCTAATTGCTTCTAAAGTTACTAATTTATGTATAAGCAGTCGGGCATTAACAATTCAACCTTTTGATCCACTGTTACAATTATTATTCAGGTCAAACTTATCCAGGATTGATTTTAGCCGTTTTTATATGTTTGTTCTGGAGGAAGATGATGCGATAATTGCTGCAGCTTCTATAAGGTATTCTTTTTATGTTCATTAGTGATCTTTTGGACTTTTTTCAGTTATTTAGTTTGTGAAAGCTCTTTGTATACTAAGTAACGACCCTTGTGCTCTGATGCTGTATGTGTTAGACATAAATAACACTTTCTCCCCATGCGAAAGTATGTGGGAGAGCCATTATTTATCCTTGCATATGCAACGAAGTTGTTTCAAATTCAAACCCGTAATAAACCAGTCAGTCACAGGCACAACTTTAGTTTTGTGTCACGGTTCACCCTATGCCTTCCTCATGAATTTACAAAGATTGAGATTCATATTCTTATTGAATTTTTACTTCACGGTTATAGATTTCACGGGTCAGGGATTGCAGAAATGCCACTTATTGCAACAGAAATGACACGCAGGGGCCAAGGAGTTTGCCAGGAATTAATGAGGGTAATTGAATCGGTAGGTGACTAACAAAATCATAAAATTTCTTGTTACATTTTCAATCATTTGGTAGAGATTAGACTAAGATCTTTAAACAACACATGTCCTATCATTGTTATTCATAGAAATATTATATATGCACAATTTATAACGGTATATGGTGTTCACTCCCCCTTTGTAGTTCCTATGCAATCTTAAAGTCAAAAACTTGATAATTCCATCTGCTGTGGAGACTTGTGATATGTGGAAGCGCAAGTACAACTTTACTGAGGTGAGTGAAGAGCTGAAGAAAGAAATATCCTCCTATAAAATTGTAATGTTCCCTTGTGCTGTAAGACTGTACAAGGACTTGTCAGCAAGCATAGCAGGTGAACCTTTCTCTCTCACTCCTTCTCATTCTCCTTCTCTCCTGTGTGAAGCTTCCTAACCTTTCACTTATATTCCCATTTTACAGAAATTAAGATTGACCTGGAACCACAAACAGAGCATGCAGAGGTTACTGCTAGACTTGAGCATGGACCCTCTCACCAGGAAGATTAGAAGAAGTGAAACAGTCGTAGTGATGGGAGCTTCATGCTCTGGCTGATACAAAGAAACTTAAGGCTTAAATCTTAGAAGGGTCCTTCCAAAAATTATTGGTGACTATTGACTGCTACCTATGTATTGGTCTGGGTTCCCCAGTTTTTAACTTTGATTGGTAAATTAGACTTACTTTTGGACTAATAAGGTATGTTTGTTTTATCTAAACATTGTTTCATGGTGTCAGAAAACCTGGTCCAGGATTTCAAAAATTGCAGTTGACTTAGCTCAACTCAACCCAGGTCTCTGATATAGGATTTCAATTACAACAATAAAATTTTATTAAGTGATGTATGTTACATTGGTTGCTATTGACTTTAAATTATATGATCTTGCGCTGGCTCTGCTAAAATATATTATATACTCGTTTGAGAAAAATCAGTGATAGCTGGCATCAAAGGTAGTTGAATTCTGCACTGAGCATAAGTGAAATGCAACCAAAATGAATTTGCCTTCGTTTTTATGTCCACTCATTTTGATAACTTGGTTTGTGTAGTGTTCAACACCATCAAACATAAAGATAGGGTGACTGAAAGGAAGTTTACTTTTTTGTTCATCACATCAACATCTTCCTCAAATTAATTAATTCAAATTACAAACAAAAAGTTAGGAAAAAAAAAAAGACAGTGGAACAAAGTGACGAAAACATAAGCAAGGACAATTTTTAAAATCATCCAAACTTGGTGATTGTTAGAAATCACTCCATTCATTGTTATGTCATGTCTTATTCTAAAATAAATATGATTTCCTATCAAATTATTGTAATTTAAATTTAAATTTATTAAAATAAAATTACATAAATGGTAAGCTGTATTTTATGAGAAAAACTTCAAAGAAGATGAAGTTGAACTTTCGAAACACGATTTCTGCCTTATTAAAACATTTCAAAATAGAAAACATTCTCATTAAAATTTAGAAACTAAAAATAAAAAAATGTCATCAATACGTTTTCTATAAAAACGTTTTTAGGAACAAGTCATACAACACGAAATATATACAAATTTTGTTTAAGTTGTCCTATTTTTTTTTTTTTACTTTATTATTATTTATTTATTTTTATAATTTTAATATGAAATATAATTTTAGTGATTTTTTATAACTTTTATGTTTTATAAATTTTTATTTAAATATATTTTTTATATGTAAAATTTATTATATATATATATATATATATATATATATATATATATATATATTATGTTATTACTACTTAAAAATTCTCTGAACAAGAGATATTTTCAAAATTAGATAAATCTAAATTAGAATACAATGTTAAAAAAGACACCTTAGCACCAAAGAGTGATTTAGTTGAGCTTCCAAACCTTGTTATCAATCATAGGGATCTTACCAGAAAAATTAGTCTATACAAAATAGTTTGACTTATAATACGAATACGTTGTAAATCCACATAAGCAAAATAATAAAATGAAGAGAAATGTGGAATCACACTTCAAAATAAATATATAATAATCTTTTAATTTTAAATTATAATTTATTAATTAAATTATAATAAATCATACCAGAATAAAGAACATTTCCATAAACACCTTATTTGAAAAGTAAGAGAATAATTAAGAAAAGGGAAGTTGTATATGTGAAGTATCACTTTATTAAAATTCTTATTTAAAATATATTAGAAAGTAAACTATTATTATAATTTTTTTTAATTCTTAAATTTGAATGACAATATGATCTTTGTCTCAGTCTCAAAATTTAATATAATTTGAACTAAACTTAAAAATAAATATATATAGTTTTTTTTTTTAATTTAATTATGTGAAAATTTTTAATATATTAAATGATATTACAAGTTTGTATCTAATCTGATTACAGATACGTTCACTTCAAATATCATTTTAAACATTATTTAATACCTTAACAAAATTTCGTAATCTTGGATTAAAATAATTATATATACTATTTTTTAAGTTTGAGACCAAATTGTATTAAATTTTAAAACATGAATTAATTTCAATTTTGTGTATAAGTTTAAAAACTAAAAATATATTTAATCCAAAACTATTTAACAATTATTCAAGGTAAAATCAAAATTAATATATAAAAAATAAATTATTAATGTATAAGTAAATTGTAATTATATTAAATAAAAAATTATATCAACAAGTAAATTATTAGTTGAAAATAAAAAATATTTTTCTACTTAAAAAACCTATTGTTTTTATTTGAAATACTCTTCGCTAAATTTAACTACATTAACTAAAATTTTCTATTTTACAAAAAATTACATGAAAACATACAAAGTTAAAATTAACAAATATTCTTATGGGAACTAAATGTAGTCATATGAAAAGCATAAAAAATACTTTTATTAGTTATAAGCTCATCATATACTATTTTAATTTCTATAAAAAATTACAGGAACTAATGTTTTAAAACCTAAAAAACCCATTGATGGAAATTGACAGAGTCATTACATACTTGGTACTTCTAAATTCCTTTTTATTCAGTTAATAATACTTTGAATTATAACTATTTTGTGTCATTTCAAGCATCCCAAACAAAAGAATACCATTATCACACTATTAACAAGAACTACTTATCAAGAAAATTTGCAACAAATCCTTTGTATTAATTCCTTTTGAAATAATAATTAAAATCCATATATTGTCAAGTCACAATTAGCTGAACAATCTGTGCCACAATCTTTAAAGATAATTAAGGGTAAAGTAAAATCTCATACATAGAAATAGTGTAATATTTAATTTGATCAAAGTATTTATAAAATCTTAAGAATCATACTTCATTATCTATAAACAAAAAATGTAGACAATGATACTTATCATTAAATACAATGCTATTTGAGTTGAACAGATCTATTCTACTTAAACTGAAATAACTCCACACATTCATTAATATTATTTTATTAAGTTTTCCAAGCATATATCTAAAGAGAGTGTGAAAAAATATAGAAATGTGTTCATACTTATCTCTCGTCAACGTTTAGCTTAAAACAATTTCTCAGACTTTGTGTAAAATAATGTGTACTCGGTTTCAGAGACTAAGAATGAGTAAAAGCTATAAATGAGGAATTTTACTTTAGTGTACAAAACTATTTTTAAAACTCAAGATTCAAAATTCCTTTGACATATAAACCAAGATTAAAACATGTACACCATTTTTTTAATACTTGTAGGATCGTTAAACAATTTTTAAATTTGATTATTTTTCATATAATTAAGATCAGAACAAATCTACTTCATTTTATATTGATAATATTATTGACTAAGTTTTAATTCTATATTTCTTTTTTAAGTCATACTTGATTGTTTGGTGAAATAAAAGAAAGTCCACGTAAAATGTTTAAAATTGAACAGATAAAAAAACCCTCAAACTTGACTAAAAAATGGGAAAAAAATTCAATTTTCTTTAAATATTTGTAATAATCTTTTTTCCTCAATCAAATTACCTAGTTCGAATTTCATGTTGAAAATAAAGAATCAAGACAAATTTCTCATTATACTTAAACATAATGTTATTATATTTAAATTTAATAAACAACTGATAAACTTTATTTCTTTTAAATATTGCTTTTATGATATAATTATATTATACTTATAATATATTTATATCTATCAAAACTCGATATTAAATTTGTATTAAAATTTTTAACTATGAAATTTTATAATTTATTTATGATATAGAAGAAAGTTAAAATTAGAAATACGATAAAAACTCTACAAATAATATGATAACACCTCTTATTAGTTTATAAATTTTCATTGTAAATTTTTTAACAATTATTTTTTCAAAAAAAAATTTAACGATTTTATAATAATGAAGGTTATAAAAACCGATTGAAACTAAATCATGAAATATTAATTAAATATAGTTTAAATTAAAATTGAATCAGTATTCATAATTATTTGATAAAAAACTGAACCACAAACATCACTGTTTTGGTTTATGGGTTCGAAATAGGGTACAACTCTCTTAAATCGTTTGGTTCTTCCAGGAGCGGTTTTTCTCAATAACTCTAATGAAATGAGTTGTAAAAAGTCAGTCAACCATTCTAATGTCAAACATATACTTGTAACGAATTTTTAATTAAAATTGACCTATTAATTATCAATTAATTATTTTAATTACTTTAATTAATTACTTTAATTAATTACTTTAATTATTTTAATTAATTATCATTATTATGCTAATTAATTGCTTCATTAGATAATCTTTGTGACTCCCTATATGTACAATTACAAATTCATAATCCATTTCTATAAGAAGAAAGAAATTGCCGAAAGGAAACATCAACTGAATTAACAATTTGTATCCCTAAAATATCTATAAAAGAAAGATAGAAAAAAAGTACTTTCAATAGTAACCTTATCAATATGTGGATGAAAGTATTTTAATAAAATTAAAGTATATAAGTTAATTTTTTAGTATATAAAATATAAGCCTAATTATTTAAACAAGATATCTTGCAACTTACTGTGAAATAAGTCCATTGACCGAATTCTTTTGAACGTTGACGACCGATGATTCAATATTAATTTTAAGGAGACTGAAACAAATAAAAAGAAGTATGCATTGTGTTACACAAAGTCACACACATGCAGCAACTTACTTGCTTCATTCAATAAATATCAAGTCTGGCCCAAACAAAGGGTTACACGTTAATTTCTATTTAATTTATCATCACAACATCAAATGCAAATTACTATTTACTTTACTCCTAAATCAACACATTTCTTTCAATACTTTCATTTCATCTCACTTTTTTAAGAATTTGAAATTTAGTAATTAATACTACAATACCTTATAATATTCAAATTACAAAGAGTGAAATAGTGACATTATTTATATACGCTCATTTACTGTTTTAAATATTAATTAAATAATATTTTTATAACATAAATAAAAGTTGCAGCAAAACAAACAAACATGATATTATCCATCATTAATGTCAAAATGATACACATGTACAATTGAACATTTAAATTTAAGAAATTCTCAAGTGAAAAAGTAACGATATATTATATAAAAATACTGCAAAAAAAAATTAAGTATGTGTCTAAAAAATTATTTATATGTCTTAAATATTGAATAAATCGAATAACATTTGAGAGATAATGAAACAATGTAGGTAAAAAAATTATTTTTGAAATAAAATGAAACTAATGACAAAAAAGAAAAAGAAAAGTATATATATATATATATATATATATATATATATATATATATATAATTTTAAAAAATAAAGTATTACACATATATACTCGTTAATACAAAAAATTCTCATAGTTTAGCAGGCGGACACAAATTTACACTTTTAAAATCATGCCTTTTAATTCTTTTAAATTTACATGTCTAAAAATATCACTGAAGAGTAGTGAGAAAGGTTTGCAGTTAATTAATAGTTTAATACAGATTTTTTTTTCTTGATTATATTAAATTTTTTCTTTAAATGCATTAATTTGTCTTTATTAAACTGACAGTTTCCTGAAACTTGTTGCTGTAGAGTCAAACAGAAATGACTTGTTAGAAAACTTGGACAACACGGGGACAAGGCAAAATACAGGCAATTAATGGCAGATGTGTATGCACTAAAAATGAAAGAAAGTCATATAACATTATATCTTTGACTCACATCTATGCGTATGTGAATTTAACTTATCCTTTCAAGAAATCACCAATAAGAATTAATAAAGATAAATTAGGTTTGTAACAATGATGAAGTTTTGAAAGTATACTTAAAACAATACAGTACATGTAATGAATGCAGATGTTTTTAGAGCACAGAATGAAGCATGTCGTGTCACACATGTGGACACGTGAAAGTGTGGTCGGAGAAGTTACTTAGAAACTAGAATCGCGTTGTAGGACTTAACAAGTATAACAAGGTTATGAACTATGCTTTAAATATTCTTCTTTTTTTCGTGTTCTATTATAATTCGTCTTCTTCTTCTTTTTTGGTCCTAACATGAAGTGTTTGACTCAGTTTCTGTTATAGTTTGAGGTTAGAACCTATGACTTGGATTTCATTGATTAATCTTTAGACAAGTCTCCTAATTTGTAAGGTCATGGTCATTCGTGGTCCTCAGGATATCTTTCTCATCCCGTATAAACCTAGAAGCACCAACAGATCTAAAATACTCATATAAATTAATTTTAAAAAATAAATAAAAAATATAAATTAATATTCATTCACTTGTACCTTTACTCCTTCTACTTATATAAATGAGAGATTAAATGAAAGAAAAATGGAGATTAAAATTGGTGATATTGTTATTAGTATATCCATGTTTATCACTTTTAGTAAATTTATTCCATATTTGATCTCATTTCACGTTTCTGTTTTTGCTTGGCTATTGCCGTGGTCCAATTCCTCACTATTCTATCACTTTCTGTCACGTGGTACATGCTCAATATTTGAATATAAAAAAGAAAAAATAGAGGATATGACATAAAAGGAAGAAATAGTTAAAAAAAGAGGGGATAAAAAGAAAGGGATGCTTTATTTATGATTTGAAAAAAGTATATATATATTTTTATTACAACAATGATAATTCTTCATCACATGCTTCTTCTTCTTTTGAAAACATTTGGTTATTAAACGAATTTAAATAATTACATATATTTGAATAGATATTATTAAAAGAAAAATATGGATGGTATTTTTAAGTAGTTGTATTGTTATCAACTAACCTATAAGAGAAGTTCTTAATATTATTAATGTATGTGTCTGTATGTTGTTCAAGATACGTATTTTATTCAAGCATACATTGGTCTATATTTGAAGTTAATAGTGGTGACATTAACTATTTAAAAATGTCATTCCTTTCTTAATCTTATCACCCTAATAAAATTTGATTTTCTATATTTATATTTTTTTTATCGAAACAAGATAAAAAGTGTTTCCATTTTAATATAAGTGAAGAAAAACCGTGAGTCTTGATGTAAAACATAAGTCAATTTCATCTTATTTATCATTCATTTAGTTAAGGCTTTACTTTTATCTCTTTTGTTTACTTTTTTTTTATCAGGTTTGAATGAAATAGTATAGGGAAATAGTTTTTTTTTTTATTTTTTAAATGGACTTGTGCAATTAAATGATACTATACGTAAATGATTTTTACTTTTGTTATATTCAAGAGTAAAGATTACATATGTGAAAAAAAATTAAAAGATAATTTTAAATAATTGTTATTACTCATTTGACCCCTTTTTTAGTGATTAATAAGTAAATTATTTTTAACAGATAAATTAAAAGGGTAAAAAATATATTTAAATTTAAAGAAAATAAAAAGTACAAAATAACTCTTTTATGGTAACTATTAAAACTAATTTTATATGATATTTTCCTTTCATATATACAGAGAGAAAGAGAGGACTCTTGTTGTTTTTAATTATGGGTTGAAACCCGTGAGTAAATCCGGCTCACTACGGGTTTGAATCGGGTTCGGTTGGAAAAAAATACAAAATTTTTTATGCGAGCCAATTTTGACCCGACTCACTAAGAACCCGGCTCACACGGGTTGAACCCGTGGTGGGTCGGGTTGGCTCACCAACCCACCTATTTTTTTTAATTAAATTAAATTAAATTAATTATTTAAATCCTATTTCTTTTTATTGAAATCAAATTAATTAATTAATTATTCAAAATGCACAACCTTTACTTAGCAATAAAATCTTTCGCGCTGCTGTCTTTCCAAAAGTTTCAATCTGCAAATAAAACTCTAAGATTATAAATTGGATAATATTATAGATGGAGATAAAGAAGAAGATGCTTCAAGAGAGTATAATACTGTGGATTTATCCATTCAGGACTCCAATTTAATAGATGGATAATATTATAGATTGGATAATTCAGAAATATATCATTTGTTTTATCTTGTCTTTAGACCTATCTACAAGCATGACAGTTTTATCTTGTGCTATACATTTTTGTTAACGGCTATATGTAGTCTCTTGGTCAAACGGTTATCTATATCTTATTAAACTAAATTTGGCAAAAAATTTATGCTTGATTGTAAGACTCATGAAAAATATTTAGATTTAATAAATAGTAAAAATTTTTAATTTTTATGGATAAAAATAAAATTAATAAAATTATGGCAAGAAAAATTAAAATTTATGATAGATAATTATAATAATTTCAGAGGAAGGAGTTTAAAATTTTGAAAATTTATTTTAGAAGATTTTGAAAAAAAAATGAATAGTAAAAAGGGAATAGTAAATAGTGAATAGTAAAATAAAAAAAATAAAAAAATAAAAAATAATAAAAAATAATAATAATAATAAAAAAATGAATAGTGTTCAGTGGATAAGGCTTCCTACGGTGCATTGATGAAGCAGATAAGAAGATTTGGTGGTGGATGATTAAAATATTATTTTTTGAATAGTAAAAAAAAAAACTTAAATAGTGTCCTATAAATAGCAAGCTTGGGAAATGAAATTTTTGCACCAAGAAGTAGAGAATTATGAGAAAAGAAGAAATTAGGATGTTTTTGGAGTAGGAAGAAAGAGATCGAAGAATAAATTATAAGAATTCGAGTTATATTTAGGAGTTTATAGTTGAAATCTGAGTTTAAAATATGTATAGACATATATCAAGTATGAATTTTTAAATATGAGATTACAGGATGTTACCTTAAATGTAATGTTACAATATATAAATTATGAATTATCCAGTGTGAGATATTGGGATGTTACATTGATAGCTTAGAATATATATAACAATATATTTCTTTTGTTTTATTTTCTTTTATATCAATTAGTCCAATTATTACTGTTTCAATTTGATCGATCAAAGTAACATATTATAATTATCTAAGAAGAAGAGGGTGAAAAAAAAGTTAACTAAGTGAGCCAATGAGCCAACCCGTGGTGGGTCGGGTCGGATCGGGCCGGGTTACCCGTTTTGACAGCTCTATTTTTAATATAAAATATTATAAACTTGCACCATTAAATTATACTTAAATGATAACGATAAAACCTAAATATTAATATTTTAAATGCGATAATTAATTATAATATTATATTAACCGATTGGAAATCAAGATATTAACATAATTTTAGGACCAAAAACTCTTTTAACTAAAAGGCTTAAAATTAAAAGAGCGGGTGTGCATAAGTTCTTAAATTATGATATAATTACTTATCAATATTTAATCTAAACCATCAATATATAATTTTATAATCCAAATTTTCGAAGAATTAGATAATAATTTCAATTTTTTTTAATATTCTAATCCTTTTACAAAAGATATAAATAATCCCTACATAAAAAATGCAATGAGTAAGCTTATAGAAAAAACAATTTATATACATCTGATTATGATTCATTCCGTTCTAGATACGTCAATTTATAACTTAATTCACATGGTGCGAAAAAAGATATAAAAAAAGAGTGTGTCGACCAAATCTCATTGTAGTCTTGCTCCTACCTCTTTACACTTGACCACCTAATTACTAAACTTAAAATACAAATAATTACCATCTCATAGAAATTTTAAACACAAAAAAGGCAAAGATATTCCCGCCCATATGTTTAACAAAATGCATGAAAATAGAGAATGAAGAAATAAATAACAAAAACTATATATATTAGTATATAACAGTTAAATGGCTAATATATATATATAAAAAGTAAATGAATATCTCTATCATGGAATGGAGTTCAGTATTGGACATTTTTATTCAAAATTCAGAAGCGTGTTTAAGGTGTGTTGAAGGTCGCTTTCGTTTTACACGTTAATGGTCGGTCGGTGGTCTCTCATACTCAATGGAAAAAATAATATTTCAAAATCAAATCAAATATTCTCAGATAAACATCAAAAAGTATGCAGGTCACACTTTTTTCGACTCTCACTATTATAATGTGAATCATATGGTATACTCTTTACTAAATCTTACATTATATTTTGACTTTAATGAAAAATAATAATCATATAATAATACTACATTAAGTTCTGATATACAGTACGTATATTTCTTTGACACGAGAATTAATGGATGCAAAAGAAAGAAGAGAGAGGAGTGCAGTGAAGTGATAATAGTTTCCGTGAATGTGAGAAGTTTGAAGCTATGGTTACGATATGAACATGAGAAGCATGGGTTTTGCATTTTGCATAAGAGGCACAGTAAACGATCAACTATCATGACTTAAACTGAAGCACCCCAGAATTTCAGGGAGTCAACATCCACCCAATTCAAAAAGCAATATATATATCTACTTGAGAAGAAAAAATGAGATGCAAGTGTATATATTATTACTCGTTACAAAATTAGCTTATTAGAAGAAAAAATAAATATATATATAATCGACTAATGCACAATCAAGTTTTTTAGTAAACAGAATTTTTAATTTATCTGTCTATTCATATTAGTTGACCACGTTAAAGATATAATTTAAGAAAAAATACAAATGACCCTTTAACCTCCCCAAAATTTAGTTTTATATTTAATATAGATATATGACTACTTTTATATTTTACATAAGATCCATATGCAAACATTTAAAAACAAACAAGGTAAAAGTCAAATGTATACATTTAGTTTTATATAACAGTTAGGCGTAGATGATTTTATAACATGTAAAGAAAATTATTAAAAATCTTTACCTTTAATACAAATGTAATTACATTTCTATGTTTTCCTTTACAAGTTCTCAATCTTATACTTGTTTATCTCTTCATTTTATTATTATTAAAATTGAATCCAGGTTGGTTTTGATTATTTTAACTATAGAAAAACAATACATGAATGTCTCAATTGCTGATTTTTTATTTTCAAATTTTAGAAATTGTATGAAAAATAGACTAAACTTTTAATTATTTTAAATTTTAAAAATGTTTATAAGTTAAATTATTTAAGTTTGTACATGAGGCTAAATATGTTTTATCACTTAAAATTATAGTGTAAATCTTAAGAATAAATCTTTTAAATTCTTTTAAAGATCTAAATCATTTTAGTCTTTAAAAGTAAAAGTTTATAAACATTTAAAATTATATACTTTTTTCTTCGAACTAAATTATATTCATCCATAATGGCTGAATTACAGGACTAAACAATGTTGGATGAAATGATAATTATTTCATTTATTTATGTGAACTATCTAACTTAATTGGCATTTCAAAATATTTGTATATTTTGATCTCGTTTTAGACATGACTTAAGTGCTTTTTGAATTGGATTAACACTTGATCAATAGTACAACATACATTTTCACATTGTCATGCAATATATAGACAGATCTTGCAGCTTTTCTGCATTTTAAAAGGAAATATGATAAGGACACTAGCTAATACGGTAGAGCATATTCTTGCAAGATTAGTATTATCTTTTTTGCAGTTCAATTTTATCATTAATGAATGAGTTCATGTTCTTCTCCTTAAAAACATCACAATTAGAATCCTACGGTATATCTGTCCCAAGCTGCAACCCTTACCGGTGCATTGTTGACTCAAATCCAACATATACATTCCGCGTTTATGTTATTGTACGAATGATGCCACATGTCTATCTTTTTGTGTTTTCTTCATCTTCAAAATTTCTTTCCATTGTCGGGTTCATACTACATCGTATATTCATGGAAACACATGCAGCATTTATTATATAAAACAGAATATTATGACTGTGTTACCTACTACCATACAACTAGTGGAAATCTGAAGAGATTTTGTGTTATTTTTAAAGTAGATTATATATATTTAAGATAACAAATACGGAATTAGCTTAAATAAAAAATAAAGGTAAAAATAAAAATATTTTCAATATATTAGATACTGAAGAATGGAATTTTGTTGGGTAAGCTGGGCTATGAGTTGCATGCAGTAGTGTGGTAGTGTTACTTTCCACCAACTTTCTCAAAAATCTGCACTTTCGCGCATGTAAAAGGAAATGATGGCTGTCTGTTCACTAATTTCTATCATCCAAAGACGAAACAATTTTCAACTGTTTTAACATTATTCTTATATAATTAAGTTATTTAACATTTATTTTTATTCAATAGCGAATAATAAATTGTTGTATCAAAATTTACAAAACGTTAACCACATTTCCCAAAGATATTATTAATGAAGTTGGAAGCATGGAATGTGATGTAGTGGGATTTATAATCAGCATTAAGCACGTTATTAGTGGAAAGCCCCCAATAATTAATGTTTCTTTTGTTTGCATTTGGAGACAAGCAATCCATATGAAATCATGTCCCAAAGGTGATTTCTAAAGCTTTTTGGAAAAGTTAAATAACTACAGAATTATCATAAATAAAGAGTTTCAGTTCAAAAATTAGTGACCAAGGTTTGTAATACTTTAACGGTAATTTTAATTGTTTTTATTTATTTATATTTTTAGCCTTTTCCTTAGTTAAGCTGCACTCTTTTTCTTCGATGAATTGAAATTAAATGGATAAAGATTTATTCTTGTTAATAATTATCACGTATATTGTGCTATAATAAGAAGAATACACACAATACATCTGTTTATGTATTTTTCTTATTTCTTAGAGATAAAAATTATTATTTTTATTTATAAAATATCAATTCATTTATATTTAATATTTTTTTTATAAATATTAGAATAATTAACAAAATTTAACGTTAAAGCTTAAACTAACAGATACTCGAGATTCTTTTCTACATAAATATTATTTTATTGAAACAATTATAAAATGGAATAGAAATAATAACGAAAAAGAAAACAATTTAAAATCATGAATGATGTTTCGGTCGGATCTGGTCTGACCATGTTAAAACACACAAGAGTTTGTCGAAGATCGGGCGGACTTCTTACATCCCACGAGCCGAAGCACACCGAGCGGCTCTGGTGCGAGAAGGATGGCACTAGAAGCTGGCGAAAATCGGACAGTTACCTCTTCTAAGGGCTGGACGCGTTGGGAAGGGCTGAAGGGGCTCTTTTGTCTTCAAGTCCTGGTTGTAGTATCCGTTCTCTCCTCGTTCTTCAAGCCGGGCGGTCGGGCACTTGTCAAAGGCACTCTGATGCTTAAGTTAGTAACATGACCGAGTGGTCTGTAATGCATGTATATATTGCATCGTAAGCAATATGTCTAGAAATCATACCTGGAACCTTTATTTATACTGATTGTAACGGGCTTTTACCTTTCGTGGGTCTGATAACGGTCCAATCATACCTTAATCTTCATTAAGGGCTTTAATGAGTCATTAGTGTTTAACCGTGACCTAGTGAGGGTCGGTCGGGACGATCGGTCAGAAGGGTGGTCGGCCACTCGGTTCTGCTGATCGGTCACACTGGACGCTCGGTCTTAATGGCTGTCCTGGGTGGACGTTCGGTTTATGAATCGGGAGGACCGGACAGTACATAGTGGTCGGACAGCGTCAGCTTGGACGCTCGGTCTGGATGGCCGACCTAGATGGATGTTCAGTCCATGTGTGGTCGAACAGCGTCAGCTTGGACGCTCGGTCTTGATGGTCGACCGAGTGGACGTTCGGTTTATGAATCGGAAAGACCGGATGGTACAAATGAATATAGATAAAATGGATTAATTAAATTCAACTGAATGTGAATGAAAAGTCTTCAGTTCTTTCTATGCATTGTAAAGAAAGTAAAAAGAAATCTGATACAGTTTTCAAACACACTAACCAAATTTATTTAGAAATTTCTAAGAAACTACGTGGTCGTAAAGATTGTAAAAGTAATAAAAATATCTTAATTAATGTAATTATGTTAAATTTTTAATGGAAAACATAATATTCATATGGGACACTATCAATTTAATTATTTAGAAAACATAATTATTATTTTAACTTTTTAATAAAAAGTTCTGTATAGGTTCTAGCATTAACTTTTATGGAATACTTTTATTATTAAAATATAATTTAAGGGGTCAACTAAAAGAAAATAAAGAATATTTTATCATTATGATATTATAAATGGATTTGAATTTTTTACATGGTAAACAATTAAATAATCTTTTTATTCTCTTAAAAATGAAATTAATAGTGTTTCACATATTCAAGAAACATTTATAAAAAAATATAATTCAAAATGATCTAATTTTTCTCAAATAAACGAAGGATGATTGTTATCTTTATAACAAGAAATATTGAAGATAGATTTATTGACAATAAGTAGTATAAATTTGTATCAACGAAATTGGAGATTAAATATCCGAGGAAAAATATTATTTATTATGTATTTTAAAACTTATTATCGAAATATATAACATATATGAAATAACTAATATAAAGTTTTTAATAATTTCCTGGCACTTGTTATAACTACGTGAAGTTTCAAACACAAACGATATAATATGAAAAGTAAGAGTATCCAATATCTGACTAGAATTCTGAAAACAAAAAGTATTTCTGACTACAATTCCACTGCAACTCCCAGCAGCTTTTCTATATCATGTACACACCACACTTCACCATATTAGACAAAACATACTGTTAGAAACTAACATCTCTCCCATTTCCTAGCAACGAACAAGATGATGGGTGTGCTTAGCTTTAGAAAAACCTGAGACAGACTCGTTAAAACTTTTGATTTTTTATTCATTACTTCATCACAAACAACTTCAAACTCAAGTTATTAAACTACACAGAAATGTGTAATATTTGAGGCCTGGTTGACCAACACCAAGATTATATATATATGGTATTGCCTTTGGTACAAAATCATGACTTTGGTACAAATTCATGTCTAAAACTAGATATGCCTTTCGTACATTCAATGTTCAAACATATTTTCTATATATATATATAAAAGTATTCTCCTATGAAACCTTTTCGCCCTTGAAACTTGAAATGATCAACACACAAATCAAACACGTATTACTGCACTCCCTAACCTGCTATGAATTAAAAAGATACACGACATATTAGTTTGGAGAAAAGGTGACAAAATTTATATTGAGACGGTCTGATTTTCATAAGACAAGTAACATGTTTTGACTTTAAAAAGTTTCAAATTTTCACACATGCACAAAAAATATTTATATCAACTGTGAATTGGAAAATATTAAGTTTAACAACCAGAGGTTATGAAAATTGAATATTTCACACACGCATACATTCCTATAGACAAATATGACCTCAACAACTATCTATATCGTATCATTGTTTAATAATCTTAGTGTTTCCGAAAGGAAAAAGGAAAATGTAACAACCGTACGCGAAGTTGACATCAAGCAAAAATATTTCACAACAGTAGTAGAAGTAGTTGGCGTGATACGAAAAGTCAAACTCAAACCACGTATTTCCAAGAAAATGCTTTTGTTGACATGTAATTTCCCAACGGACGAATCATCAATTTCGCCTAAAACCGAGTGACACCGTTAAGCATAGGCCGCAGAACTTTGTAGAACATGACCATGGCATTCTTTTGTTTCCAACTTTAATGTCTTAATTTAATTACCTCTATTAAGTTCATTAAATATCAACATATGTAATTGTATGAATAAGATTATGAATTTTGCTCATTTGACTTTTACGCATTTAAATTTTTAATTACATATTAAGTAATTACAAGTTGTTTTATCAGCATGTAACTACTATAGTAAATGCTAATAATACATAATACATCATCACTATATTAGTTAAATGACAATATAGAAGGTTCTGATACATTTAAATTTTTTGTTTTGAACTTAAAAGTACTTTAAAGTATGGATTTAATTTCCATTTATATATTTTCTTCTCTGTCTAAATCAGACATTTTTACATTATTTCATTTTTTGTAATAATTTCATTATTTTAGAATAATATTTCAAATTTCAAAAGCATCATACGAGAAAATAAAAATTATTTTCTTAAATATAATTAATATTGTAGATACAAAATTAAAAAAAGAATATAAACAAGTTATATTTATAAGATTGAATTAGAAATAGAATTTTTTTTAAGATATTATAAATGAAAATGGTGAAAAAACTTTATATTTATATTAATTAAACATACTTATCTGAATATGAATTCATAGTTTACGCGAAACATCTTATTTTTTTGAAGTTACATTTTGAATTTGATTTTACCAAAATAGTGAAAAAGGCTTGTCTTGTTAATTAGAAAGATCTAAATACTTAATTAAGCTAATTGAAAATCACAAAATGTTTTATAAAGGAATAAGGGATGATGAAGGAAGTCAGAAACAATGGGAAGTCGGATTAGCATATTTTGTTTTAACCACTTGAGCTAGTCATGAAAATGAAAAAGAAAAAAGAAAAAGTAGATTAATATAATTGAAACAGTGTTTTATTAAAAACAATAAAACTAATTGGAAAAATAGAAAGCAGTGAGCAATCTCTGAAAATGGAAGCAGGAAGCAAACCTTAGATGTGGGAAACATGTTACTTAACTTCACAAACAGATCTTGATAAAGCTATGTAATGTGGTGTTGTCTGCAGTGCGGTGGAAAGCATGCATGGCTGTCTGCAAAGTGTAGTGGTTGCAAAGTTGACGATATTCTTGAATATGGATCTTGAAGTTCCATCTGGAATGAATGGAGGTTGGGTTGGCACTTGGCAGGCTTCACGTTGGTCAATGGTTAATTACTCATGGATCCTCTATGCTCTTTCCATCAAGTTTTTATTTACAGCTAAAATTACAATCTTATTCATTGTTGTTTCTGTAGGGATTTATAAGATAGAGAGACTAATCTTTTCTGACGTGACTTTTTTGTTTTCTAATATCTGAGTCGTCTATTTTGATTTCGGTCCAAACATTTACTTTGGATAAATTTTCTTTGATGTCTCTATTGGATCGAATAACGGTTATGCCTGAACCGGTCGGTCTATAACACATACTATATAATTATTATTCTTTTTTGTTTATACTAGATTGGGACGAGAAGATTATTGTGCAACACTTCTACCTGGAGGAACGTGTACTTTCACTATGCTCCGGGTAAGTGGTTAAGGAGGTGACTTGCAGAAGAATTTTTCACTGAGGTCTAAGTAATTCAATTATGAAAAATATTTATTACCTCGAAATTAAATATCTATTTATAAAATTTAAAAGAATCGGATCTATTAATTTACTTCTTAATGGTCGTTAATATCAATATTAATCACTCGTAAATAACACTTACCGTATATCATATCCGATCAACTGAGAAATTCTTCTCAATACCTGGCCGTTTGGTTTATTCCATTCAGCACACATTAATGTCAACATTTTCCTTCTTTTCATTGCTCTACAATGGTCAATGAAAGAATGAGATTCTGGCTCCAGGGATGATTTGGCTGGAGCAGATCAGGGTTCTATTATTGTGTGGGTGGCTCTGCTATGTGAAGACGTTTGCTGAAAAATTTAATGTCAGATCTTTTCATCACAGCATGAAAAATATTTATTTCAAAGTTCTTACTTAGTTAACGGATATTAGAGTATCCATTAATTACTCATAGCTAAAATAAAAGGAAGATAAAACATAACCGACAAAAGAATGTAATTTTATTAGAAGAAAGAAAATTATATACATTTTTTTAGTTTTAAGCATAAAATAGTAATATTATCTCTTAAAAATATAAAAAATAAGTAGAAAGAGAATTATATAACCACTCAAATAATGGGAAAGGAAAGAAGACTTTGAAATAATTTCCTAAGAAAATAATAACTCCGTTTAAAACATTAAAATAATCTCATAATAAGGAGATATAATTGATAAATTTTCACTTATGTGAGACTTATTGTCTCACGTATTCTTTTGGAGATATCAAGCGAGGATTAAATTTCAATAGAATCAATCATGTAATAACTTAGTAGTGAGACGAGGATATTCTCAATAGATAAAATAAGTGTATCATACATTCAACCTCTCTTTTATTTAAGGATATCGTAATAAATTGGCTATTAAAAATCAACTCATATTTTATAAACATAAATCATTATTTATTATTTATTATTAATTTAAGTATATTATTAATATAAATATTTCTTTATAAGCATTTAATAAAAAATATTTTACAATCTATTTTTATCGGATTTTTTCGATGATGAGGCAAAGTCTTTGTTCTTGAATGTTGTGCTAGTATTGTCGAGTAGTACTGAGCTCGAAGGATGATCAGATATAAAGATTTCCCTCCAAAAAATTATCTGTTACTTAAAATCAATAAGAAAGTGAGGATTTATATAGTACAGAGATAATAAGTACAGAAAATGAGTATATGAAAATCGAGTCTCAGTTAAATTTATGAATTAAATATCTACTCTTAGTTAGTGTAAGCGAAATGAAATGTATTGCACTAAAATTAGTTTTTTTTACTGAATTAAAAATTATTTGAGATAAATTAAATTTAATTATTTTGTTTGTTTTATTAAACTGAATTATATTAAATTGTATTTAAATTTATATTTTATTTTGAAACAAAACACAATTCAGGAGAGTTCATCACGATTGAAATTTAATTTAATTGAATTTGATTGAGACTATCACGGACCAATCAGTGTAACATCTCAAAAATATAGTGTAAAATCACATAGAGAATAATCACATGTTAACAATACTACAGATCAGTTCTACGCTGAACGAGATACGATTATGGCCGAACGACCTTACACAATAACAGGGAATTTAAAACGACTACTCTAGCTACTACTAGACCGAACGGTGTACAAAATAAATTATACCGAACGATCTTACAAAAGGTAAAGCTAACACAGATCAACGCTCTCAAGGTTCGGCCTTCACTTTCGTTGCATCTTCCAATACTTCTTCAAGCAGCTCTTCTCCTTCTGCTCACATCCACACGGATGATCATTGCAACATGACAACGACCGGACGCACAACACAGACAAAAATGATAAACATGGTAAGCTTATGTAATTTAATTTATTCAATCACAACATCCAACATTCATAACAGAACCAACAACGACCACATCATAATTCATACATCCATGCATGCAAATAACGACCACATGACTCTGACTGTCCGGACTGTATAAATCCTGTGTACTACGACGTTCGTGCACCCGGGTGATGTAGTAACTGGGATACCCTCAACAGTTGCCACCCGAGGTTGATCCGTTCCGTCCAAGTTAACCTTATGGACTAGGACCTCCTGCCATTCCCACACGTGACTTACTCATCTCTACATGAGAACGAGTAATCACGGAATATCAGGATGAACGCCCGCTAAGCTTTGCCCACATTCATACTTTACCAATCAATAACCACTTTCTGAGATATTCCTCCCTGAAATACTCGTTCATAATCAACTATTTCATACACATCACATCTCAATTTTCCTCATACTTAATCATCCATACATTCAAAGGAAATAAGATCATATGCTCTTATCATAACCCAAGTACGACTGGAATGACGCTTCTTAGAAATTAATGAGACTGAGCGCTACTCATCTACTACAATAAACAGACTCCTAAGAGTTCAACCGGACGCCACGAAGCCTAGGTCGAGTACTAAGACTCTAGGCCGAACACCTTTTAAAGACCAACACTGATTTACACTAAATACTAATACTGATGAGAAACTATGAATTAACGAACGCTGGCTAGTTTGAATAAAGACTCTGATTCAAAGCACAGTAATATTATATTACAGAAAACAAGACCCAACGCTTGGTTTAAGACCGAGCCCTGTAGAAACCGAACACTATTGGACGAGCGCTGGTCTAAGACCAATTGCTTATAAACTCACAGAAAAAGAATGAATATATATATACCATTGGGCCACCACTTATTCTGAATGAAAAGAACGATAACGTCTACGACTTTAGGTAGTATATAACACATTAACTAAATTGTTTAGGAAGTCTAAAGAAGAACTTAACATGAACGGACGATCAACGAAAACTGAACGATGAATACAAACTCTCGATCACAGATTATCTATTCCTATATAATATTACCGAAAGACTCTTAAACACTATCCCTAACTCATGATAATTCAAGTAAGACCATGCACTCCTAAGAAGAACCGAAAGCTCGCTAATGACGCTCGATCATGCAAAATACCTTTGCTCAGAATACTACGGTTCGAAGATTAAACTCTATCCCAACTCAGTTCACAGCGTATATCATACGTCCGTCCACACATCCAAACCAGCAGTACAATCATATTTCATACTCATCAAATAATCACATGTATCATGCAAGCATACAAACATTCAACACAACAAGCTAAATTAAATTATATAAGCTTCCCTTACCTCTAAGCGTGACCGAACATTCACAATTTGAACAGAATAGCTCACCACCAATCTCTTAGAAGACTACGATCACGATTTACGAAACTAACCAAATGAAAGACCAGGAAGGCGTTCAAAATTGGGTTAAGGAACTCAGGTAATCGAAAACTGAGTTTGCATGTACAGAAAAACCACTTGGCTGAGAGAGATGAACTTACCAGTCCAGAATCCAAAACTAATCGGTTCAAACGAACGCCCTCGACTCCGGGAGTGTTCAGACGGTGCCTGAGAGGTGATCGGAAGAAGAAATGGTGAGGTTTTCTTAGAGAGAATGAGGATATTTTAGAGAGAAGAAGGAGAAAATGGTTTTCAGCAGGGTGAGGAAAAAGAAAGGCATGCAGAGAAGTGGCACGACATTTGAAATTTTGTTTTAAATACTGTCGTCGCCCAAAACGAACGGTCACTCCCTTGCAACCACCTGTTCTCCACTAACTGAGACCCTCATTCACTTCTTGACACATGGATCCCACTACTTGGAGTTTTTGGATGTGTTTTAATGGGGTATGACAATCAGACTTGATCGAAAGTCAATCAACTTTGATCGAATCAATCACGACAAAAAATCAACCAAATTTGATTGGAACAATCACGAACAAATTGAAAATTAATTAAATTTGATCTCGACTAAAATTTGGTCGAATTAACAATAACAAAACTAAAATACATTTTTAAAAACTTTCAAATAAGTAAAAACTATAAAAAGAATTAATTTAAGTTAATAAGTAATTAAATAAAATGTAACTTTTGATGTTCAAATCTCTTAAAAGAAAATATGCATTTCAATTTTTATGGTAAACAATTTAATTGTTTTGGTTCAATATAATTTATGATAACTTAGTACACTACAATTAATTTTAGGCATCACACTTTCCATGATAAAATGTTATATGTGTAGATTTCGTCATTATAAACTTCTTGAAATTGCATCCACTTTAAGTTTACCCTGCAATTGAAATTATTTTAAATTTATATATTTCGTTTATTTTTTATTTGTTCCGAAACAAAATAATGATAAAGTGAAAAGAGAAAAAAAAAAGTTTGGATCTGTATTTTGAAGGCTTTATTGAATAGCAGTACTTTATTATGTGGAGCTTTAATTTTTCATATGCTCCAAAAGTGACATGGTGGATATCCTAGGTTCTTTCCGTAATATTTGACCAAAAGCGATGGCAAAACCCAAACATCAATTCTTTAAATAGCTCTCTTGTTCCCTCCAGTGATAGTTGGTTTCGTGTTCCGCCATTATCCTGGGAATTCAGTTGAGTTGACGCTGTCTCCTCCGTCGCCACCCTCTTCTTTCAACAATCTCAAAATCCCTTATCAACCATGATGCAGATCAGCTCCACCATACCCGCACACAACCTTCACATGTTCCAGACAAGACGCGCCAGTTTCCGCTGCCGTGCCTCTCCCCTCAACCCTTCTTCCACCACCCCACTTCCAACCACCTCTTCTTCTCCTCAGCACGTCAAACCGCTCACCTCCACCGAATCCACGCGCTTGCACCTATCAAACCTCGACAAGTTCCTCCACAAGCAATCGCCAACTCAACTCAACAACCCACCACCGCACCAACAGGAACAAGTCGCAATTCAAAGCACCGATGACAAGACAGCGACGACAGTGGAGAAGAAAGGAAAGAACATTCTGGAAAGCCTCAACCTGGCCCGTCTCTGGCCGGACATGAAAGCCACCGAGGAAATGTCGCCGCGCCACCTCAACCGCCTCCAGCGGCTGCTCTCCAAGACAGCGGAGTACTCCCCGCGAAACGTCCTCGGCAGCCGGTGGAGAGAGTACCACGGCAGCCACGACTGGAAAGGCATGCTAGACCCTCTGGACGAGAATCTCAGGCGAGAAGTGGTGCGCTACGGAGAGTTCGCGCAAGCGGCGTACCACTCCTTCCACTCCAACCCTGCCATGTCAGCGGAGGAGCCACCCCTCCCGCGCCAAATGATCCTACCCGACAGATCCTACAGGGTAACCAAATCCCTATACGCCACGTCATCAATCGGGTTACCGAAATGGGTGGACGAGGTGGCCCCGGATCTCGGATGGATGACCCAGCGGTCCAGCTGGGTCGGGTTCGTGGCGGTTTGCGATGACAGGAGAGAGATTGCGCGTTTAGGTAGGCGGGATATCGTTATCTCCCTGCGCGGAACCGCCACGTGTCTGGAGTGGGCCGAGAACATGCGGGCCCAGATGATAAACATTTCCGAAGAGGAGGCCGATGGGGAGGCGGAGGAGAAGGCAAAGGCGAAAGTGGAGTGCGGGTTTTTGAGCCTTTATAAAACGAGAGGCAGCCAGGTGGGTAGCTTGGCGGAATCGGTGATCGAAGAGGTGAAGAGATTAATGGAAGTTTACAAAGGGGAAACACTGAGCATTACAATCACGGGACACAGTTTAGGTGCCGCACTGGCTCTGTTAGTGGCGGATGACGTGAGCGCGTGCGCCGGTGACGTGGCACCCGTGGCTGTTTTTTCGTTTGGTGGGCCGAGGGTGGGTAACAGGGCTTTTGGAGAGAAACTGACAGGGCAAAACGTGAAAGTGCTGAGAATTGTGAATTCGCAAGATGTGATAACGAGGGTTCCTGGGATGTTGGTGAGTGAGGAGGTGGAGAAGAAACTGAGACGGTCGAAGGTGGGTGGGGTACTGAATATGGTGGTGGATGAGTACTCGCACATGGGGACAGAGCTGCGCGTGGAGACGAAAATGTCGCCGTATTTGAAGCCGGATGCTGACATGGCATGCTGTCATGACTTGGAGGCTTACCTGCACCTCGTTGATGGGTTTTTGGCTTCGAATTGTCCTTTTAGAGCGAATGCGAAGCGAAGCTTGACTAAGTTAATGCAGTATCAGGGTGGCAATGTGAAAAAACTTTATACCACCAAGGCTAAGGCCTTGAGTCTTAACCTTGAAAGACAGGGTTCATTCTCTATCTCTGGTTGTTTGCCCAGTCCCTCTTGAAAATTCAATTCAATTATAAATGTGAATACAACAATTATACCATCCTTATTCTCTTCTTCTTTATACCAAACTTCATAAAACATTATATTATTCCAACTCCCCTCTTCCTGTCGGAAATATTTCCAACCGACCAATCTAATTTGCATATTTAGGAATTTTACTTCTAAACACTTAGTGCTGTGACTTACATGCAACATACTGAGGGAAAAAGAGCCGAAAACCATGTCAACTACACTCAAATGTGAACTAGACTTGTACAACTTCAAACTATTGGCCGGTGCTACAAACCTTACATATTCTACGAATTTCGTTGACGCGCCGGATTCATCCTCACTACATATACTTCTCCAATAAATCCTATATTTATTCCTGCTTCTAAGTTACCTGTTCCACACTCCAACCAATTTTATTTAAAATTAATGTATATATTGTGCAATTCTGGAAAATAAATATAATTTTTCAAACTTAAAAAAAAATTAAAAGGAAGATATTATTTAACTGTTAGGTTACTACCGAGTAGGTTATACCGACCGGACATGCTTGAGTAACTACCGAGTATGTTAGACCGATCGTCCAAGAACGACAGAAGTGTTAATTAGACCGACCGGGTACGTAGGGGCTGTGGAAATCGATCATTCCCGGTCGGACGTCAGGATAATACCTGTGAACTATTCAACCATTGGCCGGAGACAACCTTTGAATGTCAATGAATGCATAATTAATTATGCAACGGTCATTGTCGACAGTTAAAGTGGACATTGATCGTCATTAAGAGGTAAATTAATGAGTAATATTCCTTGAAACCCTATAAATAACAATTGATTGAGAAGGTAAACTCTCTGATTTTCTGATTTTACTAAACTTGCGGAGATAAATTCTGACTTGAGCGTGTTTCCTGCAGGCCATCCTATTTTGGCAATGAAAGAGAATGATCCAGACGATAAGATAGGAATCAGGAGGATCGATCGACAGAGGTGAAACATTCCCAAACGGGAAGAGCAGAAGTTTTCCTCGTCTCCTTTCGACAGAAACAGTTAGAAAAGGTTAGGACTTAGAATTTTCTTATTTATCATATTTCCTATCATCACAATGAAATACTGTGTTATTTTTGTATACTATTTTTTTCATGCATGATGTATTTTTTATTTAATCGTAAAAAGTATTCACTATTTTCTTTCTTACTATTACATTGATATATTTTTTTACCTGATGTAAAAACTATCCATTATTTTCTTTGTATTCCAAAAACAGAAAAGGTTAATGCCTTATTTTCATCATTTTATTAGAAGATTTTAGTTTTATTTATCTTTTATCCTCTCCCTCTTTTTTTTTTTTTCTCGTTTTGGATCTAACAGCTGAACTCGTTGTAAAGATCTATGTGTGGGAATTGTGGACTGTGATGGAGTAAAGCTGTCGACCATGGAAGTAGACGGTGGTCAGGTGAGGTTGTTGTGTATTTGACTATGAACATGTTTTCAGTCTAAATTTCATATTTTATTTTTTAGAAATGAATAAAATAAATGATAGGTTAGCGTAAATTTAATATTCTAGCTTTGTTTAGAGTATAAATAGTACATAATTATCGTAATTTAGAAATAAATTATTACTATATTAAAATATCATTTTATAATACAAAGAAACAAAGATAAGAGACAAAATTAACAATGAAAGAGTCAAAATAAAAAGTATTAAAATCATTAAAATTAATGAAATTAAATTCTGACAATAAACAAGAAAGAAAGAAAAATGAAAAGGTGAGAAGAAAAGATAATAAGATAATGATGTAACAATAATATAATATAATATGAGAAAGCGAAGTTTATCTTGAAATACCTCAAAATCTCAACACTTTTCTTATTATTGCTTAGTATTTTGAGAAGAAAAAAAATTATAGGAGAGAAAATTGTTTTTCTTTTAAATTTATTCTTATAATTTTTTTTTCCTATTTACGAAATATATGTTTTATTTTTTTATTTAGTTAGGATAAAGGGTATGTATTTTTCTTTTTTTCAATAAACTTATATTGTTGTTTAGCTTGTTTTTTTTTAGTTGTAAATATTTGTGTTGTTATTAGCTTCATTTTATTATTATATTTTAATGTTATTGCGATTAAAATAATGTCATGTTACGATATATAATTTGATGGTGTAAAAGTGCATGTTTATTAAAGTTATGACTAGGAAAGATTTAAGCTCATCCATTATGATCCATACCTCTAAGTGGGTGGTTCATGGTCTACTTCTTCTTTTTTAATAGATAGTGAGAAATGTATAAATCGATTTTAAAATCATCACAACAAAATATGGGAATGAGAAGTTCAATAAGAATAATTATTTTTCATTGGAAATTAAGGATGAAGACCATTTTGAGAAAAAAATAATTTTGTAGATGCAATTGGATAAAAACTTTTGGACATCATAGATAAAGATGGACCATGGAAAGAAATTAGTAATAATGTTATTACAAATTTGCACTTAGCAATAGTAGGTGTGAGTTTATGTAGTATTGTGGAAAATATAACAATGAAAGAGATTGTGATACTCTTATCCAATTCTGTGATATTAATCACTTTATAAAAGAATATTTTTACAAGACAAAAATTTATATTTTTAAACAAGTGAGTCTACGCCAATAACAAACTAGATCAACAATCTAAGTATATTGTTTGTGCAAGTTTTAGGAACAAATTTCAACATAATTGAAAATGATGTGCAAAACTTCTACTTCAAAGTTTACTTGATTTGTGTGATCAACACGTCATCAATACAACTAAATACAAAATTGGTGAACACCTACACTTCGAGAATGTTACTAAAGTTATTATTGAAGAATAATCTAGACGAAAAAGTAAAATAGATAGGGTGAAAAGTTTAAAGCAAACAGAGGTTTTGACGATGCTGATGAGATAAATCTACAAAATGTGGATCTAGTGGGAGTCAAACTTATGGTAAATCAAATTCTAAAAAAAAGCATCTCAAATGCTACATTGTGAAAAGAAAGGGTCCCGATATTTTGACAACCAATTTTTAACACATTTTTTACAATGCCACGTGTCAGTAGCCCATTGGTCCGTTTTTTCTTTACTTTTATTGTTAAAATGTGACGTCGAAATTGAAGAGGATTTCAGAAATTTGGAATTCCAAATATACCTTTTGCCCTGTTTCATTAGAAATCAACTTTCTCTCTCTTCGTTTTCGTTCTCCCTCTTCCTTGTCGTTCTCGCTCTTCCTTCTCATTCTCCATCTTTGTTCTTGCTCTCCCTCTTCGTTCTCGTTCTCCGTTGTCGTTGTCGATCTTCATTTTCGTTCCATCTGTTTGTTTGGTCAACGCGGTCTTGTTTGTTGAGGGTATTGTGCGAAATGGCAAGTTCCGGTGACCATGGTCCTTCGAGCAAGGTAAATGCCTTCTCCCTCCATTTTCTTCATTGCGTTTTGGGTTTGGCTTTGGGTTTTCCGTGTGGTGTTTAAATTTGTGTTGTTTTCGTTTTTGGGTTTTGGTTTTTTGCTTATTTTGTTTTCGTTGATGCAGTTGACTGTTCGTCACTCTTTTTCAACAAAGTATATTTGTACTTTGAACGAACGTATGAAGACGTATGTGAGGGTTGGATCACGAAGGCGTTATAAGAGCAGAGCACTTAAGACTCCGTACATTGGAAATAGAGTGCTTAGAAAAATGAGTGATAATTGTAATGATTTGTTAAAAGAAAGTTATGCAACATTGTATTTAGATGAACAAAGGAGTGTAATGTAACTTATTTTGTTCAATGTTATAAAAGATGCATCTTTGCTTCCGTTAAATATTGTTAATGTTAATTGAAATGTTATTCCCTTCGTTATTGTCATTGTGAAATGAGGTTTTGTTTGGAATGTTAATGAATAAAGTGGCCACTTTGATTGAATATTCATGTTTGTGATGGATGAATGAAACAATGCTTGTGACATGATGAACTTAACAGAAGTTCTGAAACTTCTGCACCAAAAAACACACTTGTAATCGTTTACAGGTGCTTGGGAAATGATTACACAAACAAAATCTATGTTTTGTACAAAAACATGTACTGTAGGAGTCAGCTATGGTAACCTAGGTGACCATAGTCGAAATTTTTAATTTTTTGGCATAAATCCACTAATTTTCACTTAATTTTGGTATTTTAGTGTGAGTAGAGGCTGGGAAGTCATGTTTGGGCACCCCATGATTGAGGAAAGGAACAATGTTTATGAGATGAGCAACTTAGGTGAAGTCCTAAAACTTCTGTACCAAAAAACACATTTGTAATCGTTTACAGGTGCTTGGTAAACGATTACACGAATAAAATCTGGGTTTTGTACAGAAACTTGTACGACAGGAGCCAACTGTAGTAACCTAGGTGACCATAGTCAAAATTTTTAACTTTTTAGCATAAATTCAATGGTTTTCACTCGATTTTGTTGTTTAAGTGTGAGTAGAGGCTGGGAAGTCATGTTTGGACACCCCATGATTGATGAAAGGAACAATGTTTATGAGATGAGCAACTTAGGTGAAGTCCTGAAACTTCTGTACCAAAAAAAACACTTGTAATCGTTTACAGGTGCTTGGTAAACGATTAAACGAACAAAATTTGAATTTTGTACAGAAACTTGTACTGCAGGAGCTAACTATGGTAACCTAGGTGACCATAGTCAAAATTTTTAATTTTTTTGCATAAATTCAATGGTTTTCACTCAATTTTGTTGTTTAAGTGTGAGCAGAGGCTAGGAAGTCATTTTTGGACACCCCATGATTGAGGAAAGGAACAATGTTTATGAGATGAGCAACTTAGGTGAAGTCCTGAAACTTCTGTACCAAAAAACACTCTTGTAATCGTTTACAGGTGCTTGGTAAACGATTACACGAACAAAATATGGATTTTGTATAGAAACTTGTACTACAGGAGCCAACTGTGGTAATCTAGGTGATCATAGTAAAAAAAATTATTTTTTGGGATAAGTGGAGGGGTTTTCACTTGATTTAGTTGTTTAAGTGTGAGTAGAGGTTGGGAAGTCTTGTTTGGGCACCCCATGATTGAGGAAAAGAACAATTTTTGGGCACCCCATCGAGATACGAAGGGGCCACTACAAAACATTAACAAAAAATTATTATTAACTAAGATTCAAAGGATAACACATCATCTATAAAAATAAAAAATTACATTTCATCTTACATTTCCTTTTTGGGCTGCCATTGGACCTGTAGTTATAACATAAACAAAACAACAATGTTCGAGAAGATGGTTAGGGTTCGCAAAAGAATAAAACGTCAATGCTGGAGAAGATGGTTAGGATTCGCGTAGTTCTACTTACCAAAAAACACCACGACAACGAGAAAGCACAATACCAATGGTGACAGGGACGTCGAAGAGGACTTCAATGGTGCACAAAACGGACGTTCAAGACAACAAGAAGACACAAAATCAACAATCGAGTAAAATGTGAGTCTTTAGGGTTTGAACACGAGAGAGCAATAGCACAACAAACTTTGAATGAAAGAAGAATAGAAAAAGCGCGAAACGAAATTTCGTATTTTTTCCTTCTCATAATACCTTCGTCTCATCAATTGCATATTATTTTTTTTTTCAACATCATAACCACCATATTTGTCAAATCGTTGATAAAATTACGTTGTTGTTAAAGAAGTGTTTTCCGAAAAGAAAAGACACGTAAAGAAGGAATGTTCACATATAAGAAATGAAGAAAAGAATTTTGAAACATCAGTCCCAAAAATTGTTACAAGTATATAAAAGAATAGAAACATTATACTGAACAAAGTGATAGTTAATAAATTACTTTTACAACTATAAACCTATTTCAGGTAATTATAGATTATGATCATGCCTTGGATATTGTAGATATTAATACCACAAAATATAATTAGCTTTGACAAAAAAAATTAATAAGAAAGTATGAATATGCAAAAGTTCCACACTAATAAAAATGTAACAGATGACAAAAACAATTAAGAAAAGTATGTATTTATTTAATAAAATTATATTATTGTCTATTATTACCTTTTATTTAAGTTAGAAGTATTTTTGTGTGATTATAGTATTCAAAATATAACAATGACAACTGTGAAAAGAAAATTATAATGTACGTGATAACACAAAAAATAAAACGAAAGATAATAATACTAATGATATATATATATATATATATATATATATATATATATATATATATATATATATATATATATATATATATATATATATATATATAGATACATATATTTGTTACCAATTCCTTTATGCTTGTGAAAATTGGATAAAATTAGATAAGACAAAAATTATAAGATGAAAACTCATTATAAAATCATTTTTTTGTAAGATTGTTCAAGAGCAAGTGTTTCTGATATTTTTTTCAATTGGGGCTACAGTAGGGATGACAGAGAGAAGATTGGAGTGAGAAAGAGGAAAGAGAAAGGGTTGAGAGGAATGACAGAAGTGAGTAAGGGTTTGGCGGGTTTTTTTTTTTTTTTTTTTAGTTTTGAGAATGAAAATTATTAAAATACCCTTAACCTTAAAACTTAGAATCCATGATATATAAGGATATTTTTGTCTACTAAAACCCGGTACACATTGCTAAAATGTATCAACTGAAAAACAGGCGTACGCGCGTTAGCAAACCCATATATATATATATATATATATATATATATATATATATATATATATATATATATATATATAGATATAGATACATATATTTGTTAAAGTATCTATAAAATAAATAAGAATAATAACGATCCAGAACAATAGTTATACATTAGAAACTTCTTTAAATTATGATGAAGCTATGAATACAGTAACAAATTCGTAATATGTACTTAAAGTACACTCATCATATCACCTAATACAGCAAGTTGAACAAGCAAACTGCGTGTCAAATTTATGCATGATAACATCTTCAACACACACATGTCACATATTAAACTACAATATATATTTTTTTCTCATCTATAACAATAATAATAAAGGGGTTGCATATATAATGTACTTTAAAAAAAATACTTTCCCGATTAATTTCACTTAAAATAATGTATATATTAGCATAAATGTCTAAACCTATATAATTATCAATGTTGAGCTCTTATTTTAAAAAGCTGTCTCTATTTTATTATTATTATTTTTTAATTTGTATTGTCTTTTCTTGTTACCTTACTTCGATCATATTTTATGCATTTTTAGTGCAAAACTGACTCATACAATTGGTTGAGGAAAAAATTAATATCTCGTCTTTAAAAATTCCTACTTTTTATTGATTATGTTTCTTTTTATTGCAATACAATTATAATATGGTATAATAAACATATATTCAACCGTTTTATTTTTATATAACAAAATAAAACATACACAATCTAGATATATGGAATTATAACCATTAAAATCAATAAATAATATTTAAATATATTAATCACCTATATTTGACTAAAAATAAAATCAATTTATAATATTTTAGTGATACAAAACTTTTAGATAAATTCTTTAATTACTTTTTGAATTTGAACTTTACCAACAACTTAATTTTCATCAAATACATTGTAAGAGTAATTGAACTTATCCTAACAAAATTTATTTATTTTAACTACTATCAAATTATTCATTAGTATTTAGTCTCATATTCACTATATATTAAACATTTAATTTCAATTAAAAATAAAATTAATTTATAATATATAAATAAAAACAAATCACATCTTATAAACCAATTTTTATAATATTAAATTAAATTTAAAATTCACACCTTAAACATATTCCTTGATAACTTTTCAAAACTTTTTAAATATTAAAGAACACACCTTATACCTCACCAAACATATGGACACTACCATCTTGTAATCTAAATTTTATTCTACCAGTTTTAAGAATTTCATCATGAACTCCACATTGCTCAAATGTATAAAAAAATTTATTAAATACACAAGGAGCATTAAAAAAAATCTTAAAGCCATCATTACTCAAATTACTACTTATATTATCTTATTCGGCCATCAGAACATCATGTCAATAAAAAAAAAAAATCATTTTAAAAAATTGCAATGTGCAACCTCAAATTTGGCGCTTCCCACTATCTTCTTGCTGGTTATAAACTGTTATTAATGTTAAGAAGTAAAAATGGTACAGAGATAACTCACTAGTTTGGCATAATGATTGAAGATTTTGACAAATTATATAAGATCTTAAATTTAAATCTCATTATCGTCATTGTAAAATAAAATATAGAGCACCAAGAAACAAAACTTAATGTGGTTCCACTATATTTTTTCTACTTCCCCACAAATTTTAAATAATGAAATTATAATCGTTTAGAAATTAAATACAAATTACTCATACTGGTTTACCTGAATCCAAAATTGAAATAATTGAATTGCAATCCTTCCTTCTCATGCCATGCAACATATAAGATTAAACACAATCTTAATAATTATCATCAATTGTAATCCCAGATATCATTTTTTCTTATAATTTTATGTTATTGAAGTCAATAATGTCTGTCTAGAATCATTCGTCCGGACTCAAATCATGAAATAGAACATAAACATTGTGTAGTAGAGCAACCTTTTCCAAATAATTAACGCACGATTTTCATGTTTAATTTTAAATACTAGTAGAATAGTTATTTCAAGTGAAGGCACGCCAATTGTAATGAATTAATGGAATGAAAAAAAAAAAAAACTTCGAGTCGTAGCTTAACACGTCTGTTAAATAGAGATGAGTTTAACATGTGCTAATCAGATTATTTTGAAAAGAAATGGCTAAATTCAAATGACATCAGTCCCCACCAGTTTCAACCTTTCGAGTCAGCAAGGGTTAAAAAAAAGAAACTACTACATCCAATAGCCTAATAATAGCAACAAAACCAAACAAAGTGCTGTTGTATCCACTAAAAAGAAAAAAACAACACCAAAACGCTCTAAAACAAGAAACTTTTGAGCTGACATAAGTTGAACACGATTTACACTTTTCTTACTTGGTGTTCCTTAAATATATAATTAATCAATATAGTTGAATATGTAATTATAATATTCAATACATAGTTCAATTATTTACATATTAATTCAGCTTTTAACTTTTTATTGCAGTTATACGGAAAATGAGGTAAACCTATAACTTTTTTATGTGTTTTGATTTTCCATTTACAATTTAGTTTTCCCATTTTTTTTAAAAAAAAAGTGTAATCATTTTTTTTATTTTATGTTTTAATTTGTAAAATTAATTCACGAACATATTTTAAAGTAATTTATTTTACACAAAATTTTAAAATATATTAGATTGTTTAAAATCTAATATGTAAGGCTTTAACACAAAGTTTAAGCGCATTGCAAGCGCTTAATTTACTATCAAAATTTCTTAATAAGAGGTTTACATGTCAACAAGCCGTTGTAGTGTAGTTGGTCAGGATATTCAGCTTTCATCCCAAAAAACCGGAATTTAGTCCGGGCAAAGTAAACTTTTGTTTAGTAATAATATTTTCCTAATATTAGAATTAACAAATAATTTGATACATAATCAATAAATCCGTTGTAGTCTAGTTGGTCAGGATATTCGGCTCTCACCCGAAAGACCCGGGTTCAAGTCCCGGCAACGGAAGTTTTGTGGAAGTTTTGTTTTTCTTTTTCTATGGAAGCTTTCTTTTAGTCTTTTTAATGTTTTTTTTTTGCTTTGCTTTTAAGTGCGACAGATGATTGATGAGACATCGGAACCATGCTCATGTGATACTGAAACAAAAGAGTCAGACACAGTGCACCTTTGATACATGTTTCATTTACGTTTATTAAGGACGAGGAAGCGAAATTCTTTGTCATCCTTGTCCTTTGCAGCACTAAGCAAACACCAAAACCTCACTTTTGCCACCCTAAGTCACCACCATGTGTCCACACACTCTCATCAACGCGAGCTTAATGATAACATCATTGCATCGAACAAGCTCATCACAAGCTACGTTCGATGCGGTGACTTAGATTCCGCTGTTCGTGTGTTTGACAACATGAAAGTAAAGTCTACTGTCACGTGGAACTCCATCCTCGCTGCCTACTCCAAGAAAGTCGGCAACTTCGAACACGCTCGCCAGCTGTTTGAGAAAATTCCTCAACCCAACGTTGTGTCCTATAACATCATGTTAGCAGGTCATTGGCATCATTTTGGTGTCCATGATGCCCGTTGCTTCTTTGACAGCATGCCCGTGAAGGATGTTGCTTCGTGGAACACTATGATTTCAGGTTATGCGCAGGTTGGACTCATGGGTGAGGCTCAGAGGTTGTTCTCGGTGATGCCAGAGAAAAACTGCGTGTCTTGGAGTGCCATGGTGTCTGGATATGTGGCATGTGGGGATTTGGATTCTGCTGTGGCGTGTTTTTATGCTGCGGATGTGAGGAGTGTGGTCACGTGGACTGCCATGATCACTGGGTACATGAAGTTTGGGAGGGTTGAACTGGCAGAAAGATTGTTTGGAGAAATGACAATGAGGACATTGGTAACATGGAATTCTATGATTGCTGGGTATGTTGAGAATGGGAGGGCAGAGGATGGGTTAAGGCTATTCAGGATAATGTTAGAAACTGGAGTTAAGCCTAATGCTTTGACTTTGACCAGTGTTTTGTTGGGTTGTAGTAATTTATCAGCATTGCAGCTGGGTAAGCAAGTTCATCAGTTAGTTTGTAAGTCTCCATTGAGTAGTGATACGACTGCTGGGACTTCATTGGTTAGTATGTATTCCAAGTGTGGGGATCTAAAGGACGCCTGGGATTTATTCGTTAAGATTTCCCGAAAAGATGTAGTGTGCTGGAATGCAATGATTTCTGGGTATGCCCAACATGGGGCTGGTGAAAAAGCTCTTCATTTGTTTGATGAGATGAAAAATGAAGGCATGAAGCCAGATTGGATTACTTTTGTAGCAGTATTGTTAGCTTGTAACCACGCGGGACTGGTGGATCTTGGGGTCCAATATTTTAACACAATGGTAAGAGATTATGGAATTGAAACTAAACCAGAGCACTATGCATGCATGGTTGACCTTCTTGGTCGAGCTGGAAAGCTAGCTAAGGCTGTAGATTTGATAAAAAGTATGCCTTTTAGGCCCCATCCTGCCATTTATGGAACACTTTTGGGTGCTTGTAGGATACATAAAAACTTGCACTTGGCTGAGTTTGCTGCCAAAAATTTGCTCGAGCTTGATCCAACTATTGCAACTGGATATGTTCAATTGGCTAATGTTTATGCATCACAAAATAGATGGGAGCTTGTTGCTAAGATCCGAAGATCAATGAAAGAAAATAATGTTGTCAAGACACCGGGATATAGTTGGATTGAAATAAACAGTGTTGTACATGAGTTTAGATCAAGCGACAGATTGCATCCTGAATTGGCTTCTATACATGCAAAGCTAAATGAATTGGAGAAGAAAATGAAATTAGCTGGTTATGTGCCAGATCTTGAATTTGCATTGCATGATGTGGGAGAGGAGCTGAAAGAACAGCTTCTTTTATGGCATAGTGAGAAACTGGCAATTGCATTTGGACTTCTTAAGGTACCATTAGGGCTTCCAATCCGGATATTCAAAAACTTGAGAGTTTGTGGAGATTGCCATTCTGCAACCAAGTACATCTCAGCTATAGAAGGAAGAGAAATCATAGTTAGAGATACCTCGAGGTTTCATCATTTTAATGATGGATTCTGCTCCTGCACGGATTACTGGTAAGCTTGATAATGGTAAGTAAGCAAAATGATATTGACTTGAAGAGTATGCTATTTTATTCCAAAAGCAAAGCATGCTCTTTACCTTGGATCGAGTTGATTTCTCGAATACAGAAAGGAATAATATTCTACACATTCAGAAAAGTGCTCTTATTTTCAGTAGCATCACATTTAATTTCCAGTTGAACTAATTGGCGGTGATTCTGGAAATTAATTGCCAAGTCCTTTTTAACCACAGTTGTTGTTAGCTGCCTTATGGGCACCTGATCAGTCCTACAGTCGCTCGACAGTCTTTGACTAAAGAGAAAGCAATTTGTTGGCACTCCAAAAATGAATGCTTTCCCAAATGTAGTCTCAACAAACATAGACGAACTTGTATTAACTTCCAATTCAAAGGTTATATGGGTTGTGGCGGACTTGAACAATAGTCGTATGGAAACTGATCCTGAGTGGAAAGTTGCTTACTGGAGTCGAGTTTTGTTCAAGTCGGAATCCTCTCCAGCTCTCTCCTGCAAGAATGAGTACATATTAGTAAAAAATAGAGTACAGACTCGTAAAAAACAATAGAGTACAGTAGGATTAATCTAATTGCTGAGATTAAAACTTAAACGTGCCGCAGAACCAAACGGCAGTGGCTTCAAACCAGGACGAGGACAACCTGGAATCATGGTTTTAACCGGAAACAACCAAAAAACCCACACCTGACCCCGATTTTCATTACTTAAACCCCAAGCCACCATAGCCGTGCCAAAATCAATGGCAATCACCATTTTTCATCGGCTCCCTTGGTATGTCATGAGCAGCAATGAAGACCACAATGCATTTTATGAAAGAATAATGGAGGAAAAAACATTAGAAACCCACTTGTAATCAAGCACAAAAGCTAATGCTTCAAGTTCTGAGACTGTTTTGCCTTATTTGGATAAACATAGCTTGCAATCAACTAAGGAGCATTCTTATGATATTTTTCTTTTAAATGATTTTTATAGTATCGTAATCTCTGTTAATTATTTTTTACCTTATAATAATTACAGCAGTTGCTATTTAACTATTCTAGCGTACAAATTATGGGTTGAGTAGATTTTTTTGGTTTCTAAGTAGAAGTTGTCACTTTTGTAAAAGATTTGATCTCAACATATTCGTATAAAGTAAATTTCTCCAGATCTTCAATCCTTATCATGTTGTTTCAATGAAGTGAATTGTACAATGTTGTTACTAATATATTTAACTTTGTACTAGCATTATGCAGTTTTTTACCTTCTTGCTGATCCTTGTAGCCTTACTATATTAAGGCTGAAAATTTCGAAAACTTGATTCCGTTGTAAGTTTCCTCTCTGTATTCATTTGTGTTAGTTGTATCCATCCAATAGATAGTCATCTGGGAATCGTTTTTTCTCCAATCTGTTCGCATCACAAATACTTGAGAATGGCTGATTGTATACTTTATTTGGTCAACAACCGACATTACATCCTTTCCCTCCCACCTTTTGGGCAAACCGGAAGGATGTGCCAGATTTCTTGCAGGGCCGAAATATGGCTACAAAGTCTCTGTAAGAAACACTTCTGGGTCCTCTTCTCCGCTAAAGGTTCGAGATGTATCCTCTTGCTTGTTGATGAAAACTGAGATGTATCCTTCTAGGTGCTCTTCAATGTCTGAACTGCTTCCGATACTCAAATTAAATACCTGTGAAAGATAGTAATAAAAGCTAAAATGAATATGTAATAATTATTTGTCGAAAAATGTTATTTGTAGGTTTAATATATATTTTCATCCTTAGGTTTGATTAAAGCGTTTAAAGTTGTTTTACTTTTTGTAAAAATTGTTCAAGTTGATATTTTTGTTTACTGTGTTAAAAACACTAATGGTGTAATTGTTCTTTGGTAAAAAATGAATGAGTGGTCCAGTTATTGATTGCGTGACAAACTCAGGGCAATTGGTGTGACAATTTCCTTAATTTTACCCAAATTAATTTGCTTACTCTTTCTTCCCCCCGCCGATACAGTCTCTCTTGATTTTTCACTCTTTAACCTTTCTTTCCATTTTTTCTTTTGCCCCTTCAATTATTTCTCCCTTTCCCAGTGCAAAAAGAATTTATTGAAAATTTCCATCTAAAATCTCAACAAATATGCAAGACTTTAAATAAGGGAAAATCAACTAAAGAAAGGACTTTCAATGTTACTACAACACCCCATGGTTGCCCCACCGAGTACCTCCCTCGCTGCAACTCGAGCAACCACCATTAACGTTTTCAGTCCAGAAACATAAACGAAAAAGAAAAAAAAACAAAACCCCAACAGTCATCATCCTAATTCAACCCTAGCCTCAAATTGCAATATTAAACCAACAAAGAAAAATCAAGAACACAAAAAGTAAGAATCCAAAAAATCCAATTCAACAACCTACAAACCTTCAAATCCCAAATTCAAAATTTGAGAAAGCAAGAATAGAAAATTTCAAATTGCAAGATCATGAACACCAAAACCTAAAACACAATCAACCCAAGAAAAGGAAACTCAATTCACAAACAAAGAAAAAAAAACCCAAAACACAAAATCAACTCTGATTCAAAACCCTACTCTAAAATTCCTAAAATTTGCAAGATCTAAAACACAAGAAAAGGAAACCCAAAAAACGTTGCAATCATTTTGCTCACTTAAGGGAAGAACTTGTACGAACCCTAACCCTTTCATTTTACCCCATCACTTCAACTTTTAACATTTTCACATATATTACCAAGTCAATTGACCTCAACATGTCACACAATCAATAACTAGACAAATCATTCACTTTTGGCCAAGGACAATTACATTCTTAACGTTATAACGCTGTAAGTAAAAAAGGACTCACTAAAATGGTTTTTACAAAATATGAGACAACTGTGAACATCGAAAAAAAGTAGAACTACTTTGAACATAACCAAATGGGAACGACTAAAATAAGTATTAAACAACAACAAAAAACTATCAAGAATAATTATTCTACTTAGAATTAAATATATATATATATAAATTAAACCATACAATTATTATTTAAATTAAAATTATAATAAAAAGTAATTATTGATTATTATGATAATGATTTTAATCATCATAGATAATTAAATATATGAAAGGAAACAAAATTAGGAGTTGTTTTTAATTGTGATATGCATAATGAAACAAAAGATGTTTATTTGTTTAATTTATTTAAATGATGCATGATACTATGAAATAATGTCATTGTGATTTAAATATAATGTTTAGGAATAATGTACATGTAAGAAGGTTGCAGGTCAAAATTCTTGTATGATTTGTAAACTAATTTGTATATTAAGCAAAATAACATATATTACGTGTCAGAGATGTTCTTGTATCTAGGATAGTCTAAATTATATAGACTAAGATACCACTAAGTAATGAAATAGTAAATTTTTATATACAGGGGTGGATTTGGATTATAACGAATTCATTCTTATTCTTAATTTATACTTTTGTTGTTTAAAGTTTTTGGACTAGGTAAAATATTAGTTTTTAGTATGATATAATTAATAATATTTTAAAGAACGCTTATCCTAAATCTCATTTCACCTTTTGTATTTATCAATGCATTTATAATATAAATAATACATAATTGTGCATGACAAAATTAAATAAAATATTTCTTTTATCATTTTATCATTATCACCTTAAATTTAAGTTAACTTATAATGTTATTTCTATATTTTTTTTTTATCAAGAGTGATTATGTGTAGCTAACCATATATAAATACACATTCAAGAAGTATACTCAATAAAGTGTACCATGATAATTTATTTTACTTTCCAGAGAATGTGTTTAAATATATAAAATTCATTATATTTACCAGGGATTTACAATAAACATGAAGATGATGCAAGTGATATTTATACTAAAAACACATGTCTCATGCTATACATTTTTATGTTATCAAATACACATTCATGTTAATTATTGGTTATATGATTTTTATTTATATTATACTTATCATCAACATTATTATACTATATCTGAATAATTTACCTCTGTTTATATTTATAAAACATTTTTATTATAAAATAGATTTGATCTTACAGTTAGTTAGATTTTTTTATTAATATAGTCTATATAAAATTTGAAATAGTTCAGCATATATTATGTTTAAAATTAATTTTAACACTTACAAATTAATTATTACCGATAATTTTTTAGTAATTCATTATGTATTATTCCATACATTGTACCAAATCACAGTTACTTTCCCCAAAATCTGGAGAGAAGCGAATCCAAAGGAATTTGTTGGCTGAGAGTGGGATGCGATTCCCTGATTCCCTCTTATTTCCCGTGTTTCCTTTCTTTTTCTTTCTGCTACCTTCTTGAATCTTCTTGCACTAGGGTTTGTCACATGGCTGCTTCACCTTCTGACGACGCGGTTCGCAATGGCGCTCCTTCCACTTCCTCCGTCATTGACTTCCTCTCCCTCTGTCAAAGCCTCAAGGTGTTTTATCTGTAAACGAGCTTTCTATTTTGTAATGTAGTACTTTGTTTTTCAGAGTGAAATTTGTTTGTATTACTTGACTTTAAGTGATTTCAATAAAAGCTAGATTTCACTTGCGCAGCTTCGTTTGGTCTTTTGTGCTTTGCCTGCTTTTAATTTGCAGTGCTCTGACTTGTTTGAGTTCTGTGTGGTATGTAAAACAGACAACAAAGAGAACAGGATGGTCACGAAAAGGTGTTAAGAATCCAGAATCTATTGCTGATCACATGTATCGAATGGGTTTGATGGCTTTAATTGCACCAGATGTTCCGGGTTTTGACCGAAACAAGTAAATTCACGTTCCTTTTCTATTAGATGATTATACCTTTCTTAATGACTTTATTTTTGTAATGAAATGGGCAATAATAGAAAGAGAGGTAGGTTTCCTGAAACTTGGTTGTGTTCGTTTATTTCAGGTGCATTAAATTGGCTATTGTTCATGACATTGCAGAAGGTATGCTAATCTGCCACTTGCTTTCAGTTAATTGTCTATGCCTGGTTAAAGTGGTTCTGCAAGCCTAAAGCATTGTTACTAATAATAATATAATATTGTGGACAATTTAGGCTAACTTCTGGTGGGAACGTAAATAAACTTGAAACAGTGGACGAGATTGAGTTTGTGAACAATTTAGGCTAACTTCTGCTGGAAATGTAAATAAACTTGAAACAATGGACGAGATTGAGTGAATACAAGGGAAAGTTTAGGTTTGAAATTTGAATTAGATTCGTTATGTAATATATAGTGTTCTAGATGGAAATCCTGACTGCAACAAGTTATGTTATGATGCCAAGCGATCAGTGATCTAGAAACTAATATACATTATTGCACATGCATTTCTGCCCTCTATTTTACTGTTTCCATGTTTCACACGATGAGAACTTCATAAATGCCAAAACTACTAGAAGTCCACATGTGTAAATAAGTTTTACTTAGTACTACATGTAAATTCACTATGCTTTCATAACCCCTATTTTTGGTTTACTATGGAAGCATAATTTGGGTTTTCAAGTTATTAGAAGCTTTAATATAAGTGTTTTACAATATCATCATATTTCTCATGCGTTCTTGTCTGAGTTCAGGTTTGCAGTTTCATTTGTTCACTTTGGTGTTTTGTTTAACAGCAATTGTTGGAGACATAACGCCAATAGATGGTGTGTCTAAAAAAGAAAAGACTTATCTCGAAAAAACAGCATTAGATCATATGTGTAAAGTACTTGGAGGAGGATCTGCAGGTATTTTTCACTCTGTAGTCTGTACATGGGTTTGTTAATCTGAGGATGGAGAAAACTCACACCCCTTGGTTTTTATTTGAATTTTCATATTGAAGCGACGGAAATAACTAAGTTGTGGATGGAGTATGAATCAAATTTTTCTCTAGAAGCTAAATTCGTCAAGGACCTTGACAAGGTTGGTGGCTTTTCTGCTAATGTCTTTCAGCGAGTCATAGGTTATAACTTTTGACTTGTGTGTAATTTGGTGTCTATGTGATCAATAGGTCCCATGGGGGGAATATAGAGAGTGAAGAGAGAAAGTGGAAAGTGGGGGAATGGGAAAGGGCTGATCCATTTGGAGGGGGGTGGGGGACTGTAGGGTTTATTGAACTTATCCTGAGAACTTGCCATGTCCCATCCAAGTGGGCTAGGCTCAGGATTACTTTTTGATTCATTTTAATAATGAGATATTGTGATTCATTTTATTGTTAATATTCTATCAGGCAGATGATTTTAATTTATTTAAAATTATTGTCACATTTTTGCCTGCATGCCTTTGAGTCTTGCCATATTCACAACTAGTTATCCCGATTCTCTAAATTTTGTTCCATACAGGTTGAGATGATACTCCAAGCTTTGGAATACGAAGATGGTGAGACAATTTTTTGAATTTTTTTTTCTTTATATCTTTTAACTTTGTTATGATCATATTAAGGCCTTTTTAAATCATCTGGATAGTTTGACAATTCTTATAATAAATATCTACAAATTAATCTATATATGTTCAAGGAACTTGTATAAGGGAAGTGATGTTGAGTTTTGGGCACATGGTTTCCTGGACCAAGTGGATGGCCTCAATAATTAAGACAAGCTTGGTGGAGGGTCAGAGGCGTGGGAGTTTTATCATTCTCCTTAACAGATTAGCAACTATATCTAATATTTTGGCTAGAATTTTTCGGAATTTGTTATCTATAGGATATCATTAATGATATGTTATATTAAAATAAGAATGATGAGGGCAAACAACTGTTTAACTGCGCATTCATATATTTTTTATACAAATGTTTGTAAATCAGTTATTTTATGCAATGTTGGGCCTTTTTCATAGAATTTGAAAAATAATAACCTTATATGTTTCTTCTTCGGTTAGATTGAATAGAATATCCTCTACCATCTACTTATAACGGGTTGACTTCTCAGTTGTAATGATATTGTGGGGAATTATACAGGTTGCATCCTACTGGTTTTTAATTCTAGTACATGTTGCATTTAGAGTTAAAACTTTATATTAGTAAACATTGAAATGAAGGGGTATTTTGGTTATTTTTTTCAGTGTTATAATACTCATGGTTTAGATATTCTGAATTCTCTTTCTTGACTTTTTGCAGAGCAGGGGAAAAATTTGGAAGAATTTTTCCGGTCAATTGCTGGTATGAATCTTTTTCTAAGTGTGGTTTATTACTTTGTATTCGGAAATTGAATGATTGAAGCTAGATATTACGTGGTTTGTTAATAAGAAGAAATTCCACATTTATGATTTTCTCTTACCTGCCCTTTTTTGTGTGTGGAACAACAACATTAAGCCTCAGCAGTAACTGCTTGCTAACATGAGATTGATTGTCATATATAACATCTCAAAATCGACATTTCTAAGTCTCTTACTTGATTTGTGAATTTATCCCATGACTTTGATATTCTGCATATTTTAGTTCACTTGGTAATAGTTGATCTTGGATTAGAAAATGTTTGATTCATTTTTCACACTATTTACGAAGTATCCATTTTCTGCTTTTTATGGTTAGATAATGTGTTGGGGAAAATTTTACCCTTTTGCAGGGAAGTTCCAGACTGAAACTGGCAAAGCTTGGGCATCAGAGATAGTATCGAGAAGGAAGAATCCATTCCCCATTACGGATCGCCCTGACAATATGTAGGAGGTTGTATTTGGTTCGTTACGAGTCTTTGTTCTTTTGTTCATTTGGCAAGAAAGGTGAGTAATAGGGGTTAGAGGTATGCATGAACTGCAGACCACCTAATAAGTTGAAGCTTTTCATGAAGCAACAAATGGTTAATTTCCCTAGGAAATTTAGTTTCTCGTATAATCAAATTTGTTCAACTGTCTTTATGGTTTAGGAAACGTGCCCTTGCCCTTATAGGGCAGCCAGCTACAACTAAAATAAAAAAAAGGCTGTTTTTTTCCTGCAACCTATCAATTTTTTTCTTATATCCCATCAAAGTTTCCGGAAAATCTTATCCAGAATAGAATTGGGTGAGGGTCTTCCAAAAAAAAAAAATGTTTCCGAGATTGATTTAGTAAAAACAGCCAATAGAAATGCATTTCATTAACTATTTTTTAACTTCAGAATTTTTAGATGTTTTAATCATTTTGTTTGATATAATGAGGGCTTTGCTAGATGTATAAAATTCTGCGTAGTACTTTTTTAAAAGAATATTTAATTATAATTTCAATAGTTAAATATACTATCTTATGTACGATAGTTCTTTAAAGTTATCGAACGTTAGGTTAGGACCAAAAGAAAAATGTAAGGATACACCAAATTATTTGAAAACGTAATTCGTTGTGAACTAAATTCTTGGAAGTATTAAAATTAAAATGAAGTTATTGAAGTGTAGCTTATTTGTCACATTAGTGATAGAAAAATGAAACTAGTAGCATTGTTTTAAAACTTAAACATTCATTTTTGTTTTAATGTTTGAACTTAATTATTTATTACTTTACTACTTAAATTTAGATTATTTTACGAAAGTATATGTATAGACTTAAAAATTGACATTTTAAAAGTAATAATTGTTTAAAAATATTGAAATTTAATTTTTTTAATATAAATAATTTTATTATGAATTAGTTATATTATTTTTAAAATATATAATCTCTTTAGAAACTCCTTTTTTTTTAAGCTTTGGTTGATTTAGTTGTAATTTCTTAAATTAGAAGAATAAATTTGTTTTTTTTTATTGTGTAATCATCTTGTTTTTAATCTTGTCTCTAATATTTTCTTCCTTCAATAAATTTAATAACAATTATTATTAGATTTATAACAATTATTATTATATTTGCTATTATCCTAAGTTTTGTAATGGTTAATTTGTAAATTCAATTTATTACATAATTTTTTGTATAGAAAGAATTTATTTTATATTTGTTTTCCATTTTCTCTTATAATTAAATGAAAATAAAACAAAATAAAATTACACAATTCGTAATAATTATTTAAAAATCGTCTCCTCCATATATGTTATGGCTACTAAGCTCGTATTTTATAGTAATTATTACATGTCTTAACTTTTATTTCGATCTTGCAAACTTTACCTTTCAATCATATCTAGTAGACGTCTTTCTCAATGAAAATTTTTAAATTCTCAATCATTTTTCAATTCTCACTCCCATGTTAGCTTTATTTCAATTTCCTCTTATTTTGATTCTTTATGTAATCTTTTCCTTCTTAATTTTGTCTTTAATATCTTCATCCTTTAATGAATTTATCGTCACCTCAACGAATGTATTTATCATTACATTCTTTTTTTAGTTTCTCAATTTCAATATCTCGTGTAGAGATATTTCATACACTTTTTATAATTAGGTGAAAATAATTTTTCTTAGTCATTTTAAATTATTTTTACTTTTTCATTTATATTAATATTTAATCATGTATTCATCTAGTATTAAAAACAACTTCACACTATAATTTAAATTGTTTATTAACATAGTTTATATATTTAATTTTTAAATACAGTAGTCTTTTTAATGTTAGAATCTACTCATTCATTTTAAAGTAGAATTATAATTATAAACAAACAAATAAATACTTATTTAGTTATATTATTATTTATCAATATTTTTACCTTTATTTTTATTCTATCTGTTGTGCTTAATATCATTATTCCTTTTTGTTTTTTTGTCTTTTTAATTCATTTTTGGTGGCAGGAAAAAATTCTCTATAATCACACAGACAATAAAATATACATTTTTTTTATTAATTTTAACACTTTTATATAAAAGACAAAAACATAAATGAAGGACGAGATTTTTAAACTGTACAGTTCAGTTTTCAGAAACCGGATAGGATTAATAGTGGTTGTATAAAAACTAAAACTCCTTGGGAATGGGCGCGTAAAAGCAAGGGTAAATCTTCGCAACCTTGTTTACTGAAGCCCGATGAGGAAGAGATATCCACACTCCGTCGCGAATTCGAAGCCTTTAAACAGATATTCCAGATGCGCTCAGAAGAATGTCGAATATAAATCCTAAAGGTTTGTTGCTTTAATATTTCTTATCGGAATTATGTTGATAGTTTTTTTTTGTTTTTTTTTTAATCTTATGTTTATTAGATTAGGCATATATGTGAATAGGAACTTGGGATTGGATAAATTGCAAGTTTATGGATTCAACTATGATTACACTTTGGCGCATTACTTGTCGCATTTGCAGACTTTGACCTTGCCAAGGAGCATTTGGTTGGTGAGGTTAGCTCTCACAGAGCTCTGGCTGTGTGTTTTTATTTCTTTACTTGTCTTTTGCTTCTTTCAGCTTAGGTATTCGGAGCTTTGTTTGGGTTTAATTATCTCGTAATCTTCTATTTATAACAATAAATTGATACAGGATACATGATTATTAGAGTAATTCTAAATATAGTATATAATCATGATAAATAAGAAAACTTTAAACACAGTATAATCATGATAAATAGGATAATCTTAGACACACTATAATTATGATTATAGTTCGATTGATGTGAATGAATGCTTCTATGGTAGACGGAAGGTATTTGGAACTCATTGTTTTTGTTTCATTGGCAGTTGAATGCACCTCTTTATAACTTGGTTTTAAACTCTATGAATTGTTTCCTGGTTCTGAAAATTCACATTGGCAAATTAAATGGTAGTTATATTTGATAAACGTCAGCCAACATGGTTTGTCTGTTTTTTCATATATTAAAATAGTGCCAGTAAAAGATATTTCTTTTTTTGCATCAATTTATTTCCATTGAATAATTTTACAGCTAAATCAAAGAGAAATACATGATATATATGGCAGTCGGCATATTGGTCGTGATCAAGCTCGATCACTTGTTGGTTTGATGGATTTCTTCTGCTTTAGTGAGGTTAGTTCCTTGTTATCCTGTTAATAAATAACTTTTGTTTTTGTATTGTGTAATGTTGGAGCTTTACCTCAGTGAACTTTTATGCTTTGAGTTTTGTACTCTTCTTCATATGTCAAAGAAGATTATTGTTGTTTCCTGTATACATGTCATAAAGTTGGGCACACAAATAATTGATTGGCATCCATAATGGCCATACTGCAATATTTTTCTGTCATTGATTTGAGCCCCTACAACATATGAAGTAGTCATAGGATGTAGGGAAAAGTTAAATCTTGTAAGATAAAAGGTTACTTCCTTCCCGCACAATTTTTAAATATTTGTCTGATGATTAGATATTTTTTATCTTTGAAAAAAAAACCAAAAAAGTAGTTTTGGTGCTTAGTTGCTTTTCCAATAATAAACTAATATTAAAGCAGAAGTACCGTTTTCAAAAGTTTATCCAAATGTACGCACCCTTATTATTGAGACTTGACCTAGTATATTCAATCCTAATTGCCCTTGCTTCTTCAATTGACCATTTATTATGTTGTTGACGGTTGCACTCAAAGTGATAGAGACCTTCTTAGACTCTTGTTGGGTTGGATCTTCCATTCAAGCTTCATGACTTTAGAGAACCTTCTTGGATGTAAGAACTTGCACCAGTTGGGAATCTTCGTGAGTTATTGAAGGCTTTCTTGGTTGGACATGGTCTGGCTGGGTACTTGATGGTTCAAGGTGAGGATGCTCTCGGCTATGTTGAATTTCTTGATTCGTACTTAGAGGTAAGCACAACCGTAGGTTGTGGAAGCTATTAGGAGAGATTAGGATAATGTTTCTTGAATACTTGAAGGATTCTTGGATCCTAACTTGCTTTGATATTTCGGCCAAACAAGAGAAGCATGAGGTGAAAATTATTTCAATTATGAAGGTCTGATGTTGCTAATCTAAGGAGGCCGAGAGGATTGAGTTTAGTTTAGGAGGAAAAAAGTTCTTGAAAGGCAAGGTAGGCTTTGATTCTTTTTAAGGTTTGGCCTTGAGGTTTGTTTTGTTGGGTAATTTTCTTTGTTGCAAGAATGATGAATTTTGATGGCTAAAGGAGGAGGTGTGCACACAAGCTCAAAAAAGCAAGAGAAGGAAACCAAGAATGGTTAGGAGAAAAGAGGAAGGAACAAGACTAAACAAAGACATTTACCTTGTCAAAAAGTGGCGGTTAGAACTTTGCATACATTTGCGGTCTAAAATAATGGCGGTTTGCAGACACAGCCACTCTAATTCTTTCTATTTATTTATTATTATTGTTATGGATTTTTATAGGTGATAACAGTATTTTTTCTTTTAATACGCAGAAGATGGTCATTGGTAGAAAGCTAAGAAAATTACCCCATTAGGTAAATGACTAATTAAGCCATCCTAATCAACTGACAGTTGTCTAAAATAAGGGTTTTTTCGTTATTTGAACTGACCCGTTTGAACTACCAGTTTAGCATGACCTTCTTCTCGGTACTATCATACTAATGAGTGGGAGTATTGTCTTTTAACGTTTTCCGCTTCACGTGAGTCTGAATGGTTTGGACCTTCTTCTTCTATATAATATCAGACCATCTCTGCTTCTCCCGCTTCTTGTTCTTCTCTTTTTACCTTTTCTGCGAACAAATATCAGCCTTCATTTATGTTATCTTTTTTCGTCTTCTATGCATCTTTGGACGTGTGAAAGGTTAGTCATCCACATATACTTTTCCTACTTTGTCCACTTTTTCGCTTTCTATGTTCATCTTCTTCTCCTTTTTGGACCTCATCTCTCAACTTTTGGCTTTCTTCGTCTCTTTCTACTTATTCCTTCTATTTACATGTATAGAACTCAGTAGCTTGACTTCTACTTTGTTAATCGAACTCTGTTTTTGTTAAAGATTTGGCGAACATTGAGTTTATTAAGTTACGTATTTTATAACCCAACTTCTATTTCGTGTGTATCTTTGTGGTTTTGGCTTCAAGTTTGTATTTTTATCTCATTAAATTGATTCTTCACCTGTTTCCATCATGTATTAGACGAAAACAAAATTGACATGATCAAGAAGAGAAACGTTGAATCTTGTTGTGAAATATATGGAGATGATTCTTACATATTAATCTAAAGTATCAATGCATGACTTAAACTTTGTGCTTAATGTATATCAAATCTTCATCATATATATATATATATATATATATATATATATATATATATATATATATATATAACATGATAAATATTATGATGGTCAGGGTGATACCTGCAATGATTAAGAAGGAAGATATGGGTTTGTGGGAGGATAAGAGGTTCAAAGTTATATAATGTATAATTTTAATATCTTAAAGAACATGAGCTGAATTTAGTGTATGCGAAGTATAAAGGATATCATGGAAAATACTATGTTGATTTGTTGATTTGTTGATTGGTAAAGTATATTGTTGATTTCTTCAAAAGCATATATGTTCTTCCTTGATAGATATATTGATTTCTAATTACTTGCTGATGTAGTTTATAATTTTCTACAATTTAGATGTCATGGGTGTGGTGGAATTTGTATTGTCTAAAATTCATGACTTCTCTTGGAAGACAAATCGTGTAACACTTAATCCTGTATAAGGTTTTAACAGATTGATAACTTATTCGTGGTTTTTTTTTTTCTTTTAGCTAAAGTAATTAATTTTGAATAGGACCATGGTCAGTTTCACTTGATAATGGGTGATGATGTACCTGAGTTACAAGATTTTAAGAAGCACTTTATATTATAGAAAAAATATTTTCCTACTATGAAGGAAGACTAATAAATTTGTAATTGCACAACTTGTAGAACTGAATATTAGAACGGTGAGGACGATCCCAAGTGTTTTCTAGAGGATCTAGATGTTGTCTTAGGATGTACTACGGCTTTTAAGGTTAAGCTACAACCAACGAACTCCGAACTCCGAACTCCGAACTCCGAACTCCGAACTCCGAGCTCCGAGCTCCGAGCGCCGAGCGCCGAGCGCCGAGCGCTGAGCGCCGAGCGCCGAGCGCCGAGCGTCAACGTCGAACGCCGAACCCCGAACCACGAATCGGGAACCCCGAACCTCAAACCCTGAATTGAACCCTGAATTGAACCCTGAATTGATCCTTGAACCCTGAACCCTGAACCCTGAACCCTGAATCCCGAACCCTAATCTCGAACCCCGAACCCCGAACCCCGAACCTCGAACCCCGAACCCCGAGCACCAAACCCACAACCCACAACCCCAAGCCTGCAACCCCAACCATGAGCCCGCAACCCTGAACCCTCAACCCTCAACCCTCAGCCCTCAACCCTCAACCCAAAACCCAAAATCCCGAACCAACCTTTAACCCTTAACTCACAACCCCAATCTCGAGCCCGCAACCCCGAACTCGCGCAACCCTCAACCGTAAATCCTGAACCCTCATTACTTAGGTTTGAATACGTTTAAACATGTACACTTGAATGGTCTAGTTAAATCTGTATGAATCCTAGATAAACATCTATTTACCAAAATATTAGTCTTGTGCTAGTGGGTTGGGTTGAAACTAACATATTAAGACACGAGAACATTTAAATGGGAAAATTTTGAGCAATTTTGAGTCATATTATATAGCATACAACAAGCAAGCAACTCTCAATAGTGAAGAATGGTAGCATCTAAAGGAGCATTCATTCTTGTTTAGTAAATCCTAATTATTCATTACATTTATAATTGCTGAAATAGAAAACAATTAAACTATGAAACGAATATGAAAAGCTTGTCTGTCTAATTTAGTGGTATAAATAAATAACGTTTAATACATCATTTGGTCCCTACTTTTGGGGGTATGGTTTAAACTGATCATACCTCTTAAAAAAGTTCAGTAAGAAATACGATCCTTTTCGCTAACGCTGTTAAAAACCTAACGGTGCAGATGCCACCGTGGCCAAACCTGAGTGAGCTGTTATGTTTGATGATTACGTGGTAATGTGCAATGAAGTGAGTTGGTGGAAATGTTTAAAGTTGAGGTTATTGTGTCTAATAAAAGGGGTGATTAGGGTTCGTGCAAGTTGTTCCCTTTTTTTTAGCACAGTGGTTGTGGGTAGATAGAAATGGCTTCTTCCCAATGTTGTTCTTCTTGTTCCAAAACAGGGTGGGAAAGAAATTCGCAATCCGCAACTGATGGTGGTTGGAGGGGAGGTGGGATAATCCCTCATTGCAAATGTGGTGATTATGTTGTGAGCAAAGTGGCGAGAACTCCACAGAATGCTAGCAGACAATTTTGGGGATGTCGTCATTACAAGGTTTTTTAAATACCCCGTCACTTTATTTGTTCATAGATTGATGAGTTAGAACCAATTTTGGTGGCTTATTTGGTGCATAACAGGATGGATCGTCAAGAGAGATGTACTGTAACTTTTTCAAGTGGTGTAATGAAGAAAATAATGACGAAAGAGATGGTGAAATTGTTAGACAAAGGAGGGGGATATGTGAGCTGGAAATTTTAGTCCAAAAGTTGCAGAAAAGGATAAAATTGTTACTTGGAGTTATGTGTGTTGTTATTGCGCTGAACACTGTGACAATGTGGGTCTGTTTAGGTTGATCTTCGTAGGTGGGTCAATGTTTACGTTTAAATCTAGGTCAGTGTTTATGTTCATATCAATGTGAAGGTGAAGCTCAATGTTTAGGTTGAAGTGTATGTGATTGTTTATGTTGTTTATGTTTATGTAATGTGAAGGTGAAGGTCAATGTAATGTGAAGGTGTTCATGTGAAATGTTAAATTTAGTATCCGCTTTCATTTTAAAATGTCCAATGTGGTCCCCTTTTGAATTTAAAACTGTTACTTTTGGTCCCAAAGACACATGTAATATCTCTGCCATAATATACGAACACAAGTGTTTGTCATGACTACATAATTAAAGTGCACCTAGAAAGTACATAATAAAAGTTGATCACATGACAATCAAAGTAAATAATAAAACTTAATCATTTCACATTGTCACGTAATCATCAAACATAACAACTCACTCAGGTTTGGCCATGGTGGCATCTGCACCGTTAGGTTTTTAACGGCGTCAGCAAAAATGACCGTATTGAACATTTTTAAACGAAATATGAAGCTTTACTGAACTTTTTCAAAAAGTATGATCAGTTTGAACCAAACTTCCAAAAATAAGGATCAAATGATATATTAAACCAATAAATAAATAAATGGTTAGATAAATTAAACAAGACTCTTTTGTTAACCATGAACAGAAAAATATCCAAATCCATTTCCTGAACCACTTTGAAACCAAAAGTAGTGTCATGCATGAACTATAACAAAGAAATACAATGTAATGGTGAGAATGCAGTAATTTTGGGTATGGTGTGCGGTGGTTTAGGACAGCCATGGTAGCTTGTTGTCGAGGAATGTAGATTGGGGTAAGGTGTGCGAGCCTTATTAGGTATTGCAGCTTGTTTCTTGTTCAAAATATGATATCAAGTTGTCCTGGATCCTGGTTGAAAGGAGTGTGTCTCTTGTTGAGGTTTAATCTCATTCAAAAACCCATCATACATGAGGGATCTAAGGATGGTTAAATGGTAAAAATGAAAAGGAAAATGAGAGAAGGCTGTAAATGTAATTCTCCCCACTAATAATTTAAAAATATAAAATTAGTTTGGTAGGTTTTGAAATGAAGGATAAGATAAATAATAAATTTAATTCTATCCATTTACAAATACTAATACTAGCATTGTAAAAAAAAAAAAGTCCTACTATACTCATTCTTGCTTGGGAGTCCCCAAATTGATTTTTTATTTAAAACTGTCTAATATGTTGATTGATCATTATTAAGATGGGAAGTACATTGGCCGTAGTGTTTCCAGAATGATCAGTCCCACTCACCCATAATTTTGGCCTCATTGTATATTCGAACGAAAAACCGTAGTCCTACTTTAGAAAGGAGCAACTCTAAATCTATTATATTCTTTTATAACATACATTATAAACCTATTAATTTTATTTGATTTTAGATGTCTATTATATATTTATTTTTTTCTTCATATCTTTTTCTTTTTATCACGTTATATATTCTATAAATTTATTACTTTTATTCTCTTTTTAAATATATCAATGTATTGATCAATTCAATTTTTTTTATGTACGAGTATTTTCCATTTAGAAACTGAAACAAAGTATATATGCCGACATGCAGGGAGAAAAATCTGGAAAGTCGTTATGTTTTACAGTAAGTCAGGACAGTAAGGAGACCTCATAATAAATTTTTGGTGTTGGTTCCTATTTTTTTTTTGTTAACGAGGGATTTGTTTTTTTTAAATGTTTAATGTAATTATTTATATTATAATTTATGTTTGTTGGTTCCTATTTTTTTTGGTTAATGAGGATTTTTTTTAAAAATGTTTAATGTAATTTTTGATATTGTAATTTATGTTCAATTTAATTTTTTGGTAAGATGTTTAAATCGTTAACGGTTAAAATCAGTCATGTTATTTATTGGTGACACTTTAAGGTATAGTGAGGTGAATTTATATTTTTTTAAAGTTATTTTTTTAAGGTATAGTGAGGTGAATTTATATTTTTTTAAAGTTATTTTCTGATTTTAGGGTTTTTATTTTCAATTCTCTTGCTTTATTATTAATCTTTTTTAAGAATGTCCAACAATGAGTCTTTACGATCAGACCAACCCTGATCCCATGATGGCATTCACCAGCTCTCCATGGACATCACTCGTGCAATCAAAAAATAACCAAGAATCAGATAACAAAACAAGACTCGCGATTCAAGAGATGAATACCACAACCATCAACCTTAATTGAAGAATAGGAAAACTCCAAATTTAATTCAACGAAATCTTACATCTTAACTCACAGAAGAAATCAAATAATCATAATAGAAACCTCCAAATTTTGATGTACAACTGAAATCCTCCGTCGCACTCTCGTTGCCTCTGTCGCGCTCTCTTTGCCTCCGCCATGCTTTTGGGCGCTTTCGTCACGCCTCTGCCTCGCCTGAACGTGTATCCCCTTTTTACAAACCCTCGACAAGACCAAAGAGAAAAGGGATGGAGCTCTCTCCCTTGCGACACAAACTAGATCAAGAATAGAGAGTAAAGAGATCACGACTACCTCCTGAACCAAACTAGAAAACAAAAGGAGGAGAAAGGTTTGTTGTAATGCAAACCAGTACGCTATGAAGGAAGGAAGAAGAGCACATCCACAGTGTCACCGTCCTCGTTGCCAAGAGGCTGTTGTTCGAGCCACAAAGCCATTATCACCCCAAAAATGACTTTTCGAGTGTTGAGAAGAGAAAATCTCCAATTTGGTTCTCATGCGTTTTCTTGCTTGAGTTAATAAATTTAGCCAAAAAAGCTTTAATTAGTGTATGATGACAATCATGATATCAGAAAATAAAAATCCTAATATCATAAAATAACTTTCAAAAAATATAAATTCACCTCAGTATGTCTTAAAGTGTCCCGTCAATTAGGCATATCATTTAATGATTGTTCTTCTGAATATTTAGACGTTAACTATTTAAACGTCTTTAACCAAAAGGACTAAATTATAATATAAAGGACTCCATTGAACATTCTAAAACAAAAATAGAGACATAACATGGGTATTAAGTTTAAATTTTTAAATAATTTATTCACATGGATCAATCAATTAGTGAAACCATGGCATATTTTTCAAATACCACATTTTATTTCCAAACTTATTATATACTCGATAAAGAGGGCAAAGAGAGAATATTGACAAGATAATAAAAGAGCAAAATCTAAAGAAAACGCCAATAACTAGCAAACTTTTTTATTATAAAAATCCAGTTTTCTATTATTTTATTTGTAGACTTACAAGAGTGGATGAAATTGAAGAAAAGATTCTACTCCCTTAGAGAGAGACAAGTGAGAACAATGTATGCAGAAGCCGTTGAAATGAGGTGAATGTGCATGGAAGAAAGAAGAAAGAACAAGGCAAATACTGCTATTCACCAATATTCCTAATTTTGTACAAATGTTTCTTAAATCAAATACACTGAAAAGAATGGAAGTTTTAACAACGACTTAACGATAAGGAGCAAATGATGAGGAACAATCTTCATATAAAAAAGCAATATGTGAAAAACTAGTTTTACATGCCAGTGAGACACATATAAACGTCTAAAAATCACAAATACTTCGTCTCTAATTCGAGCAGCAACCTGCCTTCTGGTTCACTGGTTGTCCTCGAATTTGGACGGTTGGAGGCCTGGCATTGTTCACTGGTTGGCTTGCCATTCTGTGGAAAAAAACCAAAGAGATCATATCAAGCTGAACACTACCCATTAAAGGAACTTAATAAATTTCATTTAAATTCACATCATTAAAAACAAAATGAATAGCAATAATTAGTAGAAGGGGAAAAAGAGGTCCTTTATTGACCTGTTTTTAATTTCAGCGGCCATGGCCATGAAAACCTGCTCTACATTAGTGGCATTTTTAGCACTAGTTTCCATGAACGGAATTCCAATTTCGTCCGCAAATGCCTTCAAAGATAAGAGCAGAAAGCACAAACATCAGAACATTAGACAAAAGTAAGACATGTCGCTGGGAAATATACACGATGAAACAAATTAAAATTTAGAATCACCTTTGCTGTCTCATAGGACACAACTTTATTTGCTGTAAGATCACACTTGTTTCCAACTAGAAGCTTGTTAACATTTTCACTTGCATAACGGTCAATTTCATTCAGCCACTGCTTAACATTATTGAAGCTATCTTGGTCAGTGACATCATAAACAACCTGTAAAAAAAGCAACATGATTACAACAATGTTTTCCAAAGAACCAAAGGAAACTAAATCAAGAAGGAGAACCAGTTTAAAACACTAACAATAATGCCATGAGCCCCACGATAGTAGCTGCTAGTGATTGTCCGGAAACGTTCCTGGCCCGCAGTGTCCCACTATATGGTAAAAAAATGTAGAAAAATCTGTCAACAATCACAAAATAGAGTAAAGTAACGATCCCAGATAAATGGGACAGGTGTTTAAACAAATAATTTCCCACTTTTTCACGGGTAACCTTAAATCCTCAAATAATACAGGTTCAACGGACCTACTACAAATTGGTGACAGAAAACAATTTGGATTAAGAGTCTTAGCCAATGAACTACATGATTATTACATTAAGCATAAATAAAGAGATTCTTGAGTACGTGAGTGATAACTCAGATTCAGCATTTTTTTCTAAGCATTCTCAAATTGATTATACAAGTATTCCAGTAATAGACAATTTCACAAGATGTAATTTAGAAGTACAAAACAAATTGACACATAATCAATTTGTGTCTAAGGCAAAGCACAACACAAATAACATTTATTAAAGTCAAAGATCATGTGCTTACAATTTGAAGTTTAATAGTCTTCCCATCCTGCTCCACAGTGCGGATTTTCTATAAAAGGGGGCGTGGTAAATAATTAGTTGCATATTTGTGCTCAAAATAAAATGGAGATTAGGTTAATGCTAAATACAAATGCTTACAAAGTCCACTCCAATGGTACTGATATAGCTATCAAGGTATGAATCATCCTGTTTCACGACAAAATAAAATATTCAGGGTAACCTCCACTACTTAAAATAAATTCAATAAAACTTTTGGTTTGCACTGCAACCTCCACCAATAGACACACTACCGTATATTTATTTCTAACCAGAGGGTCCAAAGTTATAATACTACTTACACCATATGTAGAGCATGCATCTATAATATTTCATAAAACTTGGAACTTCATAAATATAGGGAAATGAAATAATTGGAATATTCAAATTCTTTTTCATTAATTGCAAAATAAGAAAGGAAATATATAAACAATAATATAAAGGACAGATGCTCAGAACTTACAGCAAACCTAAGGAGAAGACATGACTTGCCTACACCAGAATCTCCAATCAGCAAAAGCTTGAACAAATAATCGCTGCAAAAAACATGGTTCCAATCAAAGACAGCAAAGAAATACTATTAACGAACTGTCAATCCATGACCAATAATACTGAAATATAATTCGTAAGACGAGCACGGGTTCCATAGCATGCCACAGCAAAACATGACCGTCTAAAAGGTAGCATGCAAGCTGCCACGTATAGGACATCACTTATAATAATCGTAGATACAGTCATGCACCGACAGCATACTCTTTACAATTAAATTTGTCTCTTGATTTGTACAATACTTGTCCACTCAAATCCAGATAACTCCACTAACTTCGCGTCGAAAGTTTTTTCGATAAACTTTAGACCACTTCGCATTACCCGAGTAGATTACACGATATATTTATGACCTCAGCAAGAATCAACACTAACAACTCAAAATGCCTCTAAATTTATAAATCAGTTTATTGTAGGAAGGACCACCCGTTGCTTAACCATCACGTTCATAGATCTATCTACAGGAATTTTTTCATCACAGAAGAATCAAATTATAACGATACTTAGTTAGAATACAACATCTCACTAATCACCGCGACAAGAGAGAGAGAGAGAGAGAGAGAGAGAGAGAGAGAGAGAGAGAATAAGGTATCAATTATAATAAATTTACAAGTCACAACCACCAACCTAGTCCTTAGAATTCACATATCTTCAACTAACAAACAAGCTGGCTTCTTGTTCTAGATAGCATATACTGACCCAGTTTCTGCAGTTCATCATTACAAAAAGACTGGTATTAAGATAAAACTTTTAAGTCCTAAGCCGGATCCGAGAAACAAATATTTCACAAATAGCTCTAATATAATTGAATACGCACAAACGGATCTACGGTCTAAAGAAACAGATCTAATCAGTGAGGAAGTTTCCAGAAGCACGATCCACTAAAACAAAATTCAAATAACCGAAACAACACTTCGCAAATACAAAATTCAACATACGACTGCAGATCTCAACGAGCTTAATTAATAAACGAATACAAAACACGATTCGCAGCGGGATTTTTGCAATTGAAGCAGTGAGGAGAACATGCACTTACTATTCGGGATTCATGGTGGTGCGAGGTTGGGAACGGTTAGAATCGGAGTGAAGTAGACGGAAGAGGAAGGAGTAAGGAGTCACCGGCGAGAGGAGTGAGCGAAATCTGATCGTCGCCGGAGAAAGCGGAGTGAGGGGATAGAAGAGAGAAATGGAGAAAAGCGTGTAGAAGTGGCGTTTTAAAATGACCCGCGGGTGTCGGAGGTCTTAAGGGTGAAGGGGTGCGAGTGGGGTGACGTATCATCAGGATCAGCCGCTGCCACGTGTATTGCATCATACTTCCATTTACCAGGTTGGAGCTTCCTACTTCTCGCCTCGTGTTGTGTATATAAAAACAAACTTCATTTTATATTTCACTCTTTGATTAGCATATTTTTAAATTTTTTCTAATTAAGTTTTTTATGAATTTTATCGGTCTATAAACGAAGTAACAGTGCAATAACATGCCATAAAAATGTTTAACAAATTATGAATTAATATTTTTTATTCTGTTTTATTTTTAAAATCCTTTTACATGACATGTCATTATCTTCAATGATAATGTATATACATGAAAAATTTAAATTATATAATGAAATAGTAAAATAATAGATAATAAAATTTATAAAATAATAAAATTAGGTACTAAAATATATAATTAAATAAAAAATATCGATATCTTTTATCCAGATAACTATAATAACGAATTTACATAAATGATTTAAATCCACATAACTACATTAATGCAATTTTTTGTTTTTATGTTTCATTTATTTTCTTTAAAATAACATATTTAGGAACCAAAGTTACTCGAGAACATATTTCTTATTTTGTAAGCTTCTTTCCGAATAATTCTCATGAGAGAAGATTAATCTAATTTTTCTAAACAAAAATAAAAATTTTGTTATATAAAAACTAAATTATCAAACTTTTAAATAATTTAATGTGCCAAAAAGTATCCTTAATAAAAACAACACTCTATTTTTTTATTATTATTATATATACGCACACACTTTTAAAAATTGTTGTTATCAATAAATAAATTTTCAACGTTTCTAAGAATCATAATATTCATGATTTCCTTCTTAGATATGAACAGAATTCGGGAACACCGAAAACTCTCAGCTGAATTGTTAAGTATTATAACAAAGTTTTGTTACAGAGTTGGAACGAATTCAATTGAGTTAAAATGAGTTGTTAAATGATAATTTAAGAAGCAAAATAAATAATAGACATGCACCTTAGATTATAAATCAATGAAAAAATATAACTACTATTTAAATTAATGAGTTTATTATAGCATCTGCTAAGATAAATTAATCTTGCAAATAAAACTTGATAATTCGAATCATTAGTTTTTAATTTTAGGTAGTTTATATTAGTATATAATGATTTGTTATTAGAAACTTTAAAAAGAATATTGGTGGCACTATTCATTAAAAGTTAATAGATGTTTAAGAAAGAACCAACTACAAACCACCGCACTGTTGCATTTTTTATTACACTGTCTTATAATGTTTTTGCGATTACTAAGACTTTTATTACGTATTTATTATAATATTAATTACTTTATTGATTGAACTTAACATTAATTACTTTATTATCATTTATTTTACTGATGAAATTTGAACTTATTTTAACATTAGAATACATTTAGAAATATAGAAAAGATCATCTGAACATACGAGAAAAAAAAACTATTTAAGTTAACGTTTCACCTATACCCAAAAGAGTTATGTTATAGCATTTCAATGTTTTCGAAAGTCATGTATAAAGAATATTTAAAATAATTGAAGGATGAGGTAGCATCTAAAAAGAGACAAGAAAAAAAGTTTAGGGCGTAAAGTTGTGATAACAATCAATTATTGTCTTCTTCTCCTGTTGATGTTAAGAATAAAGCATATCAACTAAAGAAGCGAGAGACTGTTCTTCTTTTGGTTAGTTAGGATAGTGCTGTCGGTGTAGACAATTTCTATCACCAATCGTCTACATCTATACTGCTACTGTTGATACTTGATTCGTAAAACTTTAAATTTAAATTTCATTTCCATCTATTCAAACACTTTTATAATATTAATTATTATAAACCATATCTACTATTTTTAAAACAGTTAATACAAAGAGTGATCTATTTATTTTATATAACTATCTTACAATTTATAATTTTCTTATTAAATCATTTAATTTATATTTGATTATATATCTTAATTTAATAGTTTCGGTATTAAAAAAGTTGTCATTTACATTAGTGTAAAACACTGACATAACAACAACATATAACATCATTTATAAAAAACAAAATGATGTAGTTGATTTGCGTGATGACATTTTGTAAATTCTGATAAATATATTTGTTTGCTTAACAGATATAGTCCATTATTTTTTGTTAAAAAAATAAAAATTATGTTTAAAACTCATTTTTTAAATTAAACTAAATACTAGGTGGGTTATCCTAGAGAATATCCATACAATATCACTTTTAATTCCACGCACATGATTTTTCACATTTTTATCTTTTTTATTTTCATGCTTCATTCATTTCTTCGTTCTTTTTCTTATTTTGATTTTCTTTCATTTGTGTCTCATACACTTGTTCATTCAAAATCGTCGTGGCTTATCACTTTCGTCTGTTTAAAACTCTTACACAGTTCGCTAATCTTGTCACGGTTATAATTTAGTTATTCGTTTCGTCGTGCATTATCACACCGTTACACTCGTTCGATCATAGTGCCTCATAAACCCAATCACATCGCCAAGGAGTCTTGGGTCTCAGTCGCACTGCACATTGCTCTAAGGAGTAGATTTTTCAAATATCTTTCATCTTGTTGACATTGCTTGTCTATTCACCCTCATTTGTTGTTGTCGTCGTCCCCTGGGTTGTTGGAAGCTCCACTAAGGGTTGCTCTACCTACATTGGTGGTTTTGAAAGTGGTTTCGCAAAAACTCTTCATCCCATCATCTTGTTGTCACCACTTGTTCCTCTATCCCTTTGTTGTTGTTGTCCTCCCTTAGGTTGTTGGGGGCTCCATTAAGGGTTTCTCTACTTGCACTAATGGTTTTCAAGGTGTAACCACAATAGCGAAGGTTTCCCATCTCTTAACTATAAGTTTTTAAAATAGTATTTAATTTGAATATTTTGGACTATTTATAATTAAATTTAACTTTCATTTGAATATCTAATTAAGATTATATTTTTTTATTGTGCATTCACTCTTATATGTTGAATGTGTTCGGTTGACTAAAGGGTGTTCAACCCTCTAGAAGTTATTATTTTAAATATCAATGTTATATTTGTATTATCTCTTAATTTCATGTTTAAGATTCAATTTAAAGACTCAATTCTACTTTTATTTTTAATTATTTTAAAATAAAATGTCTTAGATGGTAAATCCACTGTATTTTCATCCCATCTTGTTTCAATTTATCTTATGGTATGTAGTTTGCATTGAATTTATTATCAACTAAATTCTCTTAGTTCTTTATATATCAATTACATAAACTTTATATATTAGTGCAATAAGCAACATGTGGACCATAGCTCATGCTAACATTGTTGATTTATGACAAGATGTAAGTGTTTTTTTAACTATTTAACTTTCATATATGCTTTATTATAACATAATTAATATATATTCCATATTACAAGTTTTTTATGGAGTCAAACCATTGGGAACAAACAAACTTGAAGAAATTTGCATAAAATGGGCAAGATATTTTTGAGACATAAAAATTAGTTTTCATAACCATTAGGAATGTTTTATTTAGATGTTTAAGTATTTTATGGCCTTAACCTTTAGCATAATACTTTTTGATATGTTTTTAGTACTTTAGTATACCTTAAGACAAGTATTGATGTTTGCAACCTGGTATTTGATTTGTCTGTAATATGGAATGTATTGATTTTTCGCAGGTTGTGGTTTAGAAGCTAGAAACCAATGTTGTATTAAAAAAACAATACATATTACATCGGTTTTAACCATAACCAATATAATATATATTGTTATTTTTTTAAAATACAACAATCACTAGTAAAAAAACTAGATTTAAAATCGATTAATAGGCCTCGGTTTTAGTGAAACCGAAACCTATTAAAACACGGTGGCAGAATTGTAAATAAAGTGAATTTTTATGACTCGGTTCACAGCGAACCGATGTCTAACAATTTGAATTCTGCTCTACTACCTCGGTCAATTGGAGACCCGAAGCAATAGGTGTTGTCACTTCTGCTCTACTGCCTCGGTCAGCTTGGGACCCGAGGCGATAGGTGTTGTCCGTGATTTTTATGGCTCCGTTTTTGTATTAACCGAGGCATTAGATGTGCTTTATCTCCAGGTTAAACATTTTTACGCTACTGTTGTTCCTCTTTCTTCTCTCTGCGTAAAACTAGCCTTTCTTCTCCAGCCACCGCAACTGCTGCACTGCTGGACCGCGCCTCCACCATGCCAGCTACCACCGCCTTCATTCCTCACCCCTCTCCTTTCTTCTTCTTCTCCTTGTTCTGCTTCTTCTTATTGTACTCTTTTTCACTATCTAGTTTCGTCTTTGCTGGAGGAAGGAAGGAATGAACAACACATGGGCCATGGATCCTCTGACTCCCCGCTTTCAAAAATGATGAAGATGAAGTCCGCGGGGCTGCAGGTACTATGGATCCTCTGACTCCCAATCGGGTAGCCTTCCCAGGTCTCGCCGGTCTTGCCCGATCAGTCGAGCGGCGCCGCATTGAACGACCAGCTCTCCAACCCCACCTCCATATTTGGTCTCTGTCTCTAGGTGGTGCTCGGCGTGTGTGTCGGCGCCACCATCGTCCTCATCCTCTTCCTTATCTCCGTCTGGGTGGCCTTCAAGCGCTCCAAAGCCAACCCCGTTTCCATCCCCGACGTCTCCAAGGAGATCCAAGAAATTAGGGTCGACCACGCCCCCACCCCAACCCGACCCTTTTCCCGAACCTGACCCAGTTTCGCCCACCGAGGAAAAAACCAACCCTCTCAACTACCAGAGAATCCAGTTCGAGATTGGGAAGAACCACCGAATCTCCTACCCCGAACGTGCCTTGCTTCGCTCATCTTCAACGATCCCGCCGGTGTTGAGCCTCGCCTCCTCGATCAGGTTTCCACCGTCATTTCCAAAGTTTCACACTTGGGCTGGGGCCACTGGTACACTCTCCGAGAGCTTGAGGATTCCACCAACACCTTCGCCCCTGAGAATGTTATTGGCGAAGGAGGATATGGAATTGTTCACCACCGCAAGATCGTTCCATGTGAATCAGTACGGTTGAAAAAAAAATACGTTATTGCCTCGGTTACCTAAAAAACCGAGGCATAATCCCATCTTTCTTGAATCGGTTTGAAACCGAGGCATAAAACGTACCCCTTTTTACATCGTCTATATATGCCTCGGTTATAAAACCGGTGCCTATAAGCCAAAGCAACCGGTGTCATTTCCTGTTTGTGTACTAGTGAATAAATATTACATCGGTTTCCTCAAACAACCGATGTAATATTCTTTCCTTTTTTATAATTATTTATCCATTAAAACGATTCTCTTTAAATTGAGGTTATATTTATATAATATTACATAAGTTTGTGACAATGATATAATAGATCACCCCACTTATTACATCGCCTGATACAATAATGGTCAAAAAATCGATGTAATATTGTAAATGAAAAATGGTAAGTGCATCGATTGCACGTAGCAAGTAATAAATATAATTATCTCCAATGGACTTGTGTAATACTTAACAATTATTGCACTCAATAACTCAATTAGACTACAAAATTCACAAAAGCAGAAAGAAACTCTTTTTATATTTTTATTAAACAGTTGGTGTGCAACAAGAAATTTAACATAAAGTATTTACAAGTTGTAAAGACTATAGTTCATCCACTTCATTCTCATGCATTAATAATCATCTCAATTCAATATTCATTTCAAAATCAATTTACAATTATACTCAAATCCTATCCTTAGAGCCTTTGAACCTAGGATCACTCATCAAGTTCTAATCCCTTAAATCCTCAACAAGCAACCATGAATTAAGTTCAAGAGTCGTAAAATTACTAATAAATCATGTTTTATCCGCAGATACAAGCTTCATTAGGTGTTCAATTTCAGTTCTAGGTTCAAGTCATATTTCTCAATATATCAAGAACCACAAATCAAGCATGGAATAAGTCAATATCAAGCATTAAACATGGAAATTGAATACTAACATGAATTAGAAAAGCATATATTACTAACAACACAAAATTACAAAGAGTTTCATATTTTACAATTAATCTCAACAAATAGGAATGATCCTTCATGGTGGAAAACTTAGGGTTCTAAAAATTGAAGAGATAGAGGAAAAATGGAAACCAAAGAGAAGATGCAAGCTCCCTCCCAAGGTCATTGGCAGTTGTTCCATGTTCCAATTGCATCCCCTTTCGCATCAACACCTCTAATTTCTGGATCCTCCCCATCGTCAATCCAAAACGAAGAAAACACTATCGATGAAGATTAAAACTTAAGGAGGAGAAGGGAGAACTTCCCAGCATCCCAAATAGCCTCCAAAGGCCCCTCCCAGTCGCTCTAGGTGTAGAATGAAGTGTGGGAGGAAGATGATGACCAAAACCTTGCAAGAAACATGTTTAAATAACTCCTTTTGATAAGTTGCACGACTCAACACTATTCCTTTCAAATTACCTAATGCTCAATGTAACTTTTCCACTGCTCAAGCTACCTATGTAGGGGTTGGTGGCGCTTAGCCTACAATTGTGGCATTTAGCCCTAGACAATTTGACAACATGATCATTTCTTATCCAAAACATGTTTCCTTGAATTCTAGCTTCTTTTTCTCCACCAAATTTGTTTTTTATTGACTTATTTTACACACTAAAAATAAAGATTAGATATAAACAAATACACACAAACTAAAACACAAAAAGAACATGAAAACATATTAAAATTGAAAACAAAATAAGGTAAAAGTTATCAAAGAATTAATTTATTCATCAAAATATACGTATAAAAACACGTAAAATTAATCATTATCTAAAAAAACCAATGTAATATCTCTTTCATGTTCTAGTGTTAGTTGCTTTTTGAAAAATTTAGTGTTAATATATTTTTTTCTACATTAGATCTTAACATGGTTGTAAACAAATTTATTATTAGAATTTGTAATTAAATAAACATGTATTTTTTTTTATCTTTATAGGTCTCTTTCAATTTTTTAAGTTTTAAAAACAGAATATTAAGGCTGATAAAGTTTGTTGGATGACTTAACTTTTAATTGAATGTATCGTTTTCAGTGAAACAATGATTCAGTGAGGATTTTTTGGTGTGATCACTACAGTTGTTTAATTGTAGAAATTAAATAAGTTAAGTTACAGTTTCTAGAAAAAGAAAAACAATATTGAAAGAAAGATTGTTGCATGGTTTAAAAATAAGATGATCATGTTATAATTTTAAAATGTAATAACCAATCAACTACCATTTATTGAATATTCATATTAATAATACATAATATAATCCAGTTTTATTAAAAATAGTTTATTAGAATGTTTTGAATCATTTTATATGATTTTCAAAGTTTAACACATTTTATTTTCAAAGTTTAATCAGCAGAGGTCGTCCTTCCTCTACTGCGACTCCATCCTCTGGCGGTCCTCCTCACGCTTGGTGGCGGAGACGAGGACGCTGTAGAAGTCACGATTCTCGTACTCGAGGAGGGACCGACGGTGAGCCTGGGTCTGGGAAGGGAGGGTGGATTTAGGGGCGAAGGAGGGGTCCTCAGGATAGTACTTGATGGAATCGGTGGAGGTGGAGGTGAGGGTACCCTGGAGGTACTGGAGAAGCGGTTTGCGGTCGGGGAGGGTGACGGAGGGGACGCTGACGGCGAAAGTGTTGTGGATGTACTGTGTGCTTGAGGTGGTGGTTCTTGATGTAGTGTACTAGGGTTTCCAGAGGCGTATCGGTTATCCGTGGAACGATAAGGGTCTCCATCCACGCGAAATTTATTTAAAAAAGAATATCAACACTAACCGGCGGATTTCTCTCAGAACCGTCGAAAATTTATTTCAAAAGAAAAATTGAAAATTTAACTTCAGCTTTAACAAAAACCGCGAGAATTATCAGAGGTTCTGAAAACCGCCGGGAATGAACCCCCTTTAAATTATATTATTTTTGTAGTGATACTAGTTAACACAGTAAATTTTCGAAATCATAACAAAATTTTTCGGATTTATTTTTTAGTACACTTAAATATGATTTTTTTTATGTAGTAGATTTTTACATAACTATAATAGTTTTTGTTAGATTTTTCACACACAGAATATGTTATAATATAACTGTTTAAGATAGTAAAACAATCTAATTATGATTATGGTGATTGAAATTAATAGTAAATTTCAGAATAATAAAAGTAGTATAAAACACATGTGTCATTCCTCTTACTCTCCAAGTCTTTATGTATGTTTGGATTGTATGCAATATTATTTTAGTGTATTCCTATACATGAATCAAGTATTTGACAATTTTGTTATGGGATTTCGTTAATTAATTAAAAATTTTAAAACACTAATTCAACCCTTTTAATAATATTGTAACCTATTCTTCTTTATAATTGGTTATAATTCATTTTTACTTTGCATGGAAGCAATATAGATATTTTTAAATTCAAAATATTTTATAAATATAGATTAAAAATTGTAATATTAAAGATACATAACTGTTTTACAAATTAATTTAAAACATTAAAATAATAAAGAATATTAACAAATAATATTAGAGTAGAAAATAAAACTATTTTGTGATAAACATATGTTGGAATTTAATACATAAAAAAAAAACTAAATGATTTTTTTTGTATGCACTCCTCCCAGATTATAAGAAAGGAATTTAGTTTTTGGTAAAGATGAAAATATTTAAGTTGATGTCTACAAAGACCACTTAATAAAATATCATATGTTAAAGAATAAATTAAATAATAAAAACAAAAAATTATTTGAAGATCAAGAAAAAGAGAATGGTCACACGCGTTTTGGAGTGTTGTGTTACGCGTGCTCAGAATGGTGAAGGAAGCCTGTTATGCAACAGTGGCAATGCCGCGTACATTTAAATAATCATTAAATACGGTTTATCAGAAACCCTACCACATCAAAAGTGCAGTCTTTTTTTAATAAAAAGTTAAATATATTTTTAATTTTTAAATGAATATTAAATTAAAATTTGTATTTATCTGATATAATTTGATTTTAAAATTTTAAAATGAATAGTTTAAATTTTAAATTTATCCCTATTTCTGTCTTAATCTAGATTAAATTTGTTATATGTCATTTATACCATTAAACAAGCTCAGTTTAAATATCAACGTCGTTTAATAAGTAAAAGAAATTAATATTATTATATTCAAATAATTATACCTATTTATTACTTATTGCTAAAGTTTTAAAGACTGAGTTGCGTCCTTTTAGAGGGATAACATTAAGGAAATGATAAGAACGTGGAAAGTATTTTGTTTCATCCCTGTACGTTTCTCCTTTCTTTACAAAAGAATGAACCTTTTTTTCAGTTGTTATATATGTATACTTTTCCAATTTTCTTCTCCAAACTTTATATGGGATTCCTTCTATCTTACTATTTTTCTCACATGTTTAGCTGGCAAACATTTATGCTACACGCTTTACAACGTCTACATTCATGTCTTATTTGATAAAACATTATATGAGTAAATAATTTACGTAAAAAAAGTTGTAGAGTCCGTCAATCATAAATTTATGCATAGTAATTTATTGTTTTTATACTAAGTAATTTAAAACATTTTAAATGTTATATGTCAATAAGGTATAACATGGTTGGGAATCCAAGTGTGAGTTCAAGTCCCACATTTGATAGAACTGAGAAAGTAGAGCAATATATAAAGATAAAAGACTCATTAATCCATTGTCTTAAGATTTTGGGATAAAAAGTTATATCGATCCCTTATATAGTTGGCTCAAATGTTATTGGTGTTTGTGTAATCCACAGGGAACCTCTTCCTCGAAAAACCCAATAGTGGTATGAGAGCCCAAGGTGATATGAGAGATGTGCACAATCATTTGTTTGAGGAAGGATGTTAAGATTAAATTTAATACAAATTCAATTTCTTAACCCTTTTGATCGAAAAAACATTAATAACACAAGTAAAATTTACTTCATGATATAGATGTTTTAGAAAATTAGTCTCACATTAAATATAAAAATATCGTATTTCTTCTCTAAAATCATATTTATTATTGGAAAGTCGAACATATTTTATAAAAGAATGAATGAAAGGAAACTCATTTAATACATCAAAAATTTAAAAGGTTTATATTGTAAATGGATATTGATTGATTATAAATATGAACTTTAATAGTTTATCTTGATGAGTATATTAGAATACACGTATTTATCTCATAAATCAGTTATCTAATTTAGAAAATACTAAGTTGAAAAATAATATGCTATCAAAATATGTAAGATGAAATTAAAATCAAATATAAACAGATCCACTTGTGAACGTGTACAATATAATATTTAACGAAATTTCTGTCTATAGTTGAAAAACACGTGCCAGCACCATTTTCTTATGGCCAAAGAAAAACATTTATTAAGCAGGTACAACATGTACAAAATACAATTAAGAGCTCTTAAGATGATTTTTTAGTACACTTTACTCAACTGTACATGTTGAACAAAAAAACTTATAAGTTTAACTCTATTTTAGATTTAATTAAAATTTTAAGTCTTTAGATGTTTTTGATTTTTTAAATTATTTTTATTTAATAATCATTCAAACATTTTATATATTTTAATTATTAAATTATTTTCATTAATTAAATTATGTGACTATTATTTTTTTTCAAAAGAAGTTAAAATTATTTTTTTTCAACCCGATCAAGTCAAACCCATAATAAACATAATAAATACCAAAATATGAACAATAAAAAAAATCTCCAAAAATTATCTTAACCTCACAATGTAAAGACGTTTAACTTAAAAGTAACACAAAAAGTCTCCATTACAAAATTGTATAGGTTCCTAACAGTAAGGAGCCGAAGCGAATTTTAATTTGATTTGAACTTACAAAATTACTTTATAAGCATGAAAGACTTTTTTTTTTGTACGAAATCTTTTATTAAAGAGTAGTCATAGTCTTAAATTCATAAAAAAAATTCAACTTATTTTATTTCATTTTATCGTGCTTGTTTGGATTAAATATTACATTTTTAGTTTAATGTTGATTTTGTAAAATTTACTAAAAATAGTTAGAAAATTATTTTTAACTCATTTTTTTTTGTAATAACTTCTATTAGGTTGTATTTAAATATAGAGTATTCACATATAAAATTGTCCTAGATTCATAGTTATTTGGTGGTGAAAAACTTAAATAACTTTTATCACAAACCTCAAATAAAGATGTTAAAAAGATTTCGTTGAAAATGAGATGACAAATACATTGGAAAATATTCCAAGGAGATTGAAGTCTAGAATTTCATAAAATTCATCTTTCATGATAAGTTTTTTATTTTCTTCGTATTTTTTATCCATTTTTTATACTTTACATCTTTATTTGAGATACTATAATACTTAGAAAATTTTGTAAATTTTTATAGTATATTTTTGTATTATATATTGATTTTTTCATGACTTCAATAGAGATAAATTTTGACAAAAATTTTAAAAATTAAAATACCACGATGATGTCAGTTGTCCCATATAACAAAAATAAATTAACGTCTATAAAATGTAACATATGTTAATTTATGTATGTTGGAGGAATAACCTAGCTTAATTAACTTCTTCTACTATAATATTAAACCTTCAACAAACCGTAAAAAAATATAAAATAACATATTAAAAAGATTATTTTTTATAATAAATTTATATTTATTTATATATGTTATAATTTATTGTATCTATCTATCTATTTTTCTATCAATTTTTTTTCTTGTGTGCTCCTTAGGCATTAATATAACGAAGTCATTTACTTCACAAAAATAAGAAGCATGCAACTTTCAGAAAGGATCGAAGGAAGTTTTGTGAGATGCTTCTTTTCTAAACTGCAAGGTTATGATTTAGAAAAAGTAGTTGCAAATTTTGTTAAAGAAACTCGCTGGAGTTGGTCCTTGGTAGTTGAAAGTTAGTGAACTAATTTATCAAGTTGTAAGAGTGTATGATGGAAATTTTCAGTTAAATTAACTTAATAAATTATAGAATTAAAAATATTATATAATGTTGTATTTTTTATTGATAAAATATAATTTGACTGTATTTCTAATTTTAACTTTTAGATTTTTAATAGATTAATTATTTTAATTATATTTATTTTATTTTCAATTGCTGTATATTTTTCATATGTATATATTATTAATTTTATACTTTCTCTCTCTATATAGAGAGAGATCTGTGTTTTCATGCATTGAAATTTTATTTAGCCAGATCAACTTGAAGTATGTTTATAGGTTTTAAGTATGTTTACATTGAAGTTATGTTGAAGGTAATCTCAATTCGACACCATTCTTACTTCGATTTTTTCTAATTTGAAATTTGAAAAAAAATGTCTGTTCAACAAAATTTCAGTCAGGCCGTGGTAGAAAAAGATGGATATAGATCCTTATTTGTAGTAATGATAAATAGTTAAACATTTTGAGTTGTCTAATTAGATGAAGTATCATTTACGGGTACACAAACAATATATATATATATATATATATATATATATATATATATATATATATATATATATATATATATATATATATATATATATATTGCATGTTAATATTGTTGAATAATTCAAAGATATTTTATCAAATAGTAGGTAGAATATTTTACCCTATAGTTAATGGAAAGTATTAAATGTTATTTGGTTTATGATAATAACTTGTTTTTATTTTTTCTTAAATCCATTCAAAATATCTTCGTTAGAGTTACAATGTCTTTTTCATAACTAGTTTTTGAAAGGTTTGTATGTATATTAAGAACCAATACTACTCAACAAAATCTTTAACGATGGTTTAAATTACATTGTAAGGATTATTCTAGGATCATTATTGAAAAAATTGATAACGATAACTCAAATTGTTATCATATATATCACTTCCAACGATGATTCTTCGCAAAATTTTCATCATATTAAAAATTTATTAATTACAATACTAGGACACTTATAACCGTTATTGTATAATTTGGTTGTTTATTTTATTATTGTTTTATCTCAATTAAACAACTTGTATGTATTTAGTGTCAAAATAAATTATCTCATTTAACCCAATTTGATTCATTACGGATTGATCACTTAGTGAGTCAACTCAATCTGTTTCACTTCTTAGCGAATCAAAAATATTTGAACTCAGTTTTTTTTTAAATAATGAATATATTTAATTCAAATATAAATAAAATTAAATACAAAATAATATTAAGTTACTAAAAATAAAACTGGTAATAATTTTTTTCTAGTTCAAATATTATGACTAATATTATATGTTTTTATATTAACTCTTAATATACCCTTTTAAAATCTTCATATACCATTCAATATGTCAAAGAAATAGAATGAATTTTTTAAAATTGAAGATGGCATGTAATTTTTATATTGAATCCTAAATAAAAAAACTACGGTTCACTTTATCAGAATAACGTAATTTAAGTGTTAAATAAAACAAACTAAATTTACACTTTCAACAAACAAATCTATAAAAAAAATTATACACAATCTTTAATTTTGACTAAGTACACTTTTACGAGTTTATGAAGTTAGAAAACTATTTATAGATTTATAATTTATAAAGTTTATGATTATGTTAAAGTGATTAATTTTTATTAATATTTCATTAATTGATAACTTTGTATATTAATTATTAAAATAAATATCATAATTATAAATAATTAAAAATAATTATTTTAAATTTTAATATTAGGTAAAATAATTTATTTTAATATCATATTATTTCTAAATATTTTTTTATATATATATTAAAAAATTATCTCAATTTAGAATTAATTTTAATTTTAATTTGCATTTAAAATTATAATAAAATTAAAAAATATATTTTCTTCTACATAAATAAAATTAATTACAAGTTTTCCACTCACTTATCCTCAGTCTAAAACATTATAACTTTATTTTTTTCTTTCTGATTTCCCTCAATATCGAAAATGACAAAATCAATTTCCAATCCTTTTTTTTCATTTGTAACTTCACTTAACATTACCACAAACAGTAACAATAATAATCATAATAAAATAATAATCTTGTCATAAATATAATAACAATAAAAGTGGTAAATTAATATAATAATTTCAATAAAAATAATAAGTAAACAAATTTATATTTCAAAAAATAAAAATAGATAAATAGAATTTGTTGCCATATGTTATCATATTTATTTCAAAATTAAACATGAATATATATATATATATATATATATATATATATATATATATATATATATATATATATATATATATATATATATATAATTTTTACGTGAACAATTTTAACAATAATAAAAAATAATTTATACTTTCTTATATTTTCAAATATTAAAATAAGTTATATTTATAAATAAACTATAAAATAATTTTGCTTTAATACTTTTTGAAAACGTTTAGAAATTTGTTACTAGCAACTGTTGTTTGCGTGTTGTTAAACACTAGTTAGTACACAGTGATATTAACTTGTAGCTAACTTAACTACTATTTGTGGTAGCAATTAAAAAATATTAGATTGGTCGGATTACCAAATTTTGCATAAACACCAAATAGATACAAATGTTAGCTAAATCCGTACACCAAAACTCTAATTTAAACACGCCAATCATTATGCATAGAATACTGCAATTCCAACTACCCGTCCTATTGCTCTAACAAATAAATCATTTTAATTTATTGTAGTTTCTATCATTTTTTTTTCTCGATTACTGATTATAAATAAAATAAATTTTATTTGAAATAATACATAGAATAAAATTTGCCATAAATTTTTTTGATCTATTAAAATTTTAATTATAAATCTGAAGTATCTTTTTAAAGAACTATGACATATATACCTATATAATGATATCAGATAAATATAATTTTTTTCTTATGATAACAATGAGATTACATTGAATATATATTGAATTTGGAATCTTAGTGTATTTAATACACTTAATATCATTTCAACCACATGAGTCTAGATGTACTCGATTCACATGTTGTGAGGATAGATGATGTGTTTGACCATATCATATTAATCTACATAACAAATATTGTATAAGTCAAGTTAAGACATGATTAGCATAATGATTATTCAAAGATTAACCAAGTTAATTCGAATCAAACTCATCTAAGGAAAGACCTATAAATATTGTATAAATAACATAATACCTGAGATAAATTAATTACGTTTTGTTATTACTGTGTTAACTATCATTGACGTACTTGAACATCAAAGTGTCTTCTACATACACACTTCTATTCGATCTAAAGGAAGAGCGACATAAGACATATTAGTCTAAAAATGTGAAGTTGGAGCTAGCAAAGAATATGCTTGAAGTAGATTTGAAGAGTTAACGGGGTATATTTGACTATGTAAGAACGATATAGTTCTTAAAATGCATTTGCTTTTAAATTTTCAAACAAATTTAAAAATATAATTTTAAAACACTTTATAAAAGAATGAAAATAAGAAATATTTAATTATGAAAAATTGGTTGAATTAATTTTTGTCATTTAACTATTGTTATCACTAGTGAAGGAATTGGTTTTCACATTAATTATTTTGGATATTTTTTATCGGTTCTATAATCGAAGCATATCCAGCCGATGTAAAAAATGATGATTTTTTTGTTTCAGTTTTCAAAAGAAGTATAAAGGTCTTTATCACGATTCAATTCCATATAAGAGAAACATGAAACTATAAATAAATAATAAAAAATATAAAAAAAATATGGATTTAAGACTACTATTCAAATAGCAACTCAAGCTTACACTCTTTCTAATTTAAAAAAATATATATTTAATTTTAAAGGTATTTAGCCATAATTATTACGAGAACCGATGCAAAATAAGATATTTAGTCTTAGTTCTTACAAAAATCAAAACTCAGTTCTAACAAAAATTAAAGCAAAACAGGGGTATTTGGCTTTGGCTCTCCTAGAACTAAAGCAAAATAGGATATTTGGCTTTGGTTCTTATACAATTGAAGCTAAATACTACTTTATTCTTCAATTATGGTTATAATCGAAATCTAATATTAACGTTTTTTAATATTATTTTTTTGTTTTTATTTCTTCCTACATATTATACCTATACAAAATAATACAAAACCAGCATAAAAACAATACATTATATTATCACATCCAGAATAAGTCAAAATCTAGATACAAAAATATTAAACATAAGAAAGACATACTTTAACATAAATATATATAAAAAATATTAAAAACAAATTTACAAAAAATTAAAAATTTTCATAGACTTGGAAGCACAAAACGGAAGCCTCACAAATATTCTTAGTACCAAATGAAAATTGTGTCTAATATGAAAACCGTGAAAAAAGAAAGTAATTTTATTAGCCTTTGTGTCAATAACTGTCTTTATATTTTTAGTATTCTTAAAAAGTAAAACATATTACATTATTTAAAAAGCTAAAACCGTATTAGTGTATTGATTTTTGAGTAGTCATGATGGATGATTAATTGTTAATAAAATTAAAAGGAGGAAGTTGATTTAATCTTTTTTTTTATCATTGTATTGAATGGATAGATTTGTTAATAAATATATATAATAAAAATGGGATAAATAGATTATTTTGTCAAGTATTACACTACTCACAACCATCAATTTCTTTTCAAAGTAAAAACAAGTAATTTTATTGATAGTAATATAAAAAATAAAAGTAAAAGAAAATTAGAACATACTTGAAAATAGAATTCCTCAAGCTAACCAAAGTTTTTCCCAATAAATATGGCCAGAATGAACACTGATTTGTTCAAGAAACAATGGCTGTGTGTGATGCCAGCGAAAAGCTCCCAAAGCTGCAGATTGAAGCCGTGCTGAGTGTACGACCGGTGAAGGTGTCAGAACCACGACGAGTTCGCCAGGTTTTGATGAGTGACACTGACTCAATTATGAAGAAAAAGGGCATTCATGGTTGCTACCAAATCGTTCTCTACTACGAGTCGTTGAACGAGGAAGAGGGTGATAAGTTTTTGGCTGGTTGGATTGTAGAGTCATTAGGCAGTGCCCTGGTGGAACACCCACTTCTTTCTGGGAGGCTCAAAAGGAAGGACAGTGATGAGGACGAGGCAGTGTTGGAGATTGTGTCCAATGATTCTGGCATTCGACTCTACGAGGTTCGCTTCCCCATGGTCTTGTCAGAGTTTCTTTCATTGAGAGCTGAAAAGGAGCATCTTGAGGCTGAGCTTGTCTTTTGGAAGGAAATTGGTGAACACAATCCTCAGTTCTCTCCTCTCTTTTACGTCCAGGCAAGTAGAGCATGCTTTGTTTATCATTTAGCCTTAAGCTTTTCGAGATGGATAAGGTCGTATGTATATTAACCATAAGGTTTCATACTGAGTTATATATTAATCATGCATCAAATTGAAGGACTCTTTTGATTTTTGTTTTTGCTTTTTGTTTCAGGTGACCCGGTTTGAATGTGGAGGATACACAGTAGGTATTAGCTGCAGCCTTCTCTTGGCAGATGCGTTGGTGGTAGAGAACTTCCTCAAGACTTGGGCTGACATTCACAGCAGCATGTTACTCCAAAGACAAGAGATTAAAGCACCCATATTTCATCACTCTCTTCTCGTAAAAAACGACGAGCCTCTCCATGCTGATGTGATCAACCGCACCAGATGCAGAAAGGCACAGAGCATGGCATTCAAGTTCATTGGCAAAGACTTAAATTTGAACCAGGAATTTTGGAGGGAAGTTGCCATGCTGTGCGTTGAGGAAGCAGAGAAAAAGCTTGACAAGAGGGTGTGGACAGAATTTAGTTTGTTTGTGAAAGAATCGTGTGAGGTGATCAAGGTAGAGGGTCACTCAAAGAGTGGATACTGTAAGAAAGTGTTGGACCAAAGCCTAAAGAATGAAATCAGTGGTGGCACGTGGAATGATTTTGGAGAGTTCGTAATGTTTCATGAAGGAAACAAGCCTGTCCTTGTTTCTCGTTGGATTGGATCAATTGCTGCTGATGATGGGAACGTTGTAGTAATTCCATATCTGGAGGAAAAGGCCTCTGCTGTGATCATTGTTTCTCTCCCTTGAAGTTCTTGAAATTATTTAAGGAGTCTCACTGTTAGTCATATTTTCAAGGATTGTGATAGCAAAATATAATACTCTTCAATAAGAATTTGAATGAGATTCAAATATGAAAAGAGTCAAACTTCAATCTATCAAAGGAGATTTTGAGAATAAAAGAAAAAAAATCAAAGATATCACTTGCAGTAGTTATATATGACTGGAGATAAAAAAAGGCTTTTATTAACATAGATTCATTTGCCTTAGAAGTTAAATTAGGCAATGGAGAGTATGTTGAAGTAGAAAATAAATGATATATTGGAGTTATTTTGAAAATATACCTAAGAAAAGTTAATTAAAAATATTTATATTTTAAAAAATATGCCTAACAGTAATTTTGATATTATAAACAACCTATTAACATTCGTTAATTTAAAATTAGAACTGCATCTTGATGTAAAGGAAAGAAGGGGTGCTTTTTTGCAGCCCTTGTTGTTCTATCAAATCATAGGATTATGTTTATGCATGTTTGAACTTTGGTAAAGGACTTATCCATCTGTCACTTTCACATTAACGATGTTAATGGCGTTGGCTGTCTACCTTTGTTTGGTGTCGATCCACTATACAACGTTAAGGTAGGTATCATTTTTCTTTTGGACCCCTGTTTCTTTTGCAAGCCTTTAAAATTTCAACATAAGATGAGTTCTAATTATGAGTTTAAATGGTTAAATGTCTGCTTAAATTTATTTATTTTATTGAATAAACAGGTTTAAGTATTTAGCTGTAATGCATCGGAAGTGATTTCAGTTTTAGAATTGTCACTTCAGAAAAGACTTAAAACTACCTTAAGCATTGATTTTGATCCTCTGCATTCATCAGTGCTTAATAAACCCTATTGTAAGATGAAACAAAAACCTTAGTTTTGTTTCAGTCTCTAAACATCCCAACGGTAAAGCCACTTGTTTTTCCTTTGGTCTAAATCTACACTTGTTTCTTACAGAGTCCTCGTATATCAGATGAAGCCATTTCTTCAGAAACAGGAAAATGAAGAGCACGGTCGAAATATGTTTATGAGTTAAAATGTACATCATGACTTCATGAATAAAGAAAACACAGACATTGATACAATTCAATTATAACGAAGGCTGAGGAGGGAGGAAAATCATAACGAAGGCGAGAGAAATTATGGTTTACCTGCTACTCATACACAAAGTAGAGTTCACAACCAAAAGTAACATAGGAATCATACTATATACCGAGATTTATTCATCTATTTATTTTCATACACGAGCCGAAATGACTAACATCTTGTGATAACAAAATTTGAGATGCTGGAGGGGGATTTGGGTTGTGAACAAGATAGAAGAAACTTGGCTCTATATCCTAATCTACTGCTGACAAAATTGAAAGTGGTGGCTCCTTGAATCAGTGTCACACAAGGATTAAGGTAATAAATGACACTTTGGAATGTCTAGTGTCAAGATGACTCAGTACAAGCAGTCAGTCTCCGCAATTATCCCTTCATACATCCAATTCACGATGCAAAGGAATCAAGATCCTCTGAAACCTTCCACAGTATAGACAAAAAATTGATCGGAAGGCTGAATGAATGGACTTTAAGTCTATTAGATGATTTAATCGTCTGTAAAATGAACAGTGAAGTGGGTGCTGCAGGCTAGAGACGATGTCATTAACAAAACTGTACAATTTTCTCACATTACAACACATGTATTGAGCATTAGATTTAATGATTCATGAGGACCTGATCAGTGTCATCTTTCCTACTCCAGAAGCGGTTGAGATGCAGTGGCTGCCAAAGATCAAACAGCATGTCAAAAACATCACAAGGGATGATAACACATCCACACATTCAATATTATGAGTTTGATGTAATTCAAACATGAGAATGCTATTTGTTCATACTCTAGTCAAAGAACACGAACAAACGCCTTAGGACACAACATGTTCCATGCAACATGAATGTGAGTGAGTATATGCATAGAAGATTGGTGCAATTAATACCTACAGCCTATAATCATGAAGAACATAAAAGAATTCCACCAATAAGTCATGATGGGGTGTTTTAACCTCAGTTTTACTTCGGACAAGTTAGACAACCTACTTGACAGAGATTGTCAAACTTAACCCAGATAAAACGAGGTTAAAGAGCTTATGATAGTTTATTTGTGCAATCATCACCTATAATCAACTATCTCAAAGTACGAAAGAGAATTGCAAAACTCAGTCATGATTGGGTTGTTTAACCCCATTTTTGCTTGGGGTATGTTGGACAATCCTTTTATCAAATAGATTTTTCCATGCAAAAGGAACAAGATTGATAAAAGAAAGGCATGGACTGAAACTGATGACATGACTTGGAAGCATTCATTACCTTCAGGATTTTGAGTTCCACTACTTCTCTCTCCAATTTCTGCTATGATCAATCGTGACAAAAGAAGCCCCGCAATAAAAGCACCAACAACTAGCATCATGAAAACTTCAGTCCATCCCCTTGTTGACAGGAACCCAGTGAGAAGAGGACCAACAGCTGCACCAACAGAACCAGTACCATCTATAATGGCAGTCACTGTTGCTAGAGCACGAGAATCACCTCTGAGAGAACTGTGTGTGCCCAAGTCAGCAGAGACAGCAGTGGTGATAAGAGCATAAGGTCCATTTACTAATAATCCAGTCACCATCATAAGACCAATGTTGGCATTTATAGAAACACTTCCATAATGCTGGTATAAAAGCATAGAAGGAATAGCTGCATACATGAAGCTAGCCGCAGTTATAGCACGGGCATTGAGTTTATCAGATATATAGCCAGCAAGGATACCCCCAACAATGCCCCCTACATCGAACAAGGCTGAAAGGTTTCCAGCAGACTTAACAGACATATACTTTCCTCCAATTTCTGCAAAATGAAGATATAAACATTTAATATCCATGCAATTTTGGTTCCATAAACTATTATTTTCAACTTTCATCAATTCACAGAAAATAGTTTGTAACTTAGTTGGGGAGCTACACCATAAAATCTGACTATCAATCGTTACCAGTATGAGTTAAGTAAAACGGCAACCAATACAAGAACGTGTAGGCAACAAGCTTGGCGAAGAAGAGACACAACGCAAAAGGTATTACTCCTGGAATCATGCACGCCTCAACAAGCCCAATGCCCTTTCTATTCACAGACGCGTGTCTGAGAGCGCCATCACCAGTTATATGCACCAGAGCTTCTTTATCATCAGCAACATGAACAGAAGAAGAAGAAGAAGAAGAAGAAGAAGAAGAAGAGAAGCCCACATCCTCTGGGTAAGGAGCCAAGAACAGAAAAACAATGACCCCACCAAACACGATCAAAGCACCAGGCGCAACAAAAGACCAACCCCATCCATAATCCAAAACACTGGCAGCAATAAGAGAGCCACAAATGTTACCAACCGAAGTATGCGCGTTCCAAACTCCCATGATAAGCCCTCTCTTCCTCTTTCCGAACCAGTTACCGATAACGGCTACAACCGAAGGCCAACCCGTGGCTTGAAACATGCCCGCGATCATTTGCATGGAGAGATAGAACCAAAAACAATGGACGTTCCAGAAGTACCCCATTCCGAAAAGCCCGACGAATATGCCGCTACCGATCATTCCAGAAGCTAGGAACAATCGAAGGTCCAGGGTATCTCCCAAGTGGCCCGCCACGTACATCCCAATGGAGTAACACGCGAGAAATGCCACGTCGATCTCTCCCAACTTTGATGGTCCATCGTAGCCGTTGAAGGGTATCCAACCGTCCTTTGGATCCTCGTGTTCCGGGCACAACACGCTCTTCACTATCCCGGTGGGTTTTCTGGAGGCGTGATAGCAGGCGTAGGCAAGGAAGGTGATGAACAGCACCATGTAGCGGTGCGTGTGATAGTTCCATTCTTTGGCTCGTAATAGCAGAATCCCAGGTGGGGTGGCACAAAGGTCGCAATGGCGAGACATGGTTGATGTTGCTGTTGGGATGGAACGGTTGGTTGGTGTCGGAGTGGTGAAAGAGAAGAGCTTTTTGGGGAGGGATAAGAGGGGGAGCGAGAATGGCGGAAGGGAGAGAGAGAGAGAGAGAGAGAGAGAGAGAGAGAGAAAACCGTGGCAATGATTGATGCATTCAGAGACTGCCACGTGGAGTTAGAGAGACCGGTGGTGTAGAACGACTCGGCGGTCACCACCGTTCACTTTGGCTGCTACACCTGGCTTGTGTTACTCTTTTGTAGTAGTAACATCAACATATAATTTTTTTAGGACCTCACCATAATTAATGATTTATAGGACCCCAATCTTCAATCACTGTTTGTTTATAAGATTAAGTATATTAGCATCTAATTAATTACATAGACTTTCAGGAGTATGCAGTTTTGTATAAACTTAAATATAATTTCATTTAATTTAGGTGACTAGCTATCCATATATTTGGAGGATTACTATTAATTTATTTATTTTCTATCATGATTAATATAACCACTAAAAAACAAATTATTCTCATTATCTATCTATAAACTGGATATTATGTTGTAATTATTACTACGTATACTTGGATTATGTAAAATTTAATTAACAAGATTATAATAAGTTTTAATTCATATTATTTCTCATGTTATTATTTTTATTTGGGCATATGAATACTTTTTAAATGTTTTTTTTTCTTGTTTAACTATACAATTTAAAGTTTAAATATCATCTATCATAGTGTATCTAATTAGAATTTATATCTTGTTTATGTTTTTTCTCTGACAAATATTTGGCACCCATTGGAAAATTTTGGTAAGGTTTAATAGGTTCGGAGGTCCCTATATTTGCGGGTTCGTTTCAGTTGGGTCCTCCAATTTTTAAAGTGATCAATTGGGTCCCTAATTTGGTAAATGTGATTCAATAATAGGATCTCCGTTAAATGCAGTTAACGTACGTTAACTTTGTTATGAAGTGGAAGCTGAGGCATCCAGGTGGCAATCTTTTGAGCTGTATAGCTGTATATTGTGGCTGCAAGACAACGTCACAGAGAGAGAAGGGAAGGAAGAGTGGGTGTTGGTGGTTGTCTTCCTCATGGCAACCCTTTCCTCCATCATCTCCCTTTCTTATCTTCCTCCTCTCCGTCGCCACCCTTCTCTTTCACCCTTTCCTCACTCTCTTTCTCTATCATTCTCTCGCACAAAACCTCGTTCTCCCTTTCTGCTTATTGCTTCTTCTGCCCATTCTTCCGATGATTTCACCTCCAAATCCAAGGTACCCTTTTTCCATTCCTTTATTCCCTATAAATATTTCTCTTCTTGCTATTCTTCGCATAGCTTCTCTTGATGTGGCTATTAATTTTCCTCCCCTCTATTGGAGTGTGTATTTGATTACAGAGTTCAATTTTTAAATAATTTCTTTTTAACTTCCTGGCGTGAACTCTTTCACACAAGCCCTTTAGGTGCTGTGAAAAATAATTATAGTGGAAAAAGATCCTTTCTTTTCGATAATCGAGTGTAACCTTTTTACCTCGTGTCATTTCATCCGAGATATCTATATGTATTGCTAAGCTTTTGACGTACACGCTCTAAATTGCTTTGGGATGTTTGGCAAGTAAAATAACGAATTTGACTATCGAGTGTTGTACTTATAGAAATCAGTGCTCACTGAGGCGATACAAGAGATAGAACCGCTGGATGTTAGCCACATCCAGAAAGATGTTCCACCAGCAACAGCGGCTGCCATGAAAAGGATTATATCTGGAATGCTGGGCCTGCTTCCATCTGATCAATTTCACGTTGTCATTGAGGCTTTGTGGGAACCCCTCTCCAAGTTGCTGATTTCTTCAATGACGACTGGGTATGTTCAATTATATATGTTCTGAATAATATAAAAATGTTATAAATCAACCTATACAGCTCAAAAGATTGCCACCTGAATGCCTCAGCTTCCACTTCATAACAAAGTTAACGTACGTTAACTGCATTTAACGGAGATCCTATTATTGAATCACATTTACCAAATTAGGGACCCAATTGATCACTTTAAAAATTGGAGGACCCAACTGAAACGAACCCGCAAATATAGGGACCTCCGAACCTATTAAACCTTTTGGTAATCCATTTACTTGCCACACAAATCAAATAGCTTTCAATCCACTAGTATAAAGCTTTTATCCGACTATATTTCTGACACTAATTTGAAATGCAACAACAACCCTAATCAAACCTTCAATAAAATTTTCTATATAATAAATAGTGAGTCTCCAACACTCATATTGACTCCAACACTTGTTTGATATCTGAGGGCACAATCATGCCTCTATGACTGAAATTATAATGTATTTTCTTTTCAAGTGCACCTCCTATATCCATATGGGTGTAACCACAAGTCATTTTTTATAAGTAAGATGAGTTAGAAAAAAGTTGGTAAAAATTTGACTACACAAGTCGTGATTTTCTTTATTATTAAACTTTACGTATGCAATGTTTATATTTTTTAATATGTTGGTGTTTAACTTTATTCATATAAAATATCTATAAATAAATAAATAAAATTATACTGATACATAAGATAAAATACAATTAAGTAATTTCATATTGACAAGTTAATTTAAAAGAAAAACTATATTAATTCACCTTAGTATATTACAACATATATTTTTTCTTATGATTATATTTTCTTATATTTGAAAGAAAAGGTGTGTCTAACAACATATATAATTGTCTATTATTTTTGTTTTTTTTAGCAGTGAGCATTTCTATTTTTTTTTTCTTGAAGATTTTCTATTGTATCTCGAGAATTGTTGGCCTAGCTTTGTGCCTTGAACACTTTTAGTAAGACAATGTGTTTTAAACACCTTTTAACTTGATTTGACACTTAAAACATTTTTACCCTGACTTTCTATCATGAACATTTTTCTGTCGGCTTCACAAATTAAATGTTTCTAGCTTGATTTCACATCTTAAATGTTTCTACTCAGCTTCATATTTTGAATTCTTAAATGTTCGTAGATCAACTTCACATTTTGAATTTTTTTTAGTTCAAGTTTATAAAGAAGCCTAAAAGCTCTTAACAAACACTAAAAAAGTTGTCTTATAAACAAACTAGAATGAATACTTTTCACCAAACTCATCATGAATACTTTTCACCAAATATTATACTCAACTTTTATATATATTAGAAAAACTTAATAAACCTTAGATTGAATATTAACCATCGTACTTTAATTTATATAAATATTATTATTTCATTCATTATAAATAAACATTAAACAATACACAATAAACTATCACTAAACATTATGTTCATTTCTTTATCTTTGGTGTCGGTGATAAACGTGGCTTTTGTGTTCTTGAATGTGATCACTTTAATGTTGCAACCAAAGTTATAATTGAATATAAATCATTAATAAATATGGTGTTCATAAATATTTGTAGAGGAAGAGGTTTACGACACAATTAGCTAACTATAGGTCTTGTTCTTTTGAGTTGATTTGAGGGACTGGATTTGAGGAGATTTGAAGATAAATTTTTTTATCGTTTATTTGAGTGAATTTGGAGGTAAATGAGAGTGAATTTGGAAATAATTTTTTTTAATTTGTCATGTCAATACAATTCTATGCTAATTCTCACAAATTTTATTTCTAAATTCACTCTCATTTATCTCCAAATTCACTCAAATAAACGACAAAAAAAATTGTCTTCAAATCCTCTCAAATTCACTCCCTCAAATCCACTCAAAAGAACATGCCCTTAGAGATTGATAATATTCTCCTGATTTAGGTTTAGGGTATATATAATGTACTTCACAAAAGCATGCTCTCCTTGTCTTTTAACTCACATGCAACAGCTGAAAATTGATGGAGAAGTTATATACAGTAGATGCAATGAGTGGTTGGGAAATTAATTTTGTATTATTGGTTTCACATGTGCATTGCCTTGTGTTTTTGAAGATTATTTTTCATCACTGTTTAGACGCTTTTGCAGGTTTCACCACATTTCACATTATACATATTTGAAGTGTTCATAATGTTATAGAACTTAATTTTTTTAATTTTTTTTCCAATTTCACGACAAATCAAATGTAGTTTTAATTTTTATATATTTATTTTACTAACTTCATCAATTTAAAACGATACGTTAAAAATTAATAGAACAACGTTGAAAAAAATATCAAAATTTTAAATTTTAATGACATAAAAATAAAATTTATTAATATAAAATTTATTATTTTATTTTAAATAAGAAAAAGTTTAAAAAATACTAAACAACTCTTAAATTTCCATAAGATTAAGATGATCGATTGGTTATTTTAAGAGAAAAATTAAAATACCAATAAATAAAAACTGATCTCTCGTCTTATTATTTATAATTTATTATTTATTATTTTTTAACTTGTTAATAATTAATTTTAACTTAATTATACCGATTTTATTTTCTGTTTTATATTTTTTTTTGTGAGAAACATTATTTTCATTAATGTAAAACCTATTCTATGGAAGGAGTTACTTCTCTGACTCTGAATTAAAAACACTTGTTCCTATATACCACCTGAAAACTAATATAAGAGAATAACTCCTAAATTATCCTAAATTTGAATAGTGAAAGTTAACATTCAAACATCAGAAATTGTGAATACGTTTTATTCATTATTAGAAGAAAAAAAATGAAGAAAATATAGGGATTTTTCTTCCCTTAAAGATGGTCTAATTCACAAAAGCAGACTAGACTGGCAGTTTACAAAAGAAATGCCGACTAATTTATTTTATCGACCTCCTATAATTAATTACACTATATTATACTAAAAATATTGAATTATTTAGATTAAAAACTGAATAGTATCTTTTTACAGTTTAGTTTTAGAAAAATTAAATATACTCAGTTACCTACTCGTTAACTTAAAATTATTTTGTTTCATAATATAATGTTGTTTAGTTTCATTAAAGTTTATTTGATGAAATTTTAGTTTGAGTTGACTCGACTGAATTTAATTTATTTTCAATCCGTGTTGATTTGATTGAATTTGATTGATTTTTGTCGTAGCCAACTCAACTTAATTTCGGTTAAAAAAATTTGATTAAGTTTTGGTCTTGGTTGACTTTATCGAATTCAAAAAAATTTCAATCAAAGCTTACTTGGTTGAATTCAATCAAATTTTGATCAAGAATGACTCTATCGAGTTTTGACGATGGTTATCCCAATTGAATTCAGCCAATTTTTTTTATCGGGGTTGACTCAACCAAATTTTTGTTGGGACTGACTCGACTGAGTTTCGGTTGTGGCTATTTGGACGAAATTCGATCAATTTTTAGTCGTGGTTGAGTTAGACGACTTTCATCAAGATCGACTCAACTGAGTTTAGACTGTGACCAACTCGGTCGTATTAAGCCAAATTTTAGTCGAGACCGACTCTACCAAGTTTTGGTTGTGATCTTCTTATAGTCGAATTCGTCTAATTTTCGGTTGAGGACGACTTAGTCAAATTTTGGTTAGAACTGACTTAAACAAGTTTTGGACGTGGTGGTCCCTGCCGACTTTCTACTTAGGTTATTATGACCAAATTTTAGTGATGACTGACTCAACTAAGTTTTGACCATAGACATTCCAACATAATTCGACAGAAGTTCAACCTAAGGTCGTCCCAACATTTTTGCAGATTGGGCCCGTCTCAACCTTTGGCCCGACTTAGATTGTCCCAACCAATGGCCCAACATAGCTTATCTCAATCTTTGACTTGACCTGACTTGTCTCGAACTTTGACCCATGTTAGCCTATCTCAACCTTCAGTCATGTTTAATTTATCTCAACCTTAGGTCGAGTATGACCCATCTTGACAGTTGATCTCACCTAACCTATCTTAACCTTTGGCATGACCCATATCAAATTTGGGTAAGGTTGATTTTTCTCGATCCTTGATTCAACCCAATATGTCTCAATCTTTAGCCTATTTCGGCTTATCTCAAAGTTGTGTTGTGTGTCAAAGTAGAAAACAAATTTTAACTTAGTTTAGTACATTGCAGTTTGTAAAACAAAAAAATAACTAAACTTATTTGAACTAATTTTCAATTAAGTTCAAGTAAACTAGTTTTTAGTTCAATACAACTTTTAACCGTGAAATTCAATATAATTCATTTTGTTCACCTTTATTTGTGAGTTTAACAATTTTTTTCAAAAATTGTAAAAAGCTTACTTTTATTTAATTAAATTAGTTGAAATAATAAATTTTTAAACATTATTTATTAAAATAAGTAAGATTCACTATATTAAATGAATCTATACAATATTCCTTATCAATCTTTAAAGTAAAAATAAAAATAAAATTTAATAATAACAAAACTTAAATCAAATCAAGCTAAAAAAATTTAATATCACTTAATAATAAATTTATGGTTTTTCTTAGGTCTATCTTCCTTACCCACTTATATAATGTTTGTGGGTCACATCTGATTATTGTTTGGTTTGCTTTGGAAACTTCCTTTACAACAATGATTTTGTTTTCTGTTCAGACCCCTTTTATGCATTTAATTGTAAAAAGTTATTTTCTATTTAATGACATCTTTCTTCTTTTGCATATTTTCTTAGCTATAACAACGAACAAACACGTCACCAGAAGTAGTTAGTACTATTCTACAAAAACAACCTTAATTAAATATTTTGTATGCGTGTGTAAAAGCTGACTTGTCAACTTGTTATTGGCTAAGACGCGTGGAAGAGTGCTGGCTCAACCATGAATTCCAACACACACTACCGATTTTCCTTATCAGCAGACTGCTTTCAATGTTTGGTTTTTCATATGGGAGCAATGTGAAGATACATTTTTCTTTTATTTATATATAAAAGTAATTTTAGAAATTTATAAAAAGTAAACTCGAGTTTAACTATTTTTCTAATTAAAAATTAATAGTTTTTATTAAAAATGAAAATATTACTATTTCTTACATTGATGTGGGTTATCAATAGAAATATATTGTACAGCTATCAAAATATGATACTTTTTCATTACATCATTTGATATGACAATTAATCAAAATTTATGGTCAAAATATCAAGTTTCTTTTTAATTTTCATAAAATCAATTTAAATATTTATAAAAATATTTTTGCTGAATTAAACATATTTTAATTACTATAGTACTCATCATTTTTAAATATACTAAATAACATCTTTAATTGTGAATCGCTACAGAAAATCTTAAATATAAAATTTATTATTTACAAAATCTTATATTAGAGGAGAAATAAGATATTTATCTTAGTGAGCAAGATTCCAAGTATAAAAATTGTATTTTAAACTATTTTTATAAAAAATTATTGTGAAATCTATAAAAGTTTTTAAAAAAGTAATTTATACTAAATATGTTGTTTCGTATTATTCTTTTTATAGATTATATAAGTCAATCTCATAGTTATAACCGTAGAGAACGGTAATAACAAGAAGACTAATAAAGCAAATTGATGGTTAAAAATGAGTTGCATAAGTATCTTCATATGAATCTTTTTGAAATGGAATACCCTAGTAACTTTCTTTACTTTCATCCTTTACCCAAAAATTACTAAAATATCCCCCCTACATATTATTTTGCATTAGAAAATTTATCATTCTATGCAGATATTTGTATTTATATTTATATATTTAAATAAAATATAAATAATAAAAATATTGTTTTGAATACTAGAGAAATCATGCAATATTTTTAAATAACTATGGTTTTATTTTAACAGACAGGATTAAATTAGAGCGATGAAACTTTTGATAAATAATATGAAAAATAATTTCAATGAAAAACACAACTTTGATATATGCTAATTTAACATTATTTGGTCAAATTAAGAATTAGAGCAATTTATTTCCCAACTTTTGTACAAAAATATTTAAAGCAAAAAGAAAATAAAGAATGACTTAATGAAGAAGTTATGGAGTCAATACAAACCGTTTTCGATTTTTTTTATTAAAAATTGCAGACTTAACTTTACACTATAAAGATAAATGCTAACACCTTGCTATTAAGTCAACTAATGCATTTTTTAATAAATATAAATAAGATTTATAGTAAAAGCTGCTTGTAAGAATTTAGGAAAAACATTATTTTAATATATACGTCATATATGTTATCTTAAATTTTAAAACTTTATGTGTGAGTTATATCAAAATAACATTTTTATTTAATTTTCATGTAAATATAAAGTAACGATCAGAATAAATTATAAGTATATTATAAGAAAGTAAAAAGTGCTCACACATAAGGTTAAGAATAATATGTGTATTTTATTGATAATTTAAAATGTAAGTATTTTAATAAAATAAGCGGAGATTACTTTTGTACGGATATTATTATCTGCACTTACTATTATAAAAAGAATTTATCAAATTCAATCAGGTTTTGGTATAGAATAAAATAATAAAAAAAATCAATTGATCTATTTTCTTACACCTTTATAAATTTTTTTGTTTACTCCTTGTATAGTTTTATCAAAGTTCAAGAGCTATAATCTGCACACTTAAGAACTAAATAATATGCAAATCTGATCAAAAGATGAACCGAAGAGCCTTTCTTCTTTTATTAACATTACCTTACCCGTTTAATATTCTATAGAACGATGGCATAACATATTTAATCAATTAAATTACTTTATCTACCAAAAAAAATATTAAATTACTTTTCGACAACTGACTTTCTATCTACTATAAATGTTTATAGAATTAAATTATTTTATAGTATTATAAATAATTACCTCCTGGGTTATTCGTTTGTATAAATTTCATTTTATCGAAACTTTATTTTATTAAATTGAAGTGACTTATATTTAAAGCAGTTATTAATTTTATTATATGTACATTTAATATAGATGTTCTTCTACTAAGGGAAAGTTCTAGTTATGATTACTCTTATTCCATACATTAATATGTATTTATATCAATAGTAATATTCTATTCAAAAAAGTAAATTAATCATATATAATACAAAAAGAGGCTCGATTTTTTTATATATTTATTTACCTATATCCTTTCTATTCTTGAATGCTGGTGTACGAAGCATGGATTTTTACCTATAAAGTTATTATTATATTTACCTATATGTAATTATGAAAATACAAAATAATATTACAAATATTACTTTTAAAAGAAGTCATTACATAACGCGTGTGATTAGATAAGGAACGACGCGCCCTGATGGATGGTGTGGTTCTTTCTGGATAGAACTAGAATTTTGGTAGAAGCCGAACCCTAATAAAGAATTAAAAAAAAAAAAAACGCGCCCTATATATAACCGTGAGCCATTTCGTGCCGAATCAATTGTGCTTGTTTTTGTGTTTGTATTGAGCGAACGATAAGATTCCTTGTTTTCAATGGAGGCTTTCTTCAATTCCCAATCGTCTTCGAGAAGCCGCTGGAGTTACGATACTCTCAAGAATTTCCGCGAGATCTCTCCGGTCGTTCAGAATCACATCAAACGAGTAATTACTAATTAAGTCTCCCCTCGGATTGGAAATTGATTTTGGGTGTGGAAACGGTTAGTCTCATATTGTATGTGTATTCTGAATCAATTTGATTGTTTGATTGATTTCAGGTTTATTTTACGTTATGTTGCGCTGTTGTGGCTGCTGCTGTCGGAGCCTTTCTTCATGTATTGTGGAACATTGGGGGTTTTCTCACTACGTTGGGGTCTATTGGAACCATGGTTTGGTTGCTATCGACACCCCCTTTTGAAGAGGTTTGAATGCGATTCTACCTGATTTCTGCTCCGTAAATCTTATGTGACGTTGTTCTCACTCATTGTTCTGTGTTTTTTCAGCAAAAGAGGTTGTCTCTGTTGATGGCTTCTGCCCTGTTTCAGGGCGCTTCCATTGGACCTCTGATTGATCTGGCGATAGCCATTGATCCTAGGTATGACCTGTTGTTACTTTTTTGGACACTTTTAATTAATTACTATTGTTAGAGTCATTGATGCTAAAAATGATTCTTTTGAACGTTTTGGCTGTGCCCTTCGCTTATTAGTGGAGCTTATTTGGACCCATAGTGACTGCATATGATTTTAATTCGTGGTATATAGTTTAATAAGTCACGTTTTTTCTTTATCATGATGGTCCTGTCAAACTCCTTAGTCCTTTCCCCTTACTTGTTCAGAGAGAGAGAGATGCTAAGCGTACTCTCTCATTTTTTTTTTCTTCTTATTCTGGTTAATGTGCTTTAGATCATATTCTCCAACAATGTTGTTATCCATATCTGTCTGTAATAAATTAATAGCATGTTTTAAAGTTTACTGTAATTGGTGGAGTCTTCTGATGAGTATCATTGTCTGCCAGGGTTGATTATGTGATTAATAGAATATCATTACTGTATGCAAATACTGTTCTGTCATACATACAACCCCAAAATGTTCTTTTTGCCCAATAGTTTGTATGAGGAGTGTTAGCAATACAATAATAATAATAATAATAATACTGTTCTTAGTTAAAATTTATGTGAGGACCACTGGTTTAGGAATGAGACGTAATACTTGTTCAGTTCTGCACCCAACCACACAGGATCTGTGTTAAACAAGAAGCTACTGAGAGTTGCTTCTTTATTCTTTGCTCAATCGATGTGAATTACTGGCTTTACCTTGGTTGGTTATGTGTAAGAAAACACACGAGGAGAAATAGGTTTGAAAGAGTGTGTTGCAACATGCAAGCGTTTTGTCTTGTGATACCATTCTCTACCTTACCCTCTCACTTTAACCTTTTTCTTAAGTTAATGTTATGTGATAAATGTGCAGTTGCTTATGTGTCTAGTTTATAGTTTTGGATGCTGGTTTGACATTGTTGTTCCATTCTCCAGCCTTATCTTTAGTGCTTTCGTGGCGACTTCCTTGGCATTTGGCTCTTTCTCTGCGGCAGCTTTAGTTGCAAGGCGTAGGGAGTATATCTACCTTGGTGGTTTGCTTTCTTCTGGGCTGTCCATCCTTATGTGGTTGCACTTTGCTTCCTCTATCTTCGGGAGCTCAATAGCGCTCTTTAAGTTTGAGGTAACTATCAATTTAATAGTATGACAGATACATAGAAAAATCCTTCTATATTTTCTCGTGTTCTGTATTATATCCGGTGTACTAATTTGCATTTTTTGCAGTTGTACTTTGGGCTTTTGGTATTTGTAGGCTACGTCATAGTAGATACCCAAGAAATTATTGAGATGGCTCACTTTGGTGACCTGGATTATGTGAAGCATGCATTGACACTGTTCACTGATTTGGCTGCAATCTTTGTGCGAATTCTTATTATAATGGTGAGTTGGACTGGTGAATGGTTTTCTAATATTCTATTGGTTTTCTTTTTCTGTTCCCTACCTTTGAATTGGTGTTGAAACAAGGTTTCCGTTATCCTTTCACAGTTGAAGAATTCAGGCGAGAGAAACGAGAGGAAGAAGAAAAGGAGAGATTAAGTGACTGACTGACTGGGCTTGGACAACTCTACACTGTCTTAGATCATGGAGAAACAAAGAAAACATAGTTGTTTGTATAGCTTTTGTTGTTACCCATGTGTAGTTAGTTAGCTAGCCATGGGTTTACTTCAATGGTAAATAAAATGTCAGGATAACTTTTAAACATCTTAATTTGTATCACTAATAAGCATAATATATCGTGTAATATGATATCACTTTTTGTTTAAGCAATAAGCACTATGCTGGGTTTCGAAAAACCTTAGGTCAATTAGATTTTACGGTTTAGTTTAACACCATGAGGGAAAGTGTTATCTCATATTGATTTGAGAATGAGATCATCGTCATATTTTGAAGCATTAAGGATGTACTGTTACTCTCGCAGACTAGATTTGATCGTCAGGTAGACAAAACAAAAAAACATTGAGGTTGATCAGCGTTCTGATGGAGTAAAACATAATATTTATGTGGTTTTGTTTGAGCATCTAATGAAGAGTGAAAGGAGGTGAAATGGCATAAACCAACTGTAGTTTGAGAGTGGAAATTGGATGTTATGCCACAAGTTATTTTATTTCATAATATTTTGAATAAAGTACTGATCCAGTGCCATTTTATCTATACAGATTATGCTGATAATTTATAAGTAAAAAGGGGTGGGAGTAATCGAGGCAACATCATAAACTTGCACGTCCTTAAGTTTAAAAATTGGTCATCGATACGGTTGTGGCAAGGATATTGATTGAAAGAATTAAAATCTAATTTTTAAAAGAAAGCATAATATTTATTTCAGATTTAATATGATTCTAGTCCTTAAACGCTTTTAAATTATACTTCTAGGTCCTAAGTTTTTCTAAATTTTAGTTTTAGTCCGTAAATGAAAAGTTGGTCGATTTCTTTTTAAGCTTTTAAATTGACATTTTTAAGTCTTTTATAATCAATTTGTTTTTTGGATAAATTATTTTTCATCTTTTAATACAATTGATTGTACTTTTTATTCCCCAATTAAATTTTGATTAATTTGTTTACTTTTTATTCTCGTTGTTTTATTCTCCCTAATCAGATACTAATTTTATGTATGTTGTGTGAAAGCTACATCAACCTACTGATATCATAACTATATAAGTAAAACTGATTTTTCAGTAAAACTGATTTTTCTGAAAAGATGATAAACTAAAATATAATTTATTCAAAAATCATATGCAGATAAATTATTGCCATGACAGCTAATTTGATGGTGCCATCACCACTTAATAGTTACATTTGAAACTGGGACAAGTTGTTAACGAAGAAAAGTGTATCAACCAAATTAATTAATTCTTTGTTTAAAGAATAAAAAGTAGAATTTGAAAAAATAGAAACTAAAAACCTATTAATATTTTCTTAATTTTGATTCTAAAACAGAATAATTTGTTACTTTAAACTAATTTTGAAGACATTCCATTAAAAAAAACCCTTTAAATAAATTGTGGTTAGAAACTAATTTAAATGTTTTTTTTTTCAATATAAACATTTAAATTATTCAAAAAATATATAAACAAACTTACATCTTATCAATTGTTTTAATGACAATGTATGAGAATCTTGTTAAAGGCTAATTATACAAAGTTTGATCGTGAGGTTTTATGATTTAACTTTTATAATTTGCTTGGTATGGATGAGAGAAAAAAAATGATAATAAAGAAGATAATTAAAAATAGATAAGAAATAACAGAATACATATAATTGGGACATTGTCTTTCAAACTGAGACTCCAATTTTAACTTTGACTTCCCATACTACATAACTTCAACTTTATGTAATCCTAATTGAGCTCCAACTTCTCTTTGATTCCATTGTCTAACACTTCGAGACGCTGCTATTGCCATGTATCATGTAGATAGTTCACATAATTTATCAGCATTCTGATGACTTGTATCAGCTTGCTAATTCCTTATGCAGCTTCTTAACCCCATTTTATCATGATTTAGTGGAAGTATATACACCTGTTTGAAATTTGAAGAGGCTACCTTATGATTTTAAGTTAAGGGTTTTGACACTAATAAATGACACTCTTTGGAGAAAACTTGATAATTTTTTTTTTTGTGATGGTATAGAAGTTTCAAAAGAAACGCTAGTGTTGTTGGGGATTATAGTGAAATTCGGGTTTATAAGAGATTCAAATCAAAGCCTTCGGAAATTTCATGTTGGAGACATGAAGACCGATACAAGATTCTTGCTTTTATTATTGTTAGACAACTGAATCCTAGAGGCAGTAACTATATTTTGCTTAATAACGGGGATTTGAACCTTCTGTATGGCATAGAAAACAAATTTAAAATCAATAAAAAATTGTTGAGAAATCTTTATATTCCAAATTAAATAAGTAAAAATCAGAAAGTTAAGCACTAGACAAGAAGACTTATAAATTTATTGTTTTAAGGTTTTAGATTGGAAATATTATTTATATTTCATTGATTTGTATTTTCTTTCTAGTGATTTTTTTTCAAAATATTCATAAGTGGTATTAGAGTATGATTCATTTTGGTGATCGATTCAAATAAATTTATTTATAGTAAGTTTTTCAAATTTTAGATTGAAATTAGTGTCAATCTTTTATATTTATATTTAATTAAATGTGATATAATATATATGATTTTGTCTTGTCAAAGATCACATAAATTAAGAGTGAATGATTTGTAGATTTTTCATATTCATGTGCAAAGTACTTAAACACAATAAGATTCAAACTTGGCAGTCTTTTGAGATTATGGGGAAATCTAATCTCATAAGTAATGCTGCTTTGCACAAGATGGGTTATGGGAAAGCTATAAGGACTTGGTTTATAAAGGATGGTGAACCCACTAGTGAACACGAAGAGGGTGTTGTTGATGAACATGAGATGTCAGTGAAGCTAATAAGAGGAAGCCTATTTTCTCCCTTTGAACAATTGATAAAGTGGTCGGGTTTACTAATTCTTAGAGACAACATAATGAGTTTAATGAGAGGGAGTTTGCTAATATTGTTGAACAAATTGAATTTATTCAGAATCAAATCACTACGAGGCTACTTCACATGGGAAAATAGGTTTTTTTTTGTGTATATTGTCTGTCTTTTTACCTTACTTCCTTGTTATATATTTGCTTGTTTGGTGGGGTGTAGTTTCTTATTGTTGGTGTGTTATTACCTTTGTCTAGTTTTTTATTTCTTTATTTGATCTATATGTTGACTTCCTTCCAACCCCTTCTTATAACTATTAATGAACAAGTCTTTTTGATATATTCTTCTCTTGTATTACATTTGATAATGACAAAAGAGAAGAAAAGTTTCTATTTTATGATACTACATCTTTCAGTATCAAACTATTACATAATGAGAATGAGTGGTTGTATAAAAAAAGTTTGTTCGTTCAAAATTATAAAATTATAAGATTTTATGCTTTCAATTTTGTGTCAAATAATTATGATTATGATTTGATTGCTTGTTCAGAGTTGTAATTTTAGGTTTAGTATTTAGTAAATGGTTCTATTGCCTTGATCATGCAAAGATTATGTAAATGAATAATTTTGGATTGCTTTATTAAAGATTAAGTGAGAAAGTTTTAAATATATTTAAAAATAATTTTATTAAATAAAATGCTTTTCAAATTACTAGAAAAGCAAAATTAATTTTTTAATCAATCGAAATCACATTTTAAGTAATTTAATTCACCGGAAAACACTTAAAAGCTTTTACAGACTCTCGTATTTAATCACTTAAACTAACTTTTAAAACACTTTTTCAACGGTTTTAATTATGTGGTGTGATGAGCATTTCAATGAATTAAATTCAATTTTAATGAATTCATCCTATGAACTATATAAAAGAGTTTATTTCAAAGCTTTTTCTAGAAATAAAACTAAATTTTCAAACATACGAGTAAAGCTAGATTTATATTTGTTGGTTGCTTTATAAGATACAAAGCTTCAAGATTACTTGTTAAATATCACATTATCAAATATTTCAAGAAAACTTCGCAATTTCTACATTTAGATAATTGAGTGAGAAGGAGTGGACAATTTCTACTATGATTAGCATCATGAATATTAATAACATTGGCTTGTGGAAATTACACATTTATGTATCCTTTTTATTTAATGTGAAACCATTATCACTTATTCCTCAAGTTATTTGGAAAATTCCAAACTTTGAATTTTGTTTGAAACTCATTGTTTTATGTCTGTGGTCTGACGCATTATTCAACCTTTCGGAATTCAAATTCCGACCACAAAGAACTTTGTCCCTTTTAGCAAAAGCCTGTACGAAAGGCATCTAATTCAAACTAGGATAAACTTGCTTGTGGAAGTTTCCAAAAATGAGTTATCTTGTCCAAAACTTCATTGTCTTTTGTTTTGATATGGGTTCACATGGTTTTGATGTGAAACAATAAAATAAATTAGGATATGGGATTTCACATGGAGACCTTTGAATGGTTCTAATTTGGTATAAATCTTTCTGGATATTTCCCATTCAGCAACTTTGGTTAAACCCTACGACAAAATAACTATGCTCAGTAAAATGTCGAAACCCTTTTTAATATATTAAGCTGTTTTATGATTAAACTACTTTTTATATTGTAATAATATGCGATTGGATAGATTTTTTTTTCCGTTAAGGTTCTGTACATAAATATAATTAATACTCTTTTTAGTTTTAAATTTTGAAGCCATTATATGTTAAACTATAATATAATATACGCATCTTGAATGAATGATTACTTATTGTTTAAATTAAATATGATTCAACAATCTATATATTTATCCAATTTCTATTTTTATTCTAAAATGAGATCATTAGCTTTAAGAATTAAAAAAAAAGTAATTCTGTTGAATTTATATTGTTTTATATTTGTATAATATTTAGTATTTAGCATTTGATAAGGATATTGTTTTAAAGTGTTGAGATTCATTGAAAGTTCTGATTGCGTTTCAAAAATCACTTATAATTGCCATCAACAAGATTTCAGTTTTTTGAACTGTTATTGAATAGAAAATCTATTATTGAGTCTATTCAATGATTAATCTCTATTGAAACCTTGAATAATATTTTTTATGAGACCGCCTTTCCACTCACATTTAAATTGTAAATAATATTTCAATTTATTGTTTGTATAAAAATGACAACATGTTGATACTATAATGAATAAATAAATTGTACCAAATTTTTTTTTTATTATTATTATGTACCATTAATATTAATTTAATTATATCTCATTATTATTAAGTTCGAAAACTAAGTTGGTGGAATCTATATTTAACCAATGCCTTCTCCTCCAAAGATATCTCTGAAGAATGTGGGAGAGAACATACAGAAAAAGAGAAATAAGGGAGTGTAATTAGTAAAATGGGTACCAACAATATGACATGAAATAAAAAACCGGCCCGTTTAATAGATTTAATTAAAAAGCAAACTCGAAAACTCGATCTTTGTAAGGCACGTGTCCTTAATTATTAATATCCATAAAAATTCCGACAATTAATTCAAGAATAACAACTCTCATTTAAAATGAAAATAACAATGAAAAAAAAAATCAAATAATCATAGCCTTAGTTGTTTTCAAGCGAGACAATATTATGTACCATAATTCACTACTCGGCTTCATTATTTGATGAGAATAAAAAAAATACTTCCATTATTTGTCCCAAATTTTCCACACGCAGATCCCATGAATTTATATAAACCAATTAAATTAAAATATTCGCACAAAATAAATATATTTATGTCATAAATCGATAATTTTATGATAACTCTTTTAATAGTCATACTTAAGATATGATGTAACTAAATGATGGAAAAAAAAAATATACTGACTATTCTGATCCATGATGAGATAAATCTTGTTATAATTAAAAGGTATTCTCTAATAGGAAGTTTGTAATTTTGTCATGATTTTATTTTTAAAAGATGTTTAAAAAGGTTGAAAGAGGAAAAAATATTTAAACTTTTTCTGATATCAATTCCTAAACCTTTAAAAGAAAAATTAAACTTCTTTTAATCTTAACTATTAAAAGACGTGAAACTCTTGAACGGAAGGAATATTAACAATATATCAAAACTAAAAGAATACGTAAAAAATATAAATTTATAATAAAATATAACAAATATTTAATTTTATCTATCTTCTCCAAAAGGTAATACATGGTTAATTCTAATTTAAAGTAAAATCATATTTAATTTATTATTAGTTCTTTCCCACGTTGGATAAATACATAAAACATTGAGAGTTGGGTAAACAAATGATATGAGTTGTAGAAATTAATGTAATTTTTTAAAACTTATAAAAGGATAGATAAGTAAATAAATAAAAACAATAGTTATTTTTAATTAGTTGTTAGAAGATTAAAACGCTGAGTTTGATCATATGATTGAATGAGACGCTTAGGGTTTAATATGTGTTACTGTGAAAATATGTTTATTATATAATGGAGCAGGTAAAGTAATTCTTTATGTGGTGAAAATCCATTGCTTAACCCCTAAGCATCCAGTGATACAAACTAAGGCAAATAAAAATAAAATAATAATAAATAGTTATAATAGACATACGTCAATTTGTTGTTGATATTGGACAAAATGGAAGTCCGGTTTTAAGGCAAATTGACTTTAATTATATTATTAATCACTTTGAAAGAGTATACATGGTAGCTACCTACTGTCTAAAGAAATGACTAGTCACATTGAAAGATAAGATGCACATTTTTGTGTTTTCCCTTTTCATTTTCTTATGAGAACCACATTTCCTATGCTATACGTAAACTAACAAATACCTTTATCAGATGCTTTATTGTCTTTCTTTATGCACAAATAATGCACCATTGTCTTTCTAACTCAATCTTTTATTACAAAATATTTAATGCGATAATGATGTTTTACAAAAATAAAAAATCTTATAAGTGTTATCACATCTCTTATTGAATTTTTTCTTCTACGATTTCAATACACAATTACGAGTTATTGTCCACAAGAAAAAGAAAGAAAACTTTGTTGTTTAATAGGTAAAAATATTTTTTAATTTCCTTGACTGAAATTCAAACATGCGTGAATAATGCATATAATTTTTCAACCGATTTAGCAAATTCTTCTGTCAACCTTTTAATGGAGGTTTCTTTTTCGGTTAATGTAGAATATGGTATCATATTTTATTCATTGCTTAGCAATAACAAATAATTATCTTGTATTATTAGTTGGGGTGAATTGATTAGGTTGAGTTTAGTATAATTTTTAATCTAATTTAAATCAGTATTTTTTTAGTTGAATTTTAGATTAGATTTGTCTGTATTAAATAGTTTAATTCAATCCAATTTAATTATAATCAAGTTGAATGACTTGATTGATTGAGTGCTTAAGAATTTATTATCAAACTTATATATAAGAGGATTTCTTTTAGGTAATTTTTATTTTTATTTTACTCTTTATAATATAATTGTTAATTATTTTTTCTAAAATTTTAATTATTAACTAGTTTTTTTAAAATAATCACTATTTTGAAATATTTTGTATAAAATTGTCACATATTTATTTTTAATTTGTTTTATTATATTGATAGTTTCTAATGCTAACACTTATATATTTATTACTATTTTCATTATTCTTTTTATATATTAACTTAATCAATTTACATATATTATTAACTTATAATACAATACAAATATTTAAATAGTCTTTATAATTTAAGAAAAATGTACTTAAATGTTTTTTAACTTTTATAACACAACAACTTATGACATAAATTAAAGAATGATTCTTAAAATACTTTGATATCTAAACAATAATTATAAATACATTTTATAACTCAATGTCCAAAAACATGACACAAGAATTAAGCATTTACTTTAATAGCATGCTAGGTATGAAATATTTATTAAAATTATTTCTTATATAGTAAAATTATTAAACATGTGTTAGTTACAAATAAAGTCTCACATCAGATAAAACAAAAAATGAACATGAGTTTATATATACATAAGATACCTCTATTGGTAAGAGATCTTTTGGAGTGATACCAAAAGCAAATTGGTAAAGGCTTTACCCAAAGTGAACAATACCTCGAATTTGACCCAAAGTGGACAATATCTCACTAGTATGGAGATCTATGTGTGTAGTAAACCTTCCTACAACATGAAATATTTATTAAAAATAAGTTAATTCAATCCCTGACAGAGTAATGGCCAAGCTATCGAAGATAAACCTTAATCCTCATTATTCATTCCATCTAATAAAGTCTGAAAGTGCAAAATTGATGTTGAAAGGTCCAGGATAAAGTGACTTAGTAAACATATCTGCCAATTGATGCTTCGAAGGAACATGAGAAAGAACAATGAGCCCATCAAGAACCTTAGCACGAATAAGATGACAATCCACTTCAATATGTTTGGTGCGTTCATGAAAGGATGGATTCTTAGCCAGTTGAATGACAGACTGATTATCACAAAATGTAGGAAAAGGAATTGGAATTTTAAGGCATAAATCATCAGCAACATACTTCAACCATTGCAATTCACAAGCAACAGAGGCTAAAGCTCTATATTCAGCTTCAGTAGAGCTCCTGGACACGGTGGATTGCTTCTTTGATTTCCAAGAGATAAGACAATTCCCATAGAATACACAATAACCAGTGATGGATTTTCTAGAGATGCAACAAGTAGCCCAATCGGAGTCAGAAAAAGCTTGAAGTCTGTGAGGATTGCTGGAAGGATAAAAGAGGCCTAATCCAGGACAACCTTTGAGGTATTTCAAAATCCTGAAAACAGCATTGAAATGAGAGGATCTGGGCTTGGACATGAACTGACTAACTTGCTGAACAGCAAAAGAAATATCAGGTCGTGTGTTTGTTAGATACTGTAGTTTGCCAATTAATCTCCTATAAGAAGTAGGATCTGAAAGAAGATCACCATCATCATCATTTAGCTTATCGGTAGGATTTGAAGGAGAAGGTGCTGGTTTACATCCAGTGAGACCAAATTCAGCTAAAATTTCTAAGCAATATTTTCGTTGATTCAAGACAAGACCCTGTTGTGATCTAGCAACTTCAAAACCAAGGAAATACTTGAGATTTTCCAAGTCTTTGATGCAGAATTCTTGATGTAAAAATTTCTTAACAGCAACAATATCATCCATGCTATCACCAGTTAGAACGATATCATCCACATATATTAGAAGAGCAGTAAAAGAGGTAGCAGACTGTCGAAGAATTATAACCTTCACTCAATCCACTTCAAGTTAATAATTTAATGAACTACTCACTTGTTCTTTTAATTTATTTGTTAATGGAGAGCCAAATTAACACTTAAGAACATTTTTTAGCATTTCTAGCATTAGCCCCGTAACTTTCAATTTATTTACAATGTTGAATACAACACTTTAAACATATATTGCGTGAACTTTTAAACTTAAACATTTAGCAATTTGGCCTATAATTTGAAAAATAGTATTTGCGAATAAAAATTTATGCGTTCGTAATATTACAACATATAACAATTTTTTTATAAATATTATCTATTTCATAATAATAGATAAAAATAATTACTTCTTAAGAATTGTTATTTATATGTGTTAATAATTTTGCAATATTACTTTCTTAGTAATTATTTTTTCTTATTCTAAATGAATGCAGAAAGGGGATCTTATTCATAATAAACCTTAATTAGTAATTTGATTTTTATATTTTAGTTTATGATTCACTGTGATTCTATATTTTTTAATATTTGTTAAATAAGATTATTTTGGTTCATTCTGTTATATTGTTAATTCGATGTTAAAGTTATATATCAAAATTTCGTTTATATGTTAGAACTTTATTTTTTCTCCCTCTATCTTCCTTTATTCCCTCCACTCATCCCATCACCTCTCTCACTTTCCACTAAATATTAATTTTCACCATTAATAAGTTATTTGTAAAAAAGTGTTTCAATAAGAGTTTTTATGTTGAGATACTAATGAACATATTAACGAAGATCTAAAATTATAATTATTTTATGAAAAGGTTTTCATGTGGAATATGTCAAGTTGATGTTGTAGTTAAAGATGAAATGCATCTATCTGACTATTAGTTAGGTTGGTTCTTTATGTTTATTTATTTGGTCTGACCTTGGCTTTCAAGTTGAGTTAACGGTTGTTATTACTTTCATCTCGATTGTGGTTGCTAGAAGATTCAATATATTGGATTGCTTCATATGATTTAAGATTTCATTTTTATTTATGATTAATATTTTCTAAAACAGTTGGAATTGCTATATTGCTACGAGAACATTATTAGTTTTAAAGAAATTAAATATATTTTCTATTTTTAAATTTTTTCCAAATTCTGTTTCATCTTAAATTAAATATATATTACTTGTATTCTATGAAAGTTATGTAAAATATTCTTCAACAATGACACTTGAAAATTATATACAACGATAAATATTGTAATTACTAACAAAAATAAATTTGTTAATAAAACAAAATTTATTAATATACTTTATTATAATTTTTCAAAATTTAATTATTAATGAATATTTTTGTTAATAAATTTTGTCAATAAAATTTGTCAAGTAGATTAAAATTTAAATTATTAACAACTATTTCTATAAATAATGTATTTATTAACAAATTTCATAAGAAAAAATTGTCAGTAAATTCTGTATCAATAATCTAGAATTGTTATTAATGACAAATTTTTCGTTGATAAATTTTATTGTTAAAATGATATTAAATTTCCCACCATAAACTTTTTTTGTTTCGTAAAAAAAATTAATATGATAAGAAAAATTCGTAAATAGCAGCTTATGAGTATTTATTCAAGAGATTTTTTTTTCTGTCAATAATTAACTACAGATTATTTCAGACGAAGTTTTGATCATTAGTACAGTATTTTTTCTGCAACAAATTTTTGGACATCATCATACCATCATTAAATTTGATTTATCAATGAATTTTGAAAATTACTGATAAATTCTTACTATTAGTATTATCCGTTTTTCTTATGTTACTTAATAAAAGAGAAAATAAATAGTTTATTAGAAAATTCATTACTTTTGTTATAAAAGATTGTACCCTCGAAAGGATTGTTATGAAACATTGAGCTTATTACTAGGTTGTTAAGGCTTTATCGGTCATTTACCATATTTTATATATATATATATATATATATATATATATATATATATATATATATATATATATATATATATATATATATTAAAAAAAAGAACAAAATTACAACCAATCCACACCCCTCGACAGAACAAACAAATATAAAGTTAACCTTGTTCGATTCAATAAGTACCTTATCATACCAAATTAATTCACTTCTAGGCAATACCTAAACTAAAAATAATATTTACATAAAGCTAAATATATATTTATTTTATTTATGTACTTTATGAAAATGATGTAAAGTATCATTTCCACAAACGAGACTATATGTATAATATTTATTATGTGATAAACAAAATTTTAGATTGAAGTTTAAGAAATGTGATATAGTTGTTTATAGATTAAATGTAAGTAATGAAATAACTTTAATTTCCTGTAATAAAATATATTTTATTTTATTATTATATATATATATATATATATATATATATATATATATATATATATTATTGTTTTATAAAATTCATGTCTTTTAGGTGGTATGAAAAATTGTAAATGTATATGGATTTTAAGTATTATGTGAAAAAAAATGTTTGTTATATAAGATAATATGAAATCTAAAATAAATAATGTTAGACATACTTTCATTAATTTATATTATGACAAAAGATATTTTGTACTCACCGTGGAGGAATATTTAGAATTATGTTTATTTTTTTTAAAGTAAGTGTTTAAAAAAATTAAAACATGCTATATTTATTAAATTGCCGTAGACATTTAATTTTAAAGTAAGTGTTTTAATACTATTAAATTTTTTAAAGTAAGTGTTTTAATAATATTGAATTTTTCTTAGGTTATATTATTGTGTTCATTGAATATGTAAATTGATATATTTGGGAGACGTTTTGAGTTTTTAAAACTTTTAGGGTGTTTTTTTAGTTAAATATTACAAGGTTTTCAAAATAAGAAAACAGTATCATTGGAATTTTAATTAATTAGTTTTATTAAAGTTTAGTTTTAGGGATGAATGGCTCGTTGAGTTTAAAAAAAAACTGTTACAATTTTTAAAATAAAAATTTGTAATTGACTGCAATTTTAATAATTCGTTATAATAAGAATTTGTTTTTAAAAATGATTTAAAATTATAAATAAATAATTTAATAAATAATAATAATAATAAATGTGATATGATGTAATATTATATTATTACAGTAATTATTAAAAAAATAACATGTTTTGAAATTTAATTATTAAAGTGTCTTCTATGATGGTTATAATAATATTTAAAGTTAAAATGATAATTTGTTCTCTCTTAATCACATCTCACGTTTATGTTTTAAAGTTTCAAGAGAAGTTTAAGGATTTTTACTTGTATATAGGATTGGATCTAAATCGTTGTAATATTATTTTATATATTACGCTAATTATTTTATATATTACCCTAGAGCTCTCAAGATGGGTCACAACCAGTAGACTAATCTATCTTACTACGGATTTGAGTCAAGTTGGGTTTGAAAAAATTGTATTATTTTTATGCAGGTCAGATTTCAACCCGATTCATGCGGGTTGAACCCGTAGTGGGCCGAGTTAACCCACCAACTCACCTACCTAATTTTATTTTATTTAAGTTCCTTATTTTCAAAATTAATTAAACATCCACGTTGGAAGTGAAATTTGTTTATATTTGAATTATAGAAAGTTTGTAATTTTTTTTATTTTAAAAAAATGTAATTAAGTGAGCCAGTGAGCCAACCCGTTTACCCACGAACCCGTGATGGGTCGGACCGCGTTCGAATTTTCTGGCTCACTAATAAATGAGCCGGGTTGGATTGGCTCACTAAGTGACCAACCTGTGATGGGTCGAGTTGGATGGGTCGAGCCGGATGATCCGTTTTGACAGCTCTGTATTACGCTATATATTGGTGTTAGTTTATTAATATTGATTTGATGAAAAGTTAATTCTAATTAAATAATTAAATCTTAAATTAATATCTTAATCACAGGTACGATTAACTCTAGACTGATTTTTTATAGTACATACAAGTATCAAATTTTATAATTTTTAAAAATTTGAGTGTTTTCAAATTTTATAAGTATATTATAAGATGGAAGATATGGGTAAAAGGTTTTGTACCCCTCAATTCAGTGTGATATAATATGAAAATCTGTAACACATGTGCGCACTATAATGCTTGAAAGAATGCGATATCATGGCATAAAATTTGTCCCCATTTAATTAGTATTATCCGTATAATCAGAGTGCCAGGGAAATAATATATACTTTATTAACACACAAATAGGCTTCATACAATGTTTCAAAGGTGAGCCAATTATTAATTATAAATAATAACCATGATTTCACAAAAATGTTATATTTAAAACAGAAAACAACAATGTTGGGACAATGAAAACTCAAAACACCAAAAATGAGGACTTCTTTTTTCATTTATTTTATTTTATTTTATTTTATTTTATTTTCTCCCATTCATTCCAAATTTTGCATCTTAGATCCACCTACTTATCTCTCCCTCTGTCTTATTGACTCTCATTACAAACATTTCTTCCTTCTTTCCTTATAATTCTTCCATCTTTTAACCTTTTTCTTATTCTCTTTCTTAGCAATTAAAATTCATACATTCAAATGTGGCTAGAAGCCTCTATGAATTGTCCAATTTTCTTTCCCACATTTTCTTCCACTTTATTATTCATCCAATCAGTTTATACTTCTCCAGGATTTCACACACACAAAAAAAAAAGGTTTACACTCTTGGAAATGTTTACACACACAAAAAAAAGGAAACAACATTGTGATCAATCTAGAAATTAAGTTAATGTGACTTCAAATTTTCTTAAAATATGCAGTTGACTTTCTCCATGGTATGAAGATTGATCTTGAATTTAAAATTTGTATTAATTCTTTGGATAATTAAGTCTTTTCAAATCCCAAATTAACATCTTTATGACGTTTTTAATTAGCTAAATGGTACCTTTTTTTTTCTTAATAATGATTTTATTATCATCACCATTCTCATCATCATTATTTTAGTTTCACTCTTATTGTTTTCATAAAGGTTTGTAATCGATCTTATCGTTTGTAACCCCTGTTGTTGTTTTATGTTTTTATTTGCTTCACAATTCATTATATTGTTAATTTATTTGATTTGTTTTTTTTTTGTATGTGTTAATTTGCTCTCTATTTTATATGGGGTTGTTAGCTAACCTTTTGTGTTTGATCTTTCTTGTACCGAGTGTGAAATTATTTATGGATAAAATAAGTCTCGCCTTTTTTTATAGACTCTCTAAAATTAAGAGAGATTATTATTATTATTAGAAAAATTGTCCGTCTATTTTCTATTTTTTATGTTTTCTTTTGTATTTTAAGGTTATCCAAAATTATGAATATGTTATTTTTAGTTAATATTTTTAGGATATACATATATATATATATATATATATATATATATATATATATATATATATATATATATATTCCTATAAAGTTATAAATCTTAATTTTAAGAAATTTTATTTTGAAAGTTATTTAAGATTCTAATAACTCTATTTAATTTTTTGTAATAAAATTCTTCGATCTTGACCTAAGAGTTAGAACTGTGCGATTATAAATACAATTTCGTTTTTAATAGTTGTTCTTTCTAAATGATTTAATTTTGTTTCGCTTAGAAGCTTGCACTTAACGTTGGCTTGCTTTGCTTAATATAGGTCATTTTCTCTTTAGGGATTACTTTGTGAGCTCACTAAATTCCTTTTCTTAGTTGGAGGGTTTCTTTTGATACTAAGTAGTGACATGGTGGTTTGTTACAATAGTTGAAGGTGCCTAAGTGGAAATAATATAGCATTGCCATAAACTTTGTCATCCATTTACCGCGAATGGTCAAAGGTTATGATACTTCTAGGTTGTGGTGGACAGGTTGACCAAAAATGCTTATTTTTTGGCAATGGACTTGAAGATGTCTATGGCGAAACTTGCACTTATACATCAAAGAAATAGTGAGGCTGCATGGTGTACTTTCGAGTATTGTATAGACAAGGATCCAAGGTTCACATCGAGGTTTTTTCAAACTCTACAAGGTGAGTTGGACAGTAGATTACAGATGAGTTATGCATATCATCCTCACACAGATGGTCAGTCAAAGAGGACGATCCAATCATTTGAAGATATGTTGAGCACATGTGTGTTAGATCACTTGAGAGCTTGGGATGAAATGTTGTCATTGGTAGATTTCACCTACAATAACATCTTCCGAGCAAATATCGGTATGACATTGTTTGAAGCATTTTATGGTAGAAGATGTAGGACGCCTCTGTGTTGGTTTCAGGAGGGAGAAGCATTATTGGTGAGACCAGAGTTAATTCAGTAGACCATAGAGAAAGTGAAGTTGATACATGAGAGGATGAAGGCATCTCAGAGCAAGCATAAGTCCTATGCTGATCAAAGACGAAGACCTTTTGAGTTTGCAGTTGGGAATCATGTCTTCCTTCAAGTGACTTCTACTACTGGTGTGAGAAGAGTCATTCGTTCTAAGAAGTTGTCTCCTAGGTTCATTAGTCCTTATCAGATTCTACGTCGAGTAAGACCAGTGGCTTATGAGATAATTATGCCTCCTCAGTTGTCAAATCATCATTCGATATTCCATGTTTCACAGCTCAGGAAGTATATGTCATACCCCTCTCATGTGCTAAAAGTGGTAAATGTGCAAGTCAGGGATGATCTTTTAGTGGATGTTCAGCCTGTTGATATTGTGGAGAGTCAGACGAAGCAACTTAAAGGAAAAGCCTTCAGTTTAGTCAAAGTTGTCTAGGATAGAAGAACAAGTGACTTTACGTGGGAGTTAAAAGGAGTCATGAGAGAGTCTTATTCTCACATGTTTTCTTAGTAAGTCTAATTTTCGAGATAAAAAATTTTTGTTGTTGGGGAGAATGTAAGAACCAAGAAATTAGAGTATTAGAGTTGATAGGTGTTTTAAAATAATGAGACTGGGTATTTTAGTTTTAAAATAATTCAATAATATTAATAGAATTTCTTAAAATCGTTTCATTACTTATAACACAAACCAACTCTCTAAAATTTCTTCTCTTTAGTTCTCTACCTTCTTTCTACCTTTTCTAACTCCTAAGTCATATTTTTGACGACCAGGAGGTACCTAAACGGCTACAACAGTGAGATCTACATTTCTACCCGATCAATTTCTTTATAAAGCTAGTAAGTTTCTGCTTCTTTTTTATTTCGTTGTTTTGTTCCTAAAATCTCTACTTTATGAGTGACGCATGTGTTGTCCACCTCTCTTTTCTTGTTCCTTGTTGATTAGTGGTCCTAAGGACTACTTTGATTTCAATTTCACGGTTTGTAGACATTTCTAGAGTTTCTTGCGTTTGAAGCGACTGTGGGACAATCTTAGAGCTATGTAGTTCTATTTAAGGTAAGAAAAACTAGTGTTTTATTTAATTTTGAGTTATAAAGTACGAAATAAAGTACGAAATGAAAGTCATTAGTATATGAGTTGAATGAATGTTGAATTGGATGTTTGAAATGAGTGTGTTAACACTAAGTGTGTTTGACAAATTGCATTTGATTTGGAATGTGTTGTGACTATGAAGTGGTTAGTGATGAATTTGTTTATGTGTTGATAAGAAATGATGTAGGCTAAAACATGAACTAGGTTTTTTAAAAAGGGGGTTTATTAGGTGATTTTTAGAAGTATGAGTCTAAAGGGATAAATAACAATGTGAGACATTTTGTAAGGTCAAATAGAACTTGTTGAAAGCTTGAATTGATAAAAATATGAGATTTAAAGTAAGTATGAGTCAAAAGGATGGTTGAGGAAGGTTTTATGCTTGATTTTGGGGGTTTGGTCTAATGAGATTTTGAATTAAGAGTTATATGTCAAAGAGGAATGTTTGAAGTATGTTATTAAGTCATTTATGACTTGTTGGGATCCCTAAGTTGGTTAAAAGTGAGCTAGAACTTGTGGAATTCAATTTTGGTCTATAAGTTGAGGAGTTAATTGTTTTAAGTTAAAATCTTGTTGCATAACAATGTAAAATTAGTATAAGATGGATTATACACCTTTGTTCAGGTCTATGGTAGTTTAGAACTCAATGTAGGAGTGTTAGAAGTTGGTAAAAATGGTTGGAATAGGTCATGGGTGGTCTAGAGGTGTTGTTTAAGTAATTTTTGTGTTGTAGGAGTGTTTGAGCAGTTTTTGTCTAAGGAGAACTTTTATTGATGAAGATCAATGTGTTGTTAGTATGAATGTAGGAAGTTAAGTACTTAGATTTATCCTGACACTCTAAGGGTCACATTCTCAAGTAGAGAGTATATATGGAATTATGAATTATAATTGTGATGGTAGGATAGAGGAATCTTAAAAACCGGAGTTGGTACATCCCTGATCATAGAGCAGCCCTGGTCAAATCCATTAAGTTGTGACTAGTCATATGTACTGGCGTTTATGGTGAGTTTGATTCGTCAAACATTTGATTCTTCTCCGGTGACCATTTATGGTGATATTTTAGTATTGTTAATTTATTTTGTGATATATTCATTTTTTATGATTTCTATGATGATTGTAATTTATTATATTGGATTTGAATTTATGCATCTGAACATGATATGAGTATTATGGGGAGATTTTGTAATGGTATAATATGAGTTGAGGAATGTGAGCATGGTATGAGTCTCGTGGAGAGATTCTGTAATGATATGGTATTTGTGTATATGTTGATGTTGAGGGTCCTGATGTTGGAGGTTATCCTGATACTCTAATAATCATCCAGTCTCAAGTAGAGAAGGATGGATTATGTGGTGAGAGGGGCAGGAGGTCCTGGTCTATATGCTGGTTTTGGACATAGTGTTGAGGACTAACCTTGTGGATGGTATGGAGGGCAGGAGGTCCTGGTCTATGTGCCGGTTTTGAACATAGTGTTGAGGACTAACCTTGTGGCTGGTATGGAGTATTTTGGAAGTGTATTTGTAAGAAGAAGTAGAAGTCGTCACAAGTGCATAACCTCCCGTGACCGCTCATCAACATAACATTAGAATAAGTGTCTATTGGGTATTGTGGAAATGAGTGTCTATTGGGTATTGTGGGATGAGTGTCTATTAGTAATTGTGGTATTGTGGTATGAGTATCTATGATGTGATTGTTGTATGATGGTATGAGTATCTATGATGTGATTGTTGTATGATGGTATGAGTATCTATGATGCGATTGTTGTATGATGGTATGAGGGTGTCTGACATAATTATTATATGAGGTTTGTTGAGTGTATCAAAGTAATGGATGAATATCTATGATGCGATTGTTGTATGATGATATGAGGGTGTCTGACATAATTATTATATGAGGTTTGTTGAGTGTATCAAAGTAATTATGCATGTTTTATAAATGATTGATTGCATGTTAGCTTACCCTACTTGTTTGTGTTTGTGTATGTGCGATGATCGTATAATTCGTTATACGGGAGCAGATGGAGGAATGTCGTCTGATTCGGTGCCAATGAAGGAAGAGATAGAATAATAAATTAGAATAATTCAAGTTATATTTATGAGTTTATAGTTGAAATCTGAGTTTAAAATATATATATATATATATATATATATATATATATATATATATATATATATATATATATATATCAACGAATTATCAATATGCTACAATATATCAATGATGAATTATGAAGTGAGAGATTACGGGATGTTACAGTACTTTTTTATATAAAGTTTATTTTTATAATTATGTTAGCTGACTGTAAATTAATTTTATATTCGTACAAGTTAACTGATCTACTTTATTAATTATGTGATATTTATTTTATATTTTAATATTATATATTGGGATGTTACGACAAATACTTAAATACTCATATTTTTTTCCACAAAGAATTTTTTTACTAATAATTAAAAACTAAACATACAATTTATTTTTATTATATAATATTTTATCATATTTTTTGACAATTAAAAACAGCCACAAAAATATATCGTATTTTATTATCATTTAAAATATCATTGTTTGGGTTATTAAATTAATAATTTAATTTATTCAACTAATAAATAGAAATCATTTACAACAAATGGTGAATTGACTATGTATTACTTTTGTTGTTGTTATAAAAATAAAGTATAATTTTAGTTAACTAATTTATGTGCAGTTTTTGTGCATTAATGAAGTATAGGCATGATATATTGTTATTTTATGTCTTTTGATAAAATTTCGGTTAAATAATTAAAAATAATATTTTTATTTAATTCAATTCACACTTTTAACGACAAATATAATTTATAATAATATCTATTTATGACATTAATTTTAAAAATTAAAATATAATATTGCTTAGATCTCAACTTTTATATATCATGCCCCTTATTTTTAAATGAATTCTATATTTTCTAGAATTTTATTTTAATAATATTTTACTAATCTTCACTATAAATAAATTTGGATAAAGTAATACAGTTATTAATAATAATAATAATAAATAAAAAAATAAATTATTTAATACCCCAATTCATTTATCTGAAATAACTGGAAGTCTTTTGCAAGTTAGAAGACTTCACTCAATTACTATTTATTTCTTTGGCAACAATTATATATGCACTATTATAAGAAATTTAAAAATTTGTGTGGTTTAGGTAGAGATTTGTCTTGAACTTTCAGTAAAACAACACAACAGAGAATAAGAAGTAGAATGTGGTGTAACAGACAAAAAAAATACATGTGGATAACTATTATTTATTCATTAAAAAAAAACCCTTAGAAAACGATCATTGGGTGTGAACGGTCATTGGTTGTGTCGGAGATCAGGTTTCTTCATCAGAGACCAGAACTAATCAACCAATGAATAAATCAACATTAACATTTCTGCTCTCGTCGAATCATTTTAACATGCACCTTACCATCTTAGGGTACACGTGTTCAAAGATTAAGTCGTAACTTTTAAAACCAAACAACTTTTTTATAACTAAGTTTTTTAAATTGAAAAAGTGTATATTTTTTATATTAAAAATTATTCTCTCTTTTACATAAGAGGTATGTGAGTGAATAGGTGGATCCATAATTTTATAAATGAAAAATAATAATTAGTTTCTGTTTGTTTGTAAAAATAAAATTTATTAAACTAAACTTTATCAAATAAAAAAAGTACCATTCTTTAATTCATTACTTATATAATTTTTCTACATAAAATGTTCTAATTTTAAGTTTACTACGACTTCATAAAGTTGTGCATCAACTTCAAAATATATTTAAAAGTTTAGATATAAAAGATTTCAATAGCTTTTTTTTAATTACACATTCATTGATATATATATGACAGGTTTCTTCACTTTTGGCAATAAAACCAATTAAAATTTATATTTATTATAATCTATAATTAGTTAATAGTATACCTTTTTTTATATTGAACACACAAGTAAAAAAATAAAGAATACAAATAATTAATGGTATTATTTTTCTATAACAAGTATTTAATGTTTAGTTTCATATTTAATTTAATTTAAAATATTTGGTTTTGGTTTTCATAAATTTATCATAATGTAATTTTTGTTAATCTAATAATACAGTTGGTTATCAGAGTTTTCAAAATTAAGGCATTTAAGTTCAACTTATTGTATCATTTAATTGTTAAAGAAAATGTTAACATATCTCATAAGAAACTATAATACATTTAAACATTATTGTTAATATTTTTCATAAATAAATAGCTGACAATGTTATTATTAATGAGCCTAACATTTTGTTGTAGAAATTAAAAAATATATTAGCAGCACATTAAAAGAATTTAATTTTAGAATATTGAATAAAATTATTGAATTGAATCTTTATAAGTATCAATCTTAATAAAGGGTACTCAAAATTACATTGATAAAGTGAGTCACAATATATCTTAACTACTCTAGATCATTGCCAGACATAATGACCTCACAGTTTGAAAGGTCACACCCAATAATAACCCCTTTGAAGGAAGAAACCAAGGGAAGAGGTCCATCAAGGGCAGTTATGCATTTTAGTAGGTCCCTTCTACAATCTTCACTACCATGATTTAATTTTTTTTATACAAATATAATATTTAAATAATAGATAATGTAAAAACAAATTAAATAATACATTCTCAATTTAATTGTATAAAGTGTATATCAAAATTTAGTTTCAGGGATCATCCTGCAATCTGAGAATGTCTTTCACCACTATGTTATTTTTCTCTTATTTTTTTAATTAAAAAAAATAGTTTAGGTACAAAGTAATTCAATATGAGTGAATGTAAATTTAAAGTGGAACATATCATCATACTAGTGAAGGTGAATTACTTTAACACTTATATTTTAGTAAATTTTATAAGGTTTAAATTAGTTATGTTTTGAATTTTATGAGAAAATAATTAAAAGCATAGCTAATTAACAAGCTTTAAACAAGTTCATAAAAGAAGAAAGAAAAAACTTACTTCATATTAACTTCTTTCAGTTCAAGATTATGATGTCTAGTTTTTTATAATTTTATTAAATTTCACAACCAACTTATACGAGATTAATATGTATAGTCTTTTTTTTTTAAATTTTACTACGAAGTTATAAATAATATCACTTTTAGGTATAACATTTACTCCACACTTAGCATCTTAGGAAATTAATATAACTTTTTAAGCTTAAGCACGTGCTAAAATGTTTATAATTTTTTTAAAAAGATGATAATTCACCGGATTACTAATGTCTTATAAAACATATATGAGAATAAGTTCACTAAATCCAGGAAATTATCTGCATATTTATACAAAATAATAAATGTTTAAAAATATTGGATTCAATATACTTTTTAGTTTTTAAATTTGAACATGAAATTATTATTATTTTTTAGTTTTGATTTATTTTAATCTTTAAATATTAAAAATAAATAGATATAATCATTTTAATTTAAGGATGTTAATTTTTATATGTTAAAAGTGTTCTAAATTTATATTTAAACTGAAATATAATAAATTGTATAAATAACTCAAATATAAGTCTAAAAATAATTTAACACCTAAAAAATTTAATATTAATGAATTAAAATAATTAAATCTATTCATTTTTAAAATTTAAGAACTAAAATATATCAAAAGTTTAGAATATTAACAAAATTTAAATTCACATTTAAATTTAAAAACTAAAAATGTATTTAAACTTCCTTATCATTAACTTTATATATTATTTTGTTAAGTTGATCAAATTTAAAAATAGTTTCTTTCTCATCATTTCAAAACTCTTTTTCTTCCTTTTTTGTTTTTTTTTTTCATCAGAGGAACATTAATTATTTTTCATGAAACATTTAGTGTTATTAATATTTAAAACTGTTTCTTTTATAACCCACGTTGTGTATCTATCGATCTCTGAGTACATATTATCCTTATTTGATGTCATGTTCCATCTTTGTAACAAAAACCAGATGGTCCTTCCTTCTGCCGAGCACATATTTTGATGTGTTTTGAGTTTAGGATATTTTAAATGTGCTCTGAAAACACAGAGCCACCGAGACAGTATATTAACTTATTCTATTGAATCATACATTTTGCAAATGACAAATCATGAAAACACCAATTACTCTGCTAAGTTTTAACAGTTATTCAGTATAAATATTAAATATCTTTTATATCTTTGTTTTGTATTTTCATGAGTATTGAGATAATTGGTGTATACTTAACATATTATATTATATTGTTGTAGAAAAAGGAAATGGATAAAACGATATAATAAAAGATTTATAGACGATTTTTATTGTTTTGGAAACAGAGTGCAACAGAGTATCCAGAGAAAGAGTCTGAATTAGTTACTTTCAAACAATCAAACAAGTATGAGGGAATCTCAATTATTATTATTATCATAAGAGTAGAAGGTGAGAATACTAAAAACAAATAAAGAGTAAAACAAAGAATATATCAGAAACCATGCATTAACCAAGTAAAAGGCAGTTTTACTAACTGCTAAACTTAAAAGGACGTGTATATTTATATATATTAAAAAATTAAGAATTAATTAAAAAGATATAAGAATAAAATTTATAACTGTAAAAGTAAGAAACAAAATCGAATTTAGTTTTTGAAAAATTAAAAAGACGTTAGCTGAATTGTGGCATTACGAAGAATGCGTGTTGAGAGGTGAGTTTGAGGAGGAAATGGTAAAGGGTTAAAATTGAACAGTGTAGAAGGAAGAATTGACTAGTTGGTGATTGGTGAATAGAGAAAAAGCATTTTAGATGAATAATGTAGAAAGGTAATTATTTAATTTATTATTTATCTTTAATGAATGTAAATTTTTAATCATTTAAATAAAAAATTGATGTAAAAGGGGAAATAAATAATGGTGTGGCTGCTAGTCCAGAATGTCCTTAGTCAATGAAGGTGATTTAATGATACAGTTTGAGAGATGGGTTGGACCAATTTTCTTTACACATTCACTCCATCCTCAATAGCCTTTTCCCATCTTAGATTAAAGGGTGGAAAACACACTACAAGATAAGGAACTTCACAACCCACCAAATTAGTCAAATTCATCAGATACCCACTATGTATCATGCCCACACTGTTTTTCCTACAATTTCAATTTCAATTTATTAATTTCAATGTCTCATTTTTTACTTTCTTTTTTTCCTTTTCCTTTTCTTCTTTCCTCACTCTAGCCCCTAGCTTCATAATTCTTCTATCTGTCTTCGCCATTTCCTCTGAATAATTGAGTTTCAGATTCACGTACCCTCCTTAATCACCGTTCGTTTCAAATCAGATTAAAAAACTAACTAAAGCAAAAGCATATCACTAATGGTGGCCCCAACATCAACCGCCCTGGCTTAATCAACGGTCTTGATTGGGTTTATCACAACCAATTCTCACACACCTGTTCCTTCCTACCCTCTGTTTATTCTTTTTTTTTCTCTATCAACGCCCCTCAAATTTATCAACATCATGCCATCACAGACACAGAATATAAAATCATGGATATATAATATCACACATAATCATTTCATAAACCTAAAATTATGAAGAAAAAAAATGTCTTTTTCTTTCACCTGTTGTTTTGAGATCTATCGAGTTTTGGGCTTGATTTTTTTTTCCTCCATGGCCATCGATATTATCTCATCAGTAGAAACTGTTTTAGACCAAATTCCCAATGGTGAAGATGGGGATTTGAAAAATTAAAAGCAAAGCAAAGAAAAGTCTACATTCACCATGATATATGCAATAATATATTGATATTCCCATATCGATTTCTCTCAGAATCAACAGCATGTTTTAAAACCTGTGATATGCATAATTAGAAAAAATAAATACAGATTAAAACATGAGCAAATTAGAAATTTATATTCTGGCAAACTATACTGAATAAATGATTTCATTTCTTTTTCTCTTATTCTGGGACGTTTGTGATTCAGCATTAATCTGTCCGATTTCTTTTACACCGTAAATTCGATTTTTTTTTACTTTGGTTTACAAAATGGAAACTGAAATATCTCAGATAACATCAGGGAACCCAAAAAATATTCTCATAAAACAACAACTAAAGACAATTAAAAAAAAAAAGAAAGAAAAGAAAATAGAGAGAGAGACGAGAAAGTGGGTTAAAAAAAATAAATAAAGGAAAAGCTGGACATTTACTTCTTGTACAATACAACAAGAAGTCACATACTCAGACCTTCCTCTCTCTTTCTGTCTCTCTCCATTGCACCTTCCCTTCTTCTTTTCTCTGTCATTTCTGAGATTCCTTTACTGGTTTTTTCTCTTGTACAGATTTCTAGCTACAACACCCAGATATCAATTTCTGTAATTCTGTGTGTTCTGTGATGTTTATGTGAGTTTTTTTAAGGACAGTACAACATAAACTCTTCTGGGTGTATTGGCTTCTGCTGCCTTTGTTCTTGCAAACTGTTTTCTGGGTTTGCTGCAGAAGAAAGCCTTCAATACCCATTAATACTAGCCTTCAAAAAAACTGGTATTTAATAAAAAAACATTTTTTTTTTCTTTTTCGTTAAAGAATTATTTGCCCCTTTTTTCTGCAATTTTTTCTACATATTTTCCCCTTTACTTGAGGAAAAGTTTGAGACATGGGCAAGCAAGGGCCTTGCTATCACTGTGGAGTTACAAGTGAGTTCTTGTCTCTCCAATATGAAATCTTTTGTTTGCAGTTTTTCCTGAGAGTTATTGGTTTTTTGAAATTTGTCTCTTTGAATTTGAAGTTTGTCTTGGAACCGATGGCATGGATTGTGATTTTGATAAGAAATTGAGATGCGTGCAAGGGAAAAGTTCTGGCCAATTTAAACAAATGGGATAATTTAGTTTAATGTTCTTTATTTGGATGTATTAGAATTCAACCATATAAACATTCCTGTTGCCCAGAATATTTGGAAATGGAAGTTCTGGAAAATTCAATTATGTTAACTTCCTCTGTTGATGTGTTCTGTGTCTCATTCAGTGGGTCTTTGCGTTCCTTGACTATGTCTGAAGTGTGTGCAAATGTAATTCATGCAAATTTAATCTCGGAATGGATTGAATATTTCAACGAACCTTTTTCTCAATAAGCAAAACATCTGTTGTTCTAAATCATCTTTATCAGAAGAGTCAACCCAATCTCCATTCATTTGCATGTTATGTGAACAAGAGAAAGTAAGAAAAGGAAAGGAAGATAATTGTGCTTTTGCAAAATGTCCGTAGTAATCTACTCCATTTCCGAAAGGATTTTACAGAGTTGTTCGTTGTCACTTAGTCTACCTAGCAATTTCTAATTGCATGTTAGAATTTTTTTTCTCCTTGCATTGCAGTCATCCTTCGTGGATCTTACTTAATTGTCTCTGGCTGGGATGAAAGTTCAATTGCTATGACTAATCATTTCTATATCTTCAATCTTTCTCAACTATGCTGATAACCTTGATATAACTTAAGCCTTAGAGATGTTCATTGTTTTTCTGATAAACTTGAAACTGTTGTCTATGTGTTATTGGTTTGCACTTCAGAATTTGAGTGCCAGTGTTTGAGAACAAAACTACTTCTCTACGGACAAAGGAAAATTTTTATCTAGCCTTAACAGTACTGCAACAAGCACTGAGCGGACAAATGTTAATTGTTTTGGTTCAAATGAAAGCATTGTCTTTCTACCATTCTGCACGTCTTCTTAACTTGAGTTTGTCCATATCTGCTGCTTGATGAATGTGAAGTGTAAACTAATCTGTAGTTTTTCTTGCAAAAGGATATTGCTATGCGTTATCTAAAATTTTGTAAACATGGGAAGATAGTCAACCATTCATGCAGAAGTTCTGGATCTTTTTTATAGTAATTAATGATTGCTGTCTCATTCTTTAATGTGTTTGCGGGAATTTTTAGTACACTTTGGCTTTGTTTTCAATCACAGATAATTCTATTCGATTCTTGTTTGCAAGAATTTTTAAATTTCACAGATTTTCTAATGAAAAAGCCTTGCATTAGGCACACCACTTTGGCGTAACGGACCACCTGAGAAGCCTGTACTATGCAATGCATGTGGATCTCGATGGAGGACTAAGGGAACACTTGCAAATTATACCCCTTTGCATGCACGGGCAGAAAATGCTGATTATGAGGATCAAAAAGTTTCCAGGGTAAAAAGCATATCACTAAATAAGAACAAAGAAGTGAAATTGGTCAAGAGAAAGCAGAACTATGATAATGCTGCATCTGGAGGGTTCGTTCCAGATTATAATCAAGGACACCTAAAGGTTGTGGATGAAGATACAAGCAACAGATCAAGCTCAGGGTCAGCTATTTCTAACTCGGAGAGCTGTGCTCAATTTGGTGGCACAGATGCTAGTGATTTGACAGGTTGGACTATTACTGTTTTCTGATTTCATTGGAAGATGTTTCTACTATAACTGATTATGGCAGCATTGTCCTTTCCATTGAAATAGCATGGGTTTTGATGATTGTCCTGATTTATGCGAGCTTAATCAAGAACTGGATAATGATGTGAAGGAAGGGTAAAGGAAAAAGATCAGTTGTGGAATTACAGATCCACTAGCAAGGCCTTGTTTTTTCTCTAAGAAAACAAGTTAATATTAATTCTAATTTTACATCATAAATACGAGTGTGCATTTAAGAATTCAAAAGTGATTCAAAAAAATTTCGTAATGAAGAACCCATTTTATCTCAACAATTTTGTTGGCAAGCTATAAAATTAAACATGAATTATCAATTATCTTTTATTTGTTTATACCTATATTTCTTTATCAATGCTTTATAGTAAAATGTCGAATTTTACATTACATGACATAACATGTCTGGTTCTTAATTGCGGCTTACTGCAGTTCAAAACAGATTCCTTTGTTTCTTCAATAAAAGCATATATTTTAAGATAGATAGTGTGATTTATGTAGGTCCTGCAATGTCAGTGGTCTGGGATGCCATGGTGCCTTCTAAAAAGAGAACATGTTCAGGTCGTCCAAAGCCTTCATCTGTTGAGAAGCTCACAAGAGACCTGTGTACTATTCTTCATGAACAACAGTCTTGTTTCTCTGTATCTTCTGAAGAGGATCTTCTTTTGGAAAGTGACACACCAATGGTCTCTGTTGAGATAGGACATGGAAGCATTCTCATCAGGCATCCTAGCTCTATAGCTCGTGATGAAGAGTCCGAGGCCAGCTCTCTTTCAGTTGATAATAAACAATGCCTAATGAATGAAGCATATTCATTCTCTAGTACGATTCCTTTGTATAGTAGTGATCACAGTGGCATGAACTTTTCATCTCAAGGAATTGAAAAGATAGAAAACTCAGCTGGCCAAATCATGCAACAAGAGAAACTTGAAAGGCATGTTTTCCTCAGCAGTTTACAGTCTTTCATTATTCTAGTCAGTTATGCAGAAACAATGTGCTAGCATAACTTTGGTAATTTTCTTGGAATGGGTATGAGGATGTCAACCTGTTTATACATACATGTGACTTTATGTAGAAATTAGAGATAAGTGTGCAAATTCAATCGGAGAAGTGATAAAATTTACTCTCTTTTTTTTGTTTTTTAGGGACAAGTCTCAGCTTGAAAAACAAGTTCCTGGAAATCACAATTCACTGTTGTGCTCAATAGATTTAAATGTGAGTTGCACGAGTTTTTGTATCAATAGCATGGTTTTGTATCATTGCTGCTAACAATACTATTGGTTTCTCTCTCTCTCTCTCTCTCACTCTCTCTCTCTCTCTCTCTCTTTCTCTCTCTCTCTCTCTCTCTCTCTCTCTCTCTCACTAACACAAAAGTATAATCTGTTTTCATTTATATAACTACTCTCAGGACTTGCAAGATAGCTACTGAGTTTTAGACTTCTTTTGAGAACAGGAATACTCATTTTCCACAAATAATATCATCATGCTTTTTGGGTTGTGTCATGAGGATGACTACTGTCTTATTCTTTGCACGTATTTATAACTAAATATTGCTTGCTATTATGTTTGTTAGGATGTGGTGAACTATGAGGAGTTTATGAGGAACTTGACAAATGAAGAGCAGCAGCAATTACTAAAGTATCTTCCTGTGGTTGATACTTCTAATTTTATTGATAGGTTAGAATCTCTTATCTTGTTTGCACTGAATATATAATTATTGATCATATAATGATCTTTTGATGTTTAGCAAGTCGCTGTGCTCTTTACTCTTCAAGTCCGTCCTTTCAAAGGAGGGAGGTGGGGTTTGTAATTCTAAACGAACAATTGCTATAAATGTTCTATATCAAAAGAATTAAGGCATTTAATTTGAGTTCTCATTTGTTCACAATTTTGAAGTAACAAATGGCTTAGTTTTTCATTCCCCTTCTACCCAAAAAAAGGCTTGTGTAGTGATCCAACTCGTTAGGGCATAAAAAGATATCTAGACTAAATACTAGATCAAACATTAGTGACTGATCGTGCTGGTTGTATTTGCAGCCTTAAAAACATGTTCAGTAGCTTCCAATTCAAGGAGAACTTGACTTATTTTCAGCAACTTCTTGGGGAAGGTGTCTTTGACATCTCTTTGTTGGGGACAAAACCTGAAGAATGGAAGACATTGAAAAGGCTTGTGTTATCTAATATGTCAAAATCAAAATGGGTAGAACACTATAATTTTCTCAAGGTTTGTGCTGATTTACTATTGAGATACTAATGCTTTTGTGTTTTCTTATAATTCTATGTGTGAATGTGATTTAAAGTGTATATCCAATCCAATTTAAATTGATTTGGATTGGGTCATTGTTTTTATTTATTAACTTTTTAATACGGAAGTGCATATAAATATATAAAATGTAAGTCTGAAGTTCATTGTATACACTAAACACAAGTTTAAATAAATACATCAAAATGTATATCTAAATTCTAAATATAATTTATAAAATATCAATCATATCATTCCTGGATTTCATATCCAAATTCAAGAGAAGAAACTGAGCTTGGTTGTGGTAGAACAGGGAAATTTTGTACGTTAGGTATGGAATATTATAAAATTTTCTTTGGCAAAATATTACTTTCAAAAGCATTATCTATAAAATTTTGGTCTAGTTTTCAATGTTGGATCTAATAACCGATCCATTGTAGTTAGTTTTTCAATTTTTTTTACTGGATTGGTTTGGTCTAGAAGACTCATATATTGCATCCTTCTATGGGTGCAGAAATGTGAAAACAAAGCTGGAAAAACTAATGGTCCAGGATCTACTGCTATGGAATCAAGTAATATTACAAATGCCAAGAGAATACGTGAGCATGACAGCCAAAATCAAAATTTTGCAGGTTAGATGACAATCCTATGTCAACAAAGAAAAATAAAAGTATTCACATACCTCTTTTGCAAGATGTTGAATATATGCTGTGGTTTTATGTTGAGACATGATAAGACAACTGTGTTACTGTTATTTTGATACCAGTTAGAAGCTACAATTAGAACTCAGCTGTTTTGGTTTTCTCAGCCGTTTATGATTTCATTGAATAAGCATTTTTGACGCTAAGCAAGTTATTGTACAAATTTCAGAATTGAAGACAACAATGAGGAGCCCCATAAGGGTGATTATAAATCCTGTATGTGAAGGCAAAGAAGTTGTAGAAGAAGGCTCAAGCTTCAGCCCAGAAAGCCTTTTTTCTTTGCCACATGGTGTTGGTGGCTTGCACATGTTGGATTCTTTTAACTATGTTGGAGAGAGTTCTGAGGATCTGCTGTTAGATGTGCCTTCTAACAGTTCTTTTCCGCAGGCAGAGCTCCTGCTCCCAACTTTAAGCTATGGTGCTAAGGTCTGCACCACTAGTAGCTCAGTACACTCAACTGTTACTCATCATCCTTAATAGGGTCCAAATATTTGCATCTGAAACACCAAAATTCCTGTACAAGAGATATGATGGTTGTGTTTTTGTTTCCTTGCAACCTTGAGCTTGGATTGCCAAAGGATGGAAGTTGAATGGGCTTTTTTCATTGTATAGGTTGGTTATAGATTGTAACATATAGTATGAAATGCGGAGTGATCAACTCCGGAGTTTTGTATGCAATTGTAGTTTATGTTTTGTTAATGATTTTCACAACCTTTTTATACCAGTAGGTTTAAATCTCAACTCTTCAAACTTCCATCTAAATAATAAACCGTATATATGCATGAGACAACTATGGATGGATTAGATGACAAAGAACTGCAGAGTTATTGTCTTTAGTATTTTCAAAGAACCACGTCACGTTGGAACAGATTATCATTAATAGCAACGATAAACATGTTTTGAAGATTATTTATTGTGAGTCTCTTGTAACTATTTCTTTTAGTGGTTTTGATCTCTTTCTACTCTTTTCATGGGATTAGAAACCAAGCAATATAATTTTCTCACCTATGTTTCCAATGGCCTTTATTGGTGTCTAAATTATAACTATTCATTTTTGTCATCTTTGGTGTTACTCTAAAATGTCTTGTGATCATTATATGTTATATCTTATTCTGTACGGTGATGAGAATGAGTCTTCAATTTGGGTTATAAAGTGTTTGATGAAAAAACATCATCTGACTCATTTTGCTTATAAGTTCTTACTCATTTTGCAGCAAAAGCCCAACATCATGGTTCATATTTTGCTATTAGCAAAGGCAAAACTGGTGTGTTTATTTACTAAGTAAACTCTAATTGATTTTTTGTTGTTGAATCCGTAATGTGGTGCTGATGAGTAGGCGTCATGCATTTTCACTTACCGATTACTTCGCAATAAGTATCGGAAATTGTTGTATTTTCGACTTTCACATTGTGTTTGGACAATAATATTTAAAATTTTAGAGAAGTTAAAACGTTTAAAAATATTTTGTTTTAAATTTCCTACGTTTTTAAATGCGTTATTGATGTAAATAAATTTAATTTCTTAATTTGGTTATTAAAAATTAAAATTTTAAAATAAAACATTAGCTAATTTCAAATATTTTAATATAATGAAAGAGTAAAAAGTATAAAACATTTTAATTTTAATTTTTTTAAAACAAAAATTGAAAATTTAACTCTAATAAAATTCTAAAATTTTAGTTTCTCTTAAACATTTTGTATCTACATAACCTACTTTATAATAAAAATCTAAACTTTTCGTGAATTACCTATAAAAATTATTTATCAGTATACCAAAACTAGAGCTTGAAAGAAAAGTTTCAATTTATTCAGTATTCTAAAATATACAATTAAACATAAGCAAGGATGATATATGTAAGAATCATATAAAGGGTCTATATAAATTTGCTAGTTCTTATAATAATTTCTCAAAAAATATAATATCATTTTTGTGTTTGAAAAAGCCAACACAACGAAAGTAGCAAAGCAATAAAGACATGCAGATAAGAGGTTAGTGATTCTGATTCAAAGGTTTGGACCAGAATTACAATAGACAAACAGACATCCTTCCAAAACAGATAGAAATTGGAACCCTACCATTCTAATCCACTAAACAGCAAAGTAGAGAAATCTAAGAAACTTCTAAATTCCAAGCGCAAAAGACACGAATGAAAAACCTTTGAAATAACCTTCTAAATAACCAGAAGATCAAGCAAAACATAACATAATGATTATAGTTTTCCAGTTTTCCTCACACTATTCTTATGGGTAAAAGTCAAAGTCTTCCGGCCACCACCTTGGACGAGGAAAATTGATTCCACAAGCTTCTGCCACTTCCAACAAAGTCAAATTATCAAGATTTTTTGCCTTTTCATTATTAATCTCTGAAAGAACTCTTAACACTTCAAACACATCCATTCCCTTTCCAGAACCTTCCACAACACCATCACTTGAGTTACTTTCCGCCACTTTCTCGGATGCACTCAAACTGACGTTCCCAACGGCGGTTTCTAAAATTTTGGCAGAACAGTCTGAAGCTTTTCCTTCTTTAGAAACCAGTTTCCCCTCGCAATTCCCCATACCCTCTTCCCCTTTCTGCGATTGAACTTCCACACAACCCTCTGAAGAATCCACATCCAGATCGACCTCCGAAAGTTTTGTTTTTTTTGCCGGTGACGGCCCCGAATGAGACAGCTCCCCATCGGAAACCACAAACTCATCAAACCGGCCATCACGAATCTCGCCTAAAACATCTCTTGGTGCTCCGTGCGAGCGTTCACTGACGCCCATTTCCTGCTTCAGTTGAACTTCCGAAAACCCTAACTTCGACCCCTCACATAAATCGACGGACCCCTGTGTCCCAGCGTCAACACCGGAGGCATGATTAACAGCGTAAGGGTAATCGCCGTCGGTGGCGGCCTCCGGTGGCGTTTGGGAAACCTCTTGGGGGATGGGGTCCGGGGAGTCGGACAGCGACACCATGACGATGGAGTTGGCGTGCGGCGGGGAGTCGGCGGAAGCGGGTGAGGGGGAGTGGTCAGATGAATCGTTCATGATTTTTGCTGGGACGAGGAAACGCGGGAAGGATGAAAAGAAGGCTCTGGGGATTGTGGTTAGGGTTAATTGTGAACTTTGGTGAATGTCTTCTACTAGAAGGTAAATTTTAAATCCTGAAATAAATAATAAAATTTATATTTTAAATAAAAGATAAATTATTAAAAATTAATTTTCTTTTTCATATTTAATCAAATTTAATAATAAACTTTTTATAATTTTAATCATAAGATTTTTTATTAGATTTAAATTTTATTTTACTTAAAATATCACTTATTAGTTTTAATTTAATTTAATTTTAATTGAATTTATTCCAGAGGGTGAATGTTGAGTAATGTTGCAACTTGTAATACTAATAGGATAGATAAATTTTTAATTGTTCTAAATTTTATTTAGGTCAAATGAAAAAACAAAAAAGTAAATTTTATTTGTATTTATTTTTAATAGGATAGATAAATTTTTTGTAAGAGCATGAAAATGTAAGGCTATTGGACCCTGCAGCCTGGTCCAAGAAGCTAAGGACACTAAGACCTTAGAAGAGGCCTCATTTTCCAGCTCTGAGTTCTTCATCCAATTACTCTTTCTCTCTCTAAGCTCAGCTTCATTTTCTTCTTCTTGCTCCGACTTCTTTCTACTTGTCCACCACTTCCCACCGTTGAAATTTCAAATAGGTAGTGTGCTTTCGTTCACGGAGTTGAGAGCTTCCCATTCATCTGATTAAAATTCTGCTTTGGACGGGTAAGTTATCTTTCTCTGTTCCTCCCTTTCCTTTGAACCTAGGACATGCAATTTTCTAGTTTCATGAAATCAATGGATTTCTTCTCTAGATTCTCTACCTATTCTAACTCTAAGAGATGTCTCTGCACCCAATTTGACGTTTTGTTTCTGTGCAAGAGTACTGTTTTGGGGTTTCCTCTAAAGAGTGTTGTGCTTGTAACCACTAAGGTAAGGGGAGCTAATTATTTTTATATGAATTTATTTTATAAAAATATATGCATATGAATGTTGAACTGGTGTGCTCTTGTGAAATTGTTTTACGACTTTTATTGTATTGGGTGTTATAATTGAAACTGTGAAATTGTGCATGTTGTGATGTGATGAATTTAATTTGTTTTGAATGAGTTTGTTGGCTGAAATTGATCTTGTTGGAAGGTCGGGAGTAAGGGTTCTGTAATAGCATGTATATGGGTATTAAATAGATGTACATGTACTGTTTGAGGTTGCTGTGAGAGGAAGTGAAAATATTAAAAATTAGGCATTTCGGATTTAGAGCATAAGAGAACAAGGTAGATAATTTAAATACATTATTTGTTAATTATGGAGAGCCTTTCTTTGTTGGTAGGATAGAGGAACCTTAAAAACCTGAGTTGGCACATCCCTGATCATAGAGCAGCCCTGGTCCAGTCAGTTGTGACTAGTCATATGTGCTAGCATCGAAGGTGAGTTTGATGCGTTCAGACATCTGGGTCCTCTCCGGTGACCAATTGGGATAAAGAAAGATCTCTACTAGGATGAAAATAAAACAAAACAAGTTGATTGTAGATGCATAAAGTTATCATGTGTTAATTTCTAGTCAATTAAATCAGTCATTGTGTGTTTGGAATTCAAAGTAAGAATCCATATATAAATATATAAATATATACATACATATATATATATATATATATATATATATATATATATATATATATAATAAAATAAGGATAGTTGTTTCTTATATTGAAACGTGAGTGTTAATCAATAATTATATTACTTGTAGGTATGTATAAATTGATGCATTTTATGAGCTGTTATGGGTTAGTTGGAGTTGTTTGGTTCTTGGTATTGATTAACTTAGATTCAATTGTGGAGATGTTATTTTTATAATTTGTGAGTGGTGAGTAATGTATATTGTTGAGATTGTGTATATGTTAATTGTGGCAGAAAGTATATGAATACAAAGTGATGAAAGTATGATCCAAGTTGTAAATCAAGTTCCATCTGTGTAGGATCTCTTGGTGAGATCCTTAGTGCATAATGATTGCATGGCAGTTCAGTCTTGGGGGTTTTCCTGACGCTCCAATGGTCTTTCATTCTCAAGTAGAGAGGATTGATCCATGTGGTGAGGAGTAGCAGGAGGTCCTAGTCTTGGAGGCTTCCAGTATGCTCTAGGGCGCGGAACGGATTAACCTCGTGAGTGTGGTAGGGTGGAACCCATTGGCAACGGCTTTGCAAAGCAGTAGAGGCCACCACGAGTGCATAACCCGCCATAGCTCGGCAATCATTCTGGTCCGGACGAGTCGGTCTATAAAACAATGAGTCTTGTGATGTCAATGTATCATGTTTGAGTGGCTTTTACATGTCGTGTGTGATTAAATAACATTATTTTTATATCTAGCTCACCCTTGCTTGTTTGTATTGCTTGTGTATGTTTCTTCTTGCGATGATCATCCTTTTGGGATGGGAGCAGATGGCGAGGAGGTTCCTTTGGAGACAGCTTTGGAAGTTGAAGACAATGCTGCTGCGTAGTCTCCTAGGATGTTATTAGTTTGATTTTGTACTCTGAAATACTACTTCCCTTTCAGCTTACATTTTAGATCTTTTTGGAGTTTAAGCTTATATTCTGAAGTTACTTTAAGGATGACTGTAATCCTATTTAGTCTCAACTGCTTTCCTATATTATGCATGTGGACGTCTTTATTATATATGCTGTCTATATAATTGGGATGTCATATTTTTAATTGTTCTAAATTTTATTTAGATCAAATGAAAAAATAAGAAAGTAAATTTTATTTGTATTTATTTTTAATTGAATGGTATTGCAATTAATAATACACGTTGTAATACATTTTTAATTGTATTAAATTTTAATTAGGTTTAGGTCTCCTTTAAAGAGAATATAAGAGTGTCAGTAGGTGGTGTAGTAGAAAAAACAATAATTTACAATTTTACAATTTTGTTAAACAATTCTATCAATCTTACGATTAGTTGTGGAATTTAACTTATAAATATCATGTGAAATCACGATATCTGATTTTACAGTTTAGATAATCTTAACTAAAATATCTTCATTTTTCCCATTAACTTCTATAACTAAATACAATGTTAAATGATTTTTAATTTTTAATTTTTGTTTTGTCATTTGATATATATTTTAATAGAATTATTCTTTATGTTTATAAGGATATAAAAATAAGGATATATATTTTAATAGAATTATTCTTTATGTTTATAAGAATATAACCTAATAGTAAATATGATATAAAAATATTAATTAATATATAATAAAATTATAACATATTAAACTATTTAATAAAATGTATAATTTTATATGTTACATAATTTAATAAGATAAAATATTTTATTGATATTTGTATTCAAGTTATAATTTATATATAACAATAACTACATATATAATGGTTTTTAAATACAAAATTAATTTTTAAAATAATGTAATAATATATCTTTATATTAATTATACTAAAAATATGTGTTTTAATTTGAAATTAGATAGATAAGTATTTCACTTAAAAGGATTGTGAAGTACTGAAATAAGTTAGTGTTAGAAAACCCATAGATTTAAAAAAAAAACTTCCAATTGAATAGACCAAAACATATATGACCTACTTTTAGACGAGATCCGAATCAACTCATAAGTCATTAAAGTAAATCACACCTCTGTTAATTGCTAACTTTTTTAAAGACATTAAAATAATCATTTCTCCTAATAACTATGATATTTTAACAATTTTTTAAGAAAAGATTATGTGTCGTAAATTTATTGATTCATATATTTAAAACAAATTAATCACCAATTATTACATCGATTATAAAAAAGTTGTAAAAAATAATTTCTAACTGTCAAAAATAATTGTTAGAAAGGAATTTTCCTTCTCCTGATATGTACGTTTCAACGGTTTATAGTCATTTCTGAAACATTTATTCGTTGCTTTGATTTGGAAACAACAACTGAAAATGATTCTATTGCCCATCTCAGTGTCGTTCTAGTTTCACTTTCAACGGTTTTATTGTCTTTTCCCATTGTTTGTCATACAAGCTTTGCCCTTTGATTTTTGAATGCACTCTATTTGCTCTTGTTCTTAGCGTGAACACTGTGCATGATTGAGATTGATGGAAAGGGTTGATCCGTAGTATTATAGATTGTTTCTTTTATTTTTTTATATTCATTTTTGTTGTTTTACTTGTTTAATGTATTGTTTATTATGTTATGTTATGATTTAATATGTTCTTCTTCAGTTTTTAGGGGGTTCATTTGATGAGCAAAGACTAAGAAAATGGTTTCCGATTGAATAAAAGGTAACATTTTTGTTTATTAAATTTAGTTCATGCTAATATGTTCTTTTTTAGCTTTTAGGGGAATTTTCATTCGAATTTAATAATGAATAAAATCTCTAATTTTAAATTTATTTCCTGCATTAAAATATTAAGTATACACTTTTTTAATTGGTCCCGGTATATATATAATGTTGAAAACATTAAATTTATATTTTTTAATTTAACATAGAAATCCTGGATTAAACTTTTAGAAGCAAAAACGCAATTTAATGATCATAAAGAAGATTCTCAATTCTCAACTTTTCATTGGTAAGATACTAGGAAAAAGAAATATAAAAGTAAGATTTATTTTATTGTTATAGGAAAGTAGAATCCCCATTATTTATTGGAGCCCCTTTAGACAGAAGCATGGAGAGTTATTTGTAATAATGTGTTGATGTTTAAAGCTGAAGTTTGGTGTCATAAGTAGCTCCAGGCTTCCAATTAGAAGGGATAGGGATGTTTGGTGTCATCCAATTAACGCCAACTTGAAATCTCAGCAGGATTGCACCTCTGGGTGGATTCGCAAAGTCAAACACTGCCCCATACACTCTTCGAAGGGGTTCCCATCGTTGTTGCCCTTTCTGCACAACATTTCAACAACGTTAATTAAACCTTATTCATATTCATAAATTCTTACGTCCAAATTGTCTCCATGCATACCTGCCACATTTCAACAGCATTGACGTCGTATTTTCCATTTACATTCAGAATCAGAACGGCCAAGTAACCAGGGTTGCTGCTACTTTCCTTTATGTGAAACAAGACGTTGCCCATGAACGTACATGGAACTCTTCTGTATGCAATGTCCACTGTACCGTATTTCTTTAGCTCTGCAGATGCATTTTGATTGCGTCCCAATCTTGAGAACGCCCGTGGGCTCATTACGAAGTCCGTTCTGTCTCCGTAACCCTGGTCTGTTGCCACCAGGAATGCTCCATTCACATCGCACAGTTCTGGTATTTTGCACTTTACCTGCACCACCACCGTCATCGTTCATATTTTATCATCAGTGTTTAATTTATTATTAATACTTAATCACTGAATTAGGAAATTTCATATGTGTGATAACTACCTGATAACACGTGCCACAACCAGCTCCATTCCTCCATAGCCCAGAGACCCCTGCCACTCTTCCATCGTACCGATTCATCTTCCTTCCATACTCCCCGAATCCACATGCTCCGGCTACAATCATTATACATACATAATAAAATTTTCTTATGTTATCACGTTTTTATTATTCTAAAACACACTTTAAACGAGAAAGAAAAAGAGGATATTTAGTATCAAACATGGGCATGCATGCCACTAGTTGAGTCCTAGAGGCTGCAAAAGCAAAGAACGTAAGCACACATACTTGGAGTACCGTAGCCGTCGGGGCTGCCATAATAGGTTGCTCTTGAGTTGGTGAAATATTCCTTGCAGTTGCAGAGTGCAGGGAAGAGGAATATGACACAAACAAGGCCAAGTTGGTGCCTAAAACCGAGTTCCATCACAAATTCAACTCTCAGACACAAATAAAATATGATTGATTACAAGATTGTGACCAATTCGATAAAGCAAAGCATAAGATTTGAGAAGGGTTTATGAGATTGGAAGCGAAGATACATCAGATATTTATAGCACAGCCTTAGAGATCTTACTCCATGCACATACCGCGGGTGGTGCAGTTCTATTCCTTTGTTTAGTAGGTCTTTCTTTTTTAAACTAGTTTGAATAATTCGGTTCTGTGTACTACTGTTTACTGATTTTGAACTACGGTTTAAACCATATATATTGGGTTTTTTTCATGGGAAAATAATACTTTGACATTCTTAAAAAAAGCACATTCAATTACCAACCCAGTTTAATAATACAATACCGTGTATAATAGAATTTTAAGTTTAAAAATACAATAAATATAATTAAAATATTATTACTTTAGGCAGTAAAGTAGGTTTTTTTTTTTCCGTGGGTGTGAAAGTCACCACCCTATTTTAAGTTTGAATCGAATTTGATCCAAAATTACTTTTACGCTGTATTTAGATCATTTCAAGCCATTCTAGTACACCATTATCACACGCAAGGTCAACTACAATTTATTAAAGCAGGAGTAAATGTTATCGTGTAGGATTATGTTTATACCTAGCTGTGTTATCATAGTTATAATTAATATTAATCACTCGCGAAACAAAGTTAGTAAGTAACTATTTGAATAATGAGATTTTGTTAACTTGATATCCTTTTTGTTAATATTATTAGACAACCTACCTTTTCTACAATCTACGATACTTCCAGTTGCATGACCTTTTCTGAGATCAAGCTAATTCATAAATCTGGGTGCGTGCTGGATACTAGATCACATGTAGAGCATATAAAATGATCAAAATTAGTTGTTTAATCTCTTTATCCTTTAATACTTCATTCATTGTTGATATAAAACCTATCTAATACAAACCACTCCAATTGAAAACGTGTAAAGTCACACTAATTAATCAGTCTAAGATTTATAATCCACCAACAACCAGCATAAAATGAATTGTTTTACAGATTTCCGATTGATCAATTCGGCTGGCTAGAACGAGTCAATTTTGATAATACTGTTGTAAGTCTGATCTCATTAATTATTAAATAATTAAATAACAATTTCTCGGCATAACATACAGGATGTTGAAGGTGTGGCCTCCAATTTCTTTTCCACATACCCTCTGGTTTTGACCCAAAACCAAACCTCTGACTTCCTTATAGTTTAAAAGCATGTATTTAATGAAATCAATAGCAAAAATACTACATGGATCAATACAAAAAATTTCCAATCATCAAGATTTAGATGGTTCAAAACCAGTTAACGGGTATTAAACTTATATAAAATGGCTTACAGAAAAGGAAAAAGAATTAGGAATATACCAGGGACGGTACTAGCAACAAAGAGTCAAGAGCTGGGCTACACAATAAAGAGGACTGCAGTTCTCTCATTTTCCTATATTACACTAACATCTGACATCAGTTCTGGCTGAGAATTTGTGTCGTGGTATTGGCATGGAACTCGGTTTTAAGCACCAAGTCGGTGTGGTGTGTGCGATATTGCTTCTCCCTGCACTGTGTAGCTGCTACGAATATGCAACGAACTCCAGAGCAAGCTATTACAGTAGCCCTGGTGGCTATGGGAATCCCAGTAAGTTTCTTCCTCTTGGAATTTGTTTTGTACCAAACATACATTCGTACACTATAGTGTCATATATAGCACCTCGTAGATACAACGAATATGAGGTGGCAACGGGTATAATATTTCAGGGGGAGCTTGTGGATACGGAGAATATGGAATGACGATGAACAATGGCAATGTTGTAGCCGTATCAGGAGGACTATGGCGGAATGGAGCTGGTTGTGGTGCATGCTACAAGGTAGAAGATAAAAGAAAAATTCAAATGTACCGATACATAGTTGTTAATGTTTAAAATGTATATAAATGATGAAACAGGTATGGTGCAAAAGGGCAGAATACTGCAACGCGAAAGGAGTGTACGTGGTGGCAACAGACTATGGCGAGGGAGACAGAACAGAGTTCATAATGAGCAAACGCGGGTTCTCAGAATTGGGAAAGAACGCAGCTGCTTCTGCGAAACTGTTGAAGGAAGGGGTAGTGAATATTTCATTCAAAAGGGTTCCCTGCACATTCCCTTCTAACATCAAGCTCCACGTCCACGAAAGCAGCAAAAACCCCTCCTACTTTGCTCTTGTGCTTCTCAACGTAAATGGAATGAGTGACATCACTGCTGTAGAGATATGGCACAGAGAGCAGAAACGATGGGAGCCACTCCGCAGGGCCTATGGGGCTGTCTTTGACTTTGCTAACCCACCCACCGGTCAAATCCGTCTCAGGTTTCAACTTGGCTATAAATATTGGCTCCTTCCCAAGATCCCTATTCCTGCTAACTGGAACCCTGGAGTTACTTATGACTCCCAAGTTCAGCTTTATTAGACAAAACTAAAAATTTCTCACTTTCTGAACAACCCCATCACCGTTAATTTCACATATATCTCCTCTCATTTGTTTCTTATCACTATATCTTACTCCCTCAATCTTCTTCTTGTACTGCTGCCAAAGTCACTGCAATAATGGGGTTCCTCAACCTAACCAATAAATTTCCATTCAACATATACTGCATACTGCATATGGAATGGATTGATCTATAAATTTCTTTTATTATTCATAACTTTAATTTCATTTATTATTCAGTTGGTAATCTGCTTCTAAGTTAATCCATAACTGTTCTTTCAATCCAATGTTTGTCTGTTGCTATTAATCCATAATTGTTCTACCATAACCACTACAGGAAAACAAAGTACAGTTTAGTTAGTAACCGATATTTATCATTCACAAATGCTATTAGCTGCTCTCTGTGTCTGTGTTGGAAACGGAAAATGTCTGTTACAGAGTTGGAGGGGCTTAAACTTACATGTTGTGTGGTTTTCTATGTTTGCGATTAACATATATATACATATATACTAACTTCGGCTGGAACATCCTATTTATTTCTTTAATATGACTTTAATTGTTTATAAAAATAAAAATAAAAGTAAAGATAAAAAATACGTCTTAACATTCGAACAAATTTATTGTATGGAACTTTAGCATGATATGTGTGAGCTTTCCAATTGGTCGTTGGAGCTTTCTATTGAGCTCTTTGGAGAACTCTTCAGCGAACCCTCCTCTACTACTCAGTTGTCTGGTTAGCCTATCCATAATATTCAGCTGCCTGACTTGAGTTGCCCTTGCTACTCGACTGTTTCTCCGAACTCTCCACACTACTCTGCTATTTTCCCAAGTTCTTCTTATCATTTGGGTTTTTGTACAAATTTGAAGAAGAAATTAAGAATGTAGGCACAATATTTTCAAATTAGGAGAATAAGTAAGTCGTGGGATTCAGACGATTTGAAACGAAACGAATAATTTATAACTAAGAGGTTATGTCCCTGCATGATTCACCTTATAGTATTGACTAAAGATCTCTAAACACGATTTTATAAACACGATTTTAGAACATAATAATCGATTATATGTTATTACATATTTTTTTTAATATAAATTAATAAAAATATTGAAATTATAAAGATCAATGACTTTTTTTATTGAAATTGTGCATACTTACACAGTTTTATTTTATTTTTTATTTTTTTATTAATTAAAATGATTTATAATTTATAAATAATTTTTTAAATGTATTTAAAATAATATAAATTATATCTAATTAATAATTAATTTTTTAATATTATTAAATAAATAAATTTTATTGTTTTAATTATTTTTGTAAATAAATTAATTTTTTTATAAAATTATTTCAAATAAATAATTTATAACCATAATTATTGTAATTATGTAATTAAAAATACAAAAAGTTATATTTCATTATAGTTTATTTTTTTTGAATTTTTATTATCACATTATATTTTTTACGAATTATAATTAATTAATAACAATTTTTTCATTATAAATTAATTAAATTAATAAAAATATAAAATAATTGAAATTGTTTGGGTGGACGACGTGCACTCCACACACAACATTTTTAATTTTATTATTATTTAAAATAATTTATAATTTTTAAATATTGTATTTAAATGTATATAAAATATTTAAAATTATATATAATTAATAATTAAAGTTTTCTAATTATTTTTGTAATTAAATTAAATTTTTTATAAAAATGATTTCAATTAAATAGTTTCTAATGTATAGTTACATAAATAAAGAGACATAAATTTATTTGATTTCATTATAAATTATTTTTTTATTATAATTAATTTAAGTATAATTTCTAACTTAAGTATTATTTTTTTACATAATTTCTAACTTATATAAAATAAATAAATGGATTCTGAGTTTAATGTAATATTAAATTTATTCTTCATGTTGAATGAAAATTTGTGACATCTCTAAAATATACGTCATGCATATATAATAAAGACGTCATTGGATTATAATAATATAAAGCAGTTGGATGCATAAGACAGGGTATAAGGAGATACAGTCATCCTTAATAAGCTGTGAATTCAAACATGAGGTACTAAAGTCTTCCAAAATGACATAGGTTCAACAGATACAGTTTCAAAACTCATAATTCAAAGTATAATTTCCTAAAGATACTAGGATTCAGCATTCTCTTCCTCCAAGGCTTGCTCCAAGGGTTCCTCTTCGGCATCTGCTCCATCCAAGTGGATGATCATCGCAAGAAGAAACATACGCAAACAACACAAACATGCAAGGGTGAACTAATTCTAAAGATGTGCATGCAAGAATTAAAGTGAATTAAGCAAGGTAAACACACATCCTAACATGTTACATTCTAGACTTGACTCGTCCGGACTTTAGAATGATAGTCGAGCTATGGCGGGTCTTGCACTCGTGGTGGCTTATGAAACTTGAGCTTTCCCGCCCTACCACACTCACAAGGTTAGCCTGTTCCGGGCCTTGGGGCATACTGGAAGCCCCCAAGACTAAGACCTCCTGCTACTCCTCACCACATGGTTCAGTCCTCTCTACATGAGAAGAAAGGCCATTGGAGTTTCAGGATGACCCCCAAGACTGAGCTCTTACTTTCATCCTAAACACCAAGAATCTCACCAAGAGATCCTGCACCGATGGAACTTGGATTACAACTTTGATCATCTTACCACCACTTATAACCATACACTTTTGATACCAACCATATACTTGTTTGAACATCACATTACAGTACTATCGATGCAAGGAGATACTTCACTAATCAACCACATAACACATCAGAAGTTTCAATTAAAGAACTAAACTCAACACTTGTCGCACAATGCACCACTCTCGCATGGCGAGACTGACAGAATTCGCATAGCGCACCCACCCAGGTCGCTATGCGAGAGTCCAGACAGATACCAACCCTCCCCACTCGCCCTTTGAATTAAATGGGCAGTGGTCCCAGACCACTACCAGTCGCATAACGACAAGACTCGTTAGGCGAGTCCACAAACAGAGAGTAACACCCTCTGGTAATTCACACAGCGCACCAGCTCGCACAGTGAATTACCCAGACAGTGAGCACCCTCTACAAGGTCTCGCTATGCGAGACAACTCGCATAGCAACTCTGCATCATCTGCAGAACGCGAATTCTGCAGAATCACACACTCACACTAGCCCTTACCATTTCTAGACCTCTTGGCCAACTTCTAAGGCCTCCAATTCATATTATATACTTAGTTAGACATGCCTAGATGATTAAAAACATTGCTACTACCCTTCTAAAGTGACTTAGACTCAATTTCAACTATAGAACACCAAATTCAATAACTTAAGCACCCAAATCAAATTCTAACCTTTGCAACTCGTTTTAGTCTAGTTTTATAACCCTAACAAGTCACAATTGACTTGTCTAAGATGCCCCAACAGCCCCATCGTGCTCAGAACCCCCACTTCTCAAAATCACTACCTCACTTCCTCTCAAGTGACCTAAACCACTACTAATTCATTATGCTTTCTTTCAAAACAAGGTGGTGACTTACTTTACACCCCGGACCACTCCCAACTTGATCAATTACACTAAGTGAAACCCATCCACTCAATTCACAGCATCACAACACAGTTCATAGTCCTCACATATCAATGCAGATAATAAAGCATACTCAAGACAAAACACACAACTACAAACAGCATACCAGTTCAACATTCACATGCATACATATTTACCAAAACAGATTTACACAAACAATTAGCTCCCCTTACCTGGAAGTCAAACAATATATTCAACTAGAGTGCCCTAACCGTGCCCCTCACAGTGAGAATCCAACAGTGCCCTACAACCACCTAAATGGTGATGAAAACAACTCTTAGAGCTAGAACAGGCAGGAAATCGAAAGGAAATATTATCCAGCTGCATGCAGCCAGTAAAGTTGCATGCCCTGGGTTCAAGAAAATGGAGAAACCGACTTACCCGTCCAAATGGAAATATAATCGGATAGAAGGGGAGCTCTCAACTCCGTGAGCGAAAGAACACCACCTAGTTGAAAATGTAATGGTTTGAATGTGAGTAAGAGTAGAGAAGGCAGAGAAGGAAGAAGAAAGCTGAGTTTAGAGAGAGAAAGTGGAATTGGATGATGAGCTCAGAGTTGGAAAAGATGAGATCTTCTCTAAGGTCATGTCACTAGTAAAAAAACTAGATTTGAAATCGCACAATAGGCTTCGGTTAAGGCAGAACCGAAATCTATAAAAAGACGGTAGCATTTTCGTAGTTTAAATTAACTTTTGTAACCCGATTTAAGGAGAATCGAATATGACCTTGATTCAAACCCCACCCGATGCCTAACACCCGATAATGCCTCGGTCCACTAGGACTCGACGCAATATACCTATCTTTCCATTACCCCTCGCGCATTTCACCCTCACATAACCCTCATCCAACAGCGCCCCCACCCTTCTCCTCCTCCCTAAACCCTAATGACTCCCACCCTTAGTCATCGCGTCAAGTCCACGGTAATGGCGTCTCCTCCACCTCCGCTTCCTCCGCCTCCTCCAGATCCCTCAAAACTCCCTCATCATTCGCCCACAACTACCGAATCACCATCGCCCTAATTCCATCCGCCTTATTCCTCGTCATCCTCGGTGGCACCCCGGTCGTCGCCATCCTCGACGCCCTCAGCCTCAAGCCCGCCGCCTTCTTTGCCGTGTGGTTCTCCCTTATATTCACCCAGGTCGCCTTCTTCCTCTCTGCCTCGTCCTCCCTCTTCGCTGCCTTCAACTCCTCCGTCGTCGTGGCTGTCATCGCCTCTTTCACCTTTCTCCTTGGCGTATGGTCCTCTCTCTATTTCAAGTGGCTCCTGCTCGAAAACCCTTCCATTGTCGTTGCCCTCGAGCGCCTGCTCTTCGCTTGCCTCCCCGTTTCCGCCACGGCGGAGGGTTTCGTTTGGGGATTTTCGGCCAATTTTCTGCAAGACATTGCTCTGTGCCCATCCCCAATTTTCTGGCCCCTCCATGCTGCCCCAGCTCTTACTCCAAGACATTGCTCTGTGCCACACCGACGGTGGCTTCAACTGCTCTAGATGCGGTGGAGGCGTCGAGGTTGGAGCCTGAGGTGGAGAAGAGAGATGGGTACTAGGTTTTGAAGGAAGAGTACGAGGGGACATCGGCCCTCAAGAAAAGTTGAAGCTTGAGAGAGATCCCATGAAGATGTTCATGGAAGGTGGGATTGAGGATCTAGCTAAGATGTCCCTTGAGGAAATTGAGAGCTCCAAGCACATTAAGGATGATATTGATGTTAGACTCAAGTGGCTTGGCCTTTTTCGTAGGAGAAAGCATCACTATAAGTTTGACCTTTTCAACTTCATTTTGCTTTGATTAGTGGAAATAAAGAGTGTCATTGGTTTTGCAATTAATTTCAAACTCTGGTGAAGAACTCTAGTGAATTAATTTCTGTTTGTGTCATTCTATTTGCTCACTGTAAATTAGGAGAAAGCATCACTGTAAATTAATTTCATTTCAAACTTTGTTGAAGAACAAAATTTATTATTTTGTACATTCTGTTTGTGTCATTGGTTTTGCAATTACATGTGTGGAAATAGAGTAAGGTGATACTTGCTTATTTCCCTGGAAATTTTGGAGGTCTTACATTCTATGAAACTTTTGTCACTTGTTCTTCTTCTCATGAATACAGTATCAAGTAATAATTTTTTGTCCATGTTTAGGTTAATCTTGAAGAACTTGAGATTAATGCAAATAATGAGATTAATGCAAATAATGAGAAGTTGAAACACACCTACAATGAGCTATCAGAGTATAAGCTTGTTCAAGAGAAGGTATGTTTTGCTAAGTTCTTTCACTACCACAAATGTCATAATCACTTATGATAATTTGGTTAACTTTGTTGTTCATCTTTCTGGTGTTTAAACTCTATTTAGAATGTATAAGTGTTAACTTTTGCATACTGTTAGTCCTTATTCTTGGGTTTCTTTTCTTTTCTTTCCCTGACTGGATAAGAAAACTATAATCAAAGTGGTAATGGCTTTTTTTCATTTATCATTTCAGGTTGAAGTAATGTCGTAGCTCAACAGAGAAAGCTTGAAGTCCAGATAATTGTCGAGCTTTGTTTTACTTTCATAATAATATGTTGCTTTCATTTCAACTGTACAAATTCACTTCACCGTGGAATCGAATTTAGTATAATTTAATTGACAATTACATTTTCTTTATTGTATTGGTGAATGTTGCTCTTGATGGTGTTACATTTGTTGGGATTTTGTCTGGTTGTACGCATATGGGGCTAGTGAGAGATGGGTTTCTGCATTTCCAATCGATGGTTGGTAATTACTCAATTGTGCCTCAGATTGAGCATTATGGTTGTATGATGGATTTGTTGGGAAGAGTTATTGCCTCGGTTCAACTTTAAACCGAGGCATAATCCCTCTCTACTGCCTCGGTTCATCAACAACCGAGGCCAAAAGTTTGACGAAAAAAAATAGTAAAAAAAGGAATACACTTTACTGTCTCGCTTGCATTTGAACCGAAACTAAAACATACACTTTTTTGTCTCGGTCCTGAACCGAGGCAAAAAGTCACTTTTTGCCTCGCCTGTATATACCTCGGTTGCAGAACCGATGCATATAGACCAAAATAACCGCTGTCTTTTTCCTTTATTGCACTGGTGTGGTGCCCTTGGTCCTTTGGGCCTAGCTGCCTCAAAAAATAAGACCCAATAGCCCTTATAGTTTCCAGGACCTTACAAAAATCTCTTTTTAATTCATTATTTATTTTCATTTCTACTTTTATACTTATGAACTCTTACACGTATTATTACTTTTAATCAACACAATTATATTTCTAAACAAATCAGGAAAAAGGAGTTAAAAAACAATCCACTCTACTACTACACATGTTGGTTAGTAAAAAATTAAAATTAAAGAACTGAAATTGTTGTAGAACGATTTCAGTATAAATGAAAGTCGTCAAATATTGAACGTTGTTATACATAACGACTTTATTTATTTTTATTTCGTGAGAAAGTTTATTATCATACATAACTATTTTAGTTTAAAAGATTTTCCAGAGAAGTCATTATGAAACATAACGAATTTAGCTTATTCTGATTTAGTAAGAAACTCATTTTCATTCCATACAATTTTACTTTAGAAGTCGACCTGGATCATAATGACTTATCTCCTACTCGTCATTTTCTGATCAACTGCCATTTTCGTGATTATGGAATAAAAGTATCCCATTCACATAAAAAACACCATATATAAATATATAATATGTTTAACCAAACATTTTTTAACATGGCTTTATCCCAGCATTTTTAATACCTTAGAGTTATTTTGATAATATTTTGCTTTGATTTTGATAGTTGTGACATAATAAAATATGTTATAATCATTCGAAACAAACACATTTATTTTCATTCGTATTAGACGAAATCTTAAATGGGAAGTACATGGATATCCCCTTTCTAACAAGAGGACATTGAGTGGCACATTATCAGAAACGAACTGAATAACAGTGCCATTATTTGCAATATATATGTTCTTGAGAGAGAGTGGCACACACTATCAGAAACGAACTGAATAAGAGTGCCATTATTTACAATACACGTTCTTGAGATTGTTGTTTCTATTTAAGCTGAACCTCGGTGACATAAGTGCTTCCAGGCTGCCAGTAACTAGGAATGACAATCTTGGGGTCCACCCAATCAGACATGCCACTCACCTTAAACCTCAACCTGATCTCGCCACTCGGAGGGTTAGCAAAGTCAAACACTGCTCCATAGTTCCTGTTAAGTGCCTTCCATTCTCCAGACTGCACCATCCACATCATTCAAACAATTTTATATCATTCCTTAAAGATATAAAAACACTTTAAACCATTTCAAACGTAATAAAAACATACCTGCCACATTTCAACCGCAGTCACATCGTTTATTCCGTTGACATTAAGAATGACCACAGCAAAGTAACCAGGGTTGCTGCTAGTTTCCTTGATATAGAACACCACGTTGCCGGTGTAGGAACATGGAACCCTTCTGTATTCAATATCCACTGTACCGTATTTCTTAAGCTCTTCGTAAGCCTTCTCATCACGTCCCAGTTGTGTGAAGGCGCGTGGGCTCATCACGAAGTCTGTGTTGTCTCCGTAACCCTGGTCTGTTGCCACCAGGTATGCTCCATTCTCATCGCATAGGTTTTCTATAAGGCACTTTACCTGAACAATCGTTTAAATTAACATTGCATAATTAGTCAAATACTACGCAAAGTTTTTTTTTCTATTATATAAATGCTTTGTTTTATTATAGTTATTAACATACTAATTAACTGGTCAAACAAATAAGTTCGTGACTTTTTCTCTGTGATGACATAGTCTAATCTTCGGAAGTTGTCTTAGGAGAAACCTTAGTTATTGAAAAGAAATTTAAGAACAAACCTGATAGCATGTCCCACAGCCAACTCCATTCCTCCACAGCCCAGAGACTCCTGCCACACTTCCATCGTACCAATTCATCTTCCTTCCATATTCGCCAAATCCACAAGCTCCCGCTAAAATATATGCATATACCATTGTGTTAAGTGATCAATTTGTATCTAAAATGTAAAAAGCATCATAAAAGAGAAGCATGCATCTTAACGGTACATTCTTCCACTATTTTTGCTAGAAAAAGAAAACAATAATTAGTTTCAAAATCAAGCATGCAATTGTTCTCCCTTCCCTCCAAAACTACTTTGCAGGCTGGCTATAGCAAACCAACATGCTGCTGTCACATAATAAATATAAAATTATATGCAATCCAGAATTATCATTCATTTAGGATTTGACATAAAGAAAAAAAGAGAAACAGAAGGGGGAGAAAATGAGAGGATATGTACTGTCTGGAAATAAATAGATATATAGGAAAGTCACGTACTTGGAGTCCCATAACCATCAGAAGTACTGTAAAAGGTTGCTCTCGATTTAGTATATTCCTGGCCGTAACACAGTGCAGGAAAGAGCAGTATGATACAAACAAGGCCAATTTGGTGCTTAAAGCTAAGCTCCATAATCACAGATAAATTCCCAGGTAGAAGAGAGAGAGACGATAAACTAATGAAGTATATGAGAATGGGATGAAAGAAAGCTATGGGGTGATGTATTTATAGTACACAGTCTTAGTTCTAGATACATATAATATTGTGATACACCCCAGTTTTTCTCCACTTTGGCGTCTATTGTACATGCTAGAAGATTCAGACAACTGGATCAAAGAGATAAGGGTCCTTCATTACGCATATAATATCCGAAATCATTTCTATATCATCAAAAGATCAACCCCTACACATGCCCTAATTAATAGCAAATTATACCATCATTTATTTAACCTTTTAAAATAATTCTGTAAACTGTCATTTTTATTTAACCATTAGAAATAGTGATTTTCTTCTAAATAAAGCATCTGATGCATCGTATAAATTGTTTGGGCATATTTTAATTACTGTAAGTTTTAGATGGCTAAAAGGTGCACGCGTTTTCTCTCACCAGACCACGACTGTTTCACGGTGGGTTAGGTAATATTTGTGTCGTACCTTAAGACAAAGTAAACTTGAATGCATGTGTTTGAGATATATGTTGGCATACGTGGATAAGATGAGGTTGATTTTCCAATTGTCTAAATTCTAATCGGATGAAGATCGGGTTGTGGACAACATTGAATAATGAAAACAATACACTCTTCTGTATTTTTTATATTTGGAATCCTTATGTTATAAGTATGAAATATTGACCATGTTAATTGTAGACCGATGTTTATTTAAAAAATAAAATTGATTCATCACTTTCTATGAGAGTTTCCTTTCCAGTCAGATTATAAATATTTATTTTATACAATTCTTCTAAATCACCTTAGTGCACTCTTTATTAATGAAGTAAAAAATGTTATATATAAGTAAATTATTAGTATTATTTTAAATACATTGAACAATCTCATTACGCAAAGTAGTATATATATATATGTACGCGATTAATCGCCAAAAGTATATATATATATATATATATATATATATATATATATATATATATATATATAGCACATCTTGTAAGATTATTTCAACTTACCTTTTCCAAATTAAATAATTATTTAAATAATTAAAGTAAATTATTTGTATTATTAAATAATTACGCAAAGGAGTATATATGTATGCCATCGCCAAAGGTATATATATATATATATATATATATATATATATATATATATATATATATATATATATATATATATATATATATATATATATATATATATATATATATATATATATATATATTTTGTACTGTATGGCCCAGACAACTATACATCACCTCACACCAAGCCAGTTGGACAACCTCCGAGAGTAAGAAGCAACTAAGTAGTGATTGAACGTGGTAGAATCAGAAAGTAAGATCGAATGGCCAGGAGCAAAGACATCTGACCTTAGTCAATAAACATGTTTTTTTACAAGGATTAAAGTAAATAGTAATTAGAGATATTGGACTCTGATTAATGTTTCATTAATTTCAAGTCCATGCCAAAAAACTATAAATATAGGTTAAAGGTAAGAGGTATTTATTGACATTTATTACCATTACGCTGACATCCCGATTTTCGAGATGTCATGGTGTCAAAATTTTTAGTAAAATATTTTTATAAAACAATCATTTAGATAATCAAACTTTATTTGATTAAAATGCGGAAGCAAAACATAGATATAAACGTTGTCTGTTTCAAACGAAAATCTCCAATAATCTCTTTTAAAATAAAAGTATCAAGTATGAGACTTTTAAATAGAATAAATAGTCATTCCCGAAATAAAATATCCCAACTCTCGCGTCAGCTACTACGATCCAGTCTTATCTGCAATGTCATCTACTCTCGTACAAGTACGATCATCGTATGTAGAAACCACAACCACAACATGCTAGGATGAGCAACCAGAAATATCGTACAGACAGTTTAATGACTTTAGCATCGGAGAACCCTTGGCAGGTACCCCTCCCAACGATGAAGTGAAGACGAAGACTTGAGTTAGCTACTGAAAAATTGTGTAGATATTGGTGATTCGACCTCATACCCGAAAAACACACACATATATATATGTGTGTGTATAAGACTCATTTTAATTTGTCTTTTGAGTAGCAAACATTAATTAATTAGATGAAAAATAATTATGGGAAAGAATTTTTGTATCATCATCAAATAAAATATTTATAATTTAAGTACAAGTAGTTCTAAAATACATATACATGCCAGATTGAAATTTTCTCTGGTTAAACATACCTCCCTTGCCATATTTTACCACCTTACTTATCCCTCCCTTTACAACCCAATTCAAGCATAAAACTTAATTTTATTAATCAAATACCATCAAACTTTTTAATTAAGTGTGAAATAGTGTTTAGAGATAATATAATACTGTGTGTATGTTTGTATACATCATATCAGATCCGTTATACTTTCATGGTTAATTTTGTAACGTTTGAAAATTGTTATTTATAATATGATTTCTTAATTTCTTTAGTTCTCATGAATATAGATAATTTTAATTTTTTATATATACTTTTTATATTTTTACTTCACATCAGTTTTAAAATCATTTAAATTTTTTCATGGTAATAATGATTTTTATCGTTTGTTTGATAGAGGATAAATAAAAAAAAAAGAAAAGAAAGAAAGCTTAAATTAGAGAATGCCAATTTTATAAAACAGAAAATAGACAATTATAAGTATGATACACTTTAACTCATTGAATTTAATATTATATTAAGAAGTAAATTTTAAATTTAATTTAATTCTATAAAATCAATTTATAAGCTGAAATTTGTATTTATTTATATATTATAAATTAATCTTATCTCTAGTTGATGACTTTCCACAAATACAACACAAAAATTTGAGTTTAATTAAATACAAAAAGAAGTAAAAGGTTTCCAAAAGACTCTAGTACATTTCGACTATCAATAGTTCCACATTATCATACTCGAGTTTCTTCATCACCAAGAAGATTGCCTCCATTTTGCATGTTGAACATGTTTGATGGAATCTATTTTAGGAAGGAGATCCATCAAGGGAGCATCAACTCAAGTTAAGGTTAGGAGATTGGAAGAAGAAGAAGGACTTTCAAGCTTGTTCTTAATCTTTCTTAAGCCTTATAGGATTTTGGACTACTCTCAAAGAAGCATGGACAGGAAGATAGAAGAGGGCGATGAAACTTCAAAAGATTCTACTCTTGTGGATGATCACATTTAAATCTTCTTCTTTTATCTTTAATATCTTTGTAAATATGTAAAATAGTTTCTTTAGGCCTGTGGCCAAAATACATTGTTTAGTTTTGTTTCAAAGGCTTGGTAGTCTTAAAAGAGAGCTAGCGCATCCTAGGACTTGTTATAGGGGATTTTGCCCCTAAAATTGGTCTTAGAAGAACTTGGAAACCTTTGGAAGATTTCATATCAAGGGAGGCTCCCTTAGATTGAATGTGAACGAATTAATTAGAGGGAAGACTCTCATTCCTCCACCTTGCCATAGGAAGCTTCTAGTTCCAATTTAGTTCATTGAATGCAAGCCTACTCCTTCACCTATAAAAGGAGAGACAACCTTGTATTCCTTTTTAAAACTTAGTTGAATGTAAAGTTACTTTGCGAAAATTACAAGACTTCTCTTCCTTAGTTCTCACCTTATGAAATGTCTTCTTCTAGACCTCTTTATACCTTCTCCTTCATGATTGGTCTAACCTCCTATAGGGACATCTACCAAGACCATACAACACCAACATTTTCATCTATTCATTTCGCTACTCTCATTAATCACATAAGGAGTCCATCTCTTTGATGAAGCTTCATCAACTCATCATGGAGATCATCTTATGTTGAAGGAGCTTCCTCAAAGCAATCTCCATCAATGTTGGTGTAGTTCAACACAATGTTGCATCCTAAATATCTCAATTTGATTTAAAGAGTGAGTTGAATCCAAAGACAAGGTACAAGTTGGCCAAAAATCTAGGCAAAAATAACTTTGTTGTAGTTACAATGATGTTAGACAAATCACCAATTTATTGGCTCACGTTAATTTAATTAAAAAAAAAGAAATAATTTTGTTTATGTACTATCAATCTATTATACAATTTAAAATAATGTAACTTTTTAGTAGGAAGAAAAAAAACAAAAGTTCATAGTGTTTCTAGTGAGAAAGGAAAAGAAACTACCAAGAGAGGGTGAAAAAAAAACAAAAACAATTAATGAAGCTTGTGTAAGTATGATCATATAACTACCTTATAGAAGAGGTTTTATACCACATCTTATTTATTGGGTTATCTCCAATATTTAATTAAGTATGAGATTTTCTTATTTAATATCATGAGTGAAAATTCTTGTTATGGATTTTCTTTCTACTTGTTATTTTTGTTATCAACTTAACAATTGACGAGTCTTTTGAGGGAGGATTCACTAGAAAGAGTCTTTATCTCATCTTTCATTGCTAGCTCTCACTTAACATATTCATCTCCCTACATAGCCTCAACAAAATGCTTAGACTCACCATCATCAGTTAACAATAAGTAGTGTAATAAAGGAAAATACCTCTATGGTGTTACAGTTGTTCTGTTAACTCTTCTAATCATGATTTCAGGGGTTTCTGACTCTGTTATGTGTTCTGATTTTGAATAAGGCTCTACCTCTATATTATGCCTTCAGTTGACTACATTACTTTCTGAAATTTTTTCTGATGATACTTGCTCTGGTGTTGCATTTACCGATTCTACAGTTCTGCCTTTATAGAACATGTTTTCATTAAAAGTAACATTTTTACTTTTGATAATTTTCTTGTTTTGGTCATCCCAAAACTTTTAACCATACATGTCAGATCCATAGCCAATGATCGGTTTGCCTTAGGATCCAATATATCTCTACTATTAGAGTCCAATTGAATATATGAAGCACAACCAAAGACTTTCAAGTGTGAAAGACTTACCTCATTTCAAACCATACCTCTTCTAGTAACTTATAATGTAAAAAAACTGATGATCCTCTATTTATAAGATAGGTTGTTGTGCTTATTGCATCTGCCTAAAATAACTTAAGTAGTCTTAAGTGAATTTTCATACATCTTATACTCTCTCATTTAAGGTTTTGTTTATTCTTTCTGTCACATCATTTCTTCTGATGTTCATGGAACTGTAATGATTATTTTGATCTTATTCTTTAAACAAAACTCTTTGAATTCACTAATGTCATATTCTCCACCATTATCATACTTCTAACATTTAACTCTTAAATTTGTTTGAGTCTCAACCTCTTTTTCTACCTTTTAAACTCTATACTTGTATGTATTTTGCTTTCATGAACCCATGTTGTTAATTGTATCATTCTTTTGGCCTAAGTTGAGAAATGTCTATGCCAACTCTAAATAACGCTTGTCCAGTCTTTTGTCATGCCAAAAGTTTGTATTACTCCTGTAACCAATTTTTCAGAATCAATTATGTTCATTGTTTGTTCTACATATACTTTTTAAGTCTCTCCAACGTATAGATACACATTCAAATTTAGCTCATTCCGAAGACTTTTCCGTCCTCCATCCTATCTCCCCGCTACTTTTTTTCTTTTTCTTTTTAACTATAATCCCCTTAAGAAACTAGATTGAAGGATAAATAATAAAATTGGTAAATAAAAGGGCTGAATTATTAAGACACCCTTGAAACAAAGGATAATTGTTTATATTTTTCTAAAGACTAAATTTTCTTTTGCTTGGTGATATAGTACGTAAAAGTAAGTTTAAAAACAACACATAAGTGATTATTTTAAAATGTCATACTGACCATGTAATCAGTAATTAAGGTGTTGGAGATTTAACAAAGAAATATAATTTTGGAGGATTAAAATTAAACTTAACAATATCTCAATATATTAAAAACAATTACTTATATCTATTTATAATTTAACTTAATTATAATTAACCTGCTGAATCTTTGTATTCCTTGTTTGGTACAGAGTCATATTTTCCATTCACACTAAATTTAAATAAAAAAGCATGAAATAATAACATTAGTTTAAATGCTATAATATAAATAGATAAATGAAAGAACGCACACGCAACTAGGTTGATTATTTCTATGCTATACAACTACAGTTTGATTATGACTCAAAAGTTCTACTGCAAAAAAATGTATAACGTGCAAGTTTACTTTTGTTATAATGAACCCACAGATTCATTCTTTTGTTCCATCCGATCAAATCGTAATTGCATGGGGCTACATCAGGTCAAATAGAAAATCTCATTGTATGAAAAAATTAGTCTCTAATAATGTTAACGTGTAAGGCAAGTATCTATTATTATTATTATTAATTGCTGTTGTTTCTGTTAGTCGTCGTAAATCGTTTCATAGATTTTAAACTATTTGAGAGTTTTTAATTACTTTTTTAATCTGTATTTGTATTTAATTGGATTTCTTTAATTATTCTTATGAAAAATTAACTTTCAAATTATGGGTGTGAATTTGTGGTAAGATTGGTAGGAAGGTTCAACACACACATAAGATTTTCGCACTGATAAGATATTGTTCGTTTTGGGCTAAGTCGCCTCTTACCAATGGAGTTTCATAGATTTTAAACTATTTGAGTTTGAGAGTTTTTAATTACTTTTCTGAATTGTATTTGTATTTAATTGGATTTTTTCTTTAATTATTCTTATGGAAAGTTAACTTTCAAGTTATGGGTGTGAATTTGCAGTAAGATTTGTAGGAGGTTCAACATAACCGCACTGATAAGATATTGTCCGTTTTGGACTAAGTCCTCATGAATTTGCTTTTTGTATCACTCCAAAAGACCTCTTACCAATGGAGGTATCTTATGTGTGTACAAACTCATGTCCATCTCTTATTTTATCTAATGTGGGACTTTGTTTGTACCCAATATCCTCCTCTCAAACAAAGGACTATGGTTCTCCTACCTTCACCTGCCCTACAGCGGAAGTCTTTTCTTATCCTTGAGTACACCATGGTCAACATTGAACATCTCCTTACCCTCTTTCACAATCCATAGTCACAACACTGAGCATCTCTTGCTCTCCACCTCTCATGACTCATCTGACTATTTGGCACTGACCACCTTCCAGGGCTTCACTTGATCATAGAGGGACATACTCGTCTGAGCCCGGTCACCAGACCTAAACCATGAACTCTAATACCTGTTTGAAAAAATTAAAAGATGTATATTGCTACTCTTGTCAACTGAGTACGTTTATGAAACAAAATATACACTTACAAAGAATAAAAAGTGCCTAAAAATTAGGAATTATTAATAAAATATCTCTTCAAGTACATAATAATGTTTAGAGAAATTAGTGGAAGAGACATTTTAACAAATTTAAAAGTAAATAAAAGAAATCATTTGTTAGAATTAATAGGTTACTTTTTACATGTATATGCATAGATGAAGCGACAAGTTTAACAAATTTAAAAGTAAATAAAAAAAAAATCATTTGGCGCTTCTGCAAACCTTTTGTCTCAATATCTGCGTATTCTGTGACGTGGTAGAAGTGTCAATCGAATATATTATAAGTTGAAAGGTATAACATAAACATTTTTTTTTGTCATTCAGGCTAATGAATTGACTTTATTTTTTTATGAGCAAAAATAAAATTTTATAAAATAATAGAAAACTAGAATGTGCAGTTATGTACAAATGACTATATCTTATATAACCATAAGATTTTCTCCGACCAAATTAGAGACCTTATGAATACACAAGTTTTCAACAAAAAGACATTTATCTAACTTGAAGTTACAATCTAAGATGCAAAATGTAACTGTATATTGTAGCATGGGTGAAAATACAACTACACTGTGGTTCATTGCATCCACTCATTCACTCCATAACTTGTGATAAAAAAAAAGAAAAAAGTGCAGCCCCTAATTTCCTTTAATCTTTCAGTACTTTCATGTATACATACTAGAACACATGCATACATTCAGCGCAATTGTAATAAACATAATCCCTAATACATTCCCAGTATACTTAGCGTTATCTATATTATTTTTTAAACAATTTTTCCCACAACCTTTGTATGTTCCATGCATACTATTTACAATAGAATAAGAGAAGACGAAAGATAAAGAGTTTGAGGTGGTTGATGCGATAATAGTGACAACAGTTTGACGAGTAAGAGGGACAAGGAAGAAAAAAAAGGAAAGAGGTGGAAAAAGAACAAAGAAAGAGAAAAAGAAGAAAAAACAAAGGAGAAGGAGATCTGATCCAAAATTTGTTAATAGTTATTGGCATTCAAACACCTTTCAATTATATTGGATTTTATCAAAGTCCTTTATATGATAAAAGCCTTTTATTTAGATTTCTTGCATATCTATATACTTTTATATAATTTAAATAAATTTGAATTTATAAAATATTATTATATATATATATATATATATATATATATATATATATATATAATATTCTATAATTCAAGATATTATATTATAAGTAGAATATTTCATATAAGAACTTTTAAAAATTTAATAAGAAAACAATCATTCTAAATTTTTGTAATCAAAGAAAGAAATTTATCTTTAATATTAAGGGTATTATTTACTTAGCAATAATCTAATTAAACTCTAGAATATTGACTAAAACTTCCGTTGATAGTATAAAATGAATATATATCTTACTGTTTACATAATACATCATATTTACGATGCTTATACGTGTAGTTAAATTACAGTAAAGTTTATACCTATGGGCACAAATCAATTGACTATTAGTTAGTTTTTGACTTTCTTTTGGTAGTGCTACATTCTATCCAAAATAAAGCAGCAGAGGCGTGTCCAAATAAGCAAGTACAACTTGATTCACAAAGTAAATAAGATATCATTACCCGCAAAATAACCCCCAATCTATTTAACATATCCAATACTTATTTTAATCCATTAGAGATAGAGACTAATTTAATGTGAGATGAAGTTTTAAATTAGTAAAAAAATAGTAAAGTGATTAATATATAAATAGAAGGATCAATAAATTTAACTGTATTGACATTTTCTTTTGTTGAAAATAGTGTTTTACTTTTGTTGTAAATTTGTTTTTAATTTATTGATATTGAATCTTTTCCTAAATTCAATATTTTAATATTTTGAGTTGAAAGTAAGAGCTTGTCTCGGGGGCAATAGTTGTCCGTGTTACCTCAGATATTCGCATTTTTTTGAGAGCTGCTTATGTTAGGAGAATCATGGAACAGAGCCGATACTGTACTTCATGTTGTTGCCTGTTGGTCTAAGAACTGTGATGTTATCAAGGTCATTTTGTGGCAATATGCACAAATTGATGTAACAGAGGAAGAAAGAGCATGATTAATGGATTGATGTTGGTGGCTAATCCTTGTAGAAAGAAAAGTGTTATGGTCCATGATTTTAATTGAGCAATTCAGTATTAGACAGATTGCCACTATATTCTTGATCTTCTTTTCTGCAAACTCCATTACATGCAGCCATTATGGAACGTAAGCCTCCTACTATGCCTTGTTTACTAATACAAATTACTTTTATCAACAAAAGAAGAGTAGAGTTTCTACTTTTTCATTCTAATCTCGCCTGTTTCATTTCTCTTCGTAATTGAGCAAAATAAAAAAGAGATAACAGAGAAAATTAAAGATCAGATATGAGATACCAATAAAGGAGAAAGGAGATGATACATTTATTTTATCCAAATTCATGTTATCTAAGATGGAAAAGTACATGAATTCCCATTATTTTAGTCCCCAAGAACAGAGACACATGCAGCAGTACACACAAACATTCCTATTGATGACAGTAACTAAACAGAAACAAATTGAATACTAGAGCCTATCTAATTCGAATCTGTTCCTGGAATCTTGAAGTGGTTTTTTGTTCCTAATTAAGCTGCACCATGGTGTCATACGTTGCTCCGGCCGTCCAATCACTAGAGATAGCATTCCTCGACTGAACCCAATAAATCCCTGCACTGCCACTGACCTGGAATCTCAAGTAGATTTCACCACTTGGAGGGTTGCTATAGTCAAACATTGCCCCAAAGGCCCTGCGCAATGGCTTCCATTCTTGGCAGTCTTGCTGCAAAATTAACATCATCAAGTTTAGTGTCCTTATTCCTTTTACCTCTTTTTAGTACAAAACAGAGAAAGCTTTTATGTATAGAAATTGTTCTACTTAGAATTAACTGCGTGCAAATAAGTGGAGGAACTGATCAAAATATTTACCTGAAACAACTCAACAGCAGTGACATCGTATGTTCCGTCTACATAGAGAACCACGACAGCAAAGTAGTCAGGGTTTCTGCTGTGTTCATGGACCTTAAACACGACATTGTAGCCAGAATAACTGCACGGGACCCTTCTGTATTCAATATCCACTACACCATATTTGAACAACTCTGCAGATGCATCTGCGTTGCGTCCCAATCTCGAGAAGGCGCGTGGGCTCATGATGAAGTCTGTTCTGTCTCCCTCACCATAATCTGTTGCCACCACGAATGCTCCGTTTTCATCGCAATACTGTGGTATCTTGCACCTAGCCTGAATCATCATCGTTTACATTAGCACATATAAAAAATCTATTTTTTTTTTTCGAAAAGCGAAAGAAAATTACCTGATAGCATGCTCCACAACCGCTCCCGTTCCTCCATAGCCTTGACACTCCTGCCACACTTCCATCATTCACCGTTCTTCCATATTCGCCAAAGCCACAAGCTCCCTCTGAAAATAATAATAAATTAATGATTTTCTTCCAACTTCTACAGAACTGTTCTTGAAATACAAGTCTAAAATATTATGTCCTATGTTCATCTTTAAATGTCGTGTTGATTTTGGAGAAAGCAATAAATCAAATCTTTTTATTTAATAAAGTAAAGTAGTTAAACGTTAGATGGAAAAAATTAATGATGAATACAATGTTGAAATAAGGAGCTACAGTGTAACATCAGACTACCACAGTGCAGAAAAAGCATCCCAACCAAAGTAAACTATTTGAATTTTGGTTTGAAAAGCATGCAAGATGATTATTGAAAAATGCAAAGAAATGTGGTTGGTTGTACTAGCAGGTATATAATGAGGTAGCTAAGTAGAAGAAGGTGATACTTGGATTCCCATAGCAATCAGGGCTGCCATAGTATGTTGCTCTGGAGCATGTAAAAGTGTCCTGTGATAAACACAGTGCAGGTAGAAAGAGTATGACAGAAAGAAGGCAAAGTTGGTGGTTAAAACTAAGTTCCATATATATCGAAATGAGAAATAATGAGGTGAGGTAAAGAGAGGAGAGAAAAGAAGTGATGATAGAATGGTTTGTGATATAGGAAGCAGAGATATGGGTTGATATTTATAGTAATGGCCTGAGGTGTAGATATGTGTCATTCATATTTCAATGCTGAAATGCCGAACTTCATTCTGTCGTAACAGTATTCTGGGAAGGTGCATGCTCTGCTACACTCCGTGTTCAGAATCAGGACAAAAATATTCATTCATAAAACATAACTTGCTCTTCAAAATGTATACTAATAACTCAAGTAAGAGTCAAAAGTGGATATGTTGTATATTTTGTTTCATATGTCAAAAGGATAATATTTTTATGTATTCATGTTTCATTATTACTTCCTTATTTAGACTTAAAATATAAACTACACTCCAAATCAAAAACTATCCAGAGGAAGCTAAAAAAATGTCAATATTTTTTCCCTCGTAGCAAAATCTTCATTTTATCGTAAGTATACAAAATGAATTTTTGTTCAACTACATTCATATCACATAGAAAAATTGGTATAGCAAGTTTGGAGTTTTTTAAAGTTTTCATTCAACAACATAGTCATGGTTGAAAAAAAAAATCCAAAAGTTAATTCTTCATATTTCATTTGTCTTTGGTTTATATGAAGAAAAATCCTAAATACATTTATCAATTAGAGAAATAAATTATTAATAATGATATTTTATATCGTACTATATCTTATTATGAACTTAGTTTATAAAATATTTCATCATAACTCACATGCTAGTGACAAATTTTTAGAAAGTATTTAGAGGTGTCAAAATTCTTATATTAGTATATACATAAATTTTAAAGATATTAAGTATATAAAATATATTAAAATTTTAAGAAATATATTTATATATGTAAATAATTTGGAGGGTTCCAAGATCTTCTCAAGGATAACTAATTAAACTCTCCCACTATTAATTAGAAAGAATTGAGAATATATATATATATATATATATATATATATATATATATATATATATATATATATATATATATAGAGAGAGAGAGAGAGAGAGAGAGAGAGAGAGAGAGAGAGAAAGAGAGAATAACATAATGAAAATGATAAAAATAGAGAAGTTAAAATTATTAATTTTTTTATATATTTTTATATAAACTTTTTTCTTTAATTTGCATTGCATATATATTCATCAAATTTCTAAATGTCTTTTTGGTTTCCATTTTTTTCTTAGAACGGGCATTAAAAAATAATAGAACATAAAGACGGGTCTCAATCCTATCAATAAAATACAGTTGTCAAAGCATACTTACCTAAAGAATGAATTTAAAGCAATTTGTATCTGTTAATGTTTATCCTGAATATATATCTTGAGATAAAATAATCTTCGATCATCCTTACTTTTTCAATCGACAAGCTCTCTGCCACCCCACTCCAATTTTTCTCTTTTTGAAATATATTATATTTATTGTTCCAGTCTTTAAATGGTTGCTGCTAATTCTGAAAGCTAAATTTACAGTGAATTTTTGTTAGTGGATGAATAATTTAAAAGTTAAGACATGCTTTTAATTTGATCTAAATTCGATTGAACAGTGTAGTTTTACTTTTCTAATTCATGCTTTTTCGTTTTTTCCCATCAGTTTTGGGTGGCCGTAAGTGTGGGATGTGTTACGAAGTTCCATGGTGGTGAAGGAAGATGCTTGTAGAACGGTGGGAATTGGTTTGATTCTGTTGAGTGGCCAAAGCGAAGAGAACCGATTCCAACATTATAGGAATCGGTTTTGTTGATGTTGGAGCGGATTTTGTAACTATCAAAGAGGAATGGAATTGATTCCAACATGCACTGGAATAACTTCTGTTGTTCAAGGAACCGATTTCACTGTTTTGGGTCTATTCATAATTGAATAGATAAGGAACATGGTTCGGAAGTTATCGATGATTGCTTCGTAATTAAGAACGAAGCAGTGAAATTTTTCCGTAATAGATTTGAATGAATTGATATGCAAGAATGGGTGATTTGTGTCAAAGAATAAATGATTAATTCAATTGATTGACAGAAAGTGAAAGTACAGTTCATGATTCTCTAACACTGCGTTCGGTTGGAGTGATTTACTGTAGACGAAAATTTGCAAAGATGAATTTGCGTGGTAAATGGTGTTCGGTTGGTGTGATTTGCGACGACGGAAAAGCAGTTAAATGGAGTGATTTGCTCGGATTATTACTTTTTCAACATCTTCCAACTTTGTAAAGATTTGCGATGATTTGTAATGAAAAGTCGCATATGTCCCTGTGCGATTTGTATAATTCCAAGAGCATTGAAAAAAGCATGCATAATATACATACACGTATTAACGTATTCGGTTCTATTTTTTTCGTACTCGATTCCAACAATTGCACTGTGCTATGACGAGTGATGTTAGTGTGGCTTCCCATGTGACGAGTTTGGACTGAATGAGGCATGCTTTTGCAGCGTGGTTTAGCAGAGCAGAGTGTGTCCTAGTGAGATTCCCTGGTTGAGAGAACCATTCACTACAAAGAAGAGATTCGTTTTTTAATTTCAAAAAGAAACTCTGGCCATTAACACCATTAATAAGACGGTGTTGGTAGATAAGTTGGGTGTGTTTACTTAGCAGAGCTTTGCGCGAGTGAGAGTTGTGTGTGTGCTGAAGAGATCTGAGAGTGAGCAGCTGTGGAGAACTTGAGGTGAGGTCATGTTTTTGGCACACATTTACGTGGTTGTTGCAGGTTGAAGACCTCTGGAAGTGGTGAACATTGAAGACAAGGGTGTTTGGAGGAGGAAGAAGGCGGTTCATGATGACCACGACAACGAATGAAGAAGACGAAGGCGGAGGAAGAAGGCGGTTCATGATGATGACGCGAGCGGATGAAGAAGATGAAAGCTTGAAGCAGAAGAGATGTTGATGTATCCTGATCCAAGGTTAGAAGGTTTTGGTTTGTAGGTGTATTCGGTTACATTGTTTCACGTATCCGGATCCATATATGTATAAGGGTGGTGTGCGGCTTGGTATCTGGTTGAGCGGATGGCAGCTCTGTGTTGCGATTCCAGCAAGCGGTTCCCCACAGCTGGAACAGTGACTCTGTCGGCAAAGGTGAAGGTGCAGAAGCGTGTAACCGGTCGTCCGTGGGGTGATGCTGTTATGATGTCGGTGGCGTGGCTGTCGAACGTCTTCATCCGCCATGGAAGCAACGGTGCGCGAAGGTTGACGACAACGCCGCAGAGGATGGAGGTGTGTTGTTACAACCACCATTCGACGGAGACATGTGGAAAAATTGACGACGACGGAGACTAGGGAGATGTGTGGCATGGAGAAGAGGATGAAGGGTCGTGTGGTGGACGAAATGTGGTGGTCCTCGAATGCAGGGTAAGAGTATGGAGGAAGCAATAGTATAGTGAGGTTGATGGGGATGGAGGTGGCATAAGGTGGAGTACGACAATTGTGTGGAGGGTGAAGGGCAACGTAGAGCAATGTGTTGTGGCGTACGGGTTGGCCGTATATGGCTTCCATCAAACTATACATGGACGAGGAATCACATAGGGACACAAGTTGTTTTTCGAAATGGATTTTTATGGCAGCAGGCTTAACCATTTGTATGTGTTTGTAGGTTTTTGTAACAACATATTAGAATTGGGAAGCAACGAAGTATTTGACGGAGGTGAATTGAGGAATAACTAAGTTGTCCAGGTTAGGGAGATATATTGTGTGCATTTCCTTTTTTTTTTATTGTTAAAGACAATCTTGTTCTTTTGAATGTGTAGATTAGTATTGAACTTCGTCTTATACTATGATTAGAGGTTCAAAAATCTTGGTGGTTGTATGTTAATAATTTTGACGCATTAACTGGTTGAGCTTGCTAAGTTGTTGTGTTCAGTCATTGTGTGGAGTTCCTTGAAGTCGCATGTAGGGTGAATTGAAGGTAGATATTTGACAAACTAATTTATTTTTTTCACCCAATATATGATATATGATATAAGATATGTATCTCTTTTTTCAACAGGTTTGGTTTGGAATTGTCACTCATTTATTTGAATATTGACAATTGAAATTAGTATCTTATTCGGATCTTACCGTGATTGCGTTTTCAATCTTCCTTCAAATGTTGGATCAAATCTCAAATTAAAGCTTCCTAAGTTTCTTCAATAGGTATGTTTCATATTACTATATTTAATTATTATGCCTGACTGTGGTTTATGTAATGAATAAATATAATGAATTTTGTTTAATTATGATATGAATGCATGAATATTGTTAATTAGGATATGAATATATGAATTTAATGATATTGTTCATTTTAGTTGTATGTATAAAGTTCATAAGTTGTATGTATTTTGTTAAGTAAATATAGATGGAAGAAGAATTAGATTTATCATATTTGGACCGTGAAGATATAGATGATGATGTGGTTGGTGTAGACTTCAATATTATTGCATTGATACGTTAACAATTACAAATAACCACTTCATTGGCTGCTCTAACAATGCTATGCATTGTTGCACACGCGTTGAGTATCTTGAATAAGTACTCCAGTGATTCGAGTAGTGTAAGCAATTACATAGCAGACAGAGACCATCGTAGGGAGTAATTAATGTCATATCTTGTGCATACAAATCGGTGCCGTGACATTATTAGGATGGGTCCAGAGCCATTTATTAATCTTTGTGAGAGACTAAGATCAACTGGGTTAGTTAAGGACACCATTCGGTCTACAGTGGAGCAACAAGTTGCTCAATTTCTTCATATAATTGGCCATAATGTTAAGAATCGAAGTGTCGCATTTTTCTTTCATCGATCTAGCTCGACGGTTAGCAGACACTTTCACAATGTGTTGGATGCTATCTTAACTTTGGAATCTGAGTTTCTAATTCAACCCTCAGGAAATGAGGTCCATCCATATGTCTTGAACAATAATCGATTTTACTCGTACTTTAAGGTACTCATTTCAACATATTTGTAGATGTTGTATGATGACAACCTGATGATGACAAATTGTGAGTTTTATGTTGAACTTGTTATTTGTATGTTTAGGATTGTTTAGGGGCCATAGACGGTACTCATGTTCGTGTGAAGGTGCCAAAATGTGATGCTCCGAGATTTCGAGGAAGAAAAGATTGGCCAACTCAAAATGTGTTTGCGGCGTGTGATTTTGACATGAAATTCACATACGTTCTTGTTGGGTGGGAAGGCACTGCATCTGATTCAAGAATTTTAAAAAATGCTCTTGATCAAGATGATCTGATGATTATCCCCCAAGGTGAGTGTGTACATTGTGATGTTCAACATTTTTTTTAGTAGTGACTAATTACCTGTATATGTGAAAAATTGTAGGAAAATATTATCTCGGTGATGCTGGATTTATGTTGAAAAGCACAGTCTTGACTCCATATAGAGGCGTAAGATATCACCTTAAAGAATATACACGTAGAGGACCACAAAATACACGCGAGTTGTTTAATCATTGACATTCATCGTTGAGAAATGTTATTGAAAGAACTTTTGGTGTGTTGAAAAAACGATTCCCTATCATTGCAAGCGGCACTAAACCACACTATGAATTGGAAACAATGACAGACATTATATTAACTTGTTGTATCTTACACAACTTCCTTCGTAGCGTGGATAACGATGACTCATTACTTGATGAAGTTGATAACGAGTTGAATGAAAGGGATGAGCATAATGTTCCATCATCTCAAGTTAGAGAAGAGGACCATAGGATTGGTAGTAGTCTTAGGGATTCTATAGCAGATCATATGTGGCGAGATTATCAAAACTCGTAGTTATTGTATTTTATTGTGTTGTATGAGTATTTGATGTTATGGGTATGACAAGAACATTATATTATGGATCTTTAATATTATCTTCTTACCATTTTGTTTCACAAATAGGTATATAATGAACAGAGGTAAGGGAGTCGGCATTGAGTCCTCCGTTCCTACTAGAGAGTTTATGAAGTGGACAGAGGACATGGACGCACGTCTTCTACACTCTATGATTGAGGAATCACGAATCGGTAATAGGGTTGACGGAAGCTGGACATCCCAAGCATATAGTAACATAGTTGATCATCTTCATAGCTCTGGGTATGTCGCAATTACGAAAAATAATGTTAAAAATCGTCAGAAAGTCTTGAAAGATAAATGGCGTGAGGTACACGACCTGTTTTCTGGATTGAGTGGATTTTCGTGGAACCCGGTTAGTGTGACATTTCAAGCTGAGGATGAAGTTTGGATGGACCTGATTCAGGTATTTATAAAAATACAAAGATTTTGGGAATCCTTTTAATACATAATATGAACCCGTGAATATTGTTATGTTTGTTGTTTCAGTCGAGGCCAAATGCGGCAAAGTGGAGAGTTAATAGTCTGAAACACTACGATTTAATGGTGGACTTATGGGCAGCTGATCGAGCTATTGGGAATGGTGTTCAGACCGCTCGTCAAGCACGTCGACAACGGGTTAGGCCTCGTGTCAGTGTTGATTTGAATCAAAATATTGAGTACATTCCAAAACATCCTGAGTGGACGGGGTATAGAGACCCAATTCCACCATCACCTCCTCTATCTGTGGATGAATATAGTCCAGGACAGACTCAATCTGTGCCTTCCGTCCCATCCGGTGGAACTTCATCGTCACGAGGTTCGAAAAGGAAGACACCTATGGTCGATGTCATTGATTCTCAATTGGATAATTTGACGACCAGCCTCGATGGTTTCACAAATGTCCTAAAGTCATCAAATGTACATTTTGGTGTAATTTCTGATGCAGCCGTCCGTCAAGTCTCGGCAATGGAAGATAGAAATCAAATACTACATTCCCAGACCGAGATCCTTCGTCGCACCCCGAATTACACATATACAGAGGCAGACATTTATGAAATGTTGAGTGCTATGAACATTACTGATGAAAATTTGCTAGAGCAATGTTATGATTTCTTATGTGGAAACCCTACATGTACAAAGAGGTTGATGGGACTTCCACCACACAAGCGGTGGAATAAATTATGTAAAATGATCTCAGGAGGTGACTGTTAGGAAGTCTTATCTGACTACTTGTATTACTATTATACTGACTACTTGTATATGTGATGTAGTTATGACTTATTGGTTTTCCAACCATCTTCAATTTTTAAGTTATGGTTATGGTTAGGATGTAATGGTTTGTCTTTGCTTGTTGTTATTTTTAATATTCAATAATTTGTTATAACTTACTTTGTTATTGTTTTCATTAATTGTTTTGTTGAAGAAATTGTCAAATGGCCTCATCATCAACCAAAAGGCCAAGAAAAAGTCGTAAGGGAAAAGAAACTCTCACTGAGGTAGAAGATGCAGCCCATGTCAGACCATCTGTAGAAGAACAATTAGAACAGCGTCGTTTCTTCACTCACACCCATCAGATGGAAAACTATGCAGCTGATTTCTACACAAGGAATATTGTTGGTCCAAAGATAATGAATTTTGAATCATTTGTCGGTTCAGGGTTATTTTTCCAACATCATCTTCTATTTCAAGGGGTGGTCGAATTTCTTACATTGTAGGGACCCTACTATCCGGATTTAATCAAAGTTTTTTATTCAAATCTGAAGATTTCTAGAAATGGATATTTGCTCAGTGAGGTAAACAAGAGAAGAATTAGATTGAAACCTGCTGATTGGTTGAATGTAGCTAATATGAAGTATGAGGGTCAAAAATTGTGTTATTCAAATATCCCAGAAGACTTTCCATATGACTGGGAGATGACATTAGTTACTATGGTTATACCAGAAATGCAGGGTCATCGTCTTAAAACGGTTGATGCCGATGCCAGCACTCATATTGGGACCCAACATCATTTTTCAATTAATTCTTTGAAGAGGTTGAATATTGTTAATGTCAACGGTGTTTGGCAACACGATGTCGGTGATGATGAAGAAGAAGAGCAACCAGACCATCAAGACAACACTGTGCAACCTCGTCCACCTTTTTCAAATCCTAATATGATGACTCAAATGTGGGAAGGGGTACAAGACTTGCAACACAGAATGCAGGGTATGGAACAAATGCAGGTGCGGGTTGAACATATTGAAGATAACTTGGCAAACCTTTCCCTCGACATGAACTGCCAATTTGCTCACCTCAATCAGAATGTTAACTTGATTCTTCACCATTTAGATGATTGAGTTAATTTTTATTCCGATAATGTATTACATGACTTTTTTTTCCTTAAATTGACTTATGTGTTTGAAATATTACATTACCTATTTTTCAATGCTATTATCTTTCACATCAGCTTTGCTAGTTTTATATATTGTGAGCCTGCTCATCTGCAAATTAGATGGACTCTCCAATCATTGATGAACTGCAAAAACAAATTAATCAATCAAGAAGACTATGTGTTGCTCTTGAACGACATACACAGGCCATGGAGCGTCAAATATCCCTGGTAAATGCTAGGATTCAATCATCTAATCCAACTACAGAAGAAATTGAAAACTTATTACGGATTATGAACATCGAAGATCATCCATCCCATACAAGACGTCTAATAGGGATGCCAATACAATATTGTTTCAATGCATTGCAACGATACCTTACTGAAGCAACGTCATCGTGAACTATTACAAATATATTTGTATGTTTAAATGTTGCCACTTTTTCTTAGGACATGTAATATTATAACTTCCTTTAATTATTTGTTTGTTTAAAATTAATCATTCTCACTTCTGTAACAAATAAATTGATACTACTTGGTAGTAAATTATATTACAAACAAACACTACATTTAAAATTAAATTCATTTTACTACACTATAATTTTTATAATTTTTATAATTTTTAAAAATTAATTTTAAAAATTATTTATAATTTTTGTCTCTTTATAAACATTTTACAATTAAATATAACACTAATAAATAACATTTTATATTACTTTAATAACTAGGGGCATTTTGGTATTCTTTAATTTCTACCAATTAAACTAATTTTTTAAATCTATCACATTAATCAAATTCTACACTAATTTTCACAAACTTTACTTCCAAATCCACTCTCAATTACCCACAAATCCACTCAAAAGAACAACTACAAAATTACCCTCAAATCCACTCAAATCCATTCAAATCATCTTCCCCAAATCATCTCCCCTAGATACACCCAAAAGAACAAAGCCTAACAGAGAGTAGCACACGATTCCAAGATCTAACTCCCAAAATTCAAAATTTGTTTTAAAACAATGATAATGATTAAATATAGATAACTTTTAAAATTATTATTAAAAAAAATTAATACACCGTGTGAAATATTAAATATATAAATATTTAATTTTTATTTTTAGACTAAATAAATTATATTCTTTATTTATTACAAGAAATAAGTTTTTTTAATATTATTCATTAACATATTTTTTTTAATTTCTAGCTAATATAAAGAAACATTTTATATTACTTTTAATATCAAAGACATTAAAACTTTTTTTAAATTTATTATATTTATTAAATCACTCATAAACTTTACTTTAAAATTTATCAACTTTCATCTCTAAATCTTTAAAAAAAAACAACAAAAACTTTATCTTTAAATCCATCCAAATTTTTTCCCTTATAATTTTTTAAATTTATATTAAAAAAAATAACATACACTAAGTTTCCATTAGTTACTCAAGGAAAGAGACTCATGAGAGGTATTCATATAAATGTTGCAATTGAAAAAATATGAGATTATTTGGATGCTTATTAACTTAAACACGATGTGATGTGGCTAATGTTAGTGGAAGTAACTATTGAGGTCAAAACCATAGCCAAATTAAAACCATGTATGTCTACAATTCATTTATTCCCATCAAACCCTCATTTTTTTTAATTTAATGGAAAAAGAGGAGTGCTAACACCTATTTATCTACAGTTCTTCTTAAGAACTTTCACTGTTAGTCATTTAATTACATCTTAATGGAAATAATTATTTAAATATCTAGAAGTTTACACCTGTCAATTAAAATAGAAATCGTTCTCTGTATGGGCTTTGTCCCTATAAAATATTAAAATTAATTGAATTGAAAATACCTCATATTTATAATGGGATTGGTTTATGTATAACATGATTTTCAAAGCGAGCGGTTATCAATCAAGACCGATCGCTCTACCACTGTAGAAACTCTCGTCAACTTTATCAAACGCTCGTCAATTAATTTAATCAAAGTAAAAAGCATTCATCAAACCACAATAATCAGGCCAACGCACGTTAAAAGTCAGGCGACACTCAATTAATCTGACCAAACCGGGTTCAACGGATGCTCAATTCAGTTAAACGATATTGGGCTAATTAGCTCAACATTTAAGTAATTTGACCAAAAATCCAGCAAAAGAGGAAATAGTCAAAAATAACTTAAGCGGATTATACGGTCAACTAACCGGATTTTAAGAATAACGTGGGTCACGGCAACTAACCAGATTTTAAAGTAATCAATTTGTTTTACATTTTTACGTTAAATACAACAGAGAAGAAGGAAAAAATGTACGTTTTGCTCTAAGACTAAAAAGATCATATTGTGAGAAAAGATCACTTGTTTTGAGAATTGAGGTTCCATAACTCATATCTAACTTTAGCATCGAAGTATTTTCGCAGGTACCCCACCCACTTCCATTGAGGAGAACACATTTCATTAGTGAGAGGAGTGCGAACAAGTTACAGTCAAGGTGAGCGGTTGATACTGTTGGAGGAAAAGCGATTGTCCAAGACGTTCAAAAGTAATAAACCATCATCAACAAGGTTTGTATATCGGTCCTAAATAATCATTATGAAACAGTTTATAAACTACATCTTATATATTAAAGTTAAAAGTAAGTAATATGATGAGACAAAATATACAAATTTTAATTACTTAATAAATAAAATAAATTTTATAGAGACTAAATAAAATTATCTAAATTTGTAAAAATTTAAAATTTAATTAAGCTTTTACTTTAATAAGTTATTAATGCATATTAGCATTTCAAATAAAAGTTATATTTTATTATTTTATTTTTAAAATAATAATAATAATAATAATAATCATTTTATTGATCAATCTTAATTTCAATTACACAAACTAAACAAGATGGCTACATAAAATAAGAGTCGTATTATTTAATTAATAAAAAATATAAATGATAAAAGCTCAATTAAAAATATAAACTTTTTAAATACTTAATAAATAAAAATAATAATAAAAACTTAATTAAATAACGTGCTATGAAATCCTTGAAACTTAATTAAGTCTTGAAATATAAAGAGACTTCAAATAACATACATCAAACTCGTTTTATGTTTATCCTAATAGAACTATTTTTAGAGCATATCAGTAGTGGAGTTTTATACATAAAAGTTATAATTAAAATGAAAGATTTTATTAAAAGAAGAAGTAACATATGTTTTATTCTTATAACATGGTGTGCGAAAAGAAATATCAGACATCAAGCAATAAAATTAGTTATAACATAAATAAGTATATAGATGGAAAATTTCAGACAGAAACGAGAAAAGTTGTAAGAAAATAGAAAAGTTAGAAAAAAAAAAGAGTAGAGTGATGATTATTCAACACCTACTTAAATGTGTAGCAGCCGCGTTGGTTGTAACGCACCCACCCACACTCATTATTTGACATGCTATCACTCCACAAATTATTCTAATTCAATTACCAGGGGCTTCTTTAGGTCAAAACAAATAATCTAAATATTATTATTATTTCTATTGATAATAATAATAATAATAAATAATAAAAAGTAAGAATCAATAAAACTCATCAAGTATGGAACAGTTTAAATTTACGAAAACAATATTCATATATCATCATAAATAATCTTAACTATTAACTATTTGATATATGATTACTATTTTTAATGAGATATCTTTATATTACTATTGACTATACTGTTATTATATGCTTTAAAATAAGTATTATTTTAATGCTAACAGACACGCAGTTCATTTGAATCCTATAAATCTAACTACTATTTCATTATATAATTATTCATATTCATTGTATTTCTAAAAATCTTATACTCTTAAATTGAAAAAAAAAAATCACCTACAAATTCATTTTCAATATATCGATAGGATCAATTATAATAATAATAATTGCTTGTACCTGCCGCCAAGTTATAAGTGATTTTATTGATGCCAAGTATAAGCAGAACTGCTAAAGAAGTAGTAGTGTTAATATGAGTTGTCCCTCTCCACGTTATTTCAGCATATTATGTATACTATTTTAAACTTCTAATTAGTTCAAGTTAAAATACTTTTATATCATAAAAGATTGCATCAAAGTTTTGTTTGTGTGTTTTATACTTGTTAAAACTTCATAGTCTGATTCACTTTTGAAAAAGTCAAATTTCAATACTAATTATTAAAGGTTTGATTGCATAAAAATTAAGATTTTAATTTCTCAAACCTTCAAAGTAAAAATATAGTTCAAATAAAAAACTTGCAATGGATTTTATGTATAAATTTTACAAAATATATATATATATATATATTGAAAAGAATAAAGAGGTAAATTGGAGGAGTAGGTGGTTTTCAAGTGTAGCCATCCATGTGGTTACTCCTTCCTCCTTACACAGCTCCCAACAAACAGGATAGTGCTCTCAATAATTCAACCTTTTTCTTACACTCTTTTCCTTTCTTTCACCAATTATTTTAGTTCATACTTTTTGTTTCCTTTCCTCTTAATTTAAATTCAATGAATTCTAAATATATATTGAGAGTTGAGGGATAGACAAAAGAAGTGTCTCGTGAGGATGGACGGAGTAGAGATGAGAGGGAAAAAGTCTAGAGGGGATAAAATAAAAATTAAAAAAAGAAAAGAAAAACTCGGAGGATAGTAAAAGAAAAAAGATATGAAAAATCATGAATTGAGAAAAAAAAAAGATAAACAAGGAGACATTGATACTATTATTCTATCATTTATAACATATCAATATTTTTTAATTTTATCCGTACATAAGTAATAATTATTTTATATCTCTTAATCAATAGTTTGAATTTCAATTATAGCCTTTTAGAGATTGAATAAATCATATTAGAAAAAGAAATATTTATCAATGGTTCTATTAGCTAAATTTAAGTAAATAATTTGTTAGATTAAATTCATACGGCGACTGAATTAAATACGTATTTCAAAAAGCTTGAAACCTCCGGTTTCCCATGGCAAATTTCTTAACAGTCTAAGATTTGAGATACCGTTCTTCAAAATTGCTAAACATTGGCATTAACTGTAATCGAGTTTCGTTCTGCTGGTACTGACATACGAAAATCATTTTGAATTAGAATGAACCAGAATACAGTCATGTCTACAACATATTAGAAAACAAGTAGTGATGGATCCTTCAGCCTATTTTTGGGAAGAGAAATATGGTCCTATGGTATTAACAATTCATACTACAACATCTACTTGCTTGGCATGGTTGCCCAATTTCACTGCCGATCTTCTTCCATTTCAGCTGATCTACTTCCATTACAAGAAATATTTTATTAAGAATACAAAACATCATATCCAAGAAAATAAGGAATCCACAAAAACTACCATTTCCACACAAATTCCTGTAGACAAGAAAACAATCACAATTTTTGCTACATACTTACTGTATCAATGCCAAAAAAGGAAACAAATGGAATCATGTTTTAAAAAACAAAAAAGTCGAATCTCTATAATGGCCATCAATTTTGACAATACTCCATCAAAGCCACTTAAATTAGATAATGCATAAAAATACATAACTAAGAGACCAACGGACCAGCAAATGTGTGAGTGGGGTATTCCTGTGTCTCCCTTACATGTGTCTTCAACGCGTGTTGTGAAGCAAGCCAACTAACAAGATGAAACTAAATCCGGCCAAATACAAAAGTGCCTATTCACCAATTTAATCAGAGTCTTGAATCTTGACTCTAATGGCAATTCATGAAAATGCACGATATGAACATGTATACCAAACCTTAGCATGAGCATACATGTCCCTTCTCCTATGATTAGGATTCTCTAGTCAGAAGTAACTGCACCATCATGCAGTTCAAATCCAACAGATTACATCTAATATTTCAAATTATTCGTCGTAAAATAAAGCATTTTCATGGTTTATATTTATTCAGAGTTATATTTGTTAATATTTTGGGGGTAGGAAGAGGGGAAAACATTTTGCACGGGTGTATGGACATGAAAAAGTAATCGTTCCCTCAATTTTATGTTTGCACTTAGTAGTGGAATAGAATAGAATAGAAACTACAGAGGTTGTGGATGTCGCTGTCAATCAAAGCTTACTATTTAGCTCATCGAAGTGAAAAACTAATTGAGAGCATGCATTATACTCCCAAAAAGGTTCAAATAAAGGGCTTTGGGGCTCCTTTCTACACAAAATATGAAGCACTAACTCGTGCTTGGCGCAATCATTGGACAACGCTAGACCATTACTTGTTTTGCGGTGGCAAACACCAGAAGCGTAAAGCCAAGTGTAAACGGAAAATATTATAGCCATAGGTGATTACTTAATTGATCAATGCAAGATTTACGAGCATTTAATTTCTGAGCATCACAAACAACCCATCAAAATAATAGCAAAGAACCATAAGATTTAAAAAAGAGTTGTTGCTAAAAAGGGTACAGTTAATCTTCTTCTAAGATAACAATAAACTAAATCAATTTTGAAGTTGCAACAACTGTTTAATACAATAATAACTTGAGATGTGCTTTACCTGAACTCCGAGAAAATTGCAATTCAAATCCCAACTGTCAAATAAGCCGTGCCTTTTTAAGATCAGAAACAACTCCACGATCCTCAGACCCCCTATCATTGTATATAACCTGCAAAAAGACAGTTAATTTTATTTTCAAGTAAAATAAATGATAAAACGAAAATGTCTAATGGCAAGTACCTTGTCTATGATACCATACTCAACAGCTTCACTGGGGCTAAAATACTTTGGACGCTGAATATCATTTTCAATCTGCTCAGGTGTTTTTTCCATATGCTTTGCATACAATTTAACCTTTTAAAAAAAAACATCAGGCACGAGTTGCTACAATAATATTTCAGTCAGCTTTTCTTAAAGATCAGTAAAGTATACATTCTTAAGAACCCATATTAAATCAAAATTATGCAGAAGTCCATTGAAATGTCCAAATACAACACAGTTCATAATCTCATGCTTTGTGGTTGAAGGGAACCAAGAAATGTTCGGCTACTGCTCAACAAACTAATATTTCAGTAGCAGATAAAAAAATAAACAAATATTTCAGTATTTTAAAGGGACTAAAAATACAAAAGTATCCACTGGTCCAAAAATCTTCACAGATAGTAATACATAACTTCAACTAAAAACTTAGCTATAGAAAATTAGATAGAAGCACATACTAATTCTGCCTTCACATTATTGACTTCTATTCTTGCAAGGTTAACATCTGTTGCTTGACCTTGAAACCTTGCAATTGGCTGCAAATTGAAAAACCATACAGTTCAGATGTTAGGATACAAGATCCCAAAAGAAATACAACAAACTAAGTAACTAGAATGACCACACCATCAGCTTAAGCATTGGGGATAGTTAGGGGTTGTTTCTTTAAGAAAATGTATATAAATTCATTTTTTATTTCACTTTTAATTACCAAACACCACCTTATTTTAACTTTATTTCCTGTTTTCAAATCCTTGGTATAGAAAATGGTGAAAAACAACTTTTTATTGTTTTCTGTTTCAACAATTTCAAACATGAAATGATGAACTTTTGGAAATAGGCAACAGTAAAAGCAGAAAATGAGAACAGGAAATATTTTCTTAAACCAAACAGCCTTTTCATTTGTAATAGTCACAAATGATGGAGTACAAACCTGTCTTAACATTATTGTTGATGATGGCAAAGCAGAGCGGTTTCCCTTTGCACCTGAAGCCAAAAGCAATGCTGCTTCTCCCCAAGCATTACCAACACAAAGAGTGAAAATAGGAGTCTTGACATACCTGTGTCACAACAACTAAGCTAGATTTATAAATATAAACACAAACATTATATGGGGAATTCTTCAAGTTGGGAAAAAGCTATAGAATAAAAAGAAGTATGTTTCATCTTCAGGTTATAATAATTACAGGAAAAATAAACATATCATGTTGAAAGGATTAGTGAAAAAATAGGTCACTAAAGATGGTATTGCTCGGAAAGAATAACAAAGTTCATGTTTTAGGTACACGCATGAATATTCTTATTTATAATGAAGAAGAGATAGAATAATAAGAAACAAAATCAATATTAATAATGATAAATAATTACTAAAATATTTCCTTATCAAATTATATATCCATCATTCCTCCTCGAGCTATGGAGCATATGCATCAAATGAAATAAACTTGTTACAAATGTCATCCTAAAGATCCCTCAAGAGACTACGTAAACACGTCAGCAAGTAAGTTGTAAAGCTGCCAAAGTAAATAATAACAAAGATAGTAGATATTCCCTAGACTAGGCATGGCTTTATGTCTGTCAAGGTGACCATTAATCTTCAATATGTATTGTCCTTTCAAATCGTATTGAAGAGGGAAATGGTATACATTTATGCGATATAATCCTCTTGTATTTCAATTAGCATAGTTGAGGAACATATATACATATAAAGCATTACTTAGGAATTTCCCTCAAGGTGGAAATATGCACACAAGGTGGAAGTAAAGATTGTTAGAAGTGGACAAAGGCCACAGGCTGCCAGAGAGCAAAACTAGGTAGAAGACAAGATAGCTCTCAGAATGAAAAAAATTGCTCTCAGGACCCTGCGGTTGTCAAAAGGAAAAATATAATCTTAGCACATGGTCGATGTCAGAAAGCCAAAATACTCAGACAGTCCAACAATGGTTGAGAAGAAAAAATGCTCAGAGGACATAGCAACTGTTAAAGAGAAAAAATGGTCATCGCACAGCAAGCTAATGCCACTGGTGGCAGTCACTAGCAGAAAAAATCTCTACGAAAGAAAAAAAAAAAAAAACTAGACAGTAAACAATACTTGTTGGAATCATTAAACATTGCTCAGCAGAAAAACGTCAACAATAAATAATGCTCACCGGAAAAAGTTGATGGTAAATTGTACTTGCGAAAAAATGTTGATTAGTAAACAACACTGACCAAAAAAAGTCAACCATAAATAGTACTCATTAAAAAAAGATAGCAGTAAAAACCACTCATTGGAAAAACTTTGCTGATAAATGTTATTGTTAGCTGAAAAAAGCTTTCTAGAAAATCATCAACAGTGAACAGTAACTCCAGTAGGAAAAAGCTTGCTGGAATGTCTTCGCCTTAAACAATAATGCCAGCAATGAACTGCGATGGCAGCAGTGAACAGTGGCACGAAAAAAAAGGGAAAGTAAATAGAAACTAGACAACAAACATGATTTCTAAAATATGTAAACCTATGAGCAGTGAACCCACAAGAAAAGCACAGATTAGGAAAAGAATTAATTTAGAAATCTAGAGTCAATTGAAAACCTTGATACAACTTATAGAGAATCACTTTCCATCAAAAAACACTACGGTAAGGATGTTTATTGTGGGTATTACTGCCACTCAGATTACTACCTACAGAGGGACTCATGGATTCCTAGTTATTAAAATCTTAACACAGTGCCAATATATAAGCATAGCCAACTAAAGCACTTCTCCACCTTACAACCCATAACTTGAGCAGAGAAAATGAAGAAAGACAGCAATTAAATTTCTTCCCATTTAATGACACCTTTGTAGTGTATACTTAAGAGCCTAAAATAAGTGAGATAAGCAAAATAAATAGCATGATCACAGAAATGATAGCAATAACAACCTCATCACATCATAAATTGCAAAGGCCTCAGTCTCATAACCCAACTTCTCACCTCCCTGAAAGAACAAAACAAAATTCCATTAAGAAAATGAATATTTCCAAGGAGATTGTGGCACCATATTTTAGAATCTTATGAAAATCATTTGCCGTCCTTTAGTAGTCAGAAATGAAAGCATTCAACAGTTCATATAGATTCATGTAGCCTCCTCATAGTAGGATAAGACTAGGTTCTTGATGTTGTACATGATATTGTCGTAAAACTGAGCAGCTCTCTGCTAATTATACAGAAAGGAATAAAATGTGTTGATTTTATTAATTTCATTTAGCTAGGCTATATAAAATAATTATTAAATTATCTATGTCTAGGGCAGATTTCTAGCTTCAAGGCATCTCCAAAATAGCGTTAAACTGAACCCAAAAAATATTTAGATTAGTAATAGTTTCTCAAAGTTTCAAAACTTGTTGATATTCTTTAATTTCTATGAAAAGTAGGTTGACAAGTGTAGGAATGGCCTCACCCTATATGATAAGACTATATATGCTTATTAAGTAGGATAGTGACTTCAATTACAGTAAGTAGGGGGTTGATTGTGTACAGTTTTAATTTCTCATTTACTTCCTTATTTCTTTAATTAGGGTCACCTCATTTGGATCTATATATTTGTATCAATTTTCAACATTTTAGACAACAGAACAATTCAATCTTTCCTATTCGCTCTTTTAAAGTACAAGCATGTATCAAGATGATAGTTTCAACATGTTACAGATTCAATATTGGCCCCCTTTACTCAAATTCGTGACTCTAACACTTTTGGTAGTCATAAAAGATCCTCAAGCCATGGTGTATAAAACTGTGAGGCTCAATAGATCAGTAGGCTTTAGATATCCTTCATCTTGGGCATAACCTTAACCAAACCCAGAACCCCCACCTCAGCCCAATGCTTGCAACCTGGTTAGGCTAGTTTGGACTTAGCTCTAGAGCTTCATTTTCCACGCACTATATCACAATCTAATGAGAACATGGACTAACACTCATCAATACCTCTGTTCACCATAATTGCTAGTAAAGCAATTGCCATCAACGTAGTGCTTATCAAAATTTACATTGGTTTGTTTCAGATTAATAAGCAAAACATAACATTTGAGCAAATCTGGCAATTTCTTAGCACATTATGCATAAGTAGGTATAATTTGAAAAGGGAAACCCCCAAAAGCATGACTTTTATCAAGGTGTGCAACACCAGCAAATAATATCCATAGTAGTTTCTAAAAAATTATTGCATTAACACAATGAACCCAATTATATTTCTAATGAAGTTGCATAATTTGATCTGGTTCATCTACCTCACTATCACTCCTCTAATGCACACACTCCCTAGTCCCCTCCCTCCCCTTATCAACCCCTCTTACAACATGTGACTCTAAATAACCAAGCCACGCTATATGCACCTTAGTAAAGAGGAAAATGCTTTAAAATTAAATAAATCAGATATCAACACACATCAAGCTATGAGAAAGTATTTCTCAGGTGAAAACAGGCTGAATACGAAATAGAGAAATAACAGCTACCTTAGTTGTCCCAGTGGAGTTTATGTAGAGGTAGATAGGCTTATCATCATCTTCATATTGAAGGTAAAGAAATTCTGCTAGAATCAACTCAGTAACAGATGGAACAAGAGACATGCCCAAGTAAACAATTCGGTTTTTGTACAAGTAAGAAGCCAAATCCGGTGGAGGTTGTTCAAATGCACTCCCACTTGAATATGGAATAACCTATCCAAAGACAAAAAGAGAACAACAAACCTGCATAAAGATGGCATATATTGTACCTCAACGTGCTATGAAATATTGTACATTACAAGTTATACCATTTATTCATATAATACACAAATCAAGGAAACAACTTTGCACTTTAAGGAACCGTGGTAGTTAAGGAATGTTTGTTTCACACACTGCACAGCAATGACCATATATGAGTCTCTTTTCAACAGATGAAAAACAAAAACAATGACAGATCTATACATATAGCATCAAACAAAAATAAATAAAATAATAAAATGGAGCCCCCAGTCCTCTCCACATATCTATCAAAATGAAGAAACTGTTCATGGACAACCAAAGAGAATCCACTAAATAAATCCTAACCCTTATCAGGTAGATCAGTATAACGAGTAAGTGACAAATGGCATGCAACGCAAGATGTTAGAAGGGATCATTGCCTCTTCGCTAATTAGGAATGCCTTTTCTAGTTCAGGCAGAAAAATTCTCCAATAGTGCATCGATCTAACATGCTATCAACTGTGATAAATGGGGGCAAACTCAGAAGAAAGCGAAAAGAATAGCTGGTTGTCAATCTTTGGGATTCATAGCATTCAGTAGTTTAGGGTTTTCCATTTTTGAAAATTGAAAATCATTTTTGACTTGTAATATGAACATTGTGCTTGCAGAATGAGTACTTTATTTATATAGAAAGTCGATGGGAAAAGCCAAATATATTACTGTTTTATTTTATAATCTTAACAATGTTTTTTGATAAGGTGTGTTGGGCTTCCATGGACATCTGTATCTTCAGGAATAAAAGTGGCATCTTTGTGAACAGGCTAGAACAATATAGAACATAACATGAGTTTTATTCTACATTTGGTTTCAAAAATGAAACAGAACATGTGGTTAAAAAAGGATTGGCTACGTCAATAAATATTTTCTTCTGATTCCGAGAGAAGGCTATTTTCGACAAAGTGAGACTTCTCTGCCAACAACTTTGTTTTGTAGGGTGTTCGTGATTGTGATAATGATGACCACAAGGACTCATTGATATATTTAAAATCCCTAATGTGCGACCTGAAAACTCTGTTCTAAAACGACCTTAGTAGTCATAAAACCCTACTCACTTCTTCTCAACAGCCGTCGAAGTCAAATTCCATACCTATATAAATTGTATAAATTCTTCAAACTGCAACCGCTTTTGTTTAAGTAAAACAAAAACTATAAACCCTACGACCTCATACGCTGATTAGAAACTAAACCCTTAAACCTATAAATTCACACTCGAAAATATCACAGTACGCACAGACAAACGGTGAGTATTCACCCCAAATCAGAATCTAAATTATTACAGTGTTCACATCAAATCGCTAATCTCTTATCCAATTCGAAACCAACATCGCAAATGTGCATGTGAAGAGCGGATGAAGAAAGGTGGTAAAATGGTACCATAGTAATGACGCCTCGCTTGGCGTTGGAGCCACCAAATGAAGCCGGGTTGAGGGAGGATGGTCGGAGCTTGTAGCCGGAGAAATGGCTAGAGGCGCTGCTGATTAAGGCAGGAGGAGCAATGAAATTGGTGGAGAGAGATGTCCTGACGGAGGAGGTCGACGAACTCATGGCTCGAATAGGGGTTACGGTTCGAGACGAAGACGGCAATGCCATAATTGGCTTGTTGAGTGCGAAGCTAGAAGCAGTTGAGGCAACCTCCATGGTGAGTGAGCCACTACGTGAAAGAAGAAAATGATGGAGATGTAAGCAAGTCACAGCTTTTAAATGGATGTTCTTGGACTTTCTTCCTGCACCTCCATAGCTTTCTTGCTGCACCCTCATAAAATTGTGTTTTCCATTTTATCTTTTTTTTTTTAATTTTAAAGTTTATAAATCAAACTATTTTCGAATTTGTAATACGAAAGTTATTTTTTATTTAAAAAATATTTTTAAATTGTACAATCTAGCAATCAAATTATTTTTATTCGAAGCTTCTTTTAAGAAAACATAACTTTCGACTTATATAATTTAGAAGTCATTTTTTTTAAATTATACTGAAAATATGTTTATCTTTGTGATTATACAATCTAGAAAGAGAAAAATAGGAAAAAATGTGTATAGAGAGATTCAAGAAAAAAAGTTATGGAAGAGCATGAAGAAACTAATCAGAGCTTATTAGTTTTCGGCCTAGGCAATTTCTTTTATTGTAGATGTATGTAGCTAATTTCTTCCTGCACCCCATATTTTATATCTATAGCCTAAATATTTTATAATGAAAACTATTTTGTTTATGCGAATGTCATCTTCAATTAATTTTCTTTTTACTTTAAGGTCTGTACTTCAATCTACTACAATTAATATTCTTATTATAAGTGATTTTTCTACTGTGCCTAGTTCATTGTTACATTCTCCTCCTTCATCATTTCTTTATGTTAATAGTCAAAGACATCGTTTCTAATAACTATAAGTGACTCACTTTAAGTGTCAACTATTTTGTCTCCCTATCTATAATAACTAAGTTTGACCTTCCAATTTTCCTCCATAAAGACATATATTTTACTCTTAATCCTTGTTTACATTATATTGCTTTGAATTATCATAGATTATCTTCACCTTTTTATACATGTCTTTCGTCTATTTATTTTATGTTTATTCCTTAATTTGTCAGTGATGTCTTAACTCATCCTGATTGGCATCAGGTCATGCTAGATGAACTAAATGCTCTTTCAAAATAGTGAAACTTAGAGCTCGTCCCAGTACCGTATGAGAAATTGTTGTTGGTTGTGGGTGAATTTTTGCCATCAAAGTTGGTCCTAATGGTACTATTGATCGCCTCAAAACTCAACTTATGGTCAAGGGTTACACACAAATTTTTAGATTGGATTATGGTGATACTTTTTCTCCAATGACAAAGATGACTTTTGTTCGTTTCTTTTTAGTTATGACTGCTCTTCAACAATGACCCCTTTATCAATTGAGTGCCAAAATTGTTTTCTTCACTAAAGATTTGCAAAAAGAAATTTATATGGAGCAACCTCTCAGTTGCTTAAAAAGAGTCTTCTAGATTGGTATGTTGTCTTTGCAAATCTTTATATGGCCTAAAACAATCTCCTAGGGCCTAGTTTGGAAAATTTAACAGTGTTATTCAACAATTTGGTATGACTTAGAGTGAGCAGATCATTAAGTTTTTTACTGTCACTCAAGTATCGAATGTCTCTATTTGATAATATATATTAATATCATTGTTTTTATAGACAATGACGACATCTCTAAGATGAAACAACATCTTTACCACCATTTTCATATCAAATATATTGGTAAACTTAAATACTTATTGGGTATGGAGATGACACAATCCAACAACGATAACATTGTTATATCTTAAAGGAAGTATGCATTAAGTATTTTGGAAGAATTTGGATTGAAGAATTCAAAATTTGTTGACCATATATGAATCGTAATACCAAACTCCTACCAAATCAAGGGAGACTCTTTTAGATCTTAAGCAACATAGAAAATTTGTTGGGAAATTAAGTTATTTTACAATTACTCGTCCAAATATTTCTTTTGCAGTCAATGTGGTACCCAAATTTCTCAATTTTCATGTGAAAGATTATTGGAATGTTGTCATCCATATATTAAAATACATTAAAAGATTTATTGGAAAATGTTTGTTATATAGTTCCAATAACCATACAAAAGTTGTTTCCTATTCATATGCTGGTTGGGCATGATTTTCTTATAATATAAGATCTAATTTCAATTTTTGTGTTTCCATTGGTGGTAACTTGATTTCTTAGAAGAACAAGAAACAAAGCATTGTGACAAAATTTAGTATTAAAGCATAATATAAAGTTATGACCTCAACCACTTTGAACTTTTTTAGCTTAAATAATTGCTTAAAAAATTACAATTTAGAAATGTGTCTCAAGTAACACTTATATATGACAATCATATTGTACTTTATATCAATTTTAATCCTGTCTTTCACAAGAGAACCAAATACATTAAGATTCATTATAATTTCATTTGAAAAAAAATTGTATTTGGAAACATCAAAACTGAATTTGCAAACTCAAATTATCAATTACTAAACTTTTTTACTAAATTATTACAAAAATAAAAAATTAATTACATTTATAACAAGTTTGCACATATGCACCGATTTAATAGAAATGTTAAATATATTACATTTTATATTAATTAGAAAACCATGTTCCTATGTTAATTAGGAAACATATACCTATATTATGTTATTTTTATAGGCTTAAATGCTTACTTCATCCCCATGCTAAGAGGTGAATTTCTATTTAGTTAAAAAATGAAGACATTGGGTCCCTATGAAAAATATATGAATAAGATCCAAAAAGAAAGAACAAGTTCAACAAATCATCAAAGAAAAAGTTGAACAAGAGATAGAAAAAGCTGGACAACAGAAGAGAAAAGAGAAAAAGTACGGCTACATTAGCATGGACTTAACGTCGTTGTTGTCAACTTAACGGACATAACCTTATTCATACACTTTTCATACATAAGGATTCAATGTCTTCATTTCTAAAACTGGGTACTAAATAGAAATTCACCTCTTAACATGATGACGAGTAAGCATTTAAGCCTAAATTTAGTCCACATTCTCATTATTATAAATATACTATTACGTATTTTCTATATAAGAAAAATTAATCTTATAGATATTTTTTTACTATATTTAATAGTTATGAAATTTAATATTTAATACTTTATTTTTCTCTTTTTATTATGATGATAAATACTTCACATTGCTTAGTGTAATTTCATATGCACCATAAACATAATTACTACTTGTTGGTAAAGTGGTTTTGCTAAACAAGAAATTTTGTCTCTCAACTAAAGAATTTTGAGTCACTTTAAAAGCGCATAGTATTAAATTCCATTGAATTTCCAAAAAGTTGGATTCGGAAGTAAACAAAGGTAAAAAATGTTATAAAAAAAATTAAAAGAAGTTAGAATGCGCAGGTTAAAAAAAAGAGACTATACTGTAAAGATGTATAAAAGCAGGTAAAATATGGAAACTTCTATCTATACCAATATTAAAAAACCTTTAAATTACTATACAAAATCGATTCTCTCCATAATCATTTGTTATCATCTTTATCGGCATCAGATTTACCTATTAATTGACTGAATCACCTTAAATTTTACGACTAATCAATTTCAACTCAATTCAATCCAGGTAAGTACTATTTTCTATAAATTTTCTTAAGCTTCTACAAGATTTATTTCATAAAATTCCAAACATCCTCAAAATCTATGAATATTTACTCACCTAAAATCGTTACTGTTCTGAAATCCAAGTCCAACATAGGTTAATTGAGCATTCCTGTGGTATACTAGATGGGCCATTTTGTAAGTTTGAAGATGGTGTAATCCATAGATTTTGGGTGCTGGGAGATGATTGGATAAGGGATTGATGAGAATGGACTAAGGACAAAGGAGTTGCGAGGCCTTCAGACTGTACCTTTTCCTTTTTCACTTCAGTACTTCCCCCTTGTGGCTTTTGTGTGTGCTTTGCCCATACTTTCTAAGGCTGAGGATTGCCCCAGCCGGAAATAGAAACTCAAACCCACCCACTCATCAACTCACTCAACCACCATGTTCTGATATTTCCTCCACCACACACACACACAAATTCACACTCACATACCAACCAAATTAATGCAGATGCAAAGCATGTCAACCACCATGGCTTCCTTTTCCCCTCTCACCCATTTCCCAGCCACTCCTTCGTTGCAATCCAAACCCCGTCTCTTCCACAAGACCAACTTTTTATTCTCTCTCAGGTCCAGGACCCTTCCTATCTCTCCTTTGAAGGCGGCTGCTGCTGAGAACGGTGTCGGGACTGCCGTCGAGCCGCCGCCGGAGCATGCCGCACCGGAGTCTTCTCCCCCGCCGCTCGAGAACAGTTCTGTTGGAACCAATGGGGCTGCTGCTGCTGCTGTTGCGGTTCAGAGTGAGGAGGTGAAAGTTCAAAGTGGTTTCGTGGATCCAAGATGGGTTTCTGGAACATGGGACTTGAAGCAGTTTCAGAAAAATGGCACCACCGATTGGGATGCTGTAATTGATGCTGGTAATTTTATTATCCCTTGCTCATTGTGCTGGTAATGGTGATGCTTTTAATTTTTCTTTCCATTAAATTAAGTTTTGGTTGATGCCTGTAACCCTTATAGCTTCATACATATCTGTTTCTTCTTCTTCATAATTTAAAGTAACCATTTTGCAGAGGCATTGTTGTTAATTGCTACAAATCTTGTTGACAAGAAAAAAAGATATACCTTTTTACGGCTTTTAGATTGTAGATGTGTTCCAGTATGGTGTAACTTGTGATCACATAGATGTGCTCGGACTCTAGCTATTCTTGAATGATAAATTCTTTTTTCTGTGATTGTCATGGTGAAAAGCCTTTATCAAATTAAATGTGGCTTGAAGAGTGTGACATTTCTATACCCCAATTGAAATCAGTTTGCTAATAAAATGGAGTAGATGGGTCTGTTTCCAATGTCATTCCTGATATATTCCAATTGACAGAGTATGGTTCATTTTGTGTTTATTTGACAGAGGGCTAACACATAGTTGATGTTGGATCAGATTCATATCTTGTTGGTTTCATTTTTTTCCCCTTAAAAAATACATCAGCCTGTATTTCATCCCAGGGTGTAATTATTTTCAGAGGCTAGAAGGAGGAAATGGCTTGAGGATAATCCGGAATCATCCAGCAATGAAAATCCTGTAGTTTTTGACACCTCCATCATACCCTGGTGGGCATGGATGAAAAGGTTCCATCTCCCTGAAGCTGAACTACTCAATGGTCAGTTTTGATTTGCATTCCAGAATGAAATTAAAGAATAATTTTTTATGTCATAAGAGACAAATAAAAACTAACAGAACCTTCAATGTTAATTTTTTTCTTCTTCTTTTGAGTATCGTGCAGGTCGTGCTGCCATGATAGGATTCTTTATGGCATATCTGGTTGATAGCTTGACAGGAGTAGGCCTAGTGGATCAAATGGGAAACTTCTTTTGCAAAACTCTGCTGTTCGTGGCTGTGGTCGGAGTTCTTCTGATCCGAAAGAATGAGGACCTTGAAAACCTTAAGAAGCTATTGGATGAGACTACTTTATATGACAAGCAATGGCAAGCAACTTGGCAGGACGAAAATTCAAGCACTCCAAAGAATGAGTAGTGGAATTGCTGTTTTGTAGTTCTCCCTCTATATGTCTCTTAATACAGTTTCTATTACTCTTTCTAGTACAAAAAAGACATGGATATGAATTAGACATTGTAGTTCAAATCCTTCTCTCGTCCTAGCTTCAAATGGCCTAGATAGTTTGTCTGTTTGCAATGCGGGAATTGTCTTTTTCTTATTTCAAGATCCCTCAACTTCCAAAATTAATACGACTTTGTGGCAATTCTATTTTTTGTTTTTACCATTTTTTCAGTTTCATTTTTGTTGCAATCTCGATTGAGATAACTAACATGAATTTGCGAAGCCCATCTTTCCCAGGTATTGATACGTATACAAAGGTTGACGTGAAACTTACCGAACATTTCCGTCTCTGAAAAGATCGTTCCATCACTGAACCAAACTTGCCATAATAATATTCTGAATGGAAGCTCGAGATAGAGACCACTGTATCATTGTTTTTTAAAGAGATCCCGATATATTGACAACCAAATTTTGCAACCAATGGAGCAAACACACTGAGAGCATCGTCTAAAGAGAGTCAAAGCAATGCAGAGAGAGTGAAAAGAGTGCGAAAACTGCAAAACCAAAAAGGAAGACAACCAAAAAGGAAGAAGAGGGAAATCCGAAATGAAAGCAAGAATAGGACAATCTGAAATTTCTCTCCAAATACGCCCTCTACGCCAAAAAGAAACTTTTTTATAACCTTTTACAACCGAAATGAAAATGGGTCACGTGTAATTGTTAAAAAGTTGGCAAACTTTTGTTGTCAAAAAACGTTTTCTTTCGGTCTTAGTGGTGATCTTCCTTTAATGAAAGTTAGAGATAAGAACAATGATCGTCTCTAATAAGATTTGTTTTAAAATAAAAAATGTTACTTAGAGTAAGTCTTACATATGAGTTGCCAAAATTGAAGAGTTTTTAATATAAACAAATTGGATTTATAAGTGAATTTCTAAGTTAAAGCAACTTATCTGTACAACTCATATCAAAATAAATTTTTTCAAGAATGTAGTATGACTTGACATATACCAGACTGTCTTGATGCAACTATAACCTCTCAATTCTAAGAAATCTATTATGCTATTAGTTTAGTATTGTCATTTTATTAGATTGGTATTTTTCCGACAATGGGTTTTATGGAGATTATTTATTAGATTTTTTTTTTTTAATGAAGATTCTTTTTTAGTAAAGGAAGATGAGCCCATGACTAAGATTTCAAAATAAAAAGCAATAGACTAAAAAACTGCAATCCACTAATACATCAAACTAGAACAACTAGAACATTTGAAACAAATATGGCTGTAACTATGGCATTATCAAACACCAAATGACAAGAACCATACACATTGGACAGACCAAATGGCGAGAATAATGTTTTATTGGCAAGTCTCTAATGCCTTTTACTTGACTAACTAAACCTAGACTAAACCTAGATTAAAGAAGTCACAGCCATATAAATCCTACTCTTGCAGGTTCAGAACCTAAGCTTCCCAACCTCTGAGAAGAGTAGCACGAGCAACACGGTTCACTCCAAGAGTGAAGGCTCCCATTCGCAAGTCACAGTTATGAATCTTGCACATTGCCTTGATGTCTTGGAAAGATCTGGTCATGTATTTCTTCAACTCATGATTCACCTTTTCCTCATCCCACATGAAACCTTGAATATTCTGCAAGCAGCACAGAATCAGAATAAGTTAAACAGTAAAACGCAGTCAACACAAAAAAAAAAACTTAAACTTAGTTGATTCTATCTACCTGAACCCATTCAAAGTAACTCACAGTCACTCCACCAGCATTGGCATAGATGTCAGGTAATATGATGACTCCTTTCTTAGACAAAATCTGCAAAAAGAAAATCACTCATTATATCTTTACATTATCACATATGTATATAGCCTGAGGGCAATCAACTTACCTCATCCGCTTCAGGGTCAGTGGGATGGTTTGCTGCTTCTATTATAAATTTAGCCTTCACGTCAGAAGCATTTTCCCTTCAAAAATAATATACTAAAATTAAGTTGTTGTTAAAAACAATAGTAAAGAAATATCTAAATAAGATGATTCTAGTCAAAATCTCCCGTTTAGAGTGCATTTGGAAAAAGTTTAATGGATCAGTGTCAAAACAAACACAAGCATACAAACATAGAAATTCATACCTATTTAGAACTCCTCCCAATGCACAAGGGATAAGCACGTCGCATTCGTGAACAAGCAACTCATTTGGATCCATCACTTCCGCACCTGGAAAGTCCTTCAGGGTTCCATTGCCCTCATCCTTATATTTCAACAGAGCAGGGATGTCTATTCCATTTGTGTTTTTGATAGCACCACTGATATCACTGATAGCAATCACCTTTCCTCCTCTCTCATAAATAGACTTAGCAGCCCATGTGCCCACATTTCCAAACCCCTGGTGTGATTAAAATCAAATAGATGTTGAAACTGAGATTCATATGTACACACTATATCATCATACCATGATGGTAGTAGAAATTATTACCTGGATAACAAATGTGTGATCAGCAATGGACTTCCCATATTCAGCAAACAAGGCTTCAGTTGCAAAAACTACTCCAAGACCTGTGGCAGCCTCCCTTCCCAATGATCCTCCAAGATCCTAAAGAAAAATGACATTAACATTCAAAGTAAATTTCTGGATAACTCTAATGTCAAATTTATTAACAGTTCCTAAGGGTATTGTGCATTTGAGACTTACAATAGGCTTCCCAGTCACAACAGCTGGTGAATGACCATGAAACTTTGAATACTCATCAAGAATCCATGCCATAGTCTGTTTCAGTGAAATAATTAGAGATATATGAAACTATAAAATACAATCATTAATAAAAATGCTACTATCAGTACCTGGGCATTAGTTCCCATATCTGGGGCAGGAACATCCCTTTGAACACCGATGAGATCATGAATCTTCTGAGTGAAAACCCGAGTAAGACGTTCTAACTCACTAATACTCAGATCTCTAGGGTTGCAGCCAATCCCACCTTTTGCTCCTCCGTAGGGAATGTCTGCAACAGCTGTCTTCCATGTCATCAACTGAGCTAGAGCATTCACTTCATCTGGGTCAACCTGACATAGAAATGAAAAAATGATAAATGATCATGAAAATAACTGTGTAAATCAGCCATCTCTTTTAGTCTAGCAAAGTGTAGATCAGAACTATGGTGAAGTTAACCCATTATAGTTGAAGCACTATTAAGCAACATAGTTAGAATGGTTTATGTAGTATTCCAAAAATTTTGTTCTGCTGTGATGGACGAAAATCATCTCAGAAACAACTATAATATCATGTTACATTTACATACTTAGGTAAGTAATAAAATGAAAAAGAAGATGCAACATCTATTCCATGATTGAATTTAGAAGATCAGATAGGAAAGTAAATTTTCAAAGGCATTTATGTAATTTCATTATGAGATAAGGGCAATTCAAGAAGCATGTGGATTTAGGAACACAACATTAGCAAACAGAAGAATGTAGCATGTATATTGTGATTGGATTCCGCAGATCTACATAAGAAAGGTCACATTCAACATGCAAATTGAATTCCGTGTGGATCTCGTGATTGGATTGAGTGAAAGGATTGAGTGAAACTCCCTTTTGGAATTTCAGGTGCAATAATGATTCTGTATGCATCAATCAATGATCAACACAGTCAATTAATCCTCAACACTAAATAATTGGAAACATAAAATTTTAATAATGATTTGCAACCGGTATTAAGCTATAGAGAGGAAATGACAACAGTTCACAATTTATATCATCACTTGCACAAAAATAATAATTATAATAGAACAGAGCAGTTCAAAACAAATATGGTAAAAAAATAATCATATCAGTGTGGACTCAAATGAAATAATTTGAGCCAAATTGCACACTTAAAAGATAAATCACAATATCAAGAGTTCAATTAACACAAAATCAAATTCAAAATACTGAGAAAACACAAAAACAACATGATATATTCAACCTCTGGATGATATCTAATCCCTCCTTTCATTGGACCACGAGCATTATCATGTTGGATTCTGAATCCCACATAGGAAACCAGAGTTCCATCATCTTTCGGGATGGTGCATTCAACCTGAAAAGATCAGAAGCAAACCACAGGTAAATTCTTCTCCAGATATTCTTCACACATCCCACAAACAATAAAATGAAAATATCACCACTTTTTTTATCAGGTGAGTAAGAAATGAAAGCCATGCAAACAAAATGAGTGAAAATCCATAAAAGGAAGCATAGGAAGGTTGACTACCTTGATTTCTCTGAAGGGTATGAGAAGACTCTTCTCAAGCTTGGAATCCAAGCCGAGAATGCGAGCTGCACGTTGAAAGTTGCGGTTGGTGGCGGCTAAAGCATTCATGGTTGCAAAGGAGAGAATGCAAAAGAGAGATGTGAGTCACTGAATGAGTCAAGTGTCACTCAACTAAAGTGAAGAAGAGAATGCTATGATTATGCAATATTAGGTGAGTGAGTATGTGCTTTTATAGATGGAAGAAAGAGAAAGAAAGAGAGAGAGCCAAAGTAGGCATAGATTATTTTTGTTTGACTTGAAACTCTCAAACAACATGTAACCGTCATTATATTTATTTTCATTATTTCATTGTTTAATTATTTCATTAATTAGGCATTGATAGATTTTGTCTATATCACACAGTCATCCATCTCATTCTTATCTATATAATAATTTTAATATCATTCTTATCTATAAAATTCTTGTTAATGAAATTATATAAAATACAAGAAAAAAGAATATTTTATTTTTAATATTTCTAATTATCATGAATTTTTAAAGTAATTTTTATAAACTAATAATCTTATTGCAATAAAATTAAAAAAAGTTAAAATCATTTGCGGTGTCTATATAAATTCAATTATCATCCTAATATACATTTAATGATTTTGCAAATGTAAGATATTTTTTTCACATATATATTATTATGAAAGGTGAATTTACTAATATTCTTTATAAAAACAAAAACTTAAAATAATAAATTGAGCATATAAATACTTACATTCACCACAAATTAAAATTGAACTCTATTTTGTCTAATCTTATCGTGAACAGTTAAATATAACTTTTTTTTAGTAACAATAAAGAATTAAAAATGTAGGAAATTGATTAAACTATTAATAGTTAAATTTTTATTATTACTATTGTTGATAAATTTACTTTTAGACTAAATACATTATGTACATTAAATATCAATACATAAATATTGACATTTAGTTTTATACTAATTATATCAGTTGTTATCTTTATACAATAAATATGATATATAATATATATTATTATAAATATTTACAATATAAATTTTGTATCTTACCATAACCATAAAAATCTCCTCTAATTATAATTTATAATTAGTAATGTATTATAAGAAAATATTTATCAAGTTATTACTATAAAAATAATGTAATATAGAAGATATTTGTTTGACAGTTTCAAAAATATCTATTAACTTTCAGCCGTTTTCACTTAAAAATATAATTAAGTTTTATTTTTCTTTAACGATTCAATAAATAAAATCATAATTAATTTTTATTATTTTATTGTTTAATATTTATTTTAGTTTCCTTATTTGCTAGTTTTGTTTAAAGTGGTTTTTCTATTTTTTAATTGTTCAATGTGGTCTCATTTTTTGTAAAAATGATTCAATTTGATATTTTGTTCACAACATTTAAAACGCTAACCACGTATTGTCTACTTTAGTCAATTTGAATGACTTGTCTAGTTTTAAAATATGTGGCAACATCATTGATGCAACAAAAATCCATCGATAGTGGGATCTGATTCATCTTCTTCTTCTTTTCTCCTTTTTTTCTTTCCCTTACTTTTTCCAATCTAGAAAAATTAACACATTACAAACGAATATACATATTCATACAATTTCATAACCTGTACAAAATTTCATCATTCCCTTTTTATTTATTATCCCACCTTGTTTCGTTCTACAATTTTATTATCATTCAATTGTCATTACAACAATTTCATAAAAATTAACACAATTTCATAACCTATACAAAATTATAGCCAACCTAGAAAATTACTTCACCACAAACACAAATCAAAAAGAGATAAAATAAAGAGAAGAGAATAAGGGATTTGGCTGGCTTCAAATCCATCACTGGCCAACAACGATGCACGGTGGTGGTAGTGCATTGCACGACGACAATGGACATGGCTTGGATGCGCCCTTGCATGAAAAAGGAAGAATAGAAGCATTACCCATCCCTTGCATGTGTTAGAGAAGAAGAAAATGAAGTGGAAAATCCAAGCTCGAAGGCGTTCGTGGAAATGAAAATGACAACTTGGCTTAACAAAGATGTAGGCACGTCAAAGGACCTATAACTGTAATGTTTAAGTTGAGATAAGGGAAATGGGGAAGATGAGAGAATGAGAAATGGGGTTTGAGGTTGTGGAACAAGAAGAGAAATAAGTCTGCAATAAGAGAGATGAAACAAAATATAATGTGTGGTTCATAGAGAGAGAAAGAATGACGAAAAATTTACTGTTCTTTCTACTGATGAATTTTTTCGTAGATAAATAAAATATAGATTATTGACAAATTTTTTCGTCAATGAATAAAATATGTATTATTGATGAATGTATCGATAGATTTTTTCGTCGACAAATGAAATATGTATTACCAACGCACAAATCTATTAGTAATTAAAATTTTAAAAATTTATTAGTAAAATCCGTCAATAATTCAAACTTATCGATGAATTTTTTTCGTTGATAAAATTTAATTGGTAATTTCAATAATTTTTGTAGTGATCATTTGCTTTTCCATTCAACATCCATATTCATCCTATTTAGAATTTATGAAGTTGATTTTGCTCACTTTGATTTTTGTTTTCTCTCTTTCATTTTGAGGTAGGGTGTATTTGTAAATTTGTGTGTTTTGTCAGCACACCAGCTACTCTGGAGAGATTTATTAGCCTTGAAAACAAACATTTTTAAATTGAAAGTTCATTTCAAGCAAATGTTGCATCTTAACCATGTTTTAGGGATATTGCTGCATGAATTGCTTAGTGTCAGGTACTATAATTAAATTTTATTAAGTCAAATGATCATGATTGAATGAAGTATGTGTGCATAATATTTTTCTAAAAAGAACTTTCTCTTGTTCTTCGTGACTTAAATTATTTTAACAATTGACCCTTCTTTGTAGATTGTGAAATTTCACTTGTCTGAGGAGATCTTTCTTTTTGCTATGGAGGTTCAACTACCTTTGGATGTTAGTTATCTAATTCCTTGTTTTTCTAAAGATCATTGAGAAATGAGAACCTATTCTTGTGTATATTTTAGTTTCCTTTAAACTCTAATTATCATCCTATATGTGTGTCACAAGTACTAATGGACAATGCCATACTAGCATATCAGATTAAGGGGAAAATTCTACTAAGTGTGACTACTTTCTTACAATGAGATATGATAAATAGTTTAAAACTAGTGGATCTTCAATCACATAAAATATTTAGCTTTAAAATCAATTTAGTCTTGATATTCAATGTATGCAGGGAAGCTGCATTAATTCTAAGGAGTTAATGGGAGAAAACACATGCAAATGATCTTAGAAAAAAGAAGTAGCTGCTATGTAGTCAAGCTTGCCACAGACTATTTCTGTTTGAATCTCAGAGAATATGCAAGAGATAAACATACAAGGAAACATAAAACTGGCTATTAAATAACCTTACATTAGAATAAAAACTGAAAAGAAACTGTAAAAGTATATGACACTGACCAACTATTCCTAATATTATGGTAGACTTATTCAAAAGATAACTGCTATTGGAACCATAATTTGACTAAGTATTTCATTGTCTGGATCATCAGGAATTGTACGCAAATGATATAACCGCCAATGACCAGCGTTGCTTCTAGTGATGGAACCGAAATATTAAATGATATAATTAAATTCTTCATTTTCCCTTACCTTATTATGAATTTAGAAATTTACTGAAACATTGGCATCCAAATCTACTGACTCATTTTTTTTTATTATTGTTTAGTAGTTAGACACTTTTAGCTCTCTGACTGATCTTACAATGACTTTGCAAGTTTTTTAAACTATACTTTGATCCAGTGTTACTCTTATTGATATGATATACTCTTGTTACATAAAAAGGTCTTGAGTATAAAAGTGAAATGCTGTAAAAAAATCCTTGTAGTTGAGTGCAAAGGTGAAGGATAGGGACCGGACAATGTCATGACTCAGGGCATGATCGATAAGGCGTTTTTAGCATCTCAAAGCAATAACATCACGTGACAGAGGAACGCAGCAAGATGACCAACATCATTGCAAGGTTTCCTGTGCTTCTGAACAAAATATAATGCATGCATGAGTGACTGAACAGAACCCTTGCTCGAGGGAGTGAATACGTCGCCACCTCATCACACATTTCGAAATAACACATCTCCCTAGCTTCAAACTATGCTGAATATTAATCATTGAATTACTTCTTATATCACTGACATTAGCTTCAACTAATCCCATTGTTAATTTTTATAATTATGACTAGTTTACCTTCTTTGTTTGTTTGATCTTATTTAAGTGACTGTGGTGGCACATGATTATAGTTACAACTATTATTCAATTTCTTACATTAATTTTTTTTTACTTAATGAACATACATGCTGGAGATTTTATTTTAAGCAAAATAATTCTATTTTTTATTAAAAAAGAGATTTCAAATTAATTAATTGAAGTCTTTATTTTATATCTAATCTCTTAATTTTTAAATGATAATGATTAAATTTAATTTCAATTGAATTTTTCAATTTTGAAATCAAAACATGGTACCCATTATACATCAAATTACATAAATGCCTACTTCAATTTATTAATATCAATGTATATTAATATTGAATGATTAAATTTTATTTTTTATAAATTATCTCAATATACATAAACATTTATTTAATTAAATATTAGTTTCATATTTTTCTCAATTATATTAAGTATCTTTTTTGAAAACACTTATGAAGTGTTGTAAGAGTTTAATTGTGATATTTTTTTATTAGAAAACAATATTTATGCATTAAAGTAAATATTTAATATTAGTTATTAACAAACAATACATGTAATTTTTTTCTTAATTATAAGGTAATGTTACATGAACATATCATGAACATGATGGTTAAAATGAATTTCGCATTTAGTTATTAATTATCTGGTAGACAGGTATAAGACCTCGTAATTTTTACAAAATAAAGTTCATCAACTTTTACACAAATATCCTTTTAGAAAAGTAATAAATAAGGTATCTTTTATACAACTAAACTAGAGTATGAACTCAAACTATATAAACATATTTATATAATTACAACTAATATAGTATTTAACCATTTTCCATTAAAGGGTCCCAAACAAAATTTTTCATTAAGTGTGAGTGCATAAGAAAAGTTTTAATTACATTAAGTTAAAGAATATTTTGATGTTTATCCGTGTTGCCCCAATTGAAAAAAAATTGTTTTACGGTTGTCAACTAAGGTTTTGGGAAATTGGAACTCAGAATTACAAAAGGTTTTGGGAAATTGGTAAATTGTTATCATCGATACTATTGAATTCACCCTAAATAACCTGAACCAGAATATAAATTTGAAAACATTGAAGAGTGTGCAAACATGTTCGGTAGCCTGTTCGCATTGAACATAAATGGATCGCAGACTGATGATGCACCTATTCGTTTATGGGACACAGACAAATTTAGATGCGTTCAAAATTTGTGTATACGTGAAATGTCAGCTATTAAAATACTAGTGTGAGAAGTGTGATTATTGATATAACTACTAACCTTGTTGCATGCCGTGCCTTCTATTAAGTCTGAAGACAACCCATTACTAAACCTTAATCCAAGGAGAAGACCTTGTTGATGATGATGGTCCACAACTCCTCCCAAGCTGAATACTACCAATACTTCCCAAGGCTCCACCTTCTAATTTCTTTAAAATGGTCTTATAATATATTCCCATGATATATATAATAATAATCCTACTTTTCTTTTTAGTCTTACTTAACTATTAACATATTTATTTTTATATTATTCCAAACATTAAATATGTATACAATTTTTATGTTTTAATATTTGAGTATATTAAATAAAAGCATGATAGAAATAATGATAATTTAAAAGTATATATATATATATATATTAAGTGTATATAAAAATTTATTACATATAATAAAAAAGTTTTGGAGATAAAGAATATTTTGACGTTTATCCACATTAAGCCGAATTGAGAAAAAATTATTTTTACTGTGGTCTAATTAAGGTTTTGCGAAATTTAAGAATTACAAAAGGGAAATTGTTGTTGTGGATAATATTGAGGTGGTCTCACCCAATTGAATGCACCATGAATAACCTGAATCTGAATTTGAAGATAAATTTGAAAACATTGAAGGGTGTGCGAACATGTTGGGCAGGTCGTCGTATTGAACATATATTGCAGACTGATGATGCACCTATTGGTTTATGGGATCAGCCTGAACGTATCCGATGTTCAAAATACAGTGTATACAGCAATTAAAACGTTGATAGAGAATACATAGAGATAGTGTTTACAAGTGAGGAGTGTGGTTATTGATATAATTACTAACCTCCTTGCATGATTCTTCTTGTTCCTTCTATTACATCTGAATCAAGAAAGGGCAAACTTTGATTAAACCTTAATCCAACAAAAAGGAAGACTTTCTTGATGAGGGTCCACAACTTCTCTTGGAACAGTTTTCTTTCATCTTCCAATTTTCAATCAACACTTTCAAAATATAAATATTTTTTCTAGTAAAATCAGTTAAAAAATTTACTGATACTTAAATGTCAATTAAATTTTTATTTTTAGTTTACTTTTTTATATAATAATAATAATAATAAATTATTATTATTAGTAATAATAATAATATTAATAATAATAGTAATAACATTGGTTATAATAATAATATTAAAATAAATAAAATATATAAAATTTTAAAAACCATATAAATCTTAACCTTTAAAAACCGAGTAAGATTTTTATTTTTTTAAATTTTTATTTAGTTTATTTTTTATTTAATAAAAATAAAAATAATAAAACATATTAAAAAATAAAAAAAAAATATTTTTAAATTAAAAGCAGAATTAAAAAGTATTAAATTAAAAAAAAATTGTTTTAATTTAATAAAAGTTTAATTAACTTAATATTTTTCACATAATTAAATATATTAATATTTTAATTTATAAAATATTATTTATTAAAAATATTATAAAATTAAAAAAAATATATTAACAGTATTTAAAATTATGATTAACATATTTAATTGGAATTATTTATATGTTAACCATATTTATAAACAATTAACATATTTAATTTGAATTATTTAACCCTATCTACAAATACAGTTAACATATTTTTTTATATTTTTTAGTTTTCAATTTTATAATATGTTTTATTTATCTTTTCTAATAAATCATATTTTATAAACTAAAATATTAATATATATTAAATTAATAAAATATTTATTATATTGAAAAAATATTTTTTATTATTAAATTAAAATAAAAATTAAACTAAAAAAGTTTTAATCAATATTTGAATGATTAAGTAAAATTTCTTTTTCAAATTTTGAACCTAGGTAATAAAAAAAGAGTATCTATGACATTTTAGAGTTGTAAATGAAAATTGGAAAGTGCATGGTAGTGCTCTTCCTCCCAAGGCTAAATACCACCAACACCTCACAAGGTTTCACTCTATCATCAGTATTTACACTTAAAAACGTCTACACGTAGTGTAATACTTAGTCCAATATTTGTTAAGTTTGTGAAAAAAAAAGTTGAATTTATTATTATAATATAAGGTTTAAACAATAATTCTGCTTATATATTATTCTAGAGGATAGTAATATATATATATATATATATAGGTTTGCTAACGGGCGCATGCCTCTTTTTTCAGTTGGTACATTTTAGCAATGTGTACTGAGTTTTAGTAGACAAAAATATCCTTATATATCATAGATTCTAAGTCTTAAGATTAAGGATATTTTAATAATTTTCATTATCAAAACTAAAAAAAAAAAAAGAAACCCTAAATCCTTGCTCATCTTCCTCATTCCTCTCAAGCATTTCTCTTTCATCTCTCTCATTCAAACATTTTCTTTGTCATCCTATGGTAACCCAATTGAAAAAAATCAGAAACCCTGACTATGAAACAATCTTAAAAAAAAATTATTTTATAATTTTTGTCTTATCTATTTTTATCCAATTTTCACAAGAATTGGTAATTGACTTGGAAAAAATCAGAAATACTTACTCTTAAACAATTTCTTATAAAAAAAATAATTTTATAATGAATTTTCATTTTATAATTTGTCTTATCTAATTTTATCTAATTTTCACAAGCATAATGACATCAAAGGAATTGGTAATTGGCTTGGAAAAAATCAGAAACACTCTATGTTAAACAATTTCTTACAAAAAATGATTTTATAATGAGTTTTCATTTTATAATTTTTGTCGTATATAATTTTATTTAATTTTCATAAGTATAGTGACATCCGAAAGAATTGGTAATTGGCCTAGAGGGTTTTTTTAGAGATGATGATTCAACATATGCAGATGATAAAATTATAGAAGTTAGTAAAGATGGTGAAATTGAAGAGATCTTGAATGAACCTTTGCCTGAAGGTGAATATGTCAATGACTCAACACTTTACAAAGGCAAATTGTTTAACGACAAGTGTTTCTGATTTTTGCAATTGGGGCTTCAGTAGAGATGACAGAGAAAATGTTAGAGTGAGAGAGATGAAAGATAAAGGATTGAATAAAATTTATATATGGTACTATATATATAATTTATTAAAGAAATGACAAGTATACAAATCTACATAAATTATAATAATATTTAAATTATAACCAACACAATATTTGATTGTGTAATATCCCTTAATAGAATATTTGACATATCTTAACACATGTACTCAAGTTGGTGCATGTATATCATATATTCTTAACTTCAATAAAGACTCATTAAACACTCTACTTGACACTTCTTTAGTGAGAACAACAACCAATTACAATTATGATCTTACAAAAGAGAAATGAAATTATTTCAGCTTCAAGCTTCTCTTTGATTAAATGTCTATCAATATCCATATGTTTTGTTCTATCATGTTGCATAGGATTGTGAGCAATTGCTATAGTTGACGTATTGTTATAGTACAAACTCATAGTTTCATTTGGTTTAAAGCTCAAATCTGATAACACATTTTTTATCCAATAAAGTTCACATACACCTAGTGTTATACCTTTGAATTCTACTTCAACACTAGATTTTGCTACTACAAGCTGTTTTTTACTCTTCTAAGTTACAAGATTTCCTCGTACAAAAGTAAAGTATCTAGAGATATATTTTCTATCATCTTTTGAACCTGCTTAATCTGCATTAGTGTATCATTCTACCTTTAAGTTCCCATGATTTGAGAACAAGATTCCTTTCCCAAGAGTGGACTTCGAATATCTCAAAATCCTCTCAATAGCATCCATATGAAGCTTTTGTGGGTCATGCATAAATTGACTAACGATATTTACTGCATAAGTGATATCTGGACATGTATGACATAAATAAATTAATTTTCCTACCAGCCTTTGGTATCTCCCTCTGTCTATGCTTGCTGAATTTGAGCATTTAAAGAGTTTATGTTTTTTCCAATTGGTGTATCAACTGGTTTACTCCTAAGCAGTCCAGTTTTCGATAATAAATCAATAGTATATTTTCTTTGGCATAGGAAAATACCATGTTTTGATCTAACTACTTCAATACCCAAAAAATATTAATGTTTCCAAGTTGTTTCATCTCAAATTCATATGCAAGATATTGTTGTAAACTAGAAATCTCATCTTGGTCATTTTATGTAATAATCATGACATTTACATATATAATCAAACCTGTAATTTTTCTTTTTCCTCTCTTAAAAAATAAGGTGTGATCAAGAGTTACTTGCTCTATAGCCAAAAATCTTCATAAAGTTAAACCTTCCTAACCATGCTATTGGGGATTGTTTTAATCCATATAGAACATTCTTTAATTTGGAAACCTTCATTCCAATTGAATTTGTCATGCCTGTTGGAGAATTCATATAAATTTCTTCTAAAATTTCTCTATGTAGGAAAGCATTTTTCACATCAAATTGTAGAAGAGGCCAATGTTGGTTTGCAGCTAGCGATAGAAGTATTCTCATAGTGTTGAGCTTGGCTACCGGTGCAAATGTCTCTTGGTAATTTACACCATAAGACTGAGTATAACCTTCAGTCACAAGTCGTGCTTTATACCTCTCAATAGTTCCATCAACTTTATGCTTAATTGTAAATATCCATTTGTAGCCATAGTTTTCTTCTCTCTTGGTAAGGACACGAGATCTCAAGTGTTGTGTTTTTCTAAAGCTGTCATCTTCTCAGCCATTACTTCGGTCCATCTAGGATCTGCAAAGCTTCCTATATATTACTAGGAATAAAGTTGAAGATAATTGAGATACAAATGATGCATATGACTGGAATAACCTGTGAGATTACACATATTTACTAATGGGATATTTAACTTTGGCTTGGAGGTCTAGTTCATATTTAGCTGGAGGTTGACCATGGTTAGAACAAGGTTGAAGATTGTATTAAACAATAATAGACTTAGTGTTTGGTGTGCTGGTGGTCTCATGCAGACAAGAATTAATTCCATAATCAGTTTCATCTAAATTAGTATTATCAGAGATAGGATCAGAAGGTACCTCTAAAGAGTCAAGATGAACTTGTGGAGAAGATTTAGCCACTTGGTTATGATCAGAAGACACTGTATTATCTAGAAAAGAAGTGTCCATATTTAGCATTGGCTCACTTCCGACAGAATGATCCTCACACAATAATTTATCTTCACAATATAATTTTATATCTGAGATATCAAACATACTAACATCATGATTATTCACATCACTTTCATTGCTTCCCTGAAGTGGAGAATTAACATAAAAAAGTTCATACTCATTAAATGTCACATCCATAGAGATATAAAATTTCTTTGATGGTGGATGGTAATAAGCACGATAACCTTTTTGAGTTTATCCATACCCAACAAAAACACATTTGATAGCTCGTTCTTCAAGCTTTATACATTGATGTGGGTGTAAATGAACATATATAACACATCCAAAAATATGAGGTGGTAAATATACTATAGAAGGAAGGATACAATGATCAGACAACACATCAAAAGGCCTTCGAAAGTTCAGCACACTGGAAAGGGGTTTGATTAATTAAATAAACGACAGAGCTCACACTCTCACCCCATAAATGAGATGGGACATTATCATCTATCAAAAGTGATCTTGTCACCTCTAATATATGTCTATTTTTCCTCTCAGCCACTCCATTTTGTTGTGGTGAATAAGGACATGTACTTTGATGCAAGATGTCTTTAGAGTTCATAAACTCTATTAATTCAGTCTTAAAATATTATCCTCTATTGTCTGATCGAATGACTTTAATATGTGTTAAATTGTGTAACTATCATATGATAGAAGGAACGAAACACATCAAACACACATCACTTTTATGTGTAAGAAAATATACTTAGGTTATCCAAGTAAAATTATCAACAAAACTGATAAACCATTTTTTTCTATTATGTGTAGATTGTGGGGCAAGGTCCCAAACATCTGTGTGAATTAATGAAAAAGGAAAATCAGTTTTTTTATTGCTTAAAGGAAATACAACACAATGAATTTTTGTCATTACACAAATTTAACAAAAAGATCAGAAATATTACATTTATGAGATAATGATGGAAATAATTTTTCTAGATAACCAAAAGAGGGATGTCCCAATCGTTTATGCCATAACCAAATTTCCTTTTTTGTTTTTATCGTGTATGTGGTCATTCGCAAGACAAACCAACGCTCATTTATGATTTTGTTGGGAAACATTTTCAAGATAATACAATCATTCTCTCTCTCTCTCTACTAGTTTCAATCTTCTCTTTGGAATGAATGTTCTTAAAAAGACAACAGGTTGGGTAAAATGAGGCAACACAAGAATGTGATTTGGTTAATTTGGTGACAAAGAGAACATTACAGTTCAATGTAGGAACAAATAAAACATCAAGAATCGATAAGGAGGGTGAAAGAGATATAATACATACACCTTCAATTGGAGATGAGACCCATTCACATTAATAATAACAGTTTTAGAACAATTAGGGAAAATATTAGTAAATTTGTGAGGATCACATGTCATATGATCAGTAACACCTAAATCAATTATCCAATTACTATCTCTAGTAATAACAGAAAAATTAAGATCAGAGTTAGATATACTTGACTTGGTCACAAATCCAACAATAGTAGAAATATGACTCTTGGAAGCAGCTTCTACCTTGGCATTGGGAGTAGTTTTGCCTTTTGGATGCCAATTCGGATAGCCATGGAGTTTAAAACATGTCTCCATGACATGATTATCCCCATTGTAGTGGCTACACTTGTGGATTCCTTTCTTAGTAAACTTCTTAACAATAAAGGAAGTTCCCATACTAGACTCACTATCAAGCATAGCCTCTTGGCGATTTGCCTCAACACAAACAGTTGCATAAACAAATTGAACATTTGGAAGGGGAGTGGTAGCAAGGATACGACCACAAACGACATCCAAATGTGTATCCAGGCCAGCCAAAAAAACATAAACTCGTTGAGAATTAATCATCCTATTATACTTCTCAACATCTTTAGGACATTCCATGGTACAATTCATGATAGTATCATACTCTAGCCATAATCTTTGCAATTTACTAAAATATGTAATAACAAATCCTCCATTTTGTTTAATAGAGATTACCTCACGATATAATTGATATGATCGGGACACATCCCGGTTGACAAAGTATGTTTGATGCATAGTGTCCTAGATGTCCTTTGTTGTAGCTAAGTGAATAAAGAGGGATCTAATTTATTTCGTCATGGAGTCCAAAAGTCAAGACTTGACTAGGAAGTTTTCATCTTCCCATGCTTCATATTCATCAGATTTTTTGTTTTCTGATGTAGCCTTTGTTCCAGAGATGTAACCCCAACGTTTTCTGCCTCTGATCTTGTTTTGTGCGTTCAAAGACCACTCAACATAGTTGGTGCCATCAAGTCGTTCAAGGGTGAGCGATTCGTGCATAAGGGTAGCAGCGGAAGTCTCAAAATCATGTTTTTCCGATTGATTTTTATCCGAAGAAACCATCAAAAATATTCAATGAAAAAAGAAACATTGATTCCTATATTGTAGAGGATATAAGTGTTTGACTCTTGATACCATATAAAATAAGGTTTAAAGAATAATTCTAATATGTTATTCCAAAAAGTAAAGTACCATATATATTAAAGGAATAACAAGTATACAAATCTACACAAATTATAATAATATCTAAATTATAACTAACATAATATTTGATTGTCTAATATCCTTTTACATATCTTAACAATTACTAGTAAAACAATGTTTGTGCGTTTTGTAATAGGTACCAGTAAAAAAAAATTTGAATTTATTACCAATATAGAACTTCTTTTTTATATATATTTGAAAAATTATTTTTAAAATAAAAAAATCATTATATATTTTGAGATACAATCCAGAATTCTGGAATTATTAATGAAGGAGGGACCAGGACCCTCACCATAAAATACTCGCAGAGCCAGATTATCTTTTTAAATATATGGGGTGTAGTTAGAATACAATGCAAAAAATAGTCATATTTAATTTTTCATTAAAAAACTGAAGAGGCCCAGTAGGGCATCTTTAAAAATTAAGTTTGCATTAATTTCATAGTTACCGTGGCATGAACTGTCCAATTAATTACAATGCCAAGGACCCAAAAATATCATTTAAATAAACTGGTAACATATATATATATTTAATTTATTGCAATATTATTCATGATTTAGGAGTTCAATTAGTCACTTGAACATTTTCTAAATACCTTAAAAAAAAAGAATAAGAATAGTACATATAAGTATTTAAACAGATGTGTGAGGTGGGTGAATGTAACAATCAAATGAATGTTGTTGAGGGAAAACAAAGCAAAGAACAAGCTGCCCATATAAAATCCCAGGTTTAAGCTGATGTGTTCGCTGCACCATATAACTGGGCCCCATCATAGAAGATCACGATAAATAAATTGATAATCTCCTCAAATGGAATTTCGTTCCACCCAAAGAAACACATATACTTATAAATTCTACATAAACATTGGTATCTATCAGTAACATCTCCTTGTCCTAGGCCTGCATCATGCATATATATATATGGTTATGTAAATTGTCATAAAGCCTTGGCATCCTCCATTATCGTAAGATGCCAACGAAACAGGTAAATGAGTTGTTGATGTTGTGTGAGTGGCTTTGTGGTGTGTGTGATATATGAGTTTGATATGTGATATGATTTATAGGTAAGTTTCTGCAATGACAAAAAGGTTGTAGTGAGGGTATACGTTGAGAAGCCTAGGAAGAAGAGATCATCTTCAATTCAACATCAGTATCAGATTCATGGCCCTATCAGTATGGGATGTGGAAGAAGAGCAAGGTTGCTTAGCTATTCTCATCTGCTACGTGAATCTGCAAGAGGAGCATTATCAGCACCTTCATTCTCCAAGTGGGTTACAAACACCAATCTTCAACCACCAACCCAGGTACACATTCATTCTGTATTATCATCTTAAATTTATGAAGAGGGTGCATACCATTTTTCTTTTAATTATCTTTCGTACCATACATTATTAGTTAATATCAGAGTTTTTCTATGATCCAACCTTGTCAAATTATTCATCTTTTCAGATTTATGGGATGGAACTAGTAACTTCTTTTTTATATCTGTCATTAAAGATTAGTAGGGATTATGATGGACTCCAAACACTGTATAACTTACTTGATGTTAGAAATTTACAAAAATGTGTTCTTATATAATTTTCAACGAATTGAATTCCTTCTTTAAACTTTTAATTAGCGTCTTTATGAGAGATTTTTGAGACGCTTTATTGATTGATTAAAAAAATTGAAAGCTACAAACCAATGAGTTATTAATTAATGAAAAATAATAGAAAGCTACAAAATCAGTTTGAGACACACATTGTATATAAAGGTAAAATACATTTTTGCGATCACGGAAATTTTTTAAAATATTAAGTATATTTCTTATAAACATTTTGTTTTGTTATTTTTATCTAAAATTTAAATATGTTTTTTTTAAGTATTTGTTAGTAATGCCGATAAATGGGAAAAAATATATTGACCAAAGTCTGAATGCAATAAATTACTTTTAATTGTAAAATTTTCTTGTTAAATTTATCATTAGAATAACTTTTTATCTATTATTATTACTAATAAAAGAACTTCTAGAAATATTTAAATTTTGGAGAAATAGAAATAGTGCAATTTTTTTTAAAGACTCGTACTTAATATGTCTGAAATTTTAGGGAGAAGTTACACTCAAATAAAAGAACAGAAAAATGTGATTTTGAAAATGTATTGAAAATAAAGTGTTAGAATCGCTGCAGCGGAATTATTAGCGTGATAACAAACCAAGAGGGGGGTGAATTGGTTATATTCTTTTATTATGCCTTTTTAATATTTTTCTCTTAATTTTTCTTACTGGGCGAATGATTAAATATAAATGACAGAGTAAGGGAAAGAGAGAAATTTGCACAGATGATTTTATCCTGGTTCGGATCTTACCAATCCTACGTCCAGTCGCTTATCTCAAACAAGATAAACCTTTTTCACTAACACAAAACAATTACAAATTAGAATCACAAAGAAACACAATTTGTAAAAGTTTAGAAACCACCTCTCTTGATACCACAAGAGATGAACCTACACCTCCTTTGAGTCTTCACAAAGGATGACCACCTCCTCCGAATACTTCACGAAGGATGATTCTCTTCCGAACACCTCCTTAGACACACCAAGGATGAACACCTCCTCCGAATACTTCACGAAGGATGAACTTCCTCTTCCGAACACCTCCTCAGACACACCAAGGATGAACCGGCTATTTCCTCTGTCACCGTAGCAGCACTTCACCAGCTCCACAGACACGAGTTTCACAAGCCGAACAAGAACACACAAGTCTCAATGATTTCTGAGTACTAGAGCACAAGGGAAGAGTTATTTTTGAGATCAACAGAGAGCCATCTTATAGGCTCAGCCAAATACTCTTCCATTCATCGAAAACGGGCCATCTAACGCATTTAATCGATTAACATAAGTATTAATCGATTAAAATGAGTACAACGGCTAGTTTTTCAAATCTGAAAACCCCAACGGTCAGTGTTAATCGATTATTCTCAAGATTAATCGATTAGCTAATCGATTATTATACACTTTAATCGATTATTCTAGTGGCGCTTGGGTTTTCAGGGCCAGCCTCTGTTTTAATCGATTAATACTTGTTTTAATCGATTAATACAGTGCGATTTTGACTCTGGACATTAATTATATAATATAAAATTACATGGAATCAAAACCACTAAAAATCTAAGTCCTAGACACTAAACTACAATTATTACAAAAGCTTTCCATAGCAATACAAGACTTCATAACATCTTGAATCTTGATTTCTCTTGACTTGATTTGGACATCATCAAAACTTCATCTTCATCATTTTGCTAACATTCTCCCCCTTTTTGATGATGATCAAAAACTCCTTTGATTTAAAGCTTTTAGTAATAATCTGGATAAAACACAACTTACGGAAGAAAAAGTGCATTAGTAAATAAGCACAAATAGCACAAATAGGCAAATAAGCTTTAAACATTTTCTCCCCCTTTTTGATCATAATTAAAAAGTTGTGTTTGATGTTCTCCTCCTAAGATAATACTCCCCTTAATAAAAGCAAGTATGCATATGAGCTAAAAATATTTTAAATTTAAAGATTTATTCAAACATGCACAAAAGGATATATAAAGCAAATATTTTTAGGATAAAGAACTTATAAAACATTGTTTAATCATATATTGAATTATATAAGATAGGAATTTTTTTTTTTTTTTTTTTTTTTTAAAAAAACAATCCTAAGATATTTCTAAAAAATTCCTAGATCTCTTCTAATGTTTACCCCTGTAGATATGCCTCCAACTTCGTAATGATAATCCTCTAGGTTGTTTCCACATTTTGTTTAGATCTTCATTTTGAGGATTGTCATCATTCTTTGCTTCATTTGTTGTCTTCTACAAATTTTCATCATTGCCTGCATGTAATTCAACTGACTCAAGAGGTTTTGCCTCAAGGTCTACAATTTCATCAAAGACAACATGCACACATAAAAATTTTTCCGATTGAAAACTATATATGCTTTGTATATTAGAAGATATCCAAAAAAATAGTTTCATCGGCCTTGGAATAAAATTTTCTTTGTTTTAAAGAAATTCTAAATATTAAACAATAGGTACCCAACTACTTGTATGGGTCCTTTGGGTTAGATTTAGAAAAAAGAAATCATTTTACAACCCAAACATATCTACCACTTGGAACACCATAATGCTTAATTTTACATTTATTTGAAGTATGACCCTTTTTCATACAATAAAAGCATGATACAAAGTTTGTGTTCCTATAAGTTGTTCCTTTTTCTACCCATGTTCTACGGGTTCTATTATTATGTTTATTTTTAATTTTAGGAACATACTTATTTTTAACAACCTTATTTTCGTTATTTTTACTACATTCTCCTAAGGTTGTGTGTTCTAGTAGTTTCTTAAAATTTTCACAAGAAGCACATTCACCACTACTAGTAAATTTACCCTTTTTAAAAAATAAAACTTTATTTTTCAAATCTTTATTTTCTTCACAAATATTTTCAAAATTTAATTTTAAATTTTTAAAATCCTTTTTCAATTTCTTATGAGCTTTATCTAATTTTTCAGATTCTACTATTAAAGCAGCATAAGTTTCATGCAATTCATCTTCACTAATTTGACTATAATTATCAGAATCGCTAGATGTACTTACTTGGCTTCCAGCGTCGTCGTTCACCACTAAACAGATGTTTGCTTCTTCATCAGATTCGCTCAAATCGGAAATTGTTTCGTTGTCATCGTCCCATGCGATGTAGGCTTTCTTTTTCTTGAAGTTTTTCTTTTCCTTTATTTCTTCATTCTTCTTTTGATTTGGGCAGTCTGCTTTTAAGTGCCCCATTTCTCCGCAACCATAACATTTATAGTGTGAGGAAGATCCTTGATTTTCTTTCTTTTCGAATTTTAATCTTCCTTTGTCTTTTGATTTCATGAACCTGTTGAGCCTTTTTATCATGAGTCTCAAATTTTCTTCATCTTCTGAATCTTCATCTTCCATTTTGCTCTTGCTCCTTTCCACCTCAGATTTCAAGGCTAGACTCTTTTTCTTAGTTTTTGCTTTTGCTTCTTCTTCATCTAGTCTTCCGAGGTCAAGTTCATGCTCTCTCAACTTTCCAAATAATGCCGCCATAGTCATGGTGTTGAGGTTTTGTGACTCCGAGATTGCAGTCACCTTAGGTTGCCACGACCTGTCTAAAGACTTCAAGATTTTAATGTTTAATTCATCAGTATCAAATGACTTACCTAGTCCAATGAGATGATTGACAATGTTGGTGAAGCGTTTTTGAACGTCGGAAATTGTTTCTCCTTGCTTCATCCGGAACATTTCATACTCTTGAATTAGGGAGTTCTTTCTTGCCCTCTTTACGTCATCTGTTCCTTCATGTGTCACTCTGAGCACATCCCACATTTCTTGAGCAGTTTTGCAGACAGAAACCCTGTAGAACTCATCAACAGTCAATGCTGATGCAATGATATTCCGAGCTTTTACGTCATTCTGACATCTTTTCTTTTCTTCAATGGTCCATTGACCACGGGGCTTTGGTTCCTGTATATTGTTAGTAGGAACAGAAGAACCAGACGCAATAACATCCCAAATTTCACAATCAATAGATTCAATAAATATTTGCATTCTTACCTTCCAGAATGCATAGTTCTCACCTGTGAATAGTGGGGGTCTATTGATTGATGCACCCTCTGCAAAGGTTTGATGTGATCCTGCCATTTGAATGACTATCAAAGCAAGCTCTGATGCCAATTGTTAGAATCGCTGCAGCGGAATTATTAGCGTGATAACAAACCAAGAGGGGGGGTGAATTGGTTATATTCTTTTATTATGCCTTTTTAATATTTTTCTCTTAATTTTTCTTACTGGGCGAATGATTAAATATAAATGACAGAGTAAGGGAAAGAGAGAAATTTGCACAGATGATTTTATCCTGGTTCGGATCTTACCAATCCTACGTCCAGTCGCTTATCTCAAACAAGATAAACCTTTTTCACTAACACAAAACAATTACAAATTAGAATCACAAAGAAACACAATTTGTAAAAGTTTAGAAACCACCTCTCTTGATACCACAAGAGATGAACCTACACCTCCTTTGAGTCTTCACAAAGGATGACCACCTCCTCCGAATACTTCACGAAGGATGATTCTCTTCCGAACACCTCCTTAGACACACCAAGGATGAACACCTCCTCCGAATACTTCACGAAGGATGAACTTCCTCTTCCGAACACCTCCTCAGACACACCAAGGATGAACCGGCTATTTCCTCTGTCACCGTAGCAGCACTTCACCAGCTCCACAGACACGAGTTTCACAAGCCGAACAAGAACACACAAGTCTCAATGATTTCTGAGTACTAGAGCACAAGGGAAGAGTTATTTTTGAGATCAACAGAGAGCCATCTTATAGGCTCAGCCAAATACTCTTCCATTCATCGAAAACGGGCCATCTAACGCATTTAATCGATTAACATAAGTATTAATCGATTAAAATGAGTACAACGGCTAGTTTTTCAAATCTGAAAACCCCAACGGTCAGTGTTAATCGATTATTCTCAAGATTAATCGATTAGCTAATCGATTATTATACACTTTAATCGATTATTCTAGTGGCGCTTGGGTTTTCAGGGCCAGCCTCTGTTTTAATCGATTAATACTTGTTTTAATCGATTAATACAGTGCGATTTTGACTCTGGACATTAATTATATAATATAAAATTACATGGAATCAAAACCACTAAAAATCTAAGTCCTAGACACTAAACTACAATTATTACAAAAGCTTTCCATAGCAATACAAGACTTCATAACATCTTGAATCTTGATTTCTCTTGACTTGATTTGGACATCATCAAAACTTCATCTTCATCATTTTGCTAACATAAAGTGCCAGTTATGCTTGATTTTTTACCCATTTTTGTAAACGATGTTTCTGAATTTATCATTACATTACAGGGCCGTTTCCTTGTCTTGCAGATAACCCCTTCCAACATGAAAAAGCCAACATGCTTTGGCAGCTGCACTTGGAAACTACTGATTCCGAGGTTCCTAAGGTCATGTTCAAAAGCCAAGAAAAAGGAGAACAAGAAGAAACATATGGGTGCAGATTTTTCAGGAAATGGAATGAGAATGATCTGCTGTTACAGGTCCTGATACTATGGAATGATGCAGTTTAATTCTCTGGTATGGAAAGGGAGAAGTTTCATTTGGAATGTGTTATCAACTAGATTAGCTTCAGGGTCAATTTTATCCTGGTGGTTCACATCTCTCAAGGTATAATGTCACCAATCTCGATTCAAATAAGAATTGATATCGTTTGATTGGATTAAACTTCTTATCTACCATCACACATCACTGAAATGGTCCTCACTTATTGCTGCTAATGCGTATGCGTCTTAAGGTTACTGTACATCACTGGTCTTATTTCATATTTGTTCTCTTATATATTTTTTTCCTAGAACATTTTTGTTGTACACATGCAATTTCTTTTCAAGGATTGCAATTACTGATCTTTCGATTATGGTGTGCAACGATTTTCAAATATTCAATTTAGATATATTCTCTATTATCTTCACGTAGGCAGTGCCCCACTCTTTCCAGGCAACGTTCTAATAACATGGCTAATCTCAAATAGAATATCATTAATACTTCATTGAAAGACTTATAAGTTGGAAAAGAAGGTGAAAACGAGTTCAACTCTCTCTTTTAACATTTGGTTTATAAGGTTAGCTTGACGAATTTAGAATGAAAGATGATTAACATTTGGATTATAAGATGAGTTTAGAATGAAAGATAAAAAATGATTTTGAACAAAATATTAACAACTAATATTTATTGATAAAAAAACATTAATACTCCATTGACTAACCTTTTTTATTTTAATGCCTATGGGGAAATGAATTTTAAAAAAAAATAGCGTAAATGCAAACAGTAACGATGAAATAATATTATTTCTCAGATTTACTAATACATTTCTCTCTCTTTTTGTAAAAATATATGCTATAATGGAAAACTATCTCTTATGTAAACAATACCAATAATAGAAAATTGTTGACGACTGGCGACGAATGAAAGCAAAATGATATAACTAATCGACTTTTCCACGTATGCCTGTAAAAGTTTTTAAGGTGGAGAATATACATCGAGACATTCAGATCAATAAATAGGAAAAAGGACTTCTGAGACTCATTTAACTTCATTTGTTGTAAAGGAAAGAAATAAGAGAAAAAAAAGGTTAAAAATAAGTGAAAAGGAAACTTATTTAGATAAAAGTTATGTTGCAACATAATTGATTAGGAGAAAGCCTTTGAAAATTATCATAAAAATTAGTATCATTATTGTGTCACATTTAAATCAGACTTTCCACATTCTTTTCAGGTATGAGCACAGAAAGTAAGAACAGTGGATTCAACTCTTTCATCCAGACTTTTCTCTCTTTTCGGTGGTTTTAAACCAAATGAAAATATCCAGATTATATAGTCATTGATAAAAATCTATTTATATCCCTCAACTTTTATTCTATGCTCACATATGTGAAATACTTTACAAAAGCTAAAGGATTAACAAAAAGCCTCAAAGTTATTGGAAATATAAACCTCGTACTATAACCACTTGCGTTGGTAGTCCCCTTTGTGGCGCTTGACCACTCTTCAAGTAAATAATTTAAAGAGCAAAACCCTAACCTTGAAAAACCTCCTATATATAACTCTTGCACGTTTGTAGAGTAACAAAACCAAAACAAACTAGTTTACAACAAAAGGAAATTCCTATAGTTTAACTTATTTTACAAGTGTAGTACAACGTTATTGGCTTGCAAAATTAGTCTCCCAGTCACGGGCTATTGAGATCTCTGCTGTCGAGTATACTCCCAGAGAGCAATTGCACCACTGACATGAACATTGAGAGATCTAACAACTCCAAATTGCGGAATTTCGATGCAAGCATCCAAAATATGAATTACATCCACAGGTATACCTTCTTTCTCTCGGCCGAGAACCAGGACCTAAGAAAACAAACAAATAATATATTCAAAAGTGCACATGAGAATATTAGAAATGAGGCATAACACGTGTCCTAAATATAGGAAAATGTCAGAGATTGATAGAGAAAAATAGCCAATCAGTTAGCACGGAAATATTTTTTTCCCCTCACCCCGCTAAGTAAAATTTGAGTAAACAGTAACCATGTAGCCGCAATAAGCTTCTCACCCACCAGAAACAAAAATTCAAAAACAACGGTTTATGAAATAAATGCATGTGGTTGAATTGTTTTGTGAAAGTGGTATTTATGAATTTGAAGTGCTTTGGAATATTGATTCTTGATTGGATGATGTTTGTATGATTTGCTAGTTTAATTTGGAACTGAATCTAGTTTGGAATGTTGTTGTTAGATGTTAAATGTTGTCCAATCTGTTATGGTATTGAGGGAGGGTTTTTTACTTGAGTTTTTATGCCTAAAAAGGAGGTTTTAATAGATGAATTTGGGAAACAGGGGTTAGTGTGAGAGAACAACTATTGTAGGACTGTTGAAGTGCAGAAAGGGGGTAGTCCATTGCTGAAAAAATGATGTTATATGGGTAAAAAATGATGTGCAGAAAGGGGGTAGTCCATTGTTGAAGTTGAGTTGTTTTTGAGTTAAAAAGGGTGTTTTGAGTAGTGAGAATTTAAGGTAAGAGGTGGGGAATGTTTTGGAAAGTTGGGAAATGATTAGGAGACCTATTATGACTTGTCTAGACTGCCAAAAGAAGAAAATCTGGTGTAGAACTGTTTATGGGCATGTTATTATGACTTGTCTAGACTGCCAAAAGAAGAAAATCTGGTGTAGAACTGTTTATGGGCATGTTGGAGAGAGTGATTAGGTGTTTTTGGTCAAAAATGAGGTTTTGTATGGTGAGATTTTGAAACAGAAAGTTTGGGAGTAAACTGGGATGTTGGAGCGAGTTATTTGGTGTATTATGACTTGTACATGATGTTGGTTTGCTGATATGGAAGTTAGAAAAGGTGGAATTGAGTTTGGGTAGCTTAGGTAAGTGAGATTGGTCATTTTGAGTTAGAGATGTGTTTTCTAAAGTTTCATAGTGTTTAGAAGGTCCTAGGAACTTTTCAAAGTTGTGAGAGATGTGTACAAAGTGGTCTAAAAAGAGTTGGAGTTTGCTGATAGTGCCTGTTGGGTGCCATTGCACTAGTTTGAGGGGGGGGGGGGGGGGGGATTGGTTTACATGGTGGTGCCCTGTGTTGTTGTTGTATGAATATATAGAGCTCTGTACTGGGAGTTTATCCTGACACTCTCAATAACCCCAACTCAAGTAGAGGTGGTTGGTTATGTCGTGGAGAGTAGCAGGAGATCAAGTCTAGCGGCTTTATCTTGGTCAAAGACATTTACAAACTAACCTTGTACAGTAGCTTGGGTAGGCCAGCTGTATTACCATTACAAGTTAATAAGCTATCCTAGTTTGACATTCATACTATATCTGGATGAGTCAAGCCTATTGATAGTTAAATGTGTAGTATGTGTGATTCCTTGTATTGAAATTGTACTTCATGTTGATGTATTAATTGTTTTAGAATGTTTCTGTTTACTCTAGCTTACCCTTTCACTTGTGTCTTTGTTGTTTCATGTGCTTCTTTCTTTGCTATGATCATCCGGTGGGTGTGAACAGAGGATGATGAGACTTCTCTGCAGCTGGCGTTACATGGAGGAGCTGCTAATGTTTAGTAGCATTAGTTAGTCGTATTGTATATAGTTTTGATTAGTGGTGTTGTAAATAAAGTTTTAAATTTATAGTTATGAATATGACGATAGATAACTTTATTTTTCAGCCTTTGTCGATTGTTCTCGTTTTATTGATTATGTGATGGATCTTATATAGTTTTATATTATATTTTGGGATGTTACAAGAAACATCACATTGGTCATCCAGTGATAATTCCATCAGTTTTGTCCTTCAACTACTAATTTGATATCATTAAGAGTCATTTTGAAAGCAAAGTGTGGTATGGGAGGACCAATTAAATATATATTGATGGAGTAATTTGATGCCACGGGTACATCTTTGCACAACTAAAAAGGATTACCCTAGTTATTTCACGTTCATTCAATATTAAGACTACTAGAGAGGATAGTTGTTGTGATTCAATACGACAATAACTGATCTTGAACTTTATGCCAATATAAATTCGTTCTAATATTTAGTGCGGCATTTGCCACCACCCAATTTTTTTTCCACAACTAGTTTATCTCAGAAAGTCACAATTTCATTCAACTACCTCTACATTTATGAAATCTTCACACCAATTATGCCACAACTTCTACAATTTCCACAATTTCTCTTTAAATAGAATAAAAGATCTAAAAGGAAATTCCTAAACTACTGTACATACTTTTAATTTCTAAAGATATGGGTCAGGATTCCAAAAATATTCTATTCAGGCCAATCCTCGAAGATTCTAACTCTCAAATTGATAGGCGGATATGATTCATTCCCAACTTAACAACATCTAAAAGTAGCACCACTCCATCCTTTCAACACTACATCTGCATGCTGATTTCCAAACGGCACAATGAAAGTGTCCCATTATCCAGCTTTCATGAAGTGTATGTATACTTCAACATGAGTGTGACTTATTATATCAGTAGTCTCAGGTTTATTCCACTCAAATTTCAGATCTTCTAAACTGGTCTTTATCCATTAGAAGTTCATAAATCCTAAATAATGTTTAAATGGTGAATTTTTAGAGCGTAATTATATTTATAGAGAATTTGAAATATTCTAAGACAATATATTGTTTGAGCAAGAAATTTTGAAAGGAAAAGAAATTCTTTAAACATGTTAGGGTAATTTGATTACTTAAAAATAAAAATCATACCTAAAAAGTAAGAATTTGAAAGCTTTCATACTCCCTTCTAGATTGGTGCATCCTCAGTTCAATTTTGGTTAAAACATTATCAACTCAACTGAGATTGAGATGTTGTCAACTTGGTCAATGTCGGAGCATTGTTAGCTCAACATCACTTTTTGGATTGGAAGGGGTTTCATTCAAACAAAATTCATTTGTTTATTTTCAATTGATATTGTCAAACTTAATTGTTTTTATCGACCTAAGCTAGTGTTACTACTTGCCTAATGTTAGTTAGAGTTTTCATTGTGAACGTCAACAATGTTTTCCAGATCATGTTACTGCTGCCAAACTCTCAGTGTTAATTCCATCTATATCAAACTCTCACGTAAAATCCACACTCCCAATCTGTATTACTGCTGCCAAACTCTCACATAGCCTGCTTCTCCTGTTCCCTTCAGCTATCTTTAGTAAAGTTATTGCCAGATCTTCCCAAGAGAGGTTCTTGGATTATTGGTGCCAGGTCTTGAATCCCTCGACTACATTTTCTTCACTGTTTGGGTGTACTTTTATTGATTCTTGGGCGCTCTGAACTTCAGAAGCATTAGTTGCCCTTGTTGTTTGACCTTGGGTCTCAGTCCCTTCATATGTGGACAACTCTTCACCTTCCACCCATGGAAAAACGGGTTCTTCCTCACCCTTCCTAGTTCCATTATTGTCAATGGCATCCTCTTCTCCTTTCTTCTCTCAATTGATTGAATTTTATCCTCCACCTGAGGGTTTCTTGACTTTCTTGATGTATTGCAGACTATCTTTCTCAGCACTTCTGAGCCCTTTCTGTGATTTTTGGATTTATGTCACATTTCTTTTATTTCTTAGATATTTCTTCTCCATTCTGGTATCACCCTTTTCTGTTCGCTAATCGACCCCTCCAAAGTATTGACTCTTCCTTCCATGCTTCCACCATTTCTTGATCCGGCAAGTCGGACCAAGTTGTTAGGTTCCTAGGTAGAGGAACCCAAGAAAACTATTATAAAACACCAAAGCTCACTGGAAAGATATGGTATTATTGATTCTAGGCACTCATAATAGAAAGAATGCCTCCAAAGGACAAAGTTCCCTTCACCCAGGATGGTAATGATCCTGTCAACAATTCTCTAAACATCCAAAAACATTCCCCTCCTACAAAGACCCCCCCACTAACAACCCAACTAACAACTAATTTTGTAATCTATTTCCACCTATCATACACATTATATCCTATCACCATGCCTATAAACAAAATTTATTACAGTAAGAATCAGAATATTTCAATGGATTATCGACAGATATTATCCCCAAAAAGGTTTTGTCCTGATAACATCATTAGAAGAGCAATTTATCTTTAAAATGTAATACAAAAGATCTAATAAAGTTAATTCATAAAGTTTCATGCAGAAAGAGAAATTTGCATGCACCAAAAACCAATTCAGAATGCAATTCAACACAAGCAGAAAATGCAAATGCAGACCGGTTAATTTGTTTAACCATGATCGTGTGCTTCATTGGCTCTCAATTAGAAGGTAAAACTCAATAACTACAAATTTGGACATTTTGATGAAAATGCACTATTGTACATGGTAAAAGTAAACAGTATCTCAAGGAAGATAAGTCCAAACAGCAGTGTATATACTCCTGCTGATGCGATATCTCCAATCATACAAAAAATAGTTAAAGAACTTGAAGTTCGGAATACTTACCATTTTTTTTGGAAAGATATACTGATCAAGGGGTACACTGTTTGCAGTTTGTTCCAAACCTAAGATGGAAAATCCTTCCCTCTTTTTTTTCTGCAAGTAAACCTTTATGCTATCTACTGGGACTTCTATTATAGGAACCCACTTTTCAGCTGTCACACTGCAAAGAACAAACAAATTTTGGAAAGATTGAGAAAATGAGAGCAATGAATTAAATTGCTCTATAACATGACACATACACACTCTGAACTTGATTTTTCACTTACACTTACATTTTTATTACTTTCAAATTTAAATTTAAATTTGAGTGTGCATTTGCCCATTTGAATTTGCATTAGTAAGGCCCTCTCTAAGCAATCATTAGGTTGCTTCTGATTTTACGAGGTTAGGTTAAGTGCCAAGCACAAATTCTATGAAATATTACAATATTTTGATACTCTTAAGAAAGTGGAATTGAAGCCTAATACAATCTTACATATACTATAATTTGGTTTTATCTCTACTTGATAAGGTTCTTCAAGATATAAAAAGATATTATTTATCCAGAGTTGATCTAACATTTTGTAATATGATATATAGACCTTATCAAATTTGTTCAGTTTCAAGTCGAGAGAACACAATTACAAAATAGTTTAATTAATCCCAATATCATCAATTACTATATCTATAGAATTCTTAGGTATCCATGAGATTTTTTAACATGTCTCTGGAACATATAGATTATATGCACAAAGCTTGTTACATACGTAGTTAATCTGAGATCCCATGGTGACTTGGTGGATACATATGCTAGTTGATCGTGGAAATTGACAAAGCTAGCAAATGTTTCTCCAAATATCACTTTCTCTCTTGCAAAGAAACAATCAACCTCAACATGCTTTGCCGTTTCTTGGAATACTGGATTTCATACAATGTGCATGACTACCTAATTATCACATATAAGTGATAACTGTGTAAACTCCCCAAACTCTAGTTCCTCAAGCAACTATTTGAGCCATGTGAGCTCCTAACTAGCTATAGCCATAGCTCGATCACTAGACTTGGCTACAAATTTTTACTTCTTCCCTTTCAAAGAGCAGTTGTTACTCCAAAAAATATATATTAAAAAAACAAACAGAGGTGGAACTACTATCAACGGGGGAATCCACCCATTTGCATCAAAACACCCTACAACTCAAGTGTCCTTTGTCTTAATACAAAAGACCATTTTTTGGATCTCCTTTGATATATCGAACAATGTTAGTTACTACATTCCAATGTTCCTTGCATGGAGAGTTGAGGAACTGACTTACTACTAGAGCTGTCAAAATGGGTCACCCGGCCCGACCTGACTCGGCCCACCACGGGTTGGTCACTTAGTGAGCCAACCCAACCCAACTCATTTATTAGCGAGCCAGAAAAATCCGAACCCAACCCGACCCATCACGGGTTGGTGGGTAAACGGATTGGCTCATTGGCTCACTTATAATTTTTTTAAATAAAAAAAAATTACAAACTTTCTATAATTCAAATCTAAACAAATTAGGTGTTTAATTAATTTTAAAAATAAGGAACTTAAATAATTTTTTCAAGCAAAAACAAAATAATAAATATTTTCTTATAAAATTAAAATTAAATTTAATAAAATAAAATTAGGTAGATGGGTTAGTGGGCCAACCCGGCCCACCACGGGTTCAACCCGCATGAGCCGGGTTTAAATATGCAGGGTTGAAATCTGACCCGCATAAAAAAAATACAATTTTTTCAAACCCAACCCGGCTCAAACCCGTGGTGGGTCGGGTTGTCCTGCGGGTTGTGACCCATTTTGACAGTTCTACTTACTACACTTGTTGTGACTAACTCTTGCAGCCTACACTGATGCAGATTATGCAAGTTATCAACAATTGGATGTGGTGGCAAAATCATCTGCTGAATCAGAATTAGGTCCATGGCACATGGGTGTGTAAGTTACTATGGTTAAAAATCATCTTATATAACTAAAGATTAATTTGGAGTGACCCATGAAACTCTACTATGATAATAAGTCAACAATTGACATTGCACAGAATCCCATTCAGCATGATAAAAGAAAACATTCAGAAATAGATAGACACTTCAGTAAGGAAAAAATTAGAAAAAGGTTTAGTATGCACGTCATGCATTCTGTCCAAGCAACAGGTGGTTGATGTGCTGACAAAAGGACTCAATACCTCAGACTTTCATAATGTGGGAATGGAGGGCATTATAAAATATAGATTGATTCGATAATAAATATACAGTTCTTTATAAGAAACCCATAAATTAAGGGATTGGGATTAGGAGTTCATTTCGTAGATTTGCTCCAGATTTAGAGTCTTTATATTTGGAGATTTATTTCCTTTCATTACGAGTTTGTTTTTCCTTTAAATACCAACACATAGTTTTTTTCTTTTTGAGATCAAGAAAAGTAATTCCATAATTATTGCTTACTTCCTACACTATTTTTCACACTTTTCGAAGTGGTAGAGGAATGGGGTCCGAAGTCTCACTGATTTGTAATGCACACATGTCACCTATCATAGCTTGTTTCCATCATAGATAGGCAAAGGTTTCACATGCATTCTTACGAATAGATACAAAGGACAAGGAACTAAGACAAGAACAGTAGGAAGGAGAAATATGACTATCAAAGAAATATAATGAAGAGAAGGACGACAAGTAGAACAAATAACTAAACAAAGATCAATGGGAATTTCAATCTTAAGAGGTGAGGCCGAAGGATGAGGTGAAGGAGATAGTGCCAAAGGAGAGTTTTTAGTCTTGTTGGTGTTAGGTGGTGGCAATATAGAACAAGTATAATGATAATAAACCCACAAGGTTGGAGATGGGTTGAGAAGGGATGCAGACTTTGCTTGAGAACAAAAATTAAATGGGATAGGTGCAAGTGCATAAAGATGTTGAAATGTAATGTTATTGAATTATTTTTTCTTGTGTACCCAACTTTAGGATTAGGGTTTCAGATAAGTGTCTTGCCTCTTTTCCTATCCTACACAGACACACACACACATATACACATCAATTAAAAGCACAATAGTGTAGGTTGATTACATTGTGCTTTATCCATCTTATTTGCTAAATTTGGTAAGATACATGTTGTCCTCTTCATTGTCTCTGGCAACATTTGTTCTTATCATTGTTGCTCTCAACCATGGTCCATTGTCGTCACCACTATTCTTTGTCGTCATTTTGTTAAAAAGAAGTTAGAGTTATGTACGCCTCAAGGAGGGTCATCCAACCCAGTGGTCGTGCAACCAATTGATCATCCAAGCATTGATCTACATGCATCCAGTTTGTGGCACATGTCCTTCACGCATTGCCTTCTCGCTGTTGGGACCATTTGAGGACTACTACATCTAACTCACTAGCCTCTTCTATCTCTGTTTCTCACCTCATTTCATTGTTCTGTCATACCTTTCTGTTGGGATACATGCTTTCTCTCACAATTTTAGGGTTTCTCTTGTCTTCTAAGGTTTGGTCACTATTCTTCCTCTCGAAGATGGCTTCAGTATGCTTTGGTAATTTCTTTTCAGTTGCTCCGACCATTAAAAGTACAAGATTCAATTGGAAGAATTCCTTGTCTTGGTCTACTTATATAGGATTATGGTTCCTTGGCCAACTATACTGTGACCACTGAGAAATTGAACTCAACTATATTCCTAAGGCAAACAGATCCAAGTGGCAAAAGATTTCCAACTATGTATTGTTTTAGGGCAGTCAATTGAGCCAGATGTTTTACAGATGCGCATATCCTTCAGAAAATGTTTCTCATGTTGGAAGAATGCAAAAGAAAATTTCATTAATGATATCCAACATCCCTTTGATGTAACTCAATAACTTCTCTCAAACAGACCAACCATGATATGGTCTCACATATGGCAAAGGCAAAGGCAAAGGCTGTAGAAGTTAAAAGATTCCCAGAGGTAGACTCATTAAAAGATTCCTAGTGGTAAATTCCTAGTGATAGTAATTATATGGTCTTGATTATGGGAAGCCTACATTCAGATTTTGATCATGTTTGTAACCAAACTCTAGCTGATGATTTGATTACTAGACAACTATGTGTGCTTAACCTTACAAAAGAAGACAATCAAACTAAAGTCATTGAAACTTCCGCAATGGCAATCCCTCATGGAAGAGGAGGAGATCAGAACATATGAGAAGGAAGTAGTGGGGCCAAAGTTGGCCAGACCCAAGAAAATTGCTACTTTTCCAGACAAAGTTGCTCATGTATCTGAATCTTAAAAATCAGTCATAGTGGGGCCAAAAAGAGATTCTCAATTCTGTTCCTGAACTTGATAGTACTCTACAGGAAAGCCATGCAATGCTAATAGCATGCAAAAGGTCTGAGTACTCTGTTCATTAATCATGATGATCACTTGGATGACCCAAATAAACAGATGATCATTGAAATCATGAATGTGAAAGCAAAGAGGACCAAACAACAATTATAGTGGGGGCAGAAGGAGATACTAAATTTTGTTCCTAAACTTAGAATTCTGCAAGTAAGCCATACAAAGCCAGTAACATGAAAACCGTCTGAGTACTCTACAATTCCTTGGCAGTGGTCATAGCAGAAGGCAGAAGTTTATTAAGATGATGAAGATCACTTAGACAACCCAAATAGGTTGACATGGTTCCATCAAGTGTTTATGCTGCAATCACATCCATGATGAACTAACATAATCTAGAGATTTTGTAAGTCATTAGCATCCATTCAATGTTTGCTACAACTATAAAGCACAAAAAAATCTATGATCATCAAAACCTGATCAGTTGGAATTGTTTGTCATTCATCACTTTGGAATCAGAAATGGCTAGCCCTGATGCTCTAAATACCTGCTTTATACAAAAAAAAGGATTACAGAAAATACAGCATTTTTATCCAAAAATAGAAAATGAAAAAAAAAGTGTCGATAAGACAGCAGCAGAACAAGTAACTTACTTCACATGTTCGAGCCAAACCAGCAAGATTGGGTATGCGGTCCAGAAAAGATGCAACAAGAATAAAATTCTGTCGACTAGCTTTTTGTTGCTCTAGAGATGATCTTCTTGATTGCAACAATTGGTCGAGAAGGAGATCATCCCTTTCTATCTCTGCCATGGCAATCTTGAAATTAAATAATGGTAAATACAAAACTACAAATCACATAAAAACATGTGGAATTCAGACAACACAATACAAAATCATAATAATCCATCAAAAACAAGGAGTTAGATCATCAGTTCCTTTCCATTCCCTTATAATTTACAGAAAAAATTCAAACATACCAGACATTTTTTTGAAGGTTTCATCATTTCCATAAAGGACCCCCTTGTCATGTTTGGCAAAAGTAACCTTTTTCTGGAAATCTGAAGAAATGTCTACAGGAATGGTTCCTTCAATGAAACCAGATAAATTTTCTGTGCTATTCGTATACCCACTGAAATTCAGAGTCTCATTCCTGATCGTAACCACATCCTTTGCCATTGAACATCGTAGGTCTTCTCTAGCATCCTATAACAACAGAGGATACGTATAGGATGAAACAAAAACTATGACCTCTCTTTTAGACAAGTATGGCAAAAAAGCACTTACATTTAAAAATTTGAGCACCTGCTCCATGAGAGATGTTGGAACACATTCAAAATCATCCTCCTTCTCACACCAAAAAAGAGAGAGAGAATAAAAAAATCTATCATAAACTCAGAAACATAAGCTAATTCATATTGACCACACACATTGAAATACATTATTCTTACTAGAAAGAATATTTTATCTAGAGACATTAGTGTCAGTTTTGTTAGTCAAATGAGTAATCGGAAAATGTTCCCAAGTCGATGATGGGCCTCCGGGTAGGCTACATATGAAAGAAGCTTGACACATGATCTAACTTCTCATCTTGAAAATGAGCAATGCACATGGGGTAATTATATTTTGGAAGGGTAACTGCAAACTATTATAGGTATTATTTTCACCATAAATAATATTCACAGAAATGTAATTTATGCAAATGTGATTCACCATATCTCATTTATGAACTGAAAGTGTATGGGTGTTGGTTGCAGTGCATGGAAATAACAAACTATAGGAACTGTATCCATTTTCTTTTTCAGAAAAGGCGAGAGTGGAATATCCACTTCCACAAACTCCTCGTTCCCCTCCTCAGTCATATCCTAGGAAAATATTGTTAATTATAGTAATTATAGCAGTATCCTAGGAAAATATTGTTAATTACGGTAATTAGAACAGTATTCTAGGAAATATTGTTAATTACGGTAATTAGAGCAGTATCTTAGGGTATTATTTAGTATAAGTTAATTACAGTAATTAGAAGTATATCCTAGGAAAATAATAATTATAAATAAAGCCCTGATGCTATGATTTAGGGCATGCTTTTGATTTGTGAGTTTTGTAAGAGAGATTATGCTCTCAAATGACTGAAGGAGGTTATGCTCCCAGTTATTGTTTGTTTTCTTTGATTCAGTTATTTCTTTCAATAAAAGGAGACTTATTCAGCCATTATCTATTGTTCATTGTTTGTGAGAGTGTGTCAAGGCTTGTTCAAGGGTACCATTTGTATAAATGTCCAAATACATGTTAATCACCAACAGCAACCCTCACCTCAACTCGGTTAATGAAAATTCCAGCAGGTGTGACAGAGCTATTCGGGTCATAAGCATCAAGATATCCTTCCATTGATGTTCGTAAGCTGAAAAATTATGTAAATTAACGAGTTTAGTCCAACAGAAAGCAGTGCAAAGAAATGATTTTAGTCTGTTAGAAAGTAGCAAAAAACTTTTTACAGTTAGATATTCTCTCAATGCTGTGAGAAATCCAACGCAAAATATAGAGACTTCCTGGTTTACATTAGAAGGAAAAGAAAATATAAACTGCTGGAAATGATACTGACATGATTTTATAATTTAAAATCCAAGATATCAAAAATCAATTTTGTAGTAGTAATTTGATCTCATACTATACTAGCACTGCAAAATTAAGGATAAAACATAATATACTTGAGGAGCACTGTAAAAATAACTTAACACTCTGACTGTTTTACAGATGTTATAATATTCGAAATCTATATACACACCAAAGAAAAATAAACACCTATAACAGGGGAAAAAAGTAAAAATAATACCGTGCACAATCAGAATTTCCTGCAAGGTATCTCTTCAAATCTGCAAAGCACCTCTTCTCTAAAGGTACCATGCCAGAAGGTTCATAATTCAAAAATGGAAACAATTTATGAAGAATTTGATATACGAGTAACTGCAACAACAATCACTGATATTATGACCCATTTATATTAGTCATATGTGTGTATAAGAAAGAGATCAACACCATAATATGTAAATAATAACCTGTGCAAAACCACGTAAGCTGTGATGATGTGATGTTAGCAATGGAACAAGAGGTGGAAATAATTCATCCAAATGACTAGATTGAACATCTTTCGATGAATTGAGAATGACATTAGCTGCTATGAATACATATGAAGATAGTGCCTGCATATTTAAGAATAAAATTACAACACTTCAATAAGTATAAAGCAGTGTCAGGTTTCAATAACTATAAGTAGCTAAAGTGTATTTAGCTTTCCGCTATTGTGTAGTTAGTACTGTACAGTTGTCACTATAACATCTACAATTTATTATGCTCTATATAAGAGCATATTGTAGTCCGCAGTAAATAGCTTTTCAGATATAAAAAAATTCAGTTTTCTCTTATCTTTCTCTTGTTCTGATTATTTTTTCTCTCTATCATTTTAACGTGGTATCATGGGATAAATATTATCCTGTGTGCATTAATAAACATGGTTTCAGACCAAGAGAGAATAGGGAAAAGATGTGATAAACTGAAAATAGTTTATGTTGAAAATGAGAAGGGGTTAGCATACAACGATTAATACTGTGCCTTTGGCTACGGGTAGGTGATTTGCTTAACTATTTTTTTGAAAATACTTAAAATGATCAGTAATTACATAAGTGCAGTCCAGTGCAAGAGGCCGACAAGTAGTACAGGCCAGGTTAGTGCAGCCTTACCCTGCAAGTGGAAGGACTATTTCTAACATTTGAACTCAGTCACATGAGGTCACAGGACAATGTTACTTTGGCACCAAGTCTCACTAATTGTGATTAAAATTTTGCCAGGAAAATTTAACAGGAAACACACAAATGACACTGAAGAGTTAATGCATTGATTGACACATTAATGGAGTCTATCCATCTATTCAGACATTACTGAAGCTTAGGCATCAATTAAGGCATTACTGTTTGTTTGTACAAGAAAAATTTGAACAGTTCAGTAAGTAGAGAGCATTGCCCATAATTGCGTGATTTGTACACATGAATATTCATGTAAGTAGAAACCTATTCTTCCGAGTCAGTTTTTTAAAATTGATTTAGCCTTAAAGTATACTTTCTAGGATGGTATTAAAGTTCAGCCTAACAAGATTTGTAAGACTAATCATTTCACTCATTATCGATCCATCCACAAATATATAGTCTCACATTCAAGATGTTCTACCTTCCGTGTGAGAGGTGCTACAAATTGTGCATTATCTAGAGATATGACCAAATTGTAGTATGTCATCAGTAGGTGAAAACCTCACACAATACATGTCAGTTTTATAAGGTTGAGTTGAATTTAAAATCCAACTTCCAAAAATAATGAAGCGATACAATAATAAGGTACATAAGCAATACCTAATAATAGATGATATTTGGTTCAATATTTCTCTACAAAATAATATCTCTAGCAACAACAAATTATAACATAGTAAACGAGATCAAAATAAAATTTACCTGCTGCCTCATGTCATAGTCCCGCAATATGGGGACCAATCGCTTTTTAACCTGGGAATTAGACATCATGAAAATTGGAAGAAAATATAATTTCAACAGATAGGTAACAGATTAAGTTACACACCGAAAGGTTCACTTAACAGATTTACAAAAAAAAAAAAAAAACATAGAATGCAGTCAGTTCTGTCCACTTCATGAATTAATCTGAACACAGGGAAACTGAAAGGGTAGCCACTTGTTCTCATCGCCACACAAAATGAACAAAAAATAAATACAAAAACTGATTTCATATATACAACTAAAATTTCATTTCTTTTACACTTTTATGACAATTGACCATAAGTGTAAACTACAAGGTAGGATTAGCGAAAAGGGATTGGTTCATCTTGACATTAACCTGCCTGACCTGGAAGCAAGTCGGTCAATTCCCCCCATCCAATTTTAAGGTGGGTTAGCCAGTTGACCAACCAAACAATTACAAGAAATAATAAACTTGCACTCCTAGACAAACTTAATTGGAAGTAATTAAATCAAAATCATAAAATAGTAAGAAAGTTAACATTTTTCAATTTTAGCTATAAAAAAAATTAAAAAAACACAAACCATGGGTTTCAACATATATTGGAAATGGGTCAGACAGGACAAGTTAAGAAGCTTAATGGATTCTAAAACCCAACCCAAGTCACAAAATATGAGCGCTGGGTAGTTCAACACATAAATTGGACCTGTTTTGCCAATCTTACAACTAAGCGCTTTTGTGATTGAATACAAGCAGAAAATATGTTGTTAAGAAGAAGCAAGAAACTCAGGTCAAGCAAAAGCAGAAAATCTTTCATTTTATATTATATATACATGGAAAAGGGAGAGAGAGAAATATTTTATATCAATCACAAATTAAATTCTCATCATCTTTGTTTGCCATAACCAAAACCTTTAAAAAAGGAAATAAAAGTATGCTAAAATAAATAAGATTATGAAGATACATCTTCCTAATTACTATGGATATATTAAGAATATTTTTTAATCCTAATAATCTGCTACTCACAACATATATTCTTCATCTAGAGCTTTAAAGGAAAATTATCTGTCTTAAGACCCTTTATGATGATTAACCCCACTTTTAGAAGGATTTCTCTCCTGGGCATGACTCCTATTTTTATTCCAATAACTAAACTAATTGCAAATGAATACATACATGATACAAAGAAGAAATGACAAGACAATAGACCGGAAAATGAAAGTCTTACAAGATATGGAAACTTCAAGTAAATGTTAATTGCAAATGTCTCTAAGTATTGACGAACAGCAGGTAAGTTATTTCTCTGCAAGAGAAAGAATATAGTGTCATGTATAGCATTGCTGAGTGCAACACATATAGATAACTTTAAGAAAAACAGTAGTGCTGTATTAAATTCAAAATTGATAATATGCGGTAATTGATATGTCTGTAGCAATTTTCCTTTTATTAGTCAAAAGTGATTTCTACTTAAAAAAAAATACAAAGCAAACACAATTAAGCACACAAATACAGAAGCTAAGTATGCAAAACACAGAAAAATGAGTCAGAAAAACATGGTAATTGTCTTAAATTTCAATGAAAGAAATGATGCTATAAATAAAAATAAATCTAATAAAACATTTCAATAAATTTAAATAACAAGAATGTAATAACATGCATAGGCATACAGGAGATCACAAAGACAAGTTTCCAATACAATTAAATAATTAACATTTCAAATTCCAATAACAAGTAAATATTAAAGAATGATAACATTCAGTCAACTTACATTCAGAGATGTGTATAAGTATTCTACAACTTTCCCAACTATATCTTCCTCAACAAATGGTGACAATACACATATTATTTGCCAGGCACGTATTTTACGTCTATGAATCTGTAACAAGAATGTAATGAAATGAGCTATTACGATGGTTGATTGACGATAAGAGCAAATAGTCCAGTACGAATAAAACAAGTTCCCATATCATGGCATATTCAAACCATCGAAAGCAGAAAATCTTTTGACACCTTCTATAGAACATAAGGCTGACCAGTATAAATCTAGTTACACAGAAACAAAAAGGTGACCGTTTCTAGCATCAGCTTGGTAGTAGACACTGAGAGATAGAGCAATGGCAATATGGGTTTGAAGTCAAAGTTAAAAAGTAACATGAAAAGTATTTTGAAAGGAAGTAAATTTCAAGAAAATGTTATAAGTTATGATACTACACTGATGCCAAATAAATGACTCATTGTTGAAAATTTCATTTAGGTAATGAGTCATAATGAATCAAAACTCTCTTTCAGTTCAATAATCATAGCATGTAGTCTATGCAATGCAACATTCTAGATGAGTAGAGGATAGCTTCGGATTTGGTGCACCATAATTAAGAAGCAATTTTGTATTTTTAAGCCAACTATTAGTGTTCCAGGGTGTGATGAAGCTGTAATTTTATTAGTGGATAGACCTCCACAGCTTGATACCAAAAAGAATACAAGGAATGCATAATTGTTTGAACTTGGTTACTTATAAAGATGACAACGATGATCTCTAAAACAAGGAATCTAGTGTAGACACCAAGACATCAATTGTGTACATCTGTGATCAACATGACAAAATCCTAAAATGAGAATTTAAGATTTATATATTAATCTTCTAAAAACATGGTTGAGATTAGAAATGAAAACAAGATCTTGAGTGCAAAGATGTTTGTGTTCAATGGAAGAAAGGGTTCATGTGCTTCAAATTATCCTACTATCCTAGATAATTTGAATTTTCAAATAATTTTTAATATCTATAAGTACACTTTTTTAGCAAAAAACAATGATAAGAGTCTTTGAGAAGTGTCCAGCCAAGAGTAGGTGTCATCATTCATTGGCCTGTGCCCAAGTCAGGTCAAAGCAGGAAAAAAAATTAGTTGAAACATGGTAAGGGCTGTTTGCGTTGGTGACCAAGCAGAGACTAAGACATTGTCAGACCATTCTGGAGGGAAGTCTGAGCATCACAATAAAAGAGTAGGTGTCATCATTCATTTGGCCTGTGCCCAAGTTAGGTCAAAGCAGAAAAAAAGATTGTGAAACGCAGTAAGAGACTAGCACATTGTCACACCATTCTGGAGGGGGAGTCTGAGCATCATAATAGAAGATGGCCATAATAAGTAGTAGTACAAAACTATTTATTGGCTCTCAACATTAAGGAGATGCAAGATCGCAATTTGTTTTTACATTCCTCATTTCAGTTCATTATGTTTTTAAAGAGTTTCCTTTGTAATAAGTTGCTATCGTCAAAGTACTAAGGTATGACATGGCAATAATTCTTATAATACGAAAAACTTGACTTTGTATTTTTCATTTTTTCCTCACTTTCATACGAGACATGCCAAATATAACAACTCCCATTCCAAAACAATTTCAAACAGAAATCAAGCAGGCTGCTTTATTTCCAACTCATCAAGCTAAATAATGAATACTTACAGCACTATACTTTTTGTATAACTCCTTTGAAAGATCCTTATCATTCACCTATATCAACAGATGTTATAAACAACATAAACATTGTAAAATAACCTTCTGAAGTCTAATAAATTAAAATGTGCAGTAAAAGGGGCTTGAATAGACTCAGACAGAGCATACAAAGAAAATCATTTGAAAGAAACTACACTCAAAAATTTGCATGATATAGCAGCAGGCATATCAGTTAATTTGCTAACATTATGCTCATATTCCAAATTTGAAACCATATGCTCTCAATTCACATTAGCATCAGTCAATGTTATAATGTCATAATCATTTGTTATCAAAAATGAGCTTACAACATTATAAGTCACCATTATTTGCTCAAAATTGATAAATACCTAGGGAGAAAAAAGGTACAAACATACCACAAAATATAGCACCACAGTCATAATTCTCAAGGCCTAATAATTCCCAACAAAAATCCTGCTCTGTTAATGTGAAACTTTCTTAGACTTTGGGGTGCCTAACCAAACCCTGAAAGCTACAACAGGTGAGGGTTTCCTCCATTTACATATTTTACTTTGATACTACTAATGTGGGAGTTAATGTTTTCACAATACACTCCCTCATGTTGAACATTATTGCCATAGTTGTCTGGATAAAATGGTTCACCATCATGTCTCTTTGGCTACAAATAAGCATGGGAAACAGCCTTATGGAGTGTGTTGAGTCTATTTGAAATTGTTAAGATTGTGAACTTCAAAAGTCTAACTCAATGTGAGATCTCAAACAGCAATAACCCAAGTCGCAAATTGTTTCGAGATAGTACCAAAATAATCTTCCTTTTACTTTGGCATTCCCTCTTGTTGAATAGAGTGAAAAACTATATATGGAATAATTTTCCTTATGTTGAACATACACATAGGGTCCTCTATTTATAATAGAAGAAATATGGACTAAGCTCAAAATACAAATAAGAAATAATAACAAACTAACTAAAGATAAAAGATAAAGATAATGTTGAATATAGTGGAAAACTATATTTGGATTAATCTCCCTTGTGTAAAATACACACATAGGGTTCTCTATTTATAATAGAAGAAATATGGACTAAGCCCAAAATACAAATGAGAAATAATAACAAACTAACTAAAAGATAAAAGATATAATATATCTAACACTACCCCTCAAGCTGGAGCATACAAATTGTATGAACTAAGCTTGGAATAGATGAACTCAGTGTTGAACTAGATGATTTGTCTTCAAGAGTGTGAGGCAAACATAGATGGACTAACAGCAGCTTGTGAAACTTCAACTTCAAAAGTGGATGAAGGAGAGCAGTGATGAACAATGACAAACTGCAAGGACTGATTCCCAATCAATGATGGATGAGTGACGGGATCAACAGTGGTAGCTGAAAGCTAAGAGCTACAAAACTGCAGGGACTACACTAAATCCTCATCAATGATGGTTGGGTGACAGGATCAACAGTAGCTGAAATCTACAAAACTGCAGGGACTACACCTATATATATGTGACTTGCAGTGTCTTGGAAACGTACTCCCCCTTAGTGTGAAGGACGGAAATGTGGAATATCACAGTTGCTGGACCACTAAAACAAAACAAAATATTAAGCTACAATGCTGAAACAAAGGCATCAAAGATACTTAGCAGTGATATCACAAGAAGATCGGGCTAAACTCTAGCCCAAGAAGAACTGACGCAGTTGCGTCTGTCTGAGGCGGTAGCGACTGCAGCGGCGGTTGACTGCTATAAAACTGTAGGGACTAAATTGCCATCACTGACTGATGGGGCCTGTAGTGGCTGGAAGCGACAAAACTACAGGGACTGCCATCACTAACTGACGAGGTGATGGGGTCTACAGTGGTTGGAAGCATACGGCGCCTGAACAGTGGCAAACGGCGCCTGGACAGCGGCAAACGGCGCCTGGACAGCGGCAAACGGCGCCTGGACAGCGGCAAACGGCGCCTGGACAGCGGCAAACGACGCCTGGACAGCGGCAAACGACGCCTGATCAGCGGCAAACGGCGCCTGGACAGCGGCAAACGGCGCCTGGACAGCGGCAAACGGCGCCTGGACAGCGGCAAACGGCGCCTGGACAGCGGCAAACGGTGCCTGGACATCAAATTTTGAGTCGATCTTGCTCAAGATCACATTCTCAAACCTAGACTTTTCATCTCTAGCCAAATCTTTCTCCGTAGCACCCACTGCTAGAATCAATATCCTTAGCAATGAAACAGATTTCCAGTAGAAGAAGCCATTTTAAACTTAGAGAAGAAAAGGGACTTAGGGTTCCAAAAACGTGAGGGAGAAAACCCTAGGTATGAGCCCAAGCCAACAAAACGGAGAAACAAGAACCAAAACACACTCAAGAAGCTCCGGCGAGACGATCTGCACGGATGCGGTGAAACTCCGACACCAGGAAGGCGGCGCGTACAGAACACGCGACCGAGACTGGCCGAGAAGAAGCGACGCATGACAGTTGGTGCGGAGGCTTCGGAGGACGGGACCACTAGGGTTGGGTTGCGCTTCTCAAGGCGCACCTAACCCTTGACTTCGCTGGAGCAAACGACGTTCGGCGACGGCGGCGATGGCGGACTGGTCGGAAAGAAGCGTTGCGTGGCGGTGCGTGACTGAGAAGTGGCTCTCGAAACCGGCGTGGTTGGCCGTCGCTCGAAGAGACGGTCCAGATCCGCAGGTCACCCGTCGAAACTGTGACGGTGGCCGGCGGTGGCGACGGCGACGGCAGCGGCGGCGACGGTGGCCGGCCGCGGACAGAGGTTGGCGGCGGACAGTGGCTGGCGATGGTCGACGGCAGAGGCGACTGGCTGCACTGGTGCTGACTGTGCCACAGATTTAAGAAGAAGAGAAAATGGACAGCCCACTAAAATTTTAGGGGCTGCCGGCGGCCATGACGGTCGGCCGCCGGCAGACAACAGAGACCCGGAAGAAGATCAGAGAACCTGCTCTGATACCATGTTGAATATAGTGGAAAACTATATTTGGATTAATCTCCCTTGTGTAAAATACACACATAGGGTTCTCTATTTATAATAGAAGAAATATGGGCTCAGCCCAAAATACAAATGAGAAATAATAACAAACTAACTAAAAGATATAATATATCTAACAAATAACATAATATATCTAACACTCTTCCTCAAACTTTATGCATACAAATCGTATGTATTAAGCTTGCTACTAATATAACCAATAGACTTAGTGAAAATATCTACTTTTGCACTCGAGTGACACCAAATTGTTAATGATTTGCGATGACGACATAGAAGACGAAATACCAACCCAGAAGATTCCCCTGGGAGGCTGCTCCATGTAAATCTCTTCTTGCAAATTGTCATTAAGGAATGCATTGTTAACATCCTGTGAATAAAGAGGTTATTGTTGAAGACTCACCACAACTATAAATAAACTAACAAAAACCATCTTTGCCACGGGAGAAAAAGTATACATGGACATGTCAAATGCAATGGTGACAGAAGGGAAGTCAAAAGAGAAAAAAGCGGAAGAAGTCATGGATGAAGGCGTCGTTGATGACACAGTGGTCGTCTGGCCAAGACGATCAAAGTCATGTGATCGTCTGTCAAAACTATAACTCTGATAGTGGCAGCGGTAGATGGCGCCGCCACCGGCAGCGGTGGATGTAGTGACAATGGCAACAACAAAAATTTCCTTCAACCTACCTTAGACTCTAGAAACCATGTTGAATATAGTGAAAACTATTTATGAGATTAATCTCTCTTATGTTAAATATACACATAGAGTCTTCTATTTATAATAGAAGAAATATGGGCTAAATCCAAAATACAAATAAGAAATAATAACAAACTAAAGATAAAAGATAAAAATAAGATAAACATAACATATTTGACAACTCTAATCAATGTGGGACTTGGATTTTCTCCACTAGACTCAACACACTCCACAAAGCCTTATGCAAGGGGCCTTTAACTGGTTTGTAATGCCAGCATGCATCAACAGTAGTCACTTGTTTGCAGTCAAAGAAAATGATGGTGAAAGGCCAATTGATAAAGCTGTGTGAGAAATATACCACAAGAGCTAGGACTGTGATTGGAGAGCCAAAACCTTATATGCAACTCACTCCACACCAAAATTCCACACTTCTGATGTGTGACTTGAGTAGTATATGCAAATGTAACCAGATCAAAACAAAAACTTATGTTCTTAATAGTTGGGAGTGTTCCTTTCTCAACTCAGTAAGTTTATCGCATGCAATACTGATGCTAACTTCATATTTCTTTTCACACATCAACGTTATTCAGAACCAGTAGACAGTATGAGAAAGAAATTATCTCAATCAATTTATAAATCATAATAACTCAAAGGATTCTTTCAAAACTTGAGGCAAGATATCAACAGGACTGGCACTGAAAAAATTACTTTTACAGTATCAGCAAGAATAAAACTTCACAGCAGCCGAAACCCAAATATAACATACAAATCATGTCTTTCTTCAAAATAATCTAGTAGTAAAACCTACTTCAAACTTAGCATAGAAATAAATTCTTAGCATTAGTTGATAATAATAGTAATCTACTACCACAGAATCAAGAAGCTCTAACAGAAATGATTTGCCAGATGCTTGTGCTGCTGCAATACAGTCTGCATCTTCATTTCGGGATCCCGCCATCCTGGCCAAGTCTGCCAACTTGTAAAACAGAACAGCGACTGATACACGTGCATACAACTCTGTATTAATAAATGCCTGACAATAGAAGTGCCCAATTATTACAAAGTCATAAGGTTCAACAGTTTTTTCTTAAAATATACAATTGCAATTAATGGTAGTCAGCATATGTTAGTTAAGATAAAATGTATTAAAGTCTTTAACAGATTCAGGTAAGGAAACATATAACCAAATTAGACAAACCTTTAACATATGCTGACTACCATTAATTCAGGTAAAAACATATACCTAAAATGTATTAATTCTTTAAGAAATTCAGGTAGAGAAACATATAACTAAATTAGACAAATCTTTTAAATGTTAAGTAGCTCACTTCAGTAAGCTCGGGATCAGGACTACTGGCCAGTATAGAGACTTCCAGTCTAGCATCACTGTTGTCAGAAAGTTCAGCTTCAAAATCCTCATCAAATGCAACTGAGAGATAATCTCAAATTCATAAGATAATTTTGAAAATAAAACAATAGATAAGCAACTTAACATATTTATACAGAAAACTAACATATTTTCCGTACCTGATCCATACAGAGATAGCAACTTGAGTTCTTTCAGATAAAACTTTATAATCCTAGGATTTAAGAACCATAATCCTGTCAAGTGCAAAGCTGCAAGACGAATTGTACGAGGACTCTTTGTGCCCTCCTTTAGAAGATTTTCAATAAACTAAATGCATGACAATAATAAATTAGTCAATACTTGCAAGAAATCAGCAGAGATAATACACAGACAGGGAATTATACAAGAGAACACATACCCACTTCAGGGGTCCAGGTGCATTGTCTGTTTCGTGCATGCTCTCATCATTAAATACCAAAGGATGCATAATAGATGACAACAGAGCAGCAATTGATGCTACCCTTCGCTTATTGCAACTTACATGCAATATCCAAGAGGACCGAACCAAATTCCACATCATCTAATCAATGACAGCAATTATTTAAATCAGTGAGCACCGCTAGTGGGGTTAGGACAGGACAAGTATTCAACAAAATACAAATATCCATCATCCTAATTATAAAACATTAAACCATTTCAGGTGATGAAAACAAAAGTAAGAACAAATGAGCACCATTAATGGGCATAAGATGCATTGGTATGTAGGATTCTCATGTTCAGTATGCCAATTGTTAATATGCCTTAGTATGCCCAATGTGTGCAATATTATCTTGTTTCACTTGGCAACCGAACATTTTACAAAGCCACATTTAGCAAGTCCACAAACATTGGGCATTCTTCAGAAGTATACTTTAAGCCTAACTTAACCTTACAAAATCAACTTTTAAGATAAAATTTGCACCCACTTATTTATTGTGAATTGACTTCATCTCTAATAAATGTAAGAATCCCAACACACTCCCCTTACGTCGAGGTATATACATTTCGTGTGTGGGACTAAGCATTAATAGGTGATCCGATAATGGGTGGAACAACAAATCCAACACACAACAAATTTTGTTAGTATAAACTCTAACTCCTAGTTCTGATACCATATTAAGAAAAGGATTTTAAGTCTAACTTAACCTCATAAAACCGGCTTGTAAGGTAAAGTTTGCACTCACTTATATATTGTAAATTGGTCTTATCTCTAGTGATGTGGAACTTCCAACAGGCATCAAATGCCAAGTTTCAGAAAATTAGGAATTATGAGATCCCTAAATCACATATCGAATACAACGGGATGTTCAAGGAATTATTCAAGTGTATGGTTATTAGCTTTTAGGGTGGGCTCCCTAATGGTTATCAATTGGTAGCATATAATTGTTAGCATCTGGTTACCCATTGAGGGTTCGGACTAACGGAACATTCCAGCCAACAAGAATCTCAAGTGATATAATGCTTGAGCTACCAAAATGTAGGTTCTCAAAAGCGGTGCTATGATGAGGGTTGGATATTATGGGTTCCTAAGCCTCACACCAAGCAATGTGGGAATTTTATTGGAGTATTTAAGTACTTTGTTCTCCTCCCCCAACTCCACCTCCAACAACTAGCTTTCGTAGATGGGTTCCCTAAGTGCTTAGACATGTTAGTGGTAGTCTCATTTATATACCAACCATGAGAATGTTGATCAAGCACGCCTAGGCACCAATTGCCTCTATAAGTTTGGATCCTATCAATGATAACAACAATATGATTACAATATTCCAATAGATAGTAATCGCACATATGCTCCATCAGAAGGCCATATACTATTGTTGTGAAGTCTTACACCAGCTACCTTGATTCTTAGAGTGCAGCTTATATATCCATTGGACAACTTTGCTTAATGGCAATCAATTTTGAGATGAAATCTAACCTAGTACCAGTGTCTATTGCTCATCTTCATAATCGCCTCATTTGGCCAGTACATATGGAGGGGCAGTGTTGGGGAATCCCGCATAACATGCCTCAATTATTGGAGTATGGCTAATTCCACCAATATCAATTGGTTTTAAGATGAAATCTGACACTTTTCGCACTGTTGAATTAACAGAACCAGTAATCAAGGCTAGCTTATCAAGATCTTCAAAATTATCACAACAGCTACAAATGCTTTATACCAGGGCATGATGCTGACTGCCCATTTTAAAACCAGAGCTAGTTTGCCACAGGGCAACAAGATAACCACTAATTCATTCATTCAATTAAGGCAAAAGTTAATTGCATGCAAACTAAACAACAAGCTACAATGTAAACCTGGGTGTCGATTAAGTGACAACGGGAAACAACTGTTTTTGACGTCACTTTAGCAACCAGCTCAAATAACATTCTGACTGATCTCAGCATGGGTAGCACACAACTTTCTCCAGCATTTTCAAGACTGCAAAATGACTTTGAGTAAGATAAGCTCCATAAGTAAGACCAGGTAAACAGAAAAAACAATATATAGTCAACACATGCAAAACTCCTAAGGTATTATTGACACAAAAATTAATGATATTCACCATGTCTGGGATCTAATTCATAAATAAGCATATCTGCGACAATACAAATCACATAAAAATCACAACACACTTCCACTCCACACATGCACAATCGCATATAGACCTTACTGTAACTTACCTCTCGACAAGGTCACCAAAAATGCATTTTAGAGTGTCATCTGAGAACAATGCGTGGTTTTCCTCCAAATTAAACCCATTCTTTAGAGCATACGAAGGAATTGACAACAAGGATTCCAGGCAGGCCCACTGAATCATTAATAAATCAGTTAAAATCTTCTAATTTATTGTTTACCATCTTATAACTAGTGAAATAAACAGGTGCATTAACTGCTAAGGCTTTAATCATTAAATGGAACAGGTTAGTTAATATGCCAGGACACAGATAATGAATTCAGAAAATTTAAATTAGAATAACAAAAGAGAAATGAATATAAAATTTTGGACTCCAATTTTAATTTCCAAAAATCAGATAATATGGAAACAAAAATATGTGCCATACGGCAAAGAAGAAAGAATGGAACCTTAATATCCAACAAAACAGCTCTTCGAGTTCTAGCCAAAACTCCTGACCCTAGGAGATTATTAATATTTTGAATGAAAGACAGACACATAAAATCCAACCGAGGCCTTCCTTCTGCCTCTGAAAACGTTTCCTCACTTTCCTCAACCACATAAAGAAAACGAGGAAAGAATGTTGAAGCAAAAACCCTGAGAATAGAAACCAATGCTTCATATGCTGCAAGAGAAATTTCTGCTCCCATCTGCAAAAGACATACATAGCAACAAGTATATCATCACACTTCAAAAGTGACAGAATCAGAAAATTAGAAATTTTATAACAGATAACTCATTTAATAAGAGCAAGCTACCTCTGAGCAAGAAGGTGAACACCTAGTAGTCCTCCAGAAGAATTGCCACATAAATGCAAAAGCAGAACTATGTGAAGCATGTCTTTTGATTTGGTTACACCACAAGAAGATTAATGATATAGCCTTTACTGACATGATCTGTTCGGTTAAACACGGAAAAATCAGACACGATTCAAAGAAAAAGGTGTTGCAGATTGTAAAAAAGAGAAATGATTACTGATTAGTAGAAAAGTTAATGAATTGGTAATGATAGAGCTCATGGTTTCTATGAGAAATAGAGAAGATTGGGAGAAAATATCCCTTGTGTCTTTAGCATACACATAGGGTAGTTTATTTATATTGTAAGATATGGGCCAATGCCCTTAATACAGAATAGACTAAGCCCAAATAACAGAAACACACATCTTAACATCTAACACTCCCCCTCAAGCTGGAGCATATAAATCATATGTTCCAAGCTTGTTACAAAGATAATCAATTCTAGGTCCTCGTAAGGACTTAGTGAAGATGTCTGCCAACTGGTTGCTTGAGTTAACAAACTCAGTCTTGATATCTCCGGATATGATTTTTTCTCGAATGAAATGACAATCAACTTCAATGTGTTTGGTTCTCTCATGGAAGACAGGGTTAGAGCTAATATGGAGAGCAGCTTGATTATCACATATAAGTATCATGTGAGTGACATCTCCAAATTTCAATTCACTAAGCAATTGTTTAAGCCACACAAGCTCGCAAGTAGCTGATGCCATAGCTCTATATTTTGCTTCTGCACTGGACCTTGCCACAACACTTTGCTTCTTACTTTTCCAAGATATCAGGTTGCTACCAATAGAGACACAATATCCAGAAGTAGACCTCCTATCAGAAGGGGAACCAGCCCAATCAGCATCTGAATAACAAACGATTTTTGTATCGTTGTTAGGGCCATATAACAAACCTTTTCCAGGTGATCTTTTAATATACTTCAGTATGCGAACAACTGCATCCCAATGGTCTTCACATGGGGAGTTTAGAAATTGACTCACCACACTAACTGCGAAGGAAATGTCAGGACGCGTAACAGTAAGATAGTTTAATTTACCAACTAGTCTTCTGTACCGTTCAGGATCTGAGAAAGGCTCCCCCTGATTTGGTAGGAGTTTGATGTTAGGGTCCATAGGTGTCTCAACAGATTTACAGTTCATCAACCCTGTTTCCTCCAAGATGTCTAACGCATACTTCCTCTGAGATATGACAATACCATCATTGGATTGTGCTACTTCAATACCCAAAAAGTACCGGAGTTTGCCAAGATCTTTGGTTTGAAAATGATGACAAAGGTGTTGTTTCATCTGAGAGATGCCAAGATAGTCGCTTCCTGTGAGAACAATATCATCGACATACACTATTAAGTAGATACATCCAGCACTCGAGTGGCAATAGAACACTGAATGATCCGCTTCACTGCGAGACATACCAAATTGTTGAACAACACAACTGAATTTACCAAACCAGGCCCGAGGAGACTGTTTTAGGCCATATAAGGATTTGCGAAGACGACATACCAATCCAGATGACTCCCCCTGAGCAACAAAGCCAGGCGGTTGCTCCATATAAATTTCTTCATGCAAATCACCATTGAGGAAAGCATTTTTGACATCAAGTTGGTAAAGAGGCCATTGTCGAAGAGCGGCCATGGCAATGAATAGGCGAACAGAGGTCATTTTTGCCACTGGAGAAAAAGTATCACCATAATCCAAACCAAAAATCTGTGTGTAGCCTTTGGCAACCAGTCGAGCTTTCAGACGATCAATTGTGCCATCAGGACCAACCTTGATAGCATACACCCACCTGCAACCAACAACAGACTTTCCAGATGGTAATTGGACAAGCTCCCAAGTTCCACTTTCCTGTAAAGCACTTAATTCATCCATCATAGCTTGACGCCAACCAGGATGAGTTAAGGCATCACTCACAGATTTGGGAATTGACACAGAAGAAATGGATGAGAAACAAGTATAAAAAGATGGAGATAATCTGTGGTAATTAAGAACAATATAATGGGGGGAAGGGTTACGGGTAGAGCGTATACCTTTACGGAGGGCAATAGGCAAGTCAGACTCAGTTGCTGGAGCCGGAGGAGACACATGAGGCGGCACCGGAAGTGAGTCATGAGGGAGACGATTACGGCGACTATAAACCTGAAGGGGTGGAGGTGAAGGATGATCCTGTGGTGAATGAGAGTCTAAAGAAGGAGAAGACAAAATGGGTGGAGCATCACCAGGAGGATCACATATAAGAGGAATATCAACAGTAACAGGGAGAGGTACAGAACTAGAAGATAGATGTGAAAAGTAAAAAGAAGACTCATCAAAAGTGACATCAGCAGAGATAAAATGACGATTGAGGGAAGGGGAAAAACACTTATAGCCCTTTTGTGACCGTGGAAATCCTAAGAAGACACATTTGTGAGACCTAGGAGATAACTTATCAAGACCAGGACTAAAATCATGAACAAAACATGTAGACCCAAAAACTCGAAGAGGTAATGGATGCAGAGGGTCTTGAGGAAATAAGATAGAATGAGGGATTTTGTTATCTAAGACGGAAGATGGCATGCGGTTGATAAGATAACATGCTGTGAGAACTGCATCACCCCAAAAACGTGAGGGTACTTGACCATGAATAAGAAGTGTACGAGTTGTTTCAATAAGGTGTCTATTCTTGCGCTCAGCCACCCCATTTTGTTGAGGGGTATAAGCACATGAGGTTTGGTGAAGAATGCCATGAGAAGCCATAAACTGTTTAAACGGTTGAGAAAGGTACTCACGGCCATTATCACTACGTAAATTTCGAATAGAAACCCCAAACTGTGTTTTTATTTCATTGAAAAAAGATTGGAAAATAGAAAACAACTCAGAACGATTCTTCATTAAAAACAACCAAGTACATCTGGAATAGTCATCAATAAAGATAACAAAATACTGAAAACCTAAAATGGACTTAACACGACTAGGTCCCCAAATGTCAGAATGAACCAATGAAAAAGGGGACGACGCCCGTTGTGAGACACTACAAGGAAAGGAACTACGAGTATGCTTCCCTAACTGACAAGACTCACACGACAAACTTGATAATGTAGACAACCTCGGGACAAGTTGTTGTAGTTTGGCAAGACTAGGATGACCGAACTGAGCATGAAGAAGGGATGGTGACTCCATGACTACGCCAACATGTGGTGAAGGGCGGAGATGATAAAGGCCATGAGACTCACATCCTGTGCCAATCATGTGTTTCGAACTCCGGTCCTGCAACCAAACAGAATCTTTAGTAAATGAAATAACACAATTAAGAGTACGAGTTAAACGACTAATGGACAATAAGTTGAAGGGAGACCCAGGGACATAAAGTACATGATCAATGGATATGGATGGAAAAATATTAACAGTACCAATACCATGAGATGAGACTCTAGACCCATCAGCCATTGTTACTGAGGGTAAATTATTCGGACATGACAAGGAAGAAAACAAGGACTTGTTACCAGTGATATGATCGGTGGCGCCTGAGTCAAGGACCCAAGGTCCGAGGGAGTGAGTTAGACCAACAAAAGGTATACCTGTACATGCAACAGATGCAGATGTAGTGGAACCAGAGTGTTGATGATCCTCATACCATCTGAGAAACTCGTTAAAGATTGCAGGTTTGTCTACGGTATTAGATGAAGTAGGATGCTCTGCAGACGGTGATCGGGGAGGTGGATCAGAATTTGTCATTGCTACAGGTCGAGGAGGACGTCCATGGAGAGCATAACATCTATCAATCTTGTGGCCTAACTTGCCACAATGGTCACATTTTGGACGTCCTTTACTTGGCTTGCGAGACCGACTTCGATCATCACGTTGAGCAGCCATAACAGAGGAATCATCAGTATGAGGGGATGTCTCAGTGACGGGTTTGCTCGGTATACGCAAAAGAGCAGAACAAGTAAAAGTAAAGTTGGGTATGACAGGAGAACCCAAAATCTGATCACGGACATGAGAAACATCATCAGAGAGTCCGTATAATGCCAACAACATGAAGAACTTTGATCGTTGTTCCAATTCTTCAGCAGGAGTGGAAGCAGGAGGTAATATATCATTAAAGTCATGAAGAAGGGCATGAATTTACCCAAATATTCTGCCATGGGACCAGGATTGCGCGGACCAATAACAGTGAATAGGTCCTGACAAACACCATAAAGACGCTGAGTGTCATTTGTGTATAACAACTTCGCTTGTGCCCATACTTCTGAACATGTTTCATAGGATCGAAACATTAGTTTCAATGAGGAGTGAATGGTGGACTTTATAACAATGCATAACTGAGCATCAATTTTCATCCAGCGGGAAGTGTCATCTATGGGAGCAGTAGTCACATTTTGAGTAAGATCATCTAAGTACCCCTGACTCTTCCACCAAAGTTTGATGTCGGACGCCCATGTTGCATAATTTGTGCCATCTAACTTGTCAATGGACAAGTGTACATTCACATAATTGGTATATATTGAGGGATCAGAAGATGAGCCACCAATAGAGGTGTTTGTAGACGAGGAAGACGCCATAGAGAGGGAGAAACCCTAAAAATTCAAAGTGCTCCGATTGACGCAACGACCACAGATCCAAAAAGAGGGCGAGGAGGCGATCACGGCGGTGCTGATCGGCGGCGGAAAGCTCCGGCGACGCGCCGGCACGCGCGGCGGCAGCGGCGACTCTTGCGGCGGCGCGTGGAGGCGCGTGGGTGGTCCGTTCGCCGCGATCTTCGTACCACGGTGGTCGCCCGGCCGAGACGATTCCGATGGTGTGGTCGCCGGTCGATTCTGGAACTCCGGCGACGGCGGCGGCGGCAACGGCAGCGGCGGCGATGCGACGACAGCGGCAGTGATGGGTGCCGGAGACCGTGGAGTTGACTGGAACTATTCCTGTGCTCTAGATACCATATGAGAAATAGAGAAGATTGGGAGAAAATATCCCTTGTGTCTTTAGCATACACATAGGGTAGTTTATTTATATTGTAAGATATGGGCCAATGCCCTTAATACAGAATAGACTAAGCCCAAATAACAGAAACACACATCTTAACATCTAACAGTTTCCACACTACTGTAATGCATACATGTCAGCATCAATGACAGTATTCATATTCTATAATAAAAAGAAACAAAATTACAGCAACAGATCATACAAATTCTAAAGAAAATCCTAATACGGAAGTTAGTGCAAAGTTAACCTTTGAAGTTAAAACACTCGGTTCATTAAAGAATTTTCTTGGAATTGAACTTGTTCAGTCAAAGGAATCAATCTTTATCAACCAAAGGGTTAAGAAATTGCTAGCTAGTTTCTAAATGTTATCTTTATTATTCTTTTCTCTTTTCTCTCATTCATTGTGTCTAAACTTTCAATGTTATTTCAAATATGACTATGAGAGGAGAACTAAGCTCTCATATTCATTCTCTATTATCTAGTATTTTTCTCAAGTTGGTATTGTTTGATCATGCTATGCTTGTCACCATATGTCAAACAAAAAAAAATATTCGACCATCATTTGTCGCGGTAGTTTTGACCACCATTTCAAGGTTCAGTGCACCTCAAGAAGCACAATCCAATCCTTGTGGTCGCATTTTAAAACTGTCAGACGAGCATCAATTTGTAGTCTTCTTGTCCCGTCCCGTGAACATTAGATTATGTTCAACCAAGACTGATAGGGATATCAGTAGGGAAGTTGCGATTATGTTCAACCAGGATCGATATGGATATCAGCAGGTAACATTAGATTATGTTCAACCAGAACTGATAAGTATATTGGCAAGGAACTTTATATTATGCTCAAACAAGACCAATAGGGATATCGGCAAGGAACTTCAAACTTTGAAACCTACACTTTTAGGAGAAAACATAAGAAAACACAATATAAGTACAATGTCCTTAGGGTAAAATGTAATTAATTTATACAGTGAACAATGCTAGTTTTACTATATTTATGGGCTTTTACATGATTGGGCCTAACCCACGTGGACAATCAATCACCTTGATTAATTTGCTTAATGTTTTGCTAACATGCTTTAGTTGTTAACCTTAGTTTACCTCCAATTTCGCAAAGTCTTGGCTATTATAGTGCATTGGTGCTAATATCGAGGATATAGGCCAAGATAATCTTAGGTCGGGTACCCGAGTGATCTCAGGCATGTTGAGTACACACCCAATTTTTTGCCCCCTTTTTCCTCTACAAGTTGAGCTGTTTTGTATCTTTTATTCAATTAAGTGAAAAACATTACCTTCCTAGTATATGTATAAATCATTTTAGCTTTTACAACGTTGGTTCCTCCCAATTGCAGGCTCTACCAGTGAAAATTACTTCGTAAACGAGTACCCAAATTATTCAAGGAATTCCAATAAAGTTAAATGTCAAAGCTAGCTAGAAGGAAAGAAACATCAAAGTCCTTATGATACCTAAAGCTTGGTTTAGATTTAAAATTTAATTTACAAGGATACACCTTCAAGGAATAATTTTCTAGTATCCAATTCATGATGAAACAAACAGTCAACCATATAAAAGGGATAGAATGTACTTACTGCCTGCAGCACAACAGTGGTAGCAGAAATTGACAACCTTCGTTGACTAGGGCCTCCAAGTTTTCCTCTCACAGCACCAGGCAGTGTGGTGTCCTCGGTAAAAACATCAGACCAGAAAACAGAACAAGATTGCTTGGCAAACTGAACCAGATCATCCTGCATTGCAAAAAACATTTAAGAATATAGAAAGTAGATGGATAAACATATCACAATACTAAAAGATGTAAAATATGGTACCAATAAATATATAAATTCATCAGAAAGCTTCTCAGAGATGTCATCAATGAAACCCAGATGATCAACTACACCAGGCAAGGGCTTCTCTACATTTGCTCCGGCTTTAGCAATATATTCAACTGCTCTTTCCTTTGCTCTGCGAAGCTCCATAACTAAGCTCAAGACAAGAATCATGAATTTGACTACTATGTATCTCGTATCATGGTTTTGTTTCAAGATATTTGTACCGTTATTTCGAATAAACTGCAATAACAGTTGTCATTTCCCTGTTAGATTTTACAGCATAAAACTTGTACAGGGATACCCCTGCCATGAGCAGTATCAATTGCAGGTCATAAAACGATCCTATTGCTCTCTTATAACAAAACAAATGTAAAACCCAAGACACTGCTGATGATTTTTCTTTTTCCTATAAATAATTAATTTCCACTAAGATTTAATAAACATTGTAGAAACTAAAAAGACAAAGGCAAAAGCAAACCACTAAAATAGGTTCCAGGAGATGGCCATGCTCAGTAGAAAGGAAAAGCATCTTTGCCCATCTATTTGCTTCAGACTCCCATGCACTCAAGTCTTCATCGTCATAAGTAAAAGAAACATCAAATGGAAGATCATTGCTGACAAACCTCTGTGGGAAGTCATAAAGACTATTCCACAGCTTTATCTCATTATTACAGCAATTGGCACACCTATCCTTGTAACCACAACCTGAAAGCCATCTTTGCGAAGGGACCCTTAACTGGCCTGGGGAGGATCAGGAAGAGTAGTCAAAATTTAACGAACTAAAACTCATAGGTTTTTTTTTTTCAAATTCATTGACAAAAAAAATATGGTTTCGAAAGACAAGGAGATTTTTTATTAGAGAACATCCAAATGTGATGAAAACTTAATCTTAAATCATATTTTTAATTCATATACTCAGATCCCAATCCCAACAAATACTGTAACAAGTAATGCTCTTAAGTCCAAACCAACAAATTGTGATTTGTATATCAGAAAGTAAGAACAACATCAAAAAGTATTTTATTTAGTTCATATCAAATCCTGAAGAAAATGAATTATAGAAACTTTGTTAACAAATTGAACTGTTTATTATTTCCACTCTTACGAAAAAAATCCTTACAAGATTACTTATAGGCAACCGCTTACAACAAAAGCTATTGTTAGTATCAGCATACATAGAAAAGATAACAGCTGTAACAGACTACATAATACAACTAATTATTCACTCTAACACCCCTCCCAAAACTCAAGTAGAAACGGAGGACTAAAATGAAACCTAAAACTCAGTGAAAAAAATAGAAAGCCATATTAGTTCAGTAGATGTTTTAGCCAAACTTCTGTACTTTTGTGCTAGAACAGGGATTAACTTGCTGCTTGTGGGGCCACCAAGATATTAAATTGGAACCCATAACGATGGCTACTCCTGAAGTAGAATGCTTACAATCAATATTAGATGACCAATCAGCATCACAAAAGGCTTTCAGTAACAAAGGAAGGGCAAGAGTTGCCTCATAATGTCATCAATCACATTTTATCCTTCCATATTTAGGAGATTATATTAAAGTGTATAACAGAAACATCCCTGAATCGTACGGATCCAATTATATCCCTAAATCATAGGGATCTGATTACATATTTATTGTTATTGTATATCTATATTAGTCCTCCAATCTTGTATTTATGTCTGATGTATTTTTAGTAATAAAAACATTCTATTTTACCCGAATATTTGAGATGGTATCAGAGCGTTCAAAGTCTGATGTAAAGCTTCATAGTATTAACATTCCATACATATTGAATGGAAAAAATTATTTGGCTTGGTCTCAACTTGTTCACACTACTTTAAAAGGTAAAGGAAATCTTAATAAGTGGGTTTATGTCTAACTCAACCTCACAAAACCAAGTTCTAAGATGGAAATTGCACACCACCTATATATTATAATCTTGTATTATTCTTAATCAATGTTAGATCTCCAACACACTCTCTCGCCTAGGAAAAAACAATTCAAGTGTGAAATTAGATAATTATGGACGATCTAACACGAGTCTGAAAACAGTGGCCTAATAGCCCCAACAAAAATGACTAGGAACAGTGGCCTAATAGCCCCAACGAAATTGACTAGGATCCTGAATAGATATGATACGATCTTGAACCATATAAGAAAATAATGAATTATTTTATTGATATTTGTTAGACATGGAAGTAATGAGAGGGTTTGGAAGATATTTAAAGATAAAAGTAGTATAATGGTTAATTGTTGTTACAAGGGGAGACTCTCTAGGAAAGTCTATATATTCTTGTCTTGTGGGATGTCGGGGGACAGATTTTGAGAGTTGATGTTTGTGAATAGGAGAGCTAAGCATAAATATTCCGAAGCTAAAGATGTTGCCCAAATATATGAGGTGAAGGTGAAAATTGTGGCCACACAACAAGGAAACAAGATGTGTGGTTAACCAGAAAAAGGGGCGAATAACTAATATGGAGAACAAAGATGAAGGTGTGTGGTGTGCGTGTACCTATTGCAACAAACCTCGTCAAAGGTCTGAAAAATGTTGGAAGTTGCATGGAAAGCCACTTAGCAAAGATTGATCTCCACATAACCGTGACAAGGAGTGGAAAAAAAGGATACAACATAAGATAGGGAGGATGGGCACACCATAGATGTTGAAACTATAGAAGAAAGCAAAGGAAAATTGATTCAACTCAATCAAGATGAAATAGAGAAAACGATATTCCTCAACAAATTGGATAAACCAACATGTACTTGTTCACTAGCATATTCAAGGACGTTCGGAAAGATTTCTTTTGTCAATGGACTGAATGTCTCATATAGATTATATAATGAATATTGGATACTAGATTCAAGTGTCATTGATCACATGACACCCCAACCAATATCAGATATGAAGACCCAAAATCCTCTATGAAATTATAACAAAATCCATAATGGGTTAGGTGAAAGGATTACATTCAAAAGAAATTCAATATATGCAAGAAAAGAGAAAACAGAAAAAATAGGTTTCTCTCATGGGCTGTTGCACATTAGGGTTTCTTTTGTGTAGCTGCACATCTACCTTATCCTTTGCTTTCAAATCGGAACCACTTCTCTCCACCTTTTTCGCCATCTCCATTCCACCTTCACATTTCGTGATGCAAAAAGTGGTCGCCATGTGAAACCCACGTTGCCACCACCCTACTCTGGCGGCAAACTGTAAATCTGCCACCGATTTCAGCCATGGCACCATCATAACAGATTTTCAATAACACCAACCCTAACCTAAAAATTTCTCCTACTACAACTCTTGCCCGGGTAATAAGAAAATATTCACAACAGATTCCACTTCCAGTTGCTGCAAAGCAATGAGAAGTTAAAATGAACTCATCCATAACCCTGAAAATGTTCTTTATTTTCCCATATTATTCTTCAGTTTGATTTACATTAAGAAACTCATGGAAGACCAATCATGTAATGTCTTTTAAGATAGCATTTGTATGCTACAGGATAAGCACAAGCATGATTGGATATGCTAGAGAATGGAGTGGCTCCATTATTTGGACAACTTAAATCATACCCCAAAACTACACAACAATAGCAATAATGTTTCATCTTCTGATTTGATAAAGACCAAAAGGGAGAAGGTCCTTCTACACCATTGTTAACTCGGACATCCTTCATTTAAAGTCATAAAATTGATATTTCCTTCCCTATTGAATAATACGTTTTAAAAAGCTATCGCTAAATATTTCTTTGCATAAATAAATTTTATGTGATTTAAGTATTTCATTTAGCTTACAGTTTGTGATAAGATTCAATTCACTCACTTCAGAAAATAGATCTTGTTATTCACAATTCAAATCTTGATTTGAAAACAATGATGATTAGTTTGGTTTCTCATTATGTAAACAACAGAAGGGAAAATGGAGCGTTTGATATTTTCTTTCCTCGGCTTTCAAATATTTTCATGACTACAGAATGTAGAAAGCCATTGACATAATATATTTCTCTTACCACCATAATCCGTAAATTCCTTTGGCAATGCTGAAATGAAAAGCAAAAGAATTTCAAGTGGAATATCAAATGCGCACACCACACAAACAGCAGCCTCCAGAATTTTGCCACAAACTGTAAACATCATCAAGGCATAAGTTGACCTACATTGTGCACCCTAAAATTTATGGTTATCAAATGAATAATTCAAGCAGAGTAAATAAAAAACCTTGAAGACGGTAACTAGGATTGAAATGTTGCTTGCTGCTCTCGACAACATATCTAAAGATATCCAGTAATTCTATTTTTTCACTGTATTGATTTTCCATTTCGGAAACAAACTCCACAGAAAATGTTCCTTTAAATGATTCTGTGCTGACATGATTAACTATTCCAATGGCAGAAGCAACTGAAGCAATGCAGTCAGCAAGGCCCATAAGTCCAGCTCGTCCAAAAGATTGATGTTTAGCAGTAGATGCCAAATTGTACAAAAATGCAACGCGTTTCCTGCAATAAACTTTAAGATAATAAGAAAAGTAAAGCTGATAGGATGATGAGGGTGTATGTTAGGAGAAAGAAGAGTATGTGAGTAGTTAATTGCATTAGCTGGCCTAACGGTCTGACAGTTAGAAAAGGGGAACACTTATTGTGTATAAATAGTTAAGGGGAATAAGGGGAGAGGGATTGGACAGTTAGTAGTTTCTAAAACAGGATTTGGTTATCCTTGTTGGGGAAGGTTAAGCTTCCTTTGTTCTTCCTATTCTTGCATTCTTTCTTGAAAGTCAATAATATCAGAAGTTATACAGACTTTCTGTACTGTTTCCGAGAGTTGTTGAGTGAGAGATAGGAATTCTTTAACAAGAAACCTATCAATTTGGTCCGACCTGCCGGATTCCAAATTTTGCGAGAAGTGAACGAAGATGGAGAACCATACCGATGCGAGACTGGAGGCAATTGAGATCACGATGGAGGGAATGAAGGCTGAGTCAGCGGCTGTACGACGAGACTTGCAGCAAATTATGAGGGTCTTGGGTACGAGCGTTAATCCACCGGAGGGGAGTTCTGATGACAGTTCGGTGAACGACAACAGACACCGAGTCGTGGGGGAAAATGAGAATGGAGGGAATGGAAACAGAGGCGAGGAACAAAAGCCGTGGCGGAAAAGGATTGAATTGCCGACATTCGATGGAGACGAGCCTTTGAGTTGGCTCAACAGAGCGGAAAGGTTTTTCGACATTCAGAAGGTGATGAGCGATGAAGACAAAGTGGAAATCGCGTATGTGAGTATGGAGGGAAGCGCAGCGTACTGGTTTACGTTCTGGAGACAGAAAGCAAGAAATCGCTCCTGGGACGGTTTGAAGGCCGCGATGATCAACCGGTTCGGTGGGGGATTCAGAGGAACGGTGTTCGAAAGGTTGGCGTCGTTGAGACAGGAGGGCACGGTGGAGGAATTTGTGCGCACCTTTGAGGTATTGACTGGACAGACGAGGGGCATTCCGGAGGAGCAAGTACTCGGATATTTCCTCGCCGGACTGTGGGAGGACATAAAGGGGCAGGTTCGAATCCAGAACCCGCGGGATTTAATGGAGGCAATGAGGGTCGCTCGGGACGTGGAGGATGCGATGGTGAGAGCGCAAGGGGGTTTTGCGAGTGGGTTCAGAATGAACCCTGTAGGGGCGCGATCATCGGGAGGAGTGATACGAACAGACCCGATTCGTAATCCGGCAAACCAAGGAGGCCGAGTGGAGACGGCGGGAAATGCGAGAAGAGATGGGGGGATCGCGAACGCGAATACAAGACCGAATATTGCGGGTGGGAACGATAACCGTGGAAGAATGGTGAGAAACCTACCATATCCGGAGTTTCTCAAGAGAAGCAAGGAGGGTCGTTGCTTCCGGTGCGGTGGCCCATTCGCGCCCGGCCATCGTTGTGATGAGAAGAGTTTGAGGGTATTATTGTTAGCGGAAGACGAGGAGGAGGAAGTGGGAGAAGAACCCGAAACCCAAGGAGAGAAGCTCTTGGAGTTATCGGCCTGTTCGGCAGAAGGGCTAACGTCGGCCAGAACGCTAAAATTGAAGGGGATGATCGGAGAAAGGAGGGTGGTGGTGCTGATAGACAGCGGCGCCAGTCACAACTACATAGGCCGGAAGCTGACGGAGGAATTAGCATTGAAGGTGACGGACACCCCGGCGTACTGCGTGAGTTTGAGTGATGGCCATCGGAGAATGACGCGGGGCCGGTGTGAGAAGGTGACGGTGAAGCTGGAGGAAGTCGATGTGGAGGAAGATTTTTACGTCTTTGAGCTGGGGGTGTAGATGTAATTTTGGGAGTTGCATGGCTGGCCAAACTAGGCGAAGTAAGCACCAATTGGGGAAAAATGACTATGGTTTATAAAGTGGGGGACAAGAAGATACGTATAAGGGGCGATCCATCATTATCGAGACAGGTGGTGAATGCTAGGAGCTTGCTTAAACTAGTGGAAGCTGACTCAGGGGCTGTGGTTTGGAATCTGTGCAAAGTGGAGGAGGAAAACTGCAGTGAGTGGGATAGTGATGTGACGGAAGAGCAGAAAAAACAATTACAGACGGTGCTACAGGCGCACTATTCCGTTTTTCGTGAATTTCAGGGGCTGCCTCCAAACCGAAACAGAGAACACCGCATCCAACTAAAAGAGGGAGTAGACCCCATAAATGTGAGGCCATATCGCTACCCTCACCTCATGAAGGGCGAGATTGAGAAGCAGGTGGAAGATATGTTGAAGGCAGGCATCATTCGTCCGAGCACGAGCCCATTCTCTAGTCCGGTAATCTTGGTGAAGAAGAAGGATGGGAGTTGGAGATTCTGTGTAGATTACCGGGCCCTAAATAAAGCAACTGTCCCCGATAAGTTTCCTATCCCCGTGATAGAAGAATTGCTAGATGAGCTAACCGGTGCACGTTACTTTTCGAAAATTGATTTAAAATCTGGATATCACCAGATTAGAATGGAGGAAGGGGATGTGCCCAAGACTGCTTTCCGCACTCACCTCGGCCATTTCGAGTTCCTTGTTATGCCATTTGGGCTCACCAATGCCCCTGCTACTTTCCAGAGTACGATGAATGAGCTATTGCGGAAGTATCTTAGGAAATGGGTGTTAGTTTTTTTTTTATGATATCCTTGTTTACAGTCCCACATGGGAAGACCACTTGCTGCATTTAGACGGAGTGCTACGGGTGCTAGAGGAGAATGGATGGGTGGCCAACCAAAAGAAATGTGAGTTTGGAAGAAGGATGATCCAATATTTAGGCCATCAAATCTCAGAACAGGGGGTGGAGATGGATGGTGATAAGACGAAAGCCGTGGTGGAATGGGGAGAGCCGAGGAGCTTGAAGGCATTAAGGGGTTTCTTGGGGTTAACGGGTTACTATAGAAGATTCGTGGCTGGATATGGAAAATTGGCCAGACCGTTGACGGAGCTATTGAAGAAGGGTAAGTTTGACTGGTCCGAGCAAGCAAAACAAGCGATGGATACGTTGAAGGCTGCGATAACCTCAGCTCCCGTGTTAGCTTTGCCAAACTTCGAACAAGAGTTTCACATCGAGTGTGATGCCTCTGGAGGTTGGGTGGGAGCTGTGTTGACCCAGAATAAGAGACCGATAGCTTTTTTTAGCAAGGCTTTGTCTACGGCTTCTCTAAGTAAGTCAATTTATGAGAAAGAATTAATGGCTCTCGTTTTAGCCATTCAGCACTGGAGACCTTACTTGGTGGGGAGGAAATTTACCGTGCACACATGACCAGCGCAGTTTGAAATACTTGATGGAACAAAGAATTACCACTCAGTCAGCAAAACTGGTTGGCAAAATTAATGGGATATGACTTTGAGATCGTATATAAAAAGGGAAGTACCAATAAGGCTGCTGATGCCCTCTCGAGGAGAGATGAAGGAGAGAGGGAAGAAAGAGAATTACAGCTCATTTCCAGACCCTTTTGGCAGGATTTTAACGACATCCTGCGAGAGGTAGAGGAGGACGTGACATTGCAGAAAGTGATTGCTTATCTGAAACAGGATTCAAACTCTCATGGAGCTTACACTTTAGAAAATGAAAGATTGCATTACAAAGGCCGGATGGTGATATCGTCCAGTTCAGTTTGGATACCAAAGTTACTTGATGAATTCCATGTAACCAAAACTGGGGGGCATTCGGGAGTCTATCGTACATATAGGAGGATAGCCCAATCTTTGTATTGGGTGGGGATGAAGAAGACAATCACTGAATTTGTGGCGAGTTGTGCAGTATGCCAGCAGCATAAGTACTTGGCAGCAAATCCTCAAGGGCTACTGCAACCCCTACCCATTCCGCAAGCTGTTTGGGAGGAAATCAGCTTGGATTTCATAGTAAGATTACCTAAATCCCAGGGGTATGATGCCATTATGGTAGTGGTGGACAGGTTGAGTAAATACGCGCATTTTATAGCATTGAAACACCCATATTCTGCTAAAACCGTAGCTGATGTGTTCACCAAAGAGATCATCAGGCTACATGGGATTCCGGTTTCTATGGTGAGTGATAGAGATCCCTTATTTCTGAGTATTTTCTGGAAGGAATTATTCAAGATGCAGGGAACACAGCTCAAAATGAGCACGGCGTATCATCCAGAGACGGATGGGCAAACTGAGGTGGTTAACCGCATTGTTGAAGGATATTTGCGGTGCTTTTGCTCTGAACAACCAAAGAGCTGCTATGCTATGCTTCCTTGGGCTGAGTTTTGGTATAACACGAGCTATCAAGGAGCTGCAAGATGCACGCCGTTTGAAGTTGTATATGGGAGAGCACCTCCCTCATTTAGCCGGTTCATTCCGGGGGAAACACCAGTGGAGGCAGTGGCGCAGGATTTGATGACAAGAGATGAAGCCCTCAAACAGTTAAAGTATCACTTGAATCGGGCTCAGGAATTAATGAAGCAGCAAGCAGATAAGAAGAGGAGGGAGATAGATATAAAAGTAGGAGATTGGGTGTACTTGAAGATTAGACCACACCGTCAATCTTCAATGCCAACTAGACTACACCCAAAACTCTCGGCACGTTATTTTGGGCCCTACGAGGTGTTACAGCAGGTGGGGAGTGTAGCTTTTCGATTGGAGTTACCTGAATCTGCCAGGATTCATTCAGTGTTTCATGTGGCGCAGTTAAAGAAAGCGGTGGGGGACCATGGGATTGAAAAGATGTTGCCAGAGGAGTTGCAAGCTGACGGTCCTGCTTTTTGGCCAGCAAGAATTTTGGAGCGTAGGCACATTCAAAAAGAAGATGAAGTATGTCACCAAGTTCTGGTAGAATGGCAGACAGGGGGAAAAGAAGGAGCAACTTGGGAAGATCAAACCACAATCCAGGAACAGTTTCCAGAATTTAACCTTGAGGACAAGGTTATGGATGGAGGGGGGGTAATGATAGGATGATGAGGGTGTATGTTAGGAGAAAGAAGAGTATGTGAGTAGTTAGTTGCATTAGCTGGCCTAACGGTCTGACAGTTAGAAAAGGGGAACACTTATTGTGTATAAATAGTTAAGGGGAATAAGGGGAGAGGGATTGGACAGTTAGTAGTTTCTAAAACAGGATTTGGTTATCCTTGTTGGGGAAGGTTAAGCTTCCTTTGTTCTTCCTATTCTTGCATTCTTTCTTGAAAGTCAATAATATCAGAAGTTATACAGACTTTCTGTACTGTTTCCGAGAGTTGTTGAGTGAGAGATAGGAATTCTTTAACAAGAAACCTATCAAAAGCCAAAGCTTTGCATCACATAGTTTACATTAACAAAGAGGTAAGTAATAGTAGTATGGATAAAAGTACCACTAAACTATAGACAGACAAGCAATCGTGCATGCATGTCATCATCATCTATACAAGAAGAATTTGTGAAGGTACGGAGGAAAGAAAGAAAAAGAGAATCAAAGTACTCTTGTCAAACTCGAAAGATTAAGTAAACTCATAGAAACTTTGTAATAAGAGTTACTTCTTATAAAAATATTTATAAATAACATAACTTAATATTTATAATGTTATAAATATTATTTTATTTTTTACAGTTTTATAATTATTAGTATATCATATTATATAATTTTAAATATTTTTCTCTAATATTAGTATTCTTTTATAATAATTTTAATTGATTATATTTTATACTTCACATAAAAAATTTGTTGAACTTAAATGTTAGCCCAAAAGTTCAGCATAGTAAAAAGGGAGGCCAATGGTCCAGAATAATAAGAGGTGATTAAAATTGAAAAAGTTAAAATGTGCCATCGGCCCTAAAACTGAGGCAGAGAGAAAAAATGATAGTGAGATATGGCAATGCGTGGAGGAGAATCAGAAACAAAAACACAAAGATGGAGTCCAGCAGAGAAGATATCAAGAGAAATTTGTTGGTACAGTAGGCGAATCAAGAGAAGATATCACCTCTAAACTGGCAATTTCACATGATTTTAACCAAGTTTGCTCGAGTTTACACGAGCCTCCCAAAATACGATTCTACTTGCAAGTTAAATTGGTTTAGGGGTGTGAGAACGTAAACTCGTGACTTTACTAGTTAACTCACGATTTTGATAACCATCATGCTCCTAAAGCATATCATAAGTAAAAACTAGCAAAAACCAAGGACAATGCAGAGTTTTAATTCAAAATCATCAACTGCTAGATTAGGGTTTTTGCAGCCATACTATGACTGAATGAGATTAATGCTCCAAAGAAAAGCCTAATATCAAATCCATACCCCAAAAAATCTCCTAATGTCAGTAAAAATCTATGATTGTTATTGTATTGTACAGCTTTTATAAAACTGCTTTTCGGGTGTATGTTAACCAATGGGTTGAGTGCGATAACTTTTCGTGTGTGTATTCGTGTGTGCATATAGATCAGTTGAGCATGTAACTCACTAATTTTTCATCACATCCAAAATCAAGTTGGTATAAAGACCCCTTGTTACCAATCAGCCATTGTATGCTGTTGTGGGTCGTCAAATTCTTAACCTTATGTATTGACCATTCAAAAAACACAGAAGGAATTAGGGTTTAGTGTGTGCGTTGCTGCCTATCTCTTCTCCCACACGGTTATTGCATTATCTCTTCCACTTTGCTGCTGCTTATCTATTTCTGCACGCCCCCCTAGCCGCCATGCAAAAAGTGGCTGTCATGGGCCGCCATGGAAAACCTGCTTCGCCACTGCCTTGTTGTGGTGGCAGGTTGCCGGTTTCCGCCTTGGTGCTGCCATGGCCGAAATTTGATAGCTATATTCAAGTGGAGCATAACATGAGAAACTTTTGCATAAATTGCTTCATCTTCTCCAATTATGGAACAGGTTTCTTTATTAGATTCCTTGCAAATTTCTACTCAAGAAATTTACAGGATTTTCTAGTTTGGACCAAACAATTACATTGTTTTATCACCTTTTTTTCTGTAACCTGCGTCAGGCCAGCTCTAAGCAACCTTTTTTCAGTGCTAAAGTTTTGTAGTAAAAACAAAAGGATTCCAAATTCTCCAAATTTTTAACACATTTCTATCCTGAGTCCTTTCACACCCAAACAATTTCTAAGCATACCTTGGAGCTAGAAAACTAACATAATGGCAGAGAAATTTGGCTGCACCTTCAATCACCGTGGACATATAAACTCCTTTTACACCTGAAAAATCCAAAGCCAATCAAGTAGAATATAATATTTGGGTAAAGATTATGGGGATTCACTTTATTTTGCAACAAATGAAACACATATTTGGATAAAGTAATTACTTTAAGTGAAATTAAATAGTTGGCTAAGTAGTTCAAAAAGAAAAGGCTTTACATAGATTCAAATAAGAATAAAAAGGAACCATTTAAAAGGTCCCAAGGATTAACGAACTAACCAAACTCTTTATGGTGTATTGGGTCATTTAGCCCTTGAATAAATGGACCAAGAACAAAATTTTCAGGCACTGATTTTATGTATTTCCCATAATTCTCCCAATCGATGTCAAGAAAAGACTGCATGATCAGGCACCTCACTGCATTTATTAGAAAACAACATAAAATAAAAAATGGTAAGCAAGAAGGACTAATTTAATACATAAAACAGAATAGAATTAGCTAATGAGAGTTGTATCTGTTAGAATAATTACTGTTACATATCATCATTAAGGCTAGTTTGCTAGACCAGTAATGAGTAGTATCTAGTTCTGTACCTAAAGATCTAGTGCAGACTCTTTGTGTTCCATGTACTCTTGCTTTTTCAATATATATAGAAGATAATGAGAGGGATCTGTTAAGCCCTCAAGAATATATTTTTATCAGATTTTAATCTCAAGTTGGTATCAGAGCAGGATGAACCTGCTCTGGTTTCTGTCCTGGGTTGTCTACCAGCATTGTCATTGTCGTTCGCATCTGTCCAGTGCCCTTTGCTATTGTCCGCGGTTGTCTTGTCACTACCTGCAGCGGTCAACTGCAGTTTAAAGCTCTTCAACTTGGTTCTCTGCCATCTCATATCTGTTCGTCACCGTCCGCCGTCATTGTTCCGTCTGGCGACCACCGGATCTGATTCGTCTCTTCACGTGACGACCAACCCCACCGGTGCCGGAGTCCGATTCTCCTCCACGCTCCGCCACACGCCACTTCTTTGTGCGCTACGAACAGGCGTGTACTGTTCACGTGCCGCCCTCTGCCCGTCAGAAGGTCACCGCGACACCTCCATAGTTGTCGCTTGAGCCTCCTCTCTCTGTTCTGACCCTCAAAACCCTACTTCAGTGATGTCCAGAAGGTTCCCTTGAAGAAAACCATAAGAAACCCTCTCGGTTTTTTGGTTCCTCACTGCCGCGTTTTTTCTTTCTCCTACTTTTATCAAGAATGGCGTCTGGAAGTGTTCTTTCTTTCTCTGGAAGTCCCTCCATTACTTCCGAAAAGCTAAACGGAAAGAATTATCTATCTTGGTTTGCTGCCGTGGAAATGTGGTTCCTCAGTCAAGGACATTATGACCACCTTGAGCAGGATGGAAGCCAAGTACCTTCTGAAAAGGCTGAACAATGGAAACAAGCAGATTTCCAATTGTGTTCCCTATTGTGGCAATCTGTGGAACCCCGACTTTTGATATCTCTTAGAGCCTTCAAAACATGTCACTCTTTTTGGAAGAAAGCTCAAAGCATTTATGCTAATGATATTCAACGTCTTTATGATACAGCAAACAAACTTGCATGTCTCAAAATGACAGACCATGATATGGTCTCAAGCCCAAGCAGTTGTGGAAGAGTTGAGAATGTTCTTGGAATTGGAATCTCCGGAAGACATCAAGAAGAAGCTTGACAAATATTATATGGTGATGATCCTCCGTGCTTTACATCCATATTTGAATCATATCAGAGATCAACTTCGGGCAAGTCATGAGGTCCCTTCCTTGGAAGCCTTGACCACACGTCTATTTCGTGTTTCAGTGCCTCAATCTCAGGAAGCTCATGAAACAATGGAACCATCTGTCATGGTTGCCACGCGAGGAAGAGGAGGACGTGGCACTAGAGGAGCAGGACGTGGAGGTCGGGGACGTCCACAGTGCACTTAGTGTAAGAGGGTGGGTCACACTCAAGAAAATTGCCACTCCTTGCATGGTTTTCCTTCAAAGTTCACTGAGGAAGAGTATTAAGAGTATCTACGATTAAAGTCTAACAGCTTGGCCCAATCATCTCAATCCCCAAGTACATCCACAGCTTGCATTTCTCAATCCATGGAAGGTCAAAATTCATGGGTAATTGACTCGGGTGCTTCTGATCACATCTCTAGTAATACCTCATTGTTTTCAACCCTTTCCCTCCAAGAAAAACCCCATTTCATTACCCTTGCAAATGGCTCTAAAACTTGTTCAAAGGGAGTCGGTCAAGTCTCCCTGTCTCCCTCTCTCACTCTGAAATCTGTTCTTTTTGTCCTTAATTGTCCATTCAATTTACTTTCCTTAAGTCAGTTAACCAAAATGTTACATTGTTCAATAACTTTTGATTCAAAATCTTTTGTTATACAGAAGCGTGGCTCGAGGAGACAGATTGGAGAAGGATATGAAGCTGGAGGTTTATACCATTTTGGATCTCGTCCACGTGTATCCTGTGTTGCAGCTCTTCCCCCTAAAGTGTTACATGACCGATTTGGCCATCCTCATTTGTCAAAGTTAAAAAAGACGTGTCCTGAACTTAGTGGTCTTCAGACTTTAGAATGTAAGTCTTGTCAACTAGGAAAACATGTTAGATCTATCTTTCCTAAAAGGTCTCAATCAATGTGTAATTCTAGTTTTTCTATTATTCATTCTGATGTCCGGGACCTAGTCGCATCTCTTCTTTTGGTTTTAGGTATTTTGTTACATTTATTGATGAGTATTCTAGATGAACTTGGGTTTATCTAATGAAAGATCGCTCTGAATTGTTACCCATCTTCACATTCTTTTTGAATGAAATCAAGAACCAATTTGGTCAAGTAATTACAATCTTAAGAAGTGATAATGCTAAAGAGTATTTCTCCTCCACTTTTTCTACAATCCTTAGCTCCCATGGTATTTTGCATCAGTCCACTTGTCCTCATACACCCCAGCAAAATGGTATAGCCGAAAGAAAAAATAGACACTTGGTTGAAACTGCTCGTACCCTTTTGCTTGGTGCCCATATTCTTGTTCATCACTGGGGATGCCTTCTTAACTGCATGTTTTCTTATTAATAGGATGCCCTCCTCCTCTCTCAATAATAAAGTCCCTTTCTCCATTCTCTTTCCCAATGATCCTCTCTTTCACACCCCTCCTCGAGTTTTTGGTTGTGTCTGTTTTGTTCACGACATGTCTCCGAGGCTAGACAAGCTCTTCGCTCATGCGATCAAATGTGTCTTTTTAGGCTATTCTCGGCTTTAAAAAGGGTACCGGTGTTACTCCCCTGAAACCAAGAAGTACTACATGTCTGCCAATGTTACATTCTTTGAACAAACACCTTTCTTCTCTCCAACCGTTCAAGATGTTCATATCCTCCAACAGGTCCATCCTCTTCCAGTGGTTGAGTCCAATATCTCCAATGTCTCAGTCAATCCAAGTCATGCTCAAGGTCCTCCCGAACCTTCCTCTCCACATATTGATATCTTCCGCCGTAGTACCCCGATGGGTAGTCCTCTTCCAGAAAATGGTGGATCTCCTCCTTCAGATTCTTCTCCCTCACCGCCTCCTACCACGCCTCCTGGTGAAAATGATTCTGGTTGGCCCATTGCTCTCAAAAAAGGTACTTGTTCCACTCGAAACCCTCATCCCATTTATAATTTTCTTAGCTATCACAGACTGTCGCCCTCCTTTTATTCCCTTTTATGCTCAGTGTCTTCTGTGGTTATACCCAAAAATGTGAAAGAAGCACTTGATCATCCTGGATGGCGACAAGCCATGATTGCAGAAATGCAGGCTCTTGACCATAGTATTACTTGGGAGCTTGTGTCACTTCCCCCGGGCAAAAAGGTTGTTGGTTGTCCATGGGTATATGCAGTAAAAGTCGGCCGTAATGGTGACATTGATAGGCTAAAAGCCCGACTAGTTGCAAAATGGTACACTTAGGTTTATGGCCTTGATTATTGTGACACATTTTCTCCCGTGGCCAAGATGACTACCATTCGTCTTTTCTTCGCAATGGCAGCCATTCGTCATTGGCCACTTCATCAATTGGATATCAAAAATGTCTTTCTCCATGGTGATCTTGAGGAAGAAGTTTATATGGAGCAACCTCCTGGGTTTGTTGCTCAAGGGGAGTCTGGTATGGTTTGCAAATTGCACCGATCTCTATATGGGCTCAAGCAATCACCACGTGCTTGGTTTCGAAAATTCAGCTCCATTGTTCAAAAATTTGGGCTAAAACACAGTGAAGCAGATCACTCAGTCTTTTATTATCATTCGTCTCTCAAGAAATGTGTTTACTTAATAGTATATGCTGATGATATAGTCATTACAGAAAATGATACTACTGGAATATCTCAATTGAAGGAGTACTTGTGTAGACATTTCCAAACCAAGGATCTTAATACTTCTTAGGCATTGGAGTAGCTCAATCAAAAGATGGAGTTGTAATCTCCCAAAGGAAGTATGCTCTGGATATTTTGCAAGAAACAGGCATGATTGATTGTAGATCGGTTGACAGTCCTATGGACCCAAATCAAAAATTAACAGCAGAAGAAGGTGAGTTATTCTCCGACCCGGAGAGATATAGGAGGCTAGTTGGAAAACTAATCTATCTCACTATTATAAGGCCGAATCTATCTTTTGCAGTTGGAGTGGTTAGTCAGTTCATACAAGCTCCATGTGTTGGCCATTGGAATGCTATCATTCGCATTCTAAGGTATGTGAAAAAGGCTCCCGGGCAAGGGCTGTTATATGAAGAAAAAGGAAGCCTTCAGGTATCAGGATATTGTGATGCCGATTGGGCAGGTTCTCCTATTGATAGACGATCTACTACTGGATATTGTGTTTTCCTTGGAAGAAACATTATCTCATGGAAAAGTAAGAAACATAATGTAGTGGCTCGATCAACCGCTGAAGTTGAATATAGGGCAATGGCGTCACTAACATGTGAACTTATATGAGTGAAGCAATTCCTTCAAGAGCTTAGCTTATGTGACATCCAGAGTATGAAGATGTATTGTGATAACCAAGCTGCTCTTCACATTGCATCAAATCCAGTGTTTCACAAGAGAACTAAACATATAGAAATTGATTGTCATTTTGTTCGGAAAAAGTTATTGTTAAAAGAAATATGTACCGAGTTTATTGGATCAAATGACCAACTTGCAGATGTGTTGACCAAGTCATTAAGGGGACCTCGGATTGAGTTTATTTGTTCCAAGCTTGGTACATACAATTTGTATGCTCCAGCTTGAGGGGGAGTGTTAGAATAATTACTGTTACATATCATCATTAAGGCTAGTCTGCTAGACCAGTAATGAGTAGTACCTAGTTCTGTACCTAGAGGTCTAGTGCAAACTCTTGGTGCTCCATGTACTCTTGCTTTTCAATATATATAGAAGATAATGAGAGGGATCTGTTAAGCCCTCAAGAATATATTTTTATCAGTTTTTAATCTCAAGTGTATCCTAACTTTAATGTGTATTAGAATCCCTTAATTTATGTTGCAATTACTATTTCCTTGTACAGTTTTAATTACAAAATTAGGAGATGTAGTTACATTTATAATTAGGAGGATAACTAGAAGGAGTAATGGGCTGACAGTACAATTTATACTTAATGCACGGGATCATTGATCCTGAATTGTAGGGATTGATTATATCCATCATAAATGAAGATTTTCAATTATTATGTCCCTGTGTTCAATTTACGAGCAAATGACGTCTGCAATTAATAATATCATCAACAGTTTTCTTGACATGGTATTAGCACTCTAAAATCCTTGAGAGCCAGCATAATCTCATGTACAACCTGCATTGCACCAAAACCACACCCCTCTCTTTCTTTTGCTGTATTTATTTGTGCATCCTGCATTGCTGCAACACCACAACCCATCATTTCTTCCACTGTATTCCTTCCAGGCCTTCATTGTCATACTTAAAACGAAATCATGTACTGGGTTTATATCTTATAGACCCTGTCCAAGCAACAAAAGAATTTCACTTGCAGATGGAATTTTCATTACAGTTGCTGGAAAAGGAGATATTATGATAAACCAAAACTTATCTCTGAAGGATGTTTTGCATGTGACCAAATTATCTGCCAATTTGATTTCTGGTCACAAGCTTAAAACAGATAAACTATTTGGTGCTTGTTAATCCTACAACCTACCAATTCTAGGATCAGGGAATGAAGAAGGCGATTGGACTTCCTAAGGAAGACAATGGACTCTACCTTCTACTGGACGCAAACAGGATGCACAGTACTAAGAGTCAAATTCCTTTGTCTTTGATATAAGATACAACTCTCCAATATACAAAAAAAAATTGGTTATACCACCTTTGTTTAGGTCATCCATCATTCAGTACCCTAGAAATTATGTTTCCTAATTTATTCCAAAAAGTTTATAAACAAATGTTTCATTGTGATACTTATGAATTTGCAAAGCACAGGCTTGTTGACTCTCCCTCTAGAAATTAAAAAATGATTGTTCTCTTTGCATTAATACAGAGTGACTCATGGGGACCCTCTAGAATTCCTAACTTATATGGGGCTCATTGGTTTGTCATATTCATTGATGACTGCACTTGAGTGTCATGGGTATTTCTCTTCAAACAAAAAAGTGAAGTGAGCCAAGTTTCCAAAAACTTCATCCAAATGATTAAAAACCAATTTGAGACAATCATTAAAAGAATTTGTTCAAATAATGTCAAAGACTTTTTCAACAAAACATTGTCCTCCATCTTCAATTAACAAGGGATAATTCATTAATCTTGTTGTGTGAACACCCACAACAAAAATGAGGTTGGCAGAACAAAAATCAGAAATCTTATAAACATAAAGCGAGCCTCTCTTCTCAATAAAAATGTACCAAAACAGTATTGGAAAGAAGTTGTCCTTACAGTACATATTTGGTCAATTGTCATCCTCGAAAACACTAAATAATAATAGTCTCATTCAACTTCCCTCAAAATTTTTCTCGGACTGTAGGACATCAGATCATCTTGTACCTTAAGTTTATGGTTGCATATCATTTTTTTATGTTCATCTGATCATAGAGGTAAAATAGATCCTCAGGCTATTAAATGCATATTTGTCAGTTACTCACCTACCCAAAAGGGATACAGATGTTAACAACCTCCAACAAAACAATTCCTTGTATCTCATGATGTCACCATTGATGAAAATATACAATATATTCAACCTAAATTCGAAGGTAAAGCTCATTATAATTCATTCTTAACAGAAAACCTCATTCTCCCAAAATTAAGTCCCACTAACACTCCACCATCTATTGAGTCTAATGCTTCACCATCTACTAAGTACTGTCTTGTTCCTTCTCCTATTCGTTTTCCCTGTGTCAAGCCCAAACATAAATGGAGAACAAACTCAAAGCGTTATCAATTCAATAAAAGCACACAGTTTTTCTAACAGTAATAAAATTAAAAAAACAAGTTTATTCAAACTAGAACATAATCATGAACACTCTAACCTTGAGGATTGTCATGATGAAGGCCTCGATCCCACAAAATAGATAGCCAATCAAAAGGCTCGCCACACATTTCAAATTGAAATTGAATTTTACTGAAATTGCTTCCAACATTGAGGTATGATCCCGAGAATTGAAGCAACAAAGACACCTGTATGAAACAATTAATTTAGCATATCATCCATTGATTCTGCAAGCACTAAAATCCGAAACCAAAATATCAGTGATATGCACTGAGAGCGCCATGTGGTCAAAAAGGCATGCAACAGAGCATACATTTGGAAACAGATCAAATAAAAATGTGTGCTAAGATTATTTGATCCTGAAAATTTTAAACATAATGCCTTGCAAACAACAATATCTTCACAGATTTATACTCCAGAATACACTAAATTCACTTCAACTACTAAGGGTCTCTGGACCTCCAAAGCCATATAAAAAGGAATTGTTAATAAATTAATGTACAACACATGACTCTGAGGAACAAAGGCATAACATGTATATTGTATGGAAAGGAACATCCTCCTTTGATTAGAGGAGATAGCTCAGCCACTCCTATAGAAGAAGTTGCTTGGATGAACAGAGATAGGAATGAAATGTTAAGCATATTGAAGGACCAGTTGGCTCAAGCCCAAAACTGCATGAAACAACCATCCACAAGCATAGAAGGAAAGTAAGTTATGAAGTGGGAGATGTGGTGTACTTAAAGATTCAACCATACAAGTTGAAGAAGTTGGCAAAAAGGGTTAATCAGAAACTGAGCCCTAGATTTTATGGACCTTAAAAATTTACAGAAAAAATAGGGAGGTGGCATATAGATTGAAACTTCCAAAAGGTAGCAAAGAACATTCAGTTTTTCATGTATCTTTGTTGAAACCTACTATTTCGACTGCAACAGAAGTCCAACCATTACCTGCTTATGTGAATGAAGAATTCGAGTTACAGGTGGAACTAGAGGAAGTGTTAGCAATCAGGGGAGATGAAGAGAGATCACTGGAAGTTTTAGTGAAGTGGAAAAATCAGCCAGAATGTGAAATTCATGGGAATCCCTATGCAAAATGAAGGAATCCTTTCTTGACTTCCACCTTGAGGACAAGATGGTTTTTAAAGGGGAAGGTGTTGATAAAGATGAAAGAGGAGAAGGGCATGATAGGCATATGCATAATGTTTATAAAAGAAGTGGAAACCCATAAAATGGGGACCACAAGATCTTTCCCAATGATTGGGTGCAACGGTTTTTGCCTTGGTGGCAGAGAGAGTGGGAAGGTGAGTCTGAAAGTGTCAGACCATTTTGCTCTGTGTATTCGTTCACTCGTCTTTTCTTTTTCACAGCACGTAATAACATTTTTCATACTCTTTCTTTCCCTTTGGGTGTTCTTGTTGTCTCTGTCGGAGTTGTTACCTATCAATATCTTTCATATTTTACCATACATTATGATTCATTTCAATATTCAATTAAGATTAGAAGTTGTGTATTAGTATAAATAGAAGAAGTGAATTGTGATTCATAGGCAGTAAGAAATTGCTTCACACTAGATATCAATACTATGTTGTTTCATCTGAATCTGTTCTCTCATTCCCCCCACCAATACCCTAACCTATATAATTTCAACAAAGATAAACATGATAAAAAGATTTGAACACATGACTAAACACCTGATGATTCCAGGCTGCTTCAACTAAATGAGTACCATATTCTTCGAGCATTTCATACAAAAGCACAAATGCGTCCCAATACTGCTTGTTGTTAATAATCAGGTCGTGTATCATCAAAAGGTTACCAACGCCAAGTGACTTGGCTTCCTTGTAAGCCCATTTTTCCCTCTTTGTCACACCATGATGCTTTTCATTTGTATTCTTTTTTGAAATGCTAGGCACAGAATCTGTTCCTCCTTGTATATTGAGAGCCATCTTCAATACATGTAAACTCTGTTTCCTCACTATACTCTCCTTGTCAACCTGATCAGATTTAGTTTGATTCCTAAGTAAGCAAACAATGACAAGTTAAATAAACCCACAGAAAATCATGAAACAGTGCTTGAGTACCAGCCCTATTTTTATTTCATTCCAGAACTCTTTTTCTGCTCTTATGTCAAATTCTTCAGTTATAACGACTGTATCACGATCATCACGTTCACATTCTTCTATGGACCAGGAAAAAGAGAAATACAATGATAGAATATTATATGCCTCTCTTCTCTCTAAAGGTCCAATTGAAAACAGTGTTCTGCAGCAGCTCCATATTTTGATGAAGAAATAGTCCCTGAAAACCATTAATATTAATATACAAGATACATATATAAACAGATGAAAAATGCATACAAATCAGATGAACATTACCGAGAAAACTCATGTCTCTGCCCATGAATTGAGATTTCAAATGAGTAAATGGCAGGTAATGCTTTAACAATGATAGGAAGCAGCAGGCCCACTGCACAAGACCTGTGCTCGGGACTATGTAAAAGCATCCGTTCAATCAAATTGCATAGTTCCCAAATCAAAACTTGAACAAAATTATCCTCAATGCACCCTTTTCTTTCCACTGATTTAGAGATTGTATCTGTTAGCATGTACTGAAGGGCAGCTTCCAGAATTACAGACAGAACATTGCATGATGTTGACAATTCGAAACTATTTGACCGACACAGAAACACCTCCTTATCCATCAGTGGATCAATCATGACATCATTCAAGTCTTGATGAGATGAATCGGTACTCCATTCATAAAAGTCCAAATCATCATTATGAAGCATACCCATGGAAAGACCAACTGATTTTAAGAAAATTGGCACCAAATTTTCTTCAAGAATTTCCCACGTGCAAGTTTCAATCACTACGCCGATTAACGATTCTGTGATCTGTCATCAAAATGATGCACACATCCAAGAACGATAAATGCAAACCACAAAAAACAAAATTAGTTAAAAGTTCTCCAATAATTACAAATAAAACAAAATTGTTTGCCTACTTCTCTAATAATACCTGATTAAGTAAGTCAAGCTGCAAGGGTCGTAGCACCTTAGCTAAAGGAAGAAAACATCTCCGCACAAACAATCCTACAGCATCACAACCAGTCCCTGTAAAGAAATATATTAGATAGAAGAATATGAAGGGTAATGTGACAGCCGCAAATGCTCCATTCAGCATAGCCTCCTACTTTCGACTTCCAGACCAAAAACAGAGCAAAACACATACAAAATTTGAAAACATAATCTAAACGTTCAAGATAAAAAGAATAAACAAAAAAAAAAGGCATTAGACAAAATGGTTAATTGGTAACTCACCCGTTTTCTTCAAAAGATGGCAAAACGCGCCCACCAGCGACACAAGGTAGGGGCGTTTATCAGCATCAAGATCATCACCTTCCTTGATAAGATCCTGTTAAAATTCATCAAATAAAACAGAAATGTGAACAACAAAATAAGTGAGAGAAATAGAGGTTAAATGCATGAGAAGAATTAGTGGTACCTTGAGAGTTCGAGGGAAATCATTGAGAAGGGAAGCGAAGAGTGACAAGGGAGACAAACCAGTAGACACCATAATGCAATCCAGCATTGGAGGAACCGCAGGCAGAGGCACCTGATAGAAGCTTTTGGATAGGGAAGCAACCACAGAAGCCATGGAACCTGCCTCTGCTTCTGCTTCAGACATTGTAACACTCTTCTTGAATTGGATGGGCGGTAAAACCCTAATTATCAGCTGCTAAACCCTAAAAACGTCATGGTTTGCCAACGTGATCCGCCAATTTTTGGCGCCCTGTCTACTGTCATTAAATTAAATTAAAAGGATTAAAGCAGTAAACATTTAGTAGAATTTTAAATATGAGTAATAAGCATCTTAGCAAGAAATAACTCCTGGATATTTATTTCATTGGTAAGTGAGTCTTTGTCTCTTTACATTAAATAGTTAGTTGGATATCTTGTCTTTAAATTAAAATGTCCATAAATAAATATGAACTTGTAAATTAGAATGTGTGAGAAGTGTGAGAACCTGATAAATTAATAAACACTAATCTATTCTCTGATCACTGTTTTAATTCACCTTGCCACGTCAAAATTCCACTCTCTTTCTCTCTGCATGCACTGAATGCCATATGTCACTTTGGAAGCTTCTAAAAGCTGTAGTGGAAACCAGGTGGCAGTGAGTAACTGCTCAACCGTTTGACGAGGGAGAGAAAATAATTTCTCTGAAAACTCTTCTCTTCCTTTCATGCAATCTTCTTCTTCCTCACGAATTCTGATCTTCCCTCTTCTCTGCATTTTCTCTGCACTCTTTCATCTTCTCTCTAAAATACCTTACTATCAACTCCTCTGATCTAATTTCAGAGACCGTAGACGCCTTCACTGCACCGTGAGCGTTATTCTGATCCGAACCAAACTGAGAACTGAACTGGTAAGTTCTCGTCCCTGCACTTGTCTGTTTTAGTTCATGCAAACCAAGATTTTTGGGTTGCATGTGTAAGTTAGAAGTCTGATCTGTTAATGATTTTGGTGTATTAGATAAGTGGAAGTGGTTGAGTGAATTCTGGATAGGAAGCCGTGAGTGGTCGAGATAAATTCTAAGCATTTGGAAGTGCAGTGTTAGACCAGGTAAGGGAAGCTTTAGTAATTTAATTTAATATATGTTTGATCTGTATGACAGTAATGAATTGTGATGGATGTCTGAAATGTATGCATTATGCGAATTTTGAATATGCGTGATGAAGCAGAATTGAAATGGATGTATATCAGAAATGTTGTATGAAATTATGCAGTGAATGAAATGTATGAGTTGTAATGTGATTGATTCTGCATAATTTGGAATGATTTTGATTTGAACTGTATGTTGATATGATATGTTTGAAACTGGAAGATGGAAGACTCTGTATTTATGGATTGATAATAGGAATTTTGGAATGTATGAGAGTTATGTTAAAGATAAATTCTAAGTTATGAATCATATGTAAAACTGTGAAATTCTCGTGTTTTAAAATCTGGAAAGTCTGGTCTTCTCTGATTGATGGTGTACGCTCGTCATCGAACGGTCTTATACCGTTCGGTTTCACTGGACAATAACTTAGAGTAAGAATTCTTTCATTTGGAGAGGATTGGGATCGAGAACGAGCGTTATTTGTGTGCAGAGTTAAGTTTGAGCGTTCGGCTCAACTTAGCGTGTCCAACCATTTAAAAATTTAATTGAAGGGTATTAGTACGCTCGGTTTTGTCCACCAGCGTTCGTCATAAGTGGCGCTTAGTATTATATTGAGCGTTCGCCCAAAGGAACTCTCGATCTTAGATTGAGCGTTCGTTCTAGTTAGCGTTCGGTCTGACACTGAACGTTCGTTCCCATGCGCGTTCATTTCCATGCGCGTTAGTTCTATTTGGTGCTCGGTCATTGACTGGCGTTCGTCCTAAGTAGTGTTCGGTTTTATAACTGAACGCTCGTCCTATCCTGGATTCGTGAGCGAACGTATATGGTGTTTGTTCAAATTCTTATTTAACGTTCGGTTTTTTTTAATGACAGTGTTCATATCTGAATTTCTTTCATATTCTGGTTATCTATTGAAATATATCTAAATTATAATTATCCTTTTTATTCAATCTCCAGTATTATACTTAGAATTATTCTAAGTATTATTCAGATCTTCTTGATTCAATCTCAAATAAATTCTTAAGTGTTCTTAACTCACGTAAATGGATACAGATTCGTTTCTTTTGTTCAGAAACGAGGCTACAGTGCACTGTAATACAGTCGTTGTGATCTATTAAAGAGTAACTTGTATTTAAATTAAGAGAGTGGAATACAGGATGCAAATCTGAATAAGAGAAATTGTGAATATGTACAAATGGTGATTTGAATGGAATTATGAGATTTGGATTGTGAATGAGCGTTCCAAGGAGGAACGTCTCCATGATGTGAATATGAGAAGTAGTGTAGTATGACCATGGTAAAGCTGCTGATGGTTGTTCATCCTGATATTCCGTGAGTGCTCATCCTCAAGTAGAGGGGAGTAGGTCATGCGTGGGAATGGCAGGAGACCCTAGTCCTATTGAGTACTTTGGACTGATAGGGTTAACCTCGGGTGGCAGCTGTTGAGGGCATCCCAGTTACTACATCACCCGGGTGCAAGAACGCCTGTAGATACATGGATCATACAGTCCGGACAGTCTTTAATTATGAGAATTTGGATGAGTTACTGTATGCGTGGATATGTGTTTAATATTGTATGAATTGTATGACTGATTTTATATGTTAAATTATGTTGGTTGTATTGAATTAAATTACCTAAGCTTACCCTTGCAAATTTCCTTGTGTTGTCTACTGTTCTGTATGTCCGTCTTGTCAATGCAATGATCATCCGTTGTGGATGTGAGCAGATGGTGATGCATCCCTTGAAACCATGCTGGAAGAAGAAAATTTGGAGGATGTCAACCTTGTGGAAGTTGAAGTTAAAGCTGAGCAGTAGAGGCGCGTTTCTGTAGTAGCTTTAGTCACTTTTCTGTACTGTATTTTGACATTTCTGTATATAGTTATGCAGAATAGTAAATCAGAACTGGTTTCTGTATTTATTTTGAATTCGGAATGCTGTTAAGTGCTGCATATTCAGTTTTAATATGTGTGAGCAGTTGATGTAAATTGCTGTGCGTGCTGTTTTCTTTTTGAGCAGCTACTGTAAATATTAAGACTGTACTGTATTTACTGTAAATGTGATTAGTTCTGATTAATGGTGATTACTATTTATTGGGATGTTACATTTATTGGTATCAGAGCAGTTTTGTTCTTTTAAGGACATATAGGGTATGAGTGCACTGTGCTTTTCGTTGTGTGCTTGATATGTGTTTGATGAGTTATTAATTTTTAACTCTTGAACATAGCTAACGTACGTTTTCTCTGATCCAGAAAACGAATGGCTCCTAGACTTCCTCCCCCACCTCAGCCGAATGAATCTGATGCACCAATTAGTGCCCGTGTGTTGGAGGCAGTCATAGACAGGCTTCAACAACAAAACACAACTTTGGTTGAGCAGAACGCTGCCTTGATGAGGCAAAACCAGGAAGCAATGCAAAGTATGGAGGCTTCTCGTGTTCACTCAGAAGCAACGCAAAGACAACTAATGGACATCTTGGCAGCTGGCCGAGGCACACCAGGAGCCTCCTCCTCTAATGCTGCACCCCATGCAGAATGGAGTTTGGAAAGCTTCTTGCAGCACCATCCTGCCAAGTTCAGTGGCAAATGTCTTCCTGATGAGGCGGACCAATGGCTAAGGGATATGGAGAGAATTTTCAATGCCAAGAGGTGTCCGGATGAGAACCGTTTGGCATACACTGAATACTTGTTGACAGGAGAGGCGAGCCACTGGTGGGCGAGTGCTAGGGCCATTCTAACGGATGCCCAACAACCTATTACTTGGGAAGTTTTCAGAAACAAGTTTTATGAAGAATACTTCCCTGACAGCGTACGTTTTGCCAAAGAGGTTGAATTTTTACAGCTCGTTCAAGGCAGTATGTCCGTTTCTGAGTATACCAACAAGTTCAAGCACCTTGTTCGGTTCAATACAATGGCCACCAGTGAAGAGTGGCAGTGCAGGAAATTCGAGAACGGTCTAAGAAGTGATTTGAAGGTTATGATTTCCAGCTTGTGCATACGAACTTTTCCTGCCATGGTTGAGAGGGCAAAGGTGTTGGAGAAGAACATGGCAGAGGCGGAGAAGCATAAGAAGCAACAACAAGTGAATAGAGGACCAATAATGTCCAGGGGAGGTTCTGTTCAAAGGAGACTACCTTACTCTCGTCCAAATCAGCCATCTCATGCAAGTGGATCCCAAGCCGTGGTCACTGTAGGCCAATCTGGACAGCCGAGAAACTTAACTTGTTATCAGTGTGGAGGACCGCATTTTCGGTGGGCTTGTCCACAATTGTCAGGAGGAAAATATTGTACTCGTTGCCGGCAGAATGGACATTTGGAGAACGAGTGCAATATGGGAGGACGTGCGGCAATGAGGCCGCCAAATGCTGGAAGAGCGCAACAAGGGAGAGGTGGACGTGCACAAGCCACAGGAAGAGTTTATGCTATTACTGGTGCTGAAGCTGCTAGTTCAGGTACACTCATCACCAGCACTTGCATGTTATATGGAAAGCCTTGCTGTGTACTGTATGACTCGGGGGCAACTCATTCCTTCATCTCGAAGGCGTGTGTTGAGAAACTGGGAATAAAAGAGAGTGAATTACAGTTTGATCTGGTGGTGTCAACCCCAGCAGCTGGTGGGATTAAGACATCTACAGTTTGTGTAAGATGTCCTATAGAAGTTGAGGGGCGTAGATATAAGGTCAATCTTATTTGTTTACCCCTGCAAGACTTAGAAGTAATTTTGGGGATGGATTGGTTGGCTACCAATCGGATCCTCATTGATTGCGGGAAGAAGGAGTTGGTTTTTCCCAATGAAGAAGAAGAAGAATTGTCTCTCACTCTCGGTCAATTGAAGGAGGATATCATGGAGGGAGCAAGCTGTTTTCTGATAATGACGTATGAAGATAATGGGGTAGAGAGTTCGTCCAACAATGATGGCAGCAGAGGACGAACAGTAGTAAATGAGTTTCCAGATGTTTTTCCGGATGAAGTCCCTGGTCTACCTCCTATTCGTGAGGTAGAATTCACAATCGATCTGGTAACCACTGCTGCACCCATCTCGGTCCAACCTTTCAGAATGGCACCAGCTGAATTAGTGGAACTCAAGAAGCAAATTGAAGAATTAATGGACAAGAGGTTCATCCGTCCAAGTGCTTCTCCTTGGGGAGCGCCTGTATTGTTGGTAAAGAAGAAGGATGGCAGCTCACGGCTATGCATTGATTATAGACAACTTAATAAGCTAACCATCAAGAACAAGTATCCTCTTCCAAGGATTGATGACCTGCTGGACCAGTTGCATGGTGCCTGTGTATTTTCTAAGATTGATTTACGTTCGGGCTATCATCAAATTAGAGTGAAAGAGGAGGACATTCAGAAG